>NC_086172.1:153515680-154194680 GCF_023053635.1 Elgaria multicarinata webbii | reverse complement strand
AACTGTTGGGGCCCAGGACACACTCCATATACAGTTTTCAAAACATTTTCAAAGCACTTTAAAGCAGTAGTGTAGAAAGGGGCTCCTTGTCCCACCTGAGATCCCCCAGGCCTAAATGGTGAGTCTTCAGAATGCCCAGTCAACTCTGGCTACCCTTGCTGCTTTGACAGTAGTGATCTGACAGTGGCAATGGCAAAAGAAGGTGTTCCAGTGCTATGCTGGGGGAGAATGGTGGAGATGATGGATCCAGCAAATCTAAAGCTCTGCCATTCCCCTGAGATGCCCCCCAGAACAAGGGGAGAAATGCCCCAAACATGTTTCCCCTCCCTCCAACTGCCCTGCTGGTTCAAGCCTGGCAGATCTTTGGATTCGGCAGTTCCTCTGGGCTCCTCTCTTACCTGCCCACCTAGGATTGCCCTGCCTGTCAAATGCTTCCAACTGATATTTGAAAGCCACTAACAACATTAGGATACTCAGCTTTAACCCCTGAAAAATCAGAAATGATGAAAAAAATGCAGCACATAAAATGCTGCAGAATAACTCATCAGATATAAAATATCCAAATTTAATATCTGAATATCCTCAAATATAAAATATCCAAATTCTCTCACTCCAAAATAATTTAACCCAGTCAATTCACACAGCATTTTCAGGTGTGTTTTTTCCCCCATCTCCAAGGGAATAAGATCATTCATAAACCACCCAGACAGCATTAGCTATGGGGCACTATAGAAATGTAAAAAATGCAGCTGCTGGTGGTGGTGGTACACCTTGAACTTTCCATGTTCATGCATGGCATACAACCATAGCTAAATTCTTCCAATATTTTCCAGAATAATTAAAAAAAACCAATTTGCAACATAAGAACGTAAGAAGAGCCATGCTGGATCAGACCAAGGGTCCAATTAGTCCAAGATTCTGTTTACACAGGGGCCAACCAGCTGTCAACCAGAAACCCACAGGCAGGACATGGATGCAACAGCACCCTTCTGCCTATGTTCCCCAGCAACTGTTGTACAAAGCTACACTGCCTCTGATACTGGAAACGTGATCAGTGTGCTATGTTCTTATATCAGATCCTCCCAAACAATGCCCCCCCAGATGTGTTGGACTACAACTCCCATAATCCACACTTCGTGGGATAATGGGAGTTTTAACCCATGGGGTTCCACAGGGCTCTATCTTATCCCCTATGCTGTTTAACATATACATGAAGCTGCTGGGGGAGGTTATCCAGAGATGTGAACTGAGGTGTCATCAATATGCGGATGATACCCAGCTCTACCTTTCCTTTTCATCAAACTCAGGTGAGGCAGTGGCTGTTCTGAACCAGTGGCTGGGCACGGTAATGGACTGGATGAGGGCTAACAAACAGACTCAATCCAGACAAGACGGAGGTACTGTTAGGGGGTGGTTCATCTGTCCGGCAAGGTGATGTTTGCCCTGTCCTGGACAGGGTTGCACTCTCCCTAAAGGATAGGGTCCGTAGTTTGGAGGTGCTCTTGGATCCAGAACTGTCACTTGAGGCACAGGTGAACTCAGTGGCAAAGAGCACCTTTTATCAGCTTAGGCTGATATACCAGCTGCGCCCTTATCTGGACAGAGATAGCCTAGCTACAGTTATCCATGCTCAGATAACCTCTTGTTTGGATTACTGCAATGCATTATACGTGGGGCTGCCTTTGAAAACAGTCTGGAAACTTCAACTGGTACAAAACAGGGCAGCACGGTTACTAACAGGGACTGGCCGGTGAGACCACATTACGCCAGTCCTTTTCCAGCTTCATTGGCTGCCAGTCCAGGTCCAGGCCCAATTCAAAGTGCTGGTATTGACATTTAAAGCCCTAAACGGCTTGGGGCCAGGTTATCTGAAGGAAAGCCTCCTCCCATATGTACCTGCGCAGACCCTAAGGTCATCCTCAGGGGTCCTTCTCCGTGAGCCCCTGCCAAAGGAAGTGAGGCAGGTGGCTACCAGGAGGAGGGCCTTCTCTGCTGTGGCACCCCAGCTGTGGAATGAGCTCCCTAAGGAGGTTCGCTTGTCACCTACATTATACGCTTTTAGACGCCAGGTGAAGACCTTTTTATTCTCCCAGCATTTTAACAGTCTATAAATAAATTTTAACTTGGTGTTTTAAATTCGTAACTTTGCATTGCTGCTGTTTTTATCTGGTTGAGCTTTTATATTGTATTTTATATTATGGTTTTATACTGTTGTTTTATACTTTGAATGTTTTTAATTTTTGTGAACCGCCCAGAGAGCCCCGGCTATTGGGCGGTATAGAAATGTAATAAATAAATAAATAATCCTAACACATCTGTAAGGTACCAAGTTGGGGAAGACAATCTTACACCGCTTTAGATAGAAAGTCATCCCGTCCCACCCCCCACCGCCACACCACCACTCTCTAAGATATCTCTTTAAATTCTTCCTAAGCACATTCTTCTTTCATGTTAGTTTATACCCTCTGGCTGTGGCCCAGCCAATAGCCTCAAATAAATCACCCTCTTTAATTTTATAATAGCCCATAGCTAATTTAAATACCTCCATCATGTCATCTCTTAATCATCTAAGGCCTTGCTCCTGACTAAATTATATAGCTAATGGTCAAAAAGCCAGTGCCAGCCAACAAAATAGCTGTCATAACTGGAAAGCTATATGGTTCATAAAAGGTTTTTTTTAGATAGATAGATAGATAGATAGATAGATAGATAGATAGATAGATAGTTTGGATGGTATCTGGGTTGTGATCCATATCTTCAGGTGTGAAGTGTTATGTAAGTTCAGCTATGAAAATGTTTCCCCACCCCTTGTTTTCAGAAGAACCAGCAAGGCACAGGTGTTGCCATTGACTTTGTTCTTCCCCAACCTGGGGCCCATGAGATGTTTGTGGCTTCATCTTCCAAACAGCCCCAACTAGCAGGGCCAATGGACAGAAATGCTGAGAGCTGAAGTCCAAAACATCTGGAAGATGCCAGTTAGATAGGGTGACCAACTGTCAGGATTTCCCCGGATTTGTCCTGGTTTTTGTTCTTTCCATGGTGTCAGGGGGGATTTTCTATAATTTTCAATAATGTCCTGGAATGACACACCTTCCTCTTTAAGGCTGCCATTAGCATGGCAGGAGGGAATGACATGCTTTCTTGAGGCACGTCATTCCCCCACTCCGAGCTCCAATTGAGGTCTTAAAGGGGAAAGTGGGTCATTCGTGGACATTATAGAAAAGGCCCCAATTGGAGTGGATGGTGGTGGTGCAGAATGAAATCCTTTCCCCTCCTCCACTCCAATCGGGTTCTTTAAGGTGGCGGGGGAATAACGTACTTTCTGCAGGACTCAGAAAGCTGCTTCCCCCCACACACACTAGGTGTCCTCTTTTTTGGTTTCCCAAATATGGTCACCCTAAGTTAGAGGAAGGCGGTTCTGGAAAGACACATAAATTATGGACTATTTATCAGCATGGTCTTCATATCCTATCTTTTCGACAAAAACGTTTCATCACAAGGTTAAAAGTGGTCAGTGCTAGAGCATCTGCTTTTCATGCAGAAGCTCCTAGGTTTGATCCCCAACTTCTCCAGATAGGGCAAGGAAAGAATCCTGCCTGAACCTCTGGAGAGACACTGATGGTCAGTATTGACAATACTGGGCTAGATGGACCAAGGGTTTGACTCGGTATAAGGCAGCTTCCGATGTTCCTATGTTGAGAAAAGAAACCATTGTGGTCCAAGGTCTAATGTTCATGTATCCTGCTCTAGGCCAGCTGCTGCTTTTGCTTCTAGTGTTAAGGAAGGGATGTGACTCAATGGTGGAACACATGCTTTCCATGCAGACAGTCCTGGTTTCAGCCCTTTGCTTCTGCTGTCTGAATCTCTGCAGACCTGCTGCAAGTTAGCATTGACCAGGGATGCAGAACCTTTTTCAGTTTGAGGGGCAGATTCCATTTCAGTCCAGCTCTTGGTGGTCACATTCCAGTGGTGGGTGGGTCTGAAGGCAAAAGGGGTGGCTAAAATTGCTCAACGTACCAGCATAGTGTAGTGTAAACCTCTTACTGCCAGTAAGTAAGCCTTAGGAGAGGAACTTCAAACTTTTAGAATGCAGAAAATCTACCATACCTGGGAAAACTGCCAAGCCTGGGGATTGATAAGAAGGTTGGGTGGATGTATGGGATGGTGTGAGTGTCCTCTTCGGTCTGCAAGGGCAGTGGATGCTCCCATGTCCAGCTCTCATGGATGCACCCAGTGCATAAGAACATAAGAAATGCCATGCTGGATCAAACCAAGGGTCCATCTAGTCCAGCACTCTGCTCACACAGTGGCCAACCAGCCATCAGGCAGGGACCAACAAGGCAGGACATGGTGCAACAACACCCTCCCACCCATGTTCCCCAGCAACTTGTGCACACAGGCTTACTGCCTTGAATACTGGAGATAGCACATAAGCATCAGGGCTAATAATAATAACTAGTTGTACCCAGCGTAACATACGCCATTGTAGCATATCAGCCTTGGGCTGCCCGCCCAGCTCGCATGAGATTAGGCTGGGGCCTGGGCTCGCAGCAGGTGAGTGGCCTCCCACTTGGCCACCAAGGGCCTCAGCCGTGCCTCGCTCATGATCTGGACTCTCTCCCCAGGGTTCCTGTCAGTCTTGGGCTGCCTGCCCAGCTCGCATGAGATTAGGCCGGGGCCTGGGCTCGCAGCAGGTGAGTGGCCTCCCACCTGGCCACCAAGGGCCCCAGCCGTGCCTCGCTCATGATCTGGACCCTTTCCCCGGGGCTCCTGTCAGCCTTGGGCAGCCCGCCCAGCTCGCATGAGATTAGGCCGGGGCCTTGGCTCGCAGCAGGCGAGCGGCCTCCCATCCAGCCACCAAGAGCCCCAGCCTAATCTCATGTGACCGTGACGCTGCCCCTTTGTGTGGGAGGGGGGAGCGAAGAGGCAGAAAGGGGGGTAGGATTACCTTGGAAAGCCTGGAGGAGTCAGGCGAGGGGCTTAGCAACCTGTATTAGCTGAAGCCTTTACGGAAACATACCTAAGCGTTTTATATATATAGAAGATGCTAGCCTGGGCGTAAGCCCCATTAAAAATAAAGGGATTTACATCTGAGTAACGCTAATTTTAACATGCATTAGTGCTAATTTGCACAAGCACTAATGCACATTAGCAAAATTCACACTTGCACTGATGCGCATTAGTGCAACTGGAATGAAATTCTCATATTTCCTTAAAAAAAAGATTCCATCCACAAGTAGACAATGGAACAAAAGATGCTTGACAATCCATGAATCTCTACATCCCTAGCTAATACATTCAGCTGCCTGTCAAGAACTGATAATATAATAATAGTAATAATAATAATAATAATAATAATAATAATAATAATAATATATTTATTTCCCACCTCTCCCTTTGGATTAAGGCGGGGAAAAACATTAGTACAGGAATCAACACATCTTAAAAATTCATGATTTTACATTGATCTGGATAAGCCTGCCAGAAAAGGCTAGTCGTTAAAGCTACCTTAAAATCACACAGAGAGTTAATTTTACGAATCTCCTCCAGCAGGCCATTCCACAATCTGGGGGCGACAGAAGAAAAGGTCCTCTGGGAAACAGATGTCATCCTAGTTTTAGCTGACTGTAGTAGCCATTGATACCCTTCACCTCCAGGAATTTATCCAACTCCCTTTTAAAGCCATCCAAATTGGTGGACATCACCATATCTTGCGGTAGTGAGTTCCATTATTTAGCTACGCACTGTGTGAAGAAGTACTTCCTCTTATTTATCCTGTTTGAGAGAAGCAGAAAGATGTCTCCCTATCCACATTCTCCATACCATGCATAATTTTGTACACCTCTATCATCTCTCCCCTTAGCCTGCTTTAGCTAAACAATCTCAGTTGGATGGACCCATGCCTGAGTGCTCATGAGCCCTCGAGAATGCTTTGGTGTTGGTCCTCCCTGGCTTCTGGGATTGCATCCTTTCCCGCCACTGTAGTAATGGTGGCTGCCATTAACTCAGTGAGGGAGAAATATTCGATTTCCCCAGGGAAATATGCAATTTCCCCAACCTTGGGGAAATTGCACAATACCCTCCAGCCGCTCCAATGGGGGTCTTAAAGGCCCTATTAATGGAAGTGTGAAGGTGAAGGTGGCCATGTACACTAAAAAGTGGTCTGTCCTCCATTTTGTGTCTAGTTTCATTTTAGGATATTCTGGGGTTAAGTGTGTGTGTGCGTGCGCATGTGCTAGTGACTTTCAGCTAAACGGTTAATAGTTCAGTGGCCAAACTGTTATTTAGAATTATGAAATGCTACAGAAGCCACCCCAAGACTTAAATCCGCTAAGCTAATGTTTCACCCATTTAGTCTAGATCCTTATCTTTCCCTTATTGAGATGTGTCAGTTGCAACCAAAGTAATCTGCCTAGGTAGGACAGCCAGACAGACAGACCAAATTTGAAACAGGTACCATCTCAGCCAGCAGTGCAGAGTAAGTGGAAACAACCCCTGTCTCAAGGCCAATTAAAGAATGAACGTGAAAAGAAAGCTCGACTCAGCTCCCCACAGGCAACCAATTATATCTGCAGTGTGGGTGGCCCGGACAATTGTGATTACTGCAAATGCTGTCCTGTTGGATTGGTGGTGGCGGTGGGCTAATAATAATAATAATAATAATAATAATAATGGCTGTGCAGGGACCCCCGATTTGCCTTGGGGCTGCCTCAGGGGTTCCCGATCTGCCTGGTCCTCCGAGGCAACTCTGGAGTTTTCTGGGTGCTGGCTGTGCAGCCGCAGCCTATTTCCTGTCTTATGTGCCGGCGGCAGTGGAAGCCACCAAATGCAAAGATGGCAGCGGAGCAAGTAAGCACCCCTCCCCCCATTTCCCACTTGCCTGTTCCGCCGCCGCCGCCTTTGCATCCTGCTGCTGCCACTGCCATAAGATGGGAAGTAGACCGCACAGCCTACTTTCTGTCTTATGCGTCGGCGACAGTAGAAGCTGCCGGATGCAAGGGCAGTGGCGGCAGATGGCAGAGGCAGGTAAGGAGACTGGGGGTGGCGGGGGGCTGCCTCCAAAGCGCTGAGGCGGCCCAAAGCTTCAGAGCCAATTGGCTTCAGATTCAGACTGCCTCAGACTTTGCACGATCTGGTTTGGATCCAGTTCGGGAGGGTCCAAATCACCCTGATCCACTTCGGATTCAGGGTTCATACACAACCCTCATAATATTTATTTATTTATTTATTTATTTATTTATTTATTTATTTATTTATTTGCCTCCTCTCCCTCTGGATTGAGGTGGGGAACAACATTAAATACAGCGTAATACATAAAACTAGTTAAAAGAGCATATAAAACCAATACAATATTAAAATAACAATCACAACACCTTAAGATCCTTCAGTTTAAAATTCATCTGGGTAGTCCTGCTGGAAGAGACTAGTCTTTAGAGATCGTATTAAGCTGATGAATCTCCTCCGGCAGGCCATTCCACAGTCCGGAGGCAGCAGAAGAAAAGGTCCTCTGGGTACCAGTTGCCAGCCTAGTTGTGGCTGACTGGAGTAAACCCTTCCCAGAGGACCTGAGTGTGCAGGGCGGATTGTATGGGAGAAGGTGAAATGGGCATAGTCATTCGAGACCACAGCATCGTCCTGGCTACATGAGGCTCTGGGCCCAAGGTTTTTCCCAACCATGCCTCTGGAATGCCATCTTGTGCCAACTTTATAAGAGGTGTATTTTTTTTTTTTAAAAAAAAAAAAAAGATTGCCCATTGCTCTAAAATGCTTACTAATTCTATGCTTTCCCTTTCAAAGGACTATTGACAATCAACTTACATGTTGTTTTCAGACATAAAGCTTTGGGATGAGTATTTGAAAAGCTCTAAGAGCTTCATTCATCCTCCAAGCTGCTAAGAAAACACATTTTCCTCACTCACTTGCTCTTCATCTCTCACACCTGCATAGAATGAAAGAGAAAGCTTTGTAGAGCCATCACTTCCCCTGGTTGTTAAGCTATTTGTCACAACCGTTGTCTTCATCATGCATATATATGCGAGTTTAATTACCCATGTGTATTAACCTGTATCATTATGCTCTAGAGTGATGGGAGGATGCATAGAAAACCACATGAAAACTAATACATCATTTCAGCCTCCATGGAATTCAACAGACTTTGTCTACACCCCCTCCATTTCCTACCCAATACGTGGAACAATGATCGTCCTTTCTCCTCACCCCCCTGCCATTTTTCAAACTCATTCTTCAGACACCCCACCCCACTAGCCCCATCAAATCTACTTCTGTTGATAGGAAAAAATTTCAGTACCAAATGTTGGAAAATAGGAAGTCATTAACAGAGCAATGTCTGCTCAGAAGAAAGTGCCACTCTCACATAGAAATGCATAGCAGCCTAAGTAAGTGTAACAGCAGCATACAGTTAAAATAATCAGCAGAGGATTTATTTATTTTTAATGCAGAGGTAGAATCAGGTGCAGGTGTAGTAATATTGCTTTGGAAGCTTACAGAGAGGGATGTTTCCCCACCCACAAGGGTTCTATCTATCCCTGAGAAGCAGTAAAATAGTGTGCACTTCTGATTAGTACTGACCCAGTTTAGAACAATTCTTCTGAATGCCCACATTTCCTATTTCTGGTGACCCTACAGAGTAGGGAGGCATGAAACCTTCCAATATTTATGCCCTGCCAAAAAGTTGAGGAGCAAGCCAGGACTGAAGAGCAAATCAGAACCAATGGACAATCCAGGAGGCAGGAGTAGCAAGCCAGAAGCCGAAGTCAGGACCAATGAAGAATCAAGCACAAAGGAGCACAGCTCAAGAAGAACATGTTGCTCAAGCAAAACTCAACTAAAGAGAAGGCCCTTTTATACTTCCTGCCCCGGAGGATCCAAAGGCCTGCCTAGATCATAATCAGGACCTGAGGGAACTTCATTTCCACTGGAACTTCAATGGCTTACTACTCTGGGCAGAAGCCCACAGATTTCAGCAACTCCTGAGAGTATGCACTCCCAGCATATTGAAGTGCAGTATACATACTCAGGCTGTTGCTAGACCAGAGTTTAGCCCGATACGAGCCCCGGGATCGCCCCTGTGCGTCCAGATGACACACAGGGGATCCTAGGCTCAGGCAGGGGTCAACCCTCCCTTGGCCCAGGGTAACTGGAACTGCTTGTGGCCCGGTATTTCCCACAGTCTCAGGCTGAGCCTGAGACTGCGGGCATGTAGACCTGTCCGCCACTTTTCCTGGCTACTGCAATTACTCGCAAGTAGCCAGGAAAAGCGGCGGACAGGGCGCAGTGCTCTGCAGGAGCGCTGGGCCCATCAGGGCAGGGGGAGAGATCGGGGGAAGCGGAGATCGCTGGGGGGGGGGGGGAAGCGGACATTGTGTGTGTGGGAAATTGGAGATTGCGGGGTGGGGGGAAGCAGAGATTGGGAGGGAATCGCGGCCAGGATGGGGAAATTGGGGGCGGGGAAAGCGGGGAACCCTTTAAAAAACTCACACAAACCCCCCCACCTTTGTCACTGGTGCGCTCCTGCGCACCCGGCCCTTTAAGACAAAAAGAAATGGTGGATGCGACGGGGCTTTCCTGTAGCCCATCGCTTCTGACATGTAGACTGGGGCGACGGCCCGCACTACTTGTAGCGCGGGCTTGTCCCTCCTCCCACTCGGATCACCAGGTAGGTCTAGCAACGCCCTCAAACTATTAACTTCTTTGTTGGTGTGGGCAGTGGGCAGTATCCAACTATGCCATTCTGCTAGCACAAATGACATTGCGCTAGCAGAAACTGGGTCCAGAACTATGCGCAAGAGAAGAATCAAACTAAAGCTGTGGTTGCACAAGCGTGGTTGAACATGTTTTAAGGACGACTGCTTTCTGGATGTTGGTGTGGATGTATTTTGGTAGCCTCAGTTTCTGAAGGTTTTCAGTATAGTTTTTTGATGTGATGCCGGTGACTGATGTGACTAATCTCACCACTTTGCCTTCTGTAAAATGAGTTTTTTGTGGCCAACCATAGCCACCATGACAACAATTTTATGAATGGGCAAGCCCCTCCGGCAGCCATTTTGTGAAAGCAGCCACAGTACTCAAATTCTAAATATGAGGGTTAGGGGAATACATACATGCACAACCACTCTATCAAGTCTCTTCAACAAGAAAAAAGAAAGAAAGAACCTCCACTATTTGTCTTTGGCCTCAGACTGTTATTTGCTTGCTCATCACTCTCAAAGAGTGGTGTACAAACCGTCAGTGTCACTTATTGCCCCCATCTTGATCATTCCGATGTGATGACGTCTTGTTCAAATAAATGTTTCCTAAAATGGAGCACAACATGGAATGAGATGACAGTTCATCTCTGTGTTATATTTTATTACCTTGATATCCTTTCCCCTTCTACTTAGTTATTGAGCTTGGAGTTTTGGGCCCTGCTGTGGCATCAATATTTCCATCGTCTGTAATTCATACTCTAGCATGACCCCTGTGCTTCTCAAAGGTTATTTATTTACACACTACATCAGGAGCTTAGCGTGTGATACTGTTTCACCCTCATTCCAAATAAAAGTCAACACAAAAAGACGAATCTGCCCCAAAGGTGGTTGTGTGCAGGGTCGGCACCAGGATTCACATAATAGGGCATCCGCCAAGGCCAACAGCCCAGCAGTGGGCCCACCACTGGCGTCCCCTGACCCTACTCCTCTTTCTCACTGTTGCCTCCTGTTTAGCTGCCCTTTCTAAAGGATGTGGCAATCAGCAAAATTTGACCTCACCAATTTTTTCTAAATTCCATCATGAAGCTCATCACAATTTGAGTCCATATTAGATTGTGAGAGTTATACGTTTTTTCCCCTATTTTGTATCAAAATCCATGTATATTTTCATGTGCATTCATCTCCCATTGATTAAACCATATTTGTGCAATTTCCCCCCCAAGGAGTACACATTTTTTCATGCACATTTTTGAAATGTATGCATGGTTTTAAATATTTATTTTAAAATATTTATTTTAGTTGTATATTCTGTACAGCACCAAGTACATTGTTGGTGCTGTATAAATAAATAAATTATTATTATTATTATTATTATTATTATTATTATTACATTTCTTTTTGGTCTGCAAATCACACTGCAAGCTTGGACTTTGACTGCAGATTATCTCTGAGGTTATATTTGATCTGAAGGGGGCAAACTGGGTAAAATACTGATCAGAAACAAATTCCTCATACATCCCCAGATAGTTACAATAGCAAGATGGAACAGCACCTTCCCTTTGCCTTCCTTGGATGTTGTGTGGATTGGGCCTAGAGGGAGAGGGCAAGTGGAGAAGCTGTAATGACAATTGCAGAAAGGTTGCAAACTCCAGGGGGGATGGGCACTGAGGGCATATGCCCCAATCCCCCCGCCCCCAAATGGAGTTGACACTGGTTGTCAGTGTGGATGTAGGACCCATTCTGGGATCCCTTCATGAGTTCCCACAGTGGGTGGGAACAGTGGCTATTTTTCCATGGTTTCATCCCAAGTTGTTGCAGCAACAGTTGAGAGACTGGATCCACAGAGATGGGTCCAGTCATAAAGGTTAATTCTACCCCATTGTCACCAATGGTATAGTGCAGCCAGGGCTTATGGGGGTTGAAGCATCAGGACTTTTTAATTAGCAGGAATGATGATGTCATCTGCCAGCCCCTCAGGCTCCCCTGTTACCTCTGAGCTTAGCTGCAACCCTCACAGTAGCTGGGAGAAAAATCAATTTTCCCAGTGGCGATACATTATTGTGAATTATCCTTATTGTATTGTGCAGCATTTTGCTGTGGAATGGCCTTGAATGGGCTTGGAAGGCCCTGAACCCAGAGGCTGCTGAGATTCCTATGCCCTTCTCGGCTGGGCAGGAGGAGCGGCAGAGGTGATTGTTGCTTCCCCATCCACTGGTTATTATTTTTTGCTAGATGGGGTTTTCAGCCTGTCTAGCAAGGGCACTTCGGGAGGGAAGGAGGCTGGAGGAGGCTCAGGATAAATATTGCAGTTCTTTCCATGCTGGCTGCAAGTGGGTGAGGGAGGGAATGGCAGATCTCCAACTCCACTTCTGAGGTCAGACCGTTGTCTCCAACCTTGGACTGGAGAATCCAATCCATTTTATTGTCCCTTGAATGCTCACCCAGGGACAAAAGGGTTGTTCTCTAAGACCAATTAGCTTGATAAAATACCTGCTCCTGATCAAGATAAAACTGCAAGAACTGTTTTGTTGACTCGAGCTGGGAAAAGAAAATCCTGGGAAAACCTGAGCTGGTGGTCTTTGCTGATAGAGGACATGTTTTGGTCTAATCTTTCCCTTTCTGATGTAATGTCAGGTCTCCCCCATCCAATGTCCAACATGCTAACCGCTACACTATCCTTGCTAGTTCACTCTTCTATGATTGTCAGGTGATCCTAACAAATTGGCAATTTTGCTTTGTACAGCTGCACTTCTGGTACAAATTAGAGTTGTGCCAAAAAATTCTTCCACAAAAAATTCAACTATTCTCATTCAATTTGATAGAAAAGAAATTGCTTTCAAAAAGAAATTCAAAGGAAAATAATTTTTAGAGAAATTCTCATGGGTTTGGTTCAAGGTTCTTGTGCTTATCTTCCTTATGACATGGCTGAGGTGTGTGTGTGTGTGAGAGAGAAAATGAGTGTCCTTTCTTTCATTGTACAATCGTCTCTCTGACAGCCTGTGGCCTCCTTTGCTTCCCTCACTTCCTGCCCAAGGGAAGACATGAATTTTATTCCTCCCATATGGCCTTTTCAGGTCAGGAAGTGTAGGCAGCCTGGGAGACTGTAGAGCAAAGGTGAGATGTTTAACAGAAAGAAAAATACAGCCAGTGCCCTCAGCCACCTTACAGTGATTAGGTAAGGTCAAAAACACCACCACCAAACATTCAAAATGAATTATAAAATGGCCTAAGAATGAGGCAGAAAAATGGAAGCCAGTCAGGAAATTGGAGGACAGATTTTGGCACAGTGGCAGGATCTACACTATGGCTATAAAATGGTAATGAAGCTTACTGACAACTGTTGGGGCCCAGAACACATTCCATATACCATTTTCAAACCACTTTGAAAGTGTTATATCCTGCTTTGTGTAAATTGGCCACTAGCTCCACCCTTTTCTTCGAGCGGGATGCAACCCTGGCTCCCCACCTCACACCTGCTACTGGGCTTTCAGGGAAGGAGCAGTGTTGCCAGTACCTGCATCAGACAAGATATATCCACAATCACCTCTCAGAAATGTAATGTTTGGAAGACTATGGGGGAGGTGCTGAACCACGAAGAATGACAACTAGAGCTGAGCCAGAATTTCTCAGAATTTCTGAGATGTTTCTTTTCTTAACCCCTAGAAACAAAAGGACGTTTTTGCAGTATTATCTCCAAATTTTCTTCACCATTAGTTTTTGTGGTGGTTGCATTTTCCCACCCCATACTCTGCAGTGCTGCTAGGTCTATGGGGCATTGTGGAGGATGCAAAATGTGGGCCAGGCTGCCCACACTGTTTATGCTATTGCCACTTTATGTAGCATTGCAACCTTCCTCCCCCCTTCCTCCACACACAAAAATCCTTTAGGAAAAAAAGAAAGAAGCCATTCTACAATTGGGTGACCATATGAAAAGGAGGACAGGCCTCCTGTATCTTTAACTGTAATATAGAAAAGGGAATTTCAGCAGGTGTCAATTGAAGAGGGTGAAATTCTCTCTTCATCAACACAGTTAAAGCTGCAGAAGCCCTGCCCTCTTTTGTATCTGCCCACTCTACGATAGCTAGTGTAGCTTTAACTGTTGTGATGAAGAGGGAATTTCACCCACTTCAATTGACACCTGCTGCAATTCCCTTTTCTACATTACTGTTAAAGATACAGGAGCCCTGTCCTCCTTTTCATATGGTCACCCTATTCTACAATCATTGGCGTGCGGACAACAGGTTCAAAGGGTTCAGTTGAACACCCTAATCCGCCGCCACCATGTTGCAGTAGCAGGACCAGTGCTAGCTGTAGGAAAGAGCGATAAATTCAGCTGCTCCCCACCCCGCTCCTCCTCCGGAAGGCTTTTTTCACCGGTGCAGCCACTGCCCCCACCCCCACCCCCGCTTGCTTGCTTGCTCGCTCTTTCACTCACTCAGCCACTCCCTGCTCCCAGCTGTTCTGCCTGACCTCTCGCAACAGTTGCTGAACAAGGTGGGAGCAGCAGCCACGCTGGGGCCAGGAAGCAGCACGTGGAGGAGCCGAGGAGGGGGCTGTTTCTGTAAGTAGTACGATTGCCCAGAGCTGTGGATTGGGGCCCTCCCCCCTTCGGAGTTGCTGCCCAGCTCTCGTCATCAGCCCTGCAGGTACTGTAATGTTTGGGAGAAAGATAGATAGAGAGGAGCTGTATGTTTACGTGCCTTCTCTCCTCATCGCTGCCCCACCACCCACCCCAGTCTGGACTCCAGCAAGAGAAAAGAAAGGGGGAAGGGGGGAGAACTGCAATGCCCCCCAGGACCTCCTGGCTAAGGAGGGTTCATTCAGCAGCACCTTTTTCAGAATGCTTGTTAAAACAATTCTTATCTGCCCTTGCTTATTTTAGGGTGTCCAACACCCTTTTTTCAAGCCGTTCTTTAGGTAAACATGGTATATGTGTATCTTGTGTCACTGTAAAACAGAGCTGCAGCACACTCCTATGTACGTCTACTCAGAAGTAAGCCCCACTGAGATCAATCAAACTTACTCTGATGTAAATGTGCATAGGATGCAGCCTGAAAACAAAGAGAGGATGAAAAAAAGACAGGAGAAAAAGAATTGTAGAAATAGAATACCAAGGTAACTGTGGGATATTTAACCATATTTAAAGACAATACGTACAGTAAAATTAGTGCTCCTCTACTTCAGTCCCAATCAAATAATTACAACAGTGCAGTACAGATTATTTGTTAATTAAAAAATACAGTTTACTTCAGTTTTCATTTATTTTGTTTGTTTGATGAATGAAAAAAATCCTTTATTACTGTATATTCAATCAATGTTTACCTTAATAATAAAAAAAATTCCTGGCTGAACCACCTAATGAAATGTGCTGCACATGCCTATGTCTACAATCCTTGACAATGATGATGCCCACCTTTGAGAAATGGTTGGAGAATTTCTCATCCCCCTGGAGAAATTTGGTGAAATTGTCAAACCCCTCCATACACACAATTTCTCTACAAACAAATAGCGTGGAGAAATTTGAGAGTCCTCTTATGCACATGCGCGCGCACACACACACACACACACAGATCAACCCAGCAGTCTGCATTTTCAGACTTTTCTTGGGGGCGCGGCTATTGGGACTGTCATGATGTGAGCCTGCACTTCAAAATAATGTTCCACAATAGGATTGCTTATGATCTGAGAGCAACACCTGAGTCATAAGGTTCTGCGTGGGATGACACCATGTGAAAGCAGCTTTCTCACTGCTGCAGTAACTGAATAGACGTGCCCCACACAACGGTTGCATCAGAAGGCAAAACTGGCCCTAGACCATACCATTTCAGATGTCCAGTGTGGACTTCGTGATTGAATGTTGATTGACATTGAAAATCATCATCATCATCATCATCATCATCATCATCTCAGACATAGAAAATTAGAAGTCAAAGAGAAGCATTCTAGTTTAACTTGTCATGTCCATCAATGTACAGGTTTTTTTTAGAATGGGAGAGGATTTTAACATAGAATTCCCCACCTGGAAGTGGGGGAAGTGGTACTGTCAGAGTTCAGCAAGAGAGGCACCACGTGTGCTCTGAAAGACTGTTTTCTGCCACAGTCTTCACTTAATTGCTCTCCTTCCAAGGCTGGAATAATTCCTAACATTTTTGAAAGACTTTGATCATTTTGATGTCCTCTCTTCTTATCCATGTGTTCTTGAGCTATGAATTTGAATTGCTGTCATTGCCGTGTCCCTGCACCCCCAATTTTCATCCACAAAGGTTATTTCATCATTTACCGATGTACGTTTGTCAGCTTCGCTTTCAGACCTATATTCAAAAGCTTTTGTGGCAGTAAGCATGTTGACAAAGGCATGCTCTGTATAAAGTAACAATTCACTAATATAACCACTTACTTCTCAGATCCTGACAAATCACCGAAGTTCCAATTATGCCAAAAGCTACATTTTCTTTTTGCCTCATGATCCAGTTCTTAGGGCCACTTCAGATGTGGTGTTTCATAAAACATTATGTTTCCTACACAGGGGGTAGTTTCATATAGCCCCCTCTGTGTGTGTGTGTGTGTGTGTGTGTGTGTGTGTGTGTGTGTGTGTGTGTGTGTTTGGTGTAGTGTGATGTGATGTGAGATGATGTGACATGTTCCTCTTCACTCACAGAGTACAGTGTTTATTTTTTCTGCAAGTACACAGGTCAGAAAGATGGTATGTGTATAGAAACTCATTATAAATAGTTCTGAACTTATTGTACAAACAGAAAGTAATTCACCGAGTGCTGCTGCTGCTGCTGTACAGTCTTCATTAATCAGCAGTCTCCATTAATCTCAACTGGGCTTGCACACAACTCCTGTGCAAGTGTCATGGAGACAAATGGATGTTGTGCAGCAGGTGATTGATGTTTCACCAATATCAGGGGCTTTCTCCCCCATTTGGGACAATGAGTATTGCTCGCCCTATCATGTTAGGACAAGATGGCTGGATGTAGTACAAGGATGGAAGATGACCCAACTGCCTGATTTACCTGTCACTGTTTCTGGTAAAAACACCATCTCCATGTTGCCTCTCTATTTAGGGTGTGTGTGTTAAAAATGGGGGGATTCATTTGCCCCACATTTTAATGCAAACATATGTAATATGTACTTATTGAAACGCAATTATGCTCCCTTAAGTAATTATGCTCCCATATTGGCACTTCTACAAATTTCACGATGCAGTGAAAAGATGTGTACAAAAATGTAGAAGTTAGGTGAAAGTCTGCACAGAAAGAGTTGATTAGTGAAAAAGGATTAAAAATGCATTGTATTAGAGGAAATTGCTTGCAAAAATGTATATATTAGGGAAAATATTTATACATTTAAAGCAGATTTTAAAAAGAAACTGCATAATGAACTTAAGGTTGGAAAAATTAGAAAATGAGCAAAACCAAAATTGAAAGATTAATCCATCACTAATCCCTTTATTGGAGTTTTCGAGGTTTAGGGATGTATGAGAAATTTGTTTCAGTTCATTTTAGATCAGGAGTTTACCAACTTTGCATTCTCTGCCCCAAACACAGACTCAGACACAATCTACAGTTGATTTCCATACATGCCCAAGCTTGCAATGTGATTTGTGGAACACCCCCTCCCCCCCCCCCCCGATCCTATGTATTTGACAGGATGTGAACATTTTGAAAAATTACATTTGAAAAAAGCACAGGAAAAAATAGGTACTTTTGAAAAAATGTGTGCAAATACACTTCAATCAATGGGAGAAGATTGTGTACATTTCAAAAATGCCAACATTTGATGTGCACATTTGGGAAAATATTTACAAAAAGGCCCACAGATTTTAATGCCATAAGAAAAACAAGCAAACTTCACAATCAGATACGGATTTGAGTTGGAATGAGCTTCATGATGGAATTCAGGGTTCATGTTTTGCTGGCTCCAGCCTCATGCATGACCCCATCTGCAGGTGGCTGGAGAGAGATGTGATTTTGTGCTAATTGCGATTTCTGTAAATATTCCTAGCTGTGAATTTGCCCCATTTGTGATTACACGACTACCAATTTGTGCACAGAAAAATGTGGGAGTCAAGACAGCCCAGGGACTTGTGAAGTGTCATCAGGGGGCTGAGCTAGCAAAAACCCACAGAGCTGTACCCCCAAACCAGATTCCTCCGACATCTTATGCATTGGTCTTCTGAATGGGATGCTTGTGTCTGCATTTTCCATTGAGGTATCAAAGTGCCCACTCTTCCATAGCTGCAGAGCATGGTTACTGTTGTAGCTTCATGTCTGGAAGGCAAGGGATTGTACTCCTAACCTGATTTACACACGCACGCACACCCCTCAGAAATGTTTTCTGTAAAAGTGGGCCAGATTTCTGCAACACAGGCTATTGATCACCATAGTACATGACACACTTCCACGAAGGGTGTGATGATGAAAGTGTGTTGTGACTGTGTGCTGGCATAATAGATATCCATTTCATACACATCAAACTTTAGCATCCAGATGTTTACATTAAACCAAAGACTTTGAAGTCCCACTGCTGATCATTGCCACATTTGTTCCAGTTGATTCCTGCTCTGCAGAAGTCAAAAGTAAAAAAAAAAATAGGGGTTCTGAAAATCCCTTTTTGGGAGGTTTTTTTTTTTTTTTACACTCAGCCACCTAGAATTCCAGTGATTCTTTCTGAAGTATACCACCACTTCTTCTTCTTCTTTTTTTTGACAAACAACTCTGTTCAAAAAGACATTTGACTTTTTTTGTTATGTAAAACACTGTATTCATTAGGAACTTTTTTTGCTCAGTTTTTACTTGCCTCTGTCGAACTGTCTCAATGTGGATCAAATGCAGATGGGTGAATAATATCAAATCTGACCCAGTAAGAAAGAGGAAAGCAGACCGTCATTTCTGCCTGAGCCCTTTGCTGAAATGAGTCCAATTATTTTCTGATTGTAAGGCACAGTCTCTTTTTTATTTCAGTAGGTTCATCACTTTGTATCTCTGTGCCAAGGATAATGTGCTTGAGATGGGACACCAGGTCTCCTGAATCACCTCGGGATAATGAATACCTGAAACCCAGACAGTCCTCTCTTTGCAAAAGATGCATCATACAAATGCAAATTACAGATTTGACTTTCAAATCAGAATTATGTGACAAACACAATCTCTTGCCATACACTGAGGTGCGCCAAAGTTGTCTCTTCTCTCCAAATTGTGTGGCATGACAGGATTTGCGAATGGAAACCTTCCATGTTTGCATTTCTGAAGCATCACATTCTATGTGATCCGGAACACGGCAACACATTTTGTGTCTTTATTCGCCATAGCAGATCCTTCTGATGAGATGAGGCAATATCACCTCATGAAATTGTGCCTCTAAAATATCCCCAAATTTAGGGTGACCATATGGAAAGGAGGACAGGGCTCCTATATCTTTAACACTTATAAAGAAAAGGGAATTCCAGCAGGTGTCATTTGTATATATTGGAGACCCTGGTGAAATTCCTTCTTCCTCACAACAGTTAAAGCTGCAGGAGCCCTCCCCTCTTTTGTATTTGGTCAAGAGGGCAAGGTTCCTGCAAGTTTAGCTGTTGTGATGAAGAAGGAATTTCATCAGGTGCTACATGCATACAAATTACACCTGATGAATTTCTCTTTTCTATACACTGGTAAAGATACAGGAGCCCTGTCCTCCTTTCCCTATGGTCACCCTAAATGTGGAGCTTGGACTCTTGGATCTGAGGTTGGAGTGCCTTCTCCGGCCTTGGATCCAGAAATCTGAAGTATCCCATGCCCCTCCCTCAGACACTGTCTAGGGGCCATATGATTGCTCTCTAAGTTATTTAATTATGTACTGTGGTGCCCTTCAGTATAAATATTCTCAGGGTGGTTTATGCAACCCAAATAAAATAAATAACAAAATAGTAATTTTGAAAAGCATAAACAATTCACTCACAGCAATAAATAAAATAAACAGAAAGTCGGGTGGGGAAGAGGCGTTTACCTGGCATCATACTGATGGCCAAATAGGTACCATGTTAGCTTACCTGGAGCAAGACTTCCATAATGGAATATCACCACTGAGCAGGCCCTCTCCCTAGTCCCATCTGCCTCACTTCTCATGGTGAGGACTTATGGAGAAGGACCTGAGATGATCTCTCCTTATAAAGATGCTGATGTGGAGACAGTGGTAGCAGGCCTAGGAAATCAGGTCACAGGTCAAGTTGTGGTTTTTTTTGTTGAACCCCATGGTCAAAACCAAAGAATCAAGCCCTAGGACACCAGTATTCATTTTTGTCTGTGATTTAACCATACGGCTTCATCACATGTACAGAAGAGTTTGATATGATGCCATTCTTATTAAGGCTATTATGGGACAGACCTCACACACAAAGAAATAGAACTGGAGACAACGCTACACAATAAGAGTTACACTGTATATATCAAATGTATGTTTGACATCCATATTGCTCACACTTTTCTGTCCTCCTCATACTCCTCCCTCGCTTGCCTTTTAAAGTTGCTCTTTACGTGTCCTGTTCTTATAACCTGGCTTCATAAATCAGTCCCTTAATTATGTGTTTTGCTTTTCTCAGGAGAGTCTTCAATTTGTCTATGTCTCTTTGGTATTTAGGTTCACTATGCTAAATGCCAAAAGAGAAAGGGGAGAGCAGTTAGCAGTAAGCAAGTCATGCTTTTTCTCTCCCCCCCCCCCTTTTACACAGTGTTTAAAATAAAATTGTGACCAGGAATATAGTTGGATTCACATCATATTGGATCTATACTTAATCATACTTAGGGCTTCTTCACATGAACAAAATAAAGCCTGCATGTGACTGGCCACTAATGGAAGTTTGTGCATCCTTTTGATGATGTCAGCATCAGCCAGGATGTCTCCCGCAGCCTCCCCTCCCCCGCTTATTCAGTTTTAAATAGACCAGAGAAAAGCTGGAATAAACCCCAATGGCACAAAATTGGCAGTGTGTAAAGCTGGGGTTGCACTATGATCTTGCCAAGGAAGAACTTCCTCATGTCTGTGATTAAGGGAGAAGAGGGTAAAATGCCTCCCTGCAACAAAGGGAGGCAGATCTGACCCCACCTCTGCACCCCACCAAGAGCACCCCTTTAAGTTCAATGGGGCTTATTCCCAAGTAAGGGTGCTGAGGGTTACAGATTTACAACGTGATCTTATGTCTACTCAGAAGTAAGTTCCATTGTGTTCAATGGGCCTTACTCCCAAGTAAATGTGACTAGGGTTGCAGACCTAAAGCACAACTTTACACCTACTCAGAAGTATGTGTTGGCTTTCCTGGGAGCTGCAAGGAAACAGTACAGCACAAGTTAACCTAGCAAAACAAGACTTCCCCCTCCCTTCCTTTGCACACATACCTGGGGGGAAGGGAGGTGCTCCCTCGATTCAAACTATTAAAGAAACTCCAGGAAACAGCAGGATATTCTGCCTTGTCACCCCTCTCTTCCCATGTAATCAGCTCATATCAACCACACCAAGACCCAGGAAGCAGAACAGCCCCGGGTAACCAATGTGATTTCCTCAATTTCAAGACACCAAGCCTATGACTATTGCATTCCCCCCTCTAACCATCTAGAAAAATATCACACTGCTGAGATGATTCTATAGATATTTAGTGTCCTGCATCTATCTACAGTAGGGTGACCATATGGAAAGGAGGACAGGGCTCCTGTATCTTTAACAGACCCCTCCAGGAATTTCAGCAAGTGTCATTTGTATATATGGAGAACCTGGTGAAATTCCTTCTTTATCACAAAAGTTAAAGCTGCAGGAGCTATACTAGGGTGACCAGATTTAAAAGAGGGCAGGGCACCTGCAGCTTTAACTGCTGTGATGAAGAGGAAATTTCACCAGGTTCCCCATATATACAAATGACACCTGCTGAAATTTCATTTTCAATACAACTGTTAAAGATACAGGAGCCCTGTCCTCCTTTTCATATGGTCACCCTAATCTACAGCAATGTATTACATGTATGATAAGATAACTATTTAACTGTTGCAAAACAACTCTCTGCCTCCTGATATAGGAGGCGACCACTGTATACGACTGACTGGGGACCAAGAATCTCAGACTAGAGCCTGCTATTGTTTGGCCTATATTGGTATCCTCAGGCACAATATGGGAAGTTTGCAATAGAGCTGTTATGAGAAATCAAATATGGTTGCTTGTGTAGGCAAACACCCCTACCTAACTTCTGCAAGCAGAGTCTGAGGTGAGCAATGCAGCCTACTCAAGCTCTGCTTGCACACACTGTAACCTATTAGACCATTCTAATCCCCAAGGAAAGGATTATCTTAGGGACCAGGATAAGGTAGTAGGCAACAGTGACTTTTCTGCAATGGTGGCTTGGAAAAGGGACACCCACTCACTGTCTGGGCATCCCCTGTGTGCTTCTTTGAAAGCTGTAGATGATGTTGCTAGCACCTTGACATTGCAGCATCTTCTTCTACCTGGAATCCTGGAGGAGAAACCACAACTCCAATCAGCCCTGGCAGAAAAAGGACACTGGTATTTTCCTGGTGATGTCATCAGAAGCATAATAGGAGTCCAAATTTGGAATTAACTGAACTATTTCCCATCAGTGTGTGTGAGGGGGTACATCGATTTGTTGAACCCATGGGGTTCATCAGATGAGAGTTCTATTGCATCTTCGCTACTGCCTACTCACATTTTTTGTGCATCCTTTAGACAATGCTGTCCACTTCCTGCATGCCTCCTGTTCCTTCTTGCCCTTTTTCCATCATAAAATGAAGCTCTTTTAATCTGACTTTTTTTTTTTTAGGAAACAACGTGGCACCATTTCCTGCTGTGTGCAGGAAAAGTGTTGTGATAACAACACCCCGTGAATGGGCTACGTGGTCTTTGTTTACTTCCTCTTTCTTCTCCGGGAAGAAAGAAGAAGTATTGTGGGACAAGAGCAGGGGCGGAGAAGTGATGGTAGGGAACTGCGATTTCCCCCTGTCTGATGATGCTCCACTTCTGAAATGGAGTGGGGTGGAATTTTTCTCTTGAGAATTTTACGGGAGAGAAGGAGGGGGAACAAGTTCTATTTGAAGCACCAGTTTGCTTGTCATTACAATTTCAGCATTTGTAGTTTCATTCATATTCAGTGAACATACATATAATAAAAAAAAATCTTGAAAAATGACTTCTGAAAGATTTCCTACAAAGAATAACCACTGCTGTACTGTTGAATTTTTTTTTTTTTTTGATCTGTAGTCCATATGGAA
The DNA here is from genome assembly GCF_023053635.1 of Elgaria multicarinata webbii. NCBI lineage: Eukaryota > Metazoa > Chordata > Lepidosauria > Squamata > Anguidae > Elgaria > Elgaria multicarinata. The sequence continues at coordinate 154,171,720 of NC_086172.1, read as the reverse complement.
GAGAGTTTTTCTTATCACTTTAAATCTGTGTAAGATCAGATGTTAACATATTTCAGTCGGGCTATTTGTTAGCCGATTGCCTGTTTTAAGTAAATGTCAGCATCTGCTCTTGGCTTTGGTTCTAGTTAAGGCTGACATGATGACTTTTTTCCTGTCTGAGTAGGCTTTTTTCTCATGAATAGTTTTTGTTTGAAGGAAGTCCCAAACTGTAGTTGCAGAGAAAAGAAAAGAAAAGAAATATCTATCTATCTATCTATCTATCTATCTATCTATCTATCTATCTATCTATCAGGATGCAAGGTTTTTGATAACAAAACATGCTGATGAGCTGAATTCATACTTATACACGTGAGTGTGTGTGCTAATGATCTGAGTGAATATTTCTAAACCTAATAATTTTAGTTCAAAGTTTTCTGGGGTATTTCAGTCACTTCATTATAATTTGAGCACATCATTAAAGCTAAAGAACTTAATGCAATATCCAAGCTCTGTATGTTAAAATGTTAGCTGTTTTCATGTTTTTGTTTTTAAATTTTGTATATTGATTTTTAATGTTCAGTCTTTTTAAACTAATCTTTTTAATCTTTGAAAAATGCACAGAAAGCTTCGGCTATAGGGCAGTATATAAATGTAAATAAATTAATAATAATAATAATAATAATAATAATAATAATAATAATAATGTATCTCTTCCCTTAAATTTGGTAAATTCATGTGTCCTGGACAATGCAGGAGAAAGGAACAAGTATTTACATGTGTGATTTTATGCAGTTTAAAATCCTCCCCTCCCCTCTGCTCCATTTTAACATTTCTGAGGAGAAAGACAATACCTATTGGGTTTGTCTGGGCCAGCCCTTTCTGGGAAGCTGTTCAGAGCCCAGAACATTGAAAGGGGCTATGGACAGTTGCTCCATCTGTCAACCATCAGTGAGGGTTAATGGTGTTTTATGGCTGTTTCACACACAGAGTAAAATCCTGCAAAGGTTATTTGTGAGACTCAGAACTAATTCCCATTGTAATGAATAACCCTTAAACTCATTGCGACGAAGTCCTGCCAGTTGCTTTCAATGAGACTTACAACTCAATCATATTTAGACAAAAGTAAGTCCCATAAACGTCAGTGGATGTTATCCCTAGAGAAGGAGAGGTTTGGCATTTTACTTTTGTTGCGTTGTGACAACCCCTTAAATATTTTAAACAACATGCAAAACATGTGATGTAGGGCTGTGCAAGCTTCAGATTCAGAATTCCAAAGCTTGGTGGCCATTTTGTGTGCCGTACACCATTGTGTGAGATACACCCTCCCCTGCCTCCCACTCCTTCCCTTTTCTCAAAACTCATGAATATCTCATTTACATGTAAAAAGTAAATGAATTTTTCCTTTTTTTAAAAAAAGTTATTATTTATTTATTTTTTTAGTTAAAGCAATGGTATTCCCCGTAGTAACCTATGACTGTGAGAGGTGGACCATAAGGAAGGCTGAGCAAAGGAAGATAGATGCTTTTGAACTGTGGTGTTGGAGGAAAATTCTGAGAGTGCCGTGGACTGCAAGAAGATCAAACCAGTCCATACTCCAGGAAATAAAGCCAGACTGCTCACTTGAGGGAATGGTATTAAAGGCAAAACTGAAGTACTTTGGCCACATAATGAGAAGACAGGATACCCTGGAGAAGAGGCTGATGCTAGGGAAAGTGGAAGGCAAAAGGAAGAGGGGCCGACCAAGGGCAAGATGGATGGATGATATTCTGGAGGTGACAGACTTGACCTTGGGGAAGCTGGGGGTGGCGACAGCCGACAGAAAGCTCTGACGTGGGCTGGTCCATGAAGTCACGAAGAGTCGGAAATGACTGAACGAATAAACAACAATGTAAAAAGTGGGTGTGGCACTGCTGTTGCTCAGCTAAAGTGTGTAACTGTAGTTTTCTTAATTTTTCCTATCTATTCTCCAAATGACAGCAATGGCTTAGGCCGAATCTGCACCTGCAGCCCTTTCACAACAGAAGACGGCTGCTTCTGAATGTTCTCCACTTCTGCAATAGGCACTCATGGGGCACACACAACCAATGTTTATTGCAATTACAGGAGTGCTGTTGCAGGAGTAAGTGTGCCCTGTAACGGTGCTTGTGGATATACTGTATATCGGTAGAATTTGTCAGGGCTAGGGAGATGGGTATGGGGCAGACATATATATATATATGACTTGTGAGGGATGTACATGAGTGCAGACATGCAGCAACACATGGGAGGGATATAAACTCCGTTGAATATGTGCTCCTGTGCGGAGATATGTTCATATATAAAAAAAACACCAAATGCATTTGGTGGTAAAACACCCTGATACCTAACCAAAACATGTGGTAACAACGGCAGACAGGTCCACTCCTGCACACCTCTTATAACCATGCACAAGCCCCTGACAGCTGATTGGCTGTTTGCTGAGCCTGGAACTCACAGCAAAAAGCAACAACCTCACAATTGGGGGCAGAGGCACACCACAAACTTTCTTCGGAATGGACATGAGAGAGCCAGATAAACTGTGACAAAAGCAGTCAGGGATATTCTGGAAAAACTGAGAGGTAGAGCCAAGATCACTGGTGAATGTCATGTGGCCCATGAGTGATGACTGCAATACAGTGCTGCAATAAAAGGCTGGTGTAGACTCCCTGTTAGCCAATATTCTCTAAATGGTGGCTACTAGGAGGAGGGCTTTCTTCGCTGTGGCACCCCGGTTGTGGAATGAGTTCCCCAGAGAGGTCCGCCTGGCGCCTACACTGTACTCCTTTCGTCACCAGCTGAAGACCTGTTTATTCACTCAGTATTTTAACACTTAATTTTAACTTAAATTTAAATTTTACTGTTTTAACTCTGTATTTTAATCTTATATCAATTTTGCTGCGTGGTTTTATCCTGGTTGTGCTTTTTATACTGTATTTTGTATTTGTGCTTTTAACCTGTTGGTTGTTTTATGATGGTTTTAATTTTTGTGAACCGCCCAGAGAGCTTCGGCTATTGGGCGGTATAAAAATGTAATAAATAAATAAATAAATAAATGACACATCATGGCTCAAAGGCTTAGTCCATTATTGCCAATGAGAAGAGAATGCTGCTCTCTGATTGGCTGCAGTGTAGGCTGGCAGTTGTAGTTCTTTAAAATGGCAGGTTCCACACAAAATGATTGCCATGCTTTGGAATTCTGAATCCGAAGCTTATATCACAAATATGCATCACTTTCTTTGCAAATACGTATGCACCAAATTCATAATTGAAAAACAACAACAACATGGTTTTAAGGAAATACTCATGACAGGGTGTCAGGATTCTCTCTCTCTCTCTCCCCCTCCCTCTCTCTTTTTCTCAGATTATTGTTATAAAAAGACATGGACATTGTATTATCTTCCGAACAACTCACATGGAACACCCATTTTATTCCCAAAGCCTCCCTGCCAGGTGGATGAGGCTGACAGAGTGACCTGCCCGAACATATGTCATGCCTGAGTGTGGTTTGAACACATGTTCAACCCTTTAACTATTATTATCACTCTGGCTGTTTTGTTGCACTCCAGACTCTACCTGAGGTAGTGTGGGTTATAGTTAGGGGACTTTCTGAACCTCTGTTCTTAGTGGCTTGCAAATGCTTAGAACCAATCCTGGGAAGCATACATAACATTTTGGCTTGGGGTGAAGCCAGGAAACATTTTAAAGATAGGAATTGGTCCATGGACAACAAGCAATCATCATGTTTATTAAACTCTTTCTAATCCCTTCATGTGCACCATTGTAACTGTTTGGACACATTCCATTTTGGTCTGACTTAAACCTGTTCATATTGTCTGGCAATCAGAGGAGCACTTTGGGGAAAGGTGGAACAATCAATTAAAGAACCAGAAGACTTGTTTTATTTAACTGAAACAAAATCACCCCGTGAACAGGTTCTTTGTCTTAGCTGTTTTATTTTATTTTTTAATGCTGTGTTAAACTGGTAAAACTCTGTATGCAAATAGGCCCTGAGCAGTTCAGCTAAAATGACTTGGAAATTAGCAAACTGCTGAAAGCTGCATGTATCACATATATTCTTGGCTTCCATGTCTGGTTTGGGAATAGCTATTAGGAACATACGCTATAGAGAAACAGTGTAGGGTATCTTGGAATAACATATATGTACCTTTATTGGAGATGGCATTAATGTATCACGAAATTTACAATGCAAGGTACTTAAGCTTGGGGAATTGCAAACTCTTTAAAGATTAGAACAATGTAGAGCTAGAGAAGGTAGGTCATTGTGTCCAAGTTTCTGCTAAATGCATCAGTCTTGCCTGATGGATTGCTGAAGGATTATGGATGGTTGCCTCAAGCAGAGGTAGGCAAGCTCTCCCAAGATTAACTAGGAAATGATTCAGGATCTTCCAAAAATTTGCCTTTTGAAGAAAGATCTCAGATCATTTCCCCAAACTATCTGAGGCCCTGAAAAAAATGGCTATTTTTCTGTTGGGAATATTGCCGCCTAGGCTAGATCTACACTACTGCTTTATAGCAGTTTTGAAGTGCACTGATAACTGTTGGGGCACAGAGCATCACCAGACAAGCTTTTTATCTCACGCTCATTACTGCTCACTCACAGTTTTTTGCGGGCCCTTTTGACGCCAACGTCCACCTCCCAAACATCTCCCACTACTTCTGGTCTTCTTTCTGCAACAGATAAGACTAAATCTGATTTTTGGGGTGGGTGGGTGGGAAGCAAAAAGTGCCATCATTTCCTGCTGTGTGCAGGAAAAGCAGCATGATAAAAATGCCCACTGAATGGGCCATCTGATCATTGTTTACTTCCTCTTTCTTCATCTGTGAGAAGAAAGAGGAAGTATCATGGGACAGAAGCAAGGGGAAGCGACAATAAGGAAATGTGATTTTCTCCCTGTCTGATGACGCTCACAATCCACATTCCGTTTGCAACTTTCATAGTGTTATATCCTGCTTTTCATTCCACATTCATAATGATTTGATACAAGGTGTAGATCTGGCCAAAGTCTGCATGTTATAGAAGGAGGCAGTTTGGCAGTTAGCTACTTAATGCATGGGAATTTGGGGCATAGCTAGACTTAGGATCTCTATAGCCTATGTGTGGCTTCCTGCTCCTCTCCTTCCTTTCCACAACTCTCTCTCTCTCCCTCTCCCTCTCCCTCTCCGTCTCTCTCTCTCTCTGCCTTTCTCCATTGCTGGGTGAACATGGTGTGTATGCTCTCTCTCCTGCCAGTGTTATAGAACACACACAAATGGACTGGACAAATTCCTGTTTGAACCCCTATTATCTGCATTTTATGCAAGATATTATTGTGAGAAAAGTTGTTTTTCTTTCTTCACTAAAAGAAAGGTGTGGACTCTTTTATTGTATGCACATGTGAGGGTAGTAAACACTTGTTCTTTTCTGCCTTTCTTTGTTTTAGTCCACTGTGGAATCTGCAGGTCAAATTACTAGATTCAAACTCATTTGAATCTTGTGAGTTTATCCAATATTATTTGTTTCCTATCTACCACTGTATGTTAGGCATGTCAGAGGAATTGATTTTGGGGGTGGAGTTTTTGCCAGCTCCCACCTTTGATGCCAGCTTGTGGATCCATGAGCTGGCTCAATTTGATGTGTGCCAAGTCAGGATTCAGGATTCAGAAGTCTTTTCAGGACTTGGATTCTAGGACTTGGCCTCCTGGCAAAGTTACACACCACTGCCTCCCTTTTGAGAAATGACACCACACTTTCAACTTGAGCATTGCATGAAAAAAATCTGGACAGCCTGACACATTAGGATTGCAGCAAGTGCCTTCGGGCGTCTTGGTTTGCAGGCATTTCCCAAATACGACTGCATTCATTCCCTCTATTAAGAAGAAGAAACAAAGAAAACAAACCAAATGGGAAAAATGAAGCTGAAGGAAAAGCATCTGCGTGTTTGTCTACGGAATCCTCTGAGGACAGAGCTCGGTTACACGAACATCAATATATCCATCCACATACAGAGGAATAACCAGAAACACTGAGCCAAAAATAATAGTGTTTCAAACAGGAAGGAAAAATGAAATTTCTGGAGAAAGACATTTTCTTTCTCTTTGCGTATCCTTCTTGGCACAGAGCATGTTTATTTATGGTCCTCTGGGCCATACTAGTCCTGCATTAGGATCATATGAGAAACTTGTTCTCTCCCACCCCCCTTTACCTCTTTTTTTTGTTTGTTTTTGATGTGGCTAATAGGGTATAAAAGCCTTGGCTATGATTTACCACTTAGAAAGATACTATCGAGACAAATTAGGGAAAAGTACAAGGCACAAGGGGTTACTGTGGGGTAACACCCCCCCTTTATGCTTCCTCTTATTCCCATTGTCCTTGAGCTGAGACTGGTATAGTATATATGAAGAACAAATTTTATAATGGTGGTACAGCATTGCTTTGATGCGAAACCTAGCTTGGCTTCTCTATGCAAAGTTGTCATTGTGGAGTTAACAGTGTGGGGTAGAGGGCAGGCAGCTAATGATAAGGTAGGCAAAACCCAGAAGTCTCTGTCCTTTGACCCCATATTGCTCTGTTGCTGTGCAGGACACCTTTCAGGATCTGGGGCAACTTAACCCAAAGATCATCAGGCCTGCATACCAGATGTATTTCTGAGGGGAGGCTTACCCATACAACAACAGAAAAGCAGTCTTTTGAACTCACATGTATCTGTTCCAGTGTAGGAACCCATTGAACAGGAAAAAAAAAGATTAGTGAGAAAATTAAAGGAAATAAAGGAAAATAATTTAAAAACTGAAAATAACTGAGGGGAGGGGGATGAAAACAAGTTGAAAAGAGAGTGGGACTCTTCCCCCAAAGTTGCTCCCACACATCCAGAATGCCAGGTGAAGAAATGAAATTCTGATGGAACATTTTAAAAAACCAAATACATAGTGAAAACAAAACAAAGTACCAATCTTGACTGTGCTAACTATTGATGACAGCAAATTGCTTCTCTCCTCTGGTTTTGTGCATGGGCATTGGGCGTTTTTGTTTGTTTGTTTTTAAAGTAAACACAGATGATAGGGTTGTGGGTACCCTCATGATCACCCAGTTCCCAAGATAAAGAAATGGCTGTTGACATTAATAACTCTGGGTGGCAATTATGCCCATATATAAGAATGAGGTAGAGAAGTCCAGGAACACACCGTGGCTCACTGAGAGTCTTGCCAGACTGCTGATTGGTTTCAGGGTATGTTCTGTGCATCTGTGATTGGTCTGTACGTTCTGAACATGGGAGATGGCTCAAAACATTCTGAGCATGCTCCTTAGCCCAGTAAGGAGGAAATGAGAACACAACCAGCTAGGAGTCACTGGCTGGGGAAACATCTGAGTGTGCCGTGAACCCAAAGAGGCATGTAAATTACTTGCAGAGAGAATCTCTCTGCTTCTTTAAATGAGTGCATTCATGATTGGCCACTCTCAGAAGTTTGCTGGTCCATTGCATGATGTTATTAACAGCCAGGACATCTCCAATGATATCCCCTGGAAATTGTGGATTTGGAAAAACACAGAGATAGTGTGGTAGTATCTGGAAAAAGCAGGATCACTCTGCTATTAGATGGCACCTTGTCATTAAAACACAATGGGGGCTTTTCTGAGAATGGAACAAATCATGGTCATGTGTGAATGAACACGTCACGATGGTGGGATTAATGGTAGGAGAAAACCCATGGAAAGGGGTGGGACTTTTCCTGTGTGTAGATAAGCTCATTGTCTTCCCTGCACAAGCTCTAGGGATGCCTCTGGATGTTAAGCTTAGATATTTGTTGTTGTTGATGATGATGATGATAGCTTTACACAGTCATTGGGGGCTAGTAACCTATGGCTGCGAGAGCTGGACCATAAGGAAGGTTGAGTGAAGGAAGATAGATGCTTTTGAACTGTGGTGTTGGAGGGAAATTCTGAGAGTGCCGTGGACTGCAAGAAGATCAAACCAGTCCATACTCCAGGAAATAAAGCCAGACTGCTCACTTGAGGGAATGGTATTAAAGGCAAAACTGAAGTACTTCGGCCACATAATGAGAAGACAGGATACCCTGGAGAAGAGGCTGATGCTAGGGAAAGTGGAAGGCAAAAGGAAGAGGGGCCGACCAAGGGCAGGATGGATGGATGATATTCTGGAGGTGACGGACTCGACCTTGGGGGAGCTGGGGGTGGCGACGGCCGACAGAAGGCTCTGGCGTGGGCTGGTCCATGAAGTCACGAAGAGTCGGAAGCTACTGAACGAATAAACAACACAAATTATAGGGAGATGGGGGAGAAATGAGTTTGGCTTGCTTTTTAAAATGAACTGATCTAATTTGTAATTCCTGAACTAAATTTATTTCTGGAAGACTTCTTTAAGACACACAGATTCTGGATCCAGCATCCCTAACTTCCTTCCTGACACAGGATCCTTGTTTGCATTCACTTCATGTTTCACATTCTATATTCAAGATTTAACAATCTCTTCCATATGAGTAAACTGGAGCTTTTGCCCGCAAAATTGATGTCAGCAACAAAGAAAAGGATGGCCTGACAGTTATTTTTCATGTTCATATGTTTTGTTGTGCATTACAATTTGGCTTTGATCCAATGTGCACATGTTCAAGTAGAGACTGACAAATGTTCACAGAAAGGATTTTTTTAAAAAATCTTTGCACTCACTATGGGGATAGGGAAGGAATTCAGTCCCTTGCTCTCTTAGGGCGTTTCTAGACATGACGCACAGGGGAATCCAGCCCCAGGCCGCACTGAAGCCTCCTCTAATGTGCCATAAGTGAAGTCGCTTATGGCGCGCCTTTTCCGCAGCTCCAGCCTGAGGCCAAAGCTGCGGAACGTCTAGAGACTTCCGTGGCTTTTTGCGGCTACTCGCTTACTCGCGAATAGCCACAAAAAGCCGCGGACTGGCCACAGCTCAGAGCGCTGTGCCCATCGGCCGGGGGGGGGGAGATCCCGGGGGGGGGGAGAAGGGAGCACAGATGACACAGAACACACACACACACACGGAGGGAGAAGAAGCACAGACGACACAGAACACACACACACACACACGGAGGGAGAAGAAGCACAGACGACACAGAACACACACACACACACGGAGGGAGAAGAAGCACAGACGACACAGAACACACACACACACACACGGAGGGAGAAGAAGCACAGACGACACAGAACACACACACACAGAGGGAGAAGGAGGAGAGACGACACACGGGACACGGAGGGAGAGAAAGATCAGGAAGAGATCAGGAGCGGATGGGGGGGTTAACTAAAAAAAACCCCTTACCTTCTCCGCAGTCTTCGGGCCGCACGTGGCCCCTTTAAACTTTTTTTAAAATGGCGGATGCTGCAGGGATCCCGACGTCCCTGCGCGTCCCGCGTCTGGAAGCCCGGGCAGCGCGCGCTAACATCAGCGCGCCGTCGCCCCGCCTCCCTGCCGGCTTATCCCGGCAGGTCTAGCAAAGCCCCCAGTCACTCCTCCAATGGCTGCATTTTTTTTCTTGGCCTAGTGGGTGGGATAAGGTGTGTCCAAACTAAGGAATTGGTAAGCAAAGGAGATTGTCTATTTTTTTCTTCAGATAATGAGGCAGAAATGGCAGGGGAGGCACAAATAAAGGGAGATTGGAGGGAAAATGAAAAGAAAGAAAGATGCTCATCACATGTATTGTTCATAGTGGAACGTGCAATTCAGCCCCAGCCTTTCTGCAGAGCCATGCCAACCAAAGCTTGTCCCCCATAGCTGCTAAGTTATGGTATATTTATTCTATTTATTTAAAACATTTCTTAGCCACCTTTCAGAGCAGATGCCCTCCCAAGGCAGCTTACACACCATAAAACAGAATAAATGTTAAAAACAATACAAGCACAAACAGTAAAATATCAGTTAAAAACAATAAAAGTTAACTGTAAAAACTAACAATAAAAACAATAAGGGTAGTAGCAGCAAATCAGAATTCATTAATGTGAAGGCCATAATAAAATAGAACGTTTTAAAGCCTTCTTAAAAGCCTGTAAGGATGGTGCATGGCAGGCCGCCACTTGGGAGTTCCTTCCACAGGTGTGGGGCCACTGTTGAGAAGGCCCTCTCCCATGTGGAGAGCCACCTAATTTCTCTCACTGGTGGGCAAGCGAGAAGGGCCTCTCTTTTTGATCTTAAAGTGTGGACAGGCTGATATGGTTGAAGGTGGTCCTTCAAGTAGCTTGGTCCTAAATCATCTTAAGACTATGAACTGTGCTTGATCAGACCTGAGGCCTAACTGCATTCCATTCTCATAGTGAGCAATTAGATGCCCATGAGAAGACCACAAGCAGAACAGGAGTCTGCCACTATCCTCCAATTCATGTTTCCCAGCACAACTGGTATTCAGAGGCCTTCTGCCTATGATCCTGGTGGCAATAACTAGCCATCAGGACTAGTTATTGCCACCATTGATGGGTAGACCATTGATTGCCTTGTTCCCCATGAATTTGTCTAATAGACACCAGAGAGCCAGACTGAATTAAAAACTAAAACAGTCCAAAATAAATCTAAACAACATTAAAAAAACACAAAAAACTTGCCTGAACAAAAACACCCCCCAAAAATCAGGGATACAGAGACAGCTTAACTTCCTTGGACAAGGAGTTCCACATACTGGTGCCATTCCAGAAAAGGCTTTCGCTATTTCATACCCCTCTGAAAGCGAACAACAACAACAAAAGCTTCAGTAGGTGGATGATCTTAAAAGTTGAGTAGACCCATGCAGCAACTGGTCCACAAGGACCATTAATTTGTGGGAAGCCAGGAGTGGGGTCAGCCAGCATGATACCCATTCCCACCATGACACACACACACACACACACACACACACACACACACACTTCTTTGTACCCTGTTTGAACACTTGCACTAGATATTTTTTTCCAGTTTGATATAAGACAAAGCAGGCAACCCATTCCTTGAGCAACTGAGTAAAAGAAGGATACATTATGTTTAGATTCTCCAAGCAATGGGTTGTTCATGACATCTTTCACAAGAGCACATATGTTCTTTGGAGGAAAGACGCCTAGTATATTTGTAATAATTTGCAAATGGCTTTGGGCCAGGATACCTTAAAGGTCTTCTTTCCCCCTAAGAGTCAACCCACAATCTGTGATCTTCATCAGAGGCCCTGATGTATTTCCCATCATCAAAACAAGGTAGTTACTGTCAAACTACACATTACTTTAAGTACGTATTATGTAGCTTAGGACAACTTTTTCACAGTTCCCCCACCCCCTAAAATCTCCTCTCTTTAGCATGGGGCTTTATAAAAATATATCCAATGCAGTATTTTTTCTCTTTTTACCCTCCCCCCCCCCCCCAATCTGGCAGGTTGGAAATCATGTGGGGTAAGATTTAATCCTCTCTTCCCTATGCATGAGGAGTGTACAGACCTACGCCCTTTCTATACCTAAGGATTATCCATGGAAAATGGATGGATTATCCCTGCCTGTGTGTCATTTGCATGCACAAGGATGATCCCAGGACAGTCCCTGGAAAAAAGGCAGGTGTAGAAATGACCTTACTCTAAAGTCAAATAAAAGATTATCCTGAACTATATGCTACACTTGTAGTTTGACCCTTAGAAGCTACATGAGATAGGTCTTTTCTGTAGCAGCAGCCTAACTGTGGAGCTTCATCCTGAGGGACGTCAGGTTGTCTCCATTCCCAACTGGAATTTAGAAAGGCAGTAAAAACTGCATTGTGTTCTTGGACCATTGATAGAATTTAACATTGTTCTGGTTTGTTTCAAGGAATGTTCGGTTTCTTCTTTTATTCTGCTGTGATTTTATTGCATGTTTCTATTGAACATCATATTGAGGGCAGAAAAGTAGATGATGATGACGATGATGATGACGATGATGATAAAAAGCAGATGCTATTTGGGGATGCATTAATAGAAGTATAGCTTCCAAATCACACGAGGTATTGGTTCCCATCCATTCACCACTGGTTAGGCCTCATCTTGAGTACTGCATCCAGTTCTGGGCACCACACTTCAAGAAGGATGAAGACAAGCTGGAGGGGGTTTAGAGGAGGGCAACAAGGATGATCAGGGGTCCGGAAACAAAGCCCTATGAGGAGTGACTGAAAAAACTGGGCAAGTATTCTTCAAATACTTGAAAGTTTGTCACACAGAGCAGGGCAAGGATCTCTTCTCGATCCTCCCAGAGTGCAGGACACGGGCTAATGGGCTCAAGTTACAGGAAGCCAGATTCCAGCTGGACATCAGGAAAAACTTCCTGACTGTTAGAGTAGTACAACAATGGAATCAATGACCTGGGGAAGTTGTGGGCTCTCCCACCCTAGAGGAATTCGAAATGCAGCTGGACAGCCATCTGAATCTTGGCATGTATGCTTTGTATGCTTTACGGTGGACTCCTGCACTGAGCAGGGGGTTGGACTCAATGGCCTTATAGGTCCCTTTCAACTCTACTATTCTGTGATTCTATGATTCCATGATAAGAACGGGTGAGCAGGTATTTGGGAGCTGCAGAAGCAAGTGCATGGGAAAGCATGGAGGTCAACACTCAGGTCAACAACTCCAAATCTCATCCCCAAACTGCTGCTTTTCCACTCTCCTCTCCCATTCTCAAGACACTGGCAAAGCTTTTTAATCTCTTGCCTAGCAAAGCAGCCTATTGTTCACCACTGATGACTAGGTCATGGCAATGATAGAAAAGGCAGGCCATTCTCTCCATTTTGCATGAAGGAACAGCATGGCTCACTACAAATTACTGTACATAAATGTACATTCATGTAAATGTTTTGTACTGCTTTAGCTCTCTCTCTCTCTCTCTCTCTCTCTCTCTCTCTCTCTCTCTCTCTCTCTCTCTCTCTCTCTGGGCTCATCTACACCTGCAGCCATTTGGGGAGTGGGGAGGGATGATCACAGAATTTTCCACTTCTGGGATCATCCTTCAGGGGCCACATGCCAGCCAGTTGTCCTAGAAATAAAGAGGGATGTTCTGGGGCACCATTTTTTGCGTGTGTGCGATCCTGTGCAAAGGTGAGTTTTTTTTAAAAAAAAATGCACACACAACAACAACGCATTGGAAAACATGCACAGGAAGATGGGAAACTCCATCCCAAAGATGGCAAAAAATGCTCTTCTCTCACCCCCGATGCCCACGGACTCTCACTGCACAGCTCTGTGCCCATTTCCTGAACCCCGTGGGGAACAGGGAAGACCCTAGGAGGGTGACCCTAGCAGCTCGGGATGGTCCCAAGATGGTGGAAAAAAACAGGGAAAAAGCAGTCCCAGCTATCCCGGGAGAAATGAGTGCTCATCCCCAGTTCACCCTGGGATCAGCTATGCATCGTTTGGACGTGCCTGGACGACCTGTGACCACCCTGGGATAAATGTCAGGGGTAAATTAGGCCTCTCTCTCTCTCTCTCTCTCATACACACACACAAAGGTGGGGGGGGGAAACATTTGTGTGACACATTTTCCAAGAAATCTTTATATTTTGGCATATCTACTGGAGAATTGTGACCCTCGAAAGCATCCAGGAAATAGCAAGCACTTGGCACCATTTGAACTGAAAGTTCCTTTTCCTGATCCAGCTGCCAATATCATTATTGGCAGTTTAACAAATATCTGAAGGTGAAATCTGTTAGAGGAGAGTGCCTGCAACATTCATCTGAAATATATTATAGGACCACATCAGGGCTGGGAGTGGGATGTTAAAAACAAAACTCCATGACTATATGAAAATATCCAAATATAAGTAGAAGAAACAATGGGTGGATAGACTTCAGGTTAGTTGGATCTACTTTTTTTTAACTTGAATTTCAAGATCCACTAACCAGAGCCAGGGGCAAAAGAGACATTCTTTAAATCTGTGTCTAACAGCTCTCTCTCTCTCTCTCTCTCTCTCTCTCTCTCTTTGCTGTAGAGTTGTTTCAGCACCCCTAATCCAGATCAGGACACATGTGTGCATGTGGGGTGGGGAGCTTTCAAGCTTTGGGTCAGTCTCCCTGTGCCTACTCTAGAGTAAAAATGATGTAGTTACTAGACACAGATTTAAAGTAATGTCTGCTTTGGCCCTTAGAATTAAATAACGGGGTGGAAAATTTCAATGGGGAAAATCATTTTGTTCTTGCTCTTGTTAAAGAACTAAGGATCTGAAAACTTTGCCATTCTATCGCAAATCACCCAAACACTATCCAGTAGATCCTGCTTTATCTTCTTCCCACCCCCATGTTAAGGAGGTAGAAGCACTGTTAAAAAATGTCCACAGCTGGTGTCGTCAGAAAAAGTTTGATAGGATGGTGACCTGCGTTGTAAAAGTGCTGTAACTCCTGTGCTCTCAGGCCCTGGCAAAAGAGAGCAATCTGCAGAGAAATTCACCATACCACCCAAGTCTCTTCCTTGCACTAGTAGATGAGAGAAGCTCCGTTTATACTTCTTGTCCTTTATAAAAGTATCTGGGAAAGGCTTCTTTGTTGTTCTCAGCAACATAGGCCACAGCTAGACCTAAGGTTTATCACTGGATCATCCAGGGGTCAAACCTGTTCATCTAGGTGACACACAGGGGATCCAGTGATCCCAGGATAAACCTTAGGTCTGGCGAAAGAGACCTGGACCAGATCTACACCAAGCAGGATATAATACTATGAAAGTGGTTTGAAAATGGTATAGGGAATGTGTCATGGAGTGTCATCAGATGATTGGATTTTCATGTTTCCCTGCCATCACTATGTCCTCCTGCTGCTGTCCCACAATAGTGACAATCTCTTTACATGGAGAGGAAAAGGAAGCAGCAGTGACCACGTGGCCCATTCAGGGGGCGTTTTTACTGCACCGCTTTTCTTGCACACAGATTAAATGACAGATTAAAAGGGGTCTATTTTGTGATGGAAAAACAAACGGAAAGAGCTGGAGGCCAAACTAGGTGTGATGGCAACAATCTCCCCAAACTGGAGATGGATGAGCAATTAGTTCATTTTGGAAAAATACTCCTGTATTTGATGCCCTACAGTGGGGATGTCAGACAAAGTTGCAATAGATTCAAATGGCTTCAGACTTCTAGGATTCTGGCATGTGAATTCTGCAGCAGACTGGCTTTTTCCAAGTCATGCAGATTCTGCGGACATGCAAACCATTTTTTTTAAAAAAAAATGGAGGGGGGTACTTCTGTTAAAGTGCAAATGATGGAATGAAAGAACCTGACAGAAAGAGACAGAACAAATTTTACAAAATCCGTACATTCCTACCTGCAAAAAACAAATGCTGTTTTGGGCTGCATTAATAGATGTATAGCTTCCAAATCACATGAGGTATTGGTTCTCCTTTATTTAGCACTGGTTAGGCCTCATCTTGAGTATTGTGTCCAGTTCTGGGCACCACATGGGCTAATGGGCTCAAGTTACAGGAAGCCAGATTCCGGTTGGACATCAAAAAAACCTTCCTGACCATTAGAGCAGTATGACAATGGAACCAATTACCTTGGGAGGTCGTGGACTCTCCCACACTAGAGGCATTCAAGAGGCAGCTGGACAGCCATCTGTCAGGGATGCTTCAAGGTGGATTCCTGGAATGAGCATTGGGTTGGACTCAATGGCCTTATAGGCCCCTTCCAACTCTTACTATTCTATGATTCTATGATTATACAATATGAGTTTGTTGAACTAGAATTTCCATCATCCACAACCATCATGGCTACTGGGAATGATGCCCAGAGATGATGTACACCAACACATCTGGAGGGTATAAGATTGGGGAAGGCTGCCCTAAGTACAGTTGAAGAGAAAAATGCTCAAGGAGTGAAACTGCAGGGAAGTAAGTGATAGATCATTCTTCACCTGCATAATTCCATGTCACCCCTCTTTTCGATGTGACTGGGTCAGTTCCATGGTTAAACAGACAACTGCCACCATCATAACTAATTAGAGTCTTCATTTGCTGTGCTGATAGAGATGGAGATTAGTCAGTGTGGTGTAGTGGCTAAGGTGTTGGACTGGGAGTCGGGAGATCCGGGTTCAAGTCCCCACTCAGCCATGGAAACCCACTGAGTGACTTTGGGCCAGTCACAGACTCTCAGCTCAACCTACCTCATAGGGTTGTTGTTGTGATGATAACCTGGAGAGGAGGAGGATTATGTACGCTGCCTTGGGTTCCTTGGAGGAAAAAAGGCAGGATATAAATGTAATAAATAAATAAATAAATAAATAAATAGTCACCAAGATGAACAATGCTTAGGTTCAAATCCCTTCCAAATCTGGTGTATCAAGGCTAAGTGTTGGCTCAAATCCAGTTTTGACACTGATGCAACAATCAGTGTAAAAGGTTAACTACACCATGAAGTAATATAAGTATGGTCATTAGATACCCCATTTTGCAATGTCAAGCGGAAGCTAATGTAAGCATAGAGATGAAAATCAGGATGGGGCATCTCAATGGAGGGATAATAGGTCACTGTCCTTTCTGCCATTTAGACTATTCTGATAATCTGATAAAAGGACCTGGGGGAAGAAAACAGAGCCTGTCATGCCATCATTCCCGTGACTTACATTACTCACCTGGGCCATATCTGTATTTCATGCCCTTGGAAGAAGCTATCTGAAGTGTTTAAAAGTGACTCTCCAGGCTAACAACATTTCAAAAAAGAAAAAGAAAAAAAGATCCTCTGTTTTCCAAGTATCATTAATTTCCAGGTGCTGTTTATAATGAATATAAAAACAAAACGCTTTTGGCTTTCATGGAAAATGAGATCTCCCAAACTCTCATATCCTTTTCAACGACAACAATTGTGTGTTATTTTGTTTTTTAAAATCTGTTATCTGCGCACAACCTTGTAGATGGAACGTGGTGTACGTATGGGGATTCAGGCTACAGAAAATGCTCTGCTCGTTTAATGTATTCAGTTGTTTAACATTTTTAACAGCTAGATTGCAGCCAGGTACATCACATCATGGTCCTCTCCATGATGCAAATAGCTGTACCTCTTGAATTTGGCTAGTGCAGATCAGTGATAATTTTGTTTTTGTTTGGTTTTTAATAAGGATGTACCAGCATTTGCAAAGTTCTACATATCTGAGAGAGAAAGAACATGAGATTTATTTATTTATTTTTTAAAAATGAATTATTGAGAGAGAAAAACTGCAGGTTTGCCCATCTGGGGGGCGGGGGGGGGATACACTTTTAATCTCTCAATGGAGTGAATTTGGTGGTCCAATTTTAATTTAAAGCTCATTTTATGCTCTCAGTGTAGGCCTCCTGGTTGACAGCTCGTTGGTCATTATGTGAACAGAGTGCTGGTCTAGATGGACCCTTGGTCTGATCCAGCAGGGCTCTTTTTATGTCCTAGAACTCTAGAGGAGCTAGCCAAGGTGCCAAACCTATTTTGGTGATAGGGTTCAGCACCTTGGATGGCTCATTTAGAGTTCTGGCTGGTTCTGACCAAAATCCAGAGTGGATTCACAGCCCCCACTGAATCCATAGCCACCAGCTGCCTCTCGTCTTCATCCATGGCTGCTATTTGCATCACAAACCCCATGCCTGTTAATTGCATTGACAGAATTAACATCACATCTAATTTGGCCCATAGGAGGCTCTGTGAATTGTTGCGCACAACTGAAAGTGGATCTAGAGCTTTGACTTCTAGAAGCGCTTGCCAGAAATTCCCTCTTTCCCTGGAATTCCCAGGACAGCTTTGCATTTCCAGACTGTGGTTTGATGCCAGTTCAGCTTGAGGATCAACTTCTGATTGCAGTGAGGAGGATGGAGGGAATACAGACTGAAACTGGTAAGACGTTGGTTTTGCCTCCCCCTCCCCCCTCTTTCCAAGGAGACATTTGAGGTTCATAATAGGAAGGAAATTCTTTGGGAGCAAATCAAAGGGACCGGGACAGTCAAAGTGATACCAGCAGGAGGCCCCCCCCCCAAAAAAAAGCAGCAGGAGACTTTCTCAAGTTTTGTACTGATAACTGGCCATTTAATGAGGCTGTCGAGAATCTTGATAGTAAGTTTGCACGGGGCTACAAAGCTGTGTAACTCCTAGTGCTGCACTAATGCCGTTGTAAAGATGAAGACACGTGCCCTTTGGACAAGCTAAAAGCAGCTGGGAGGAAAGGGAAGAGAAGAATAAGGAAACTAAGTTCTCCTTTGATAATGTATTCCAATTTGCTTTTGATACCTGCGAGCTGAGCACCTAATGCCGAGATCTTCCTGTTTGAGGTAGTCAGCTCAGCGTACATTTGTATGCAGCAGGAAAAGATTAACTTTCAGAATATAATAGGTGAGACACACTGTGCCCTTCAGTCCATTGCTGGCATTAGGTAACATTCCCGACGGATAAAGAAAATTGATCCTGCCACAATAGGATGAAATCTGATATTATGGCTCCTTCATTCACATATCATACTTGCTGGAATATGATTGTTAATAAATGAGAGAAACAGCGTAACATACTGGTTAAAACAGCATGCAGTACGAGCCAGGATGCTCCAGTTCAATCTCAACTCAGCCATGAACTTACTGTTGATCAGACGCCTGGCCTAGTTTGCAGGGTTGCTGTACTAAGATAACATGTATGAATTGTTTTGAAGAAACTAGGGAAAGTGTTCTTGGCCCCAAAGGGACATCTGTAGAGAGAGAAAGGGACTTATCTATAATCTCAATCTCTCTCTCTCTCTCTCTCTCTCTCTCTCTCTCTCTCTCTCTCTCTCTCTCTCTCTTTCTCTGTGTGTGTGTGTGTGTGTAGGACACAACACAAAGATGACATTATCTGTGGTGGAATTGTTGTAACATCTACTACCACACTCTGGTTTGGTTCAAACATAATGCTAAGCCAAGATGTGGTTTGTTGAAATCTGGCTTGGCGTCTGAACTCAAAACTATGGCTTATCCCTGTTGTTGTTGTTTTGCGCTGCTGTCAACCCTGAAACAGAGTCACTCAGCAAGAGCAGACTGAAAAAGAAAATGCTCTAAAGCCTGACAAAATGGATGTGAGTGAAACAAACCACAAATAGAGAAAATGAACTTTGATTTGTTTACTCATTTGCAAGACAATTCATGGTCAAAGCAACCAACCATGGCTTGTTATGTTTAAATGCAGCCAACGCCTTATTTCTTATTTAAAAGAAATGTATCAAAGAAACAGAAAACTCCCACAACAACCTGTGCAAATTAAAACAAAAGTGATATTTAAATTTAGAAATATTTTAATGAGAAGATGGTATAAAGTGTAAATGTCCCGACCACATAATCACATTGTGTCTCTGCCTGCAATCCATTCTGCTTGCCTAATTCATAGGGCTCATCTGCACCAAGCATGATATTCCACTATGAAAGTGGTATGAAAGTGGTATATAAAAGGCAGGAGTCACACTGCTGCTTTGTAGCAGTATTGAAGTGCACTGACTACTGTTGGGGCCCATTGACACATACCATATACAGTTTTCATACCACTTTCATAGTGGAATATCCTGATTGGTGTAGATGTGTCATGGGACCCAACAGTTCTCAGTGCACTTCAATACTGCTACAAAGCGGTAGTGTGGCTCCTGCCAATATACCGCTTTCATACCGCTTTCATAGTGGAATATCCTGCTTAGTGTAGATGAGGCCTCAGATCATTAAATTTTGTTGTTTACAATTTTTGAATGTCAGTTTTTGCTTGCGCTCTTTCCTCATCGGAACACATTTTTTCCACTCAAGCCAAAATCAAACTGTGTGTGCCTGCACGCCGAAGTCAAACGGATTCTCTTGCAATAGGAATTATTTTAAATCTCTGAGGACAATCTCGACAAAACTCGACACACAATACATTTTCCTTCAGTTCTGTGCCTGGCACAAACTGGAATCTCCCAGAAGGAATCAGGCATCTGTTTTCTGCAGTGCATTGTGCAGACCGAATGAGACAGGGAGAACGACGTTCTCCACCTGGATTATAAGCAGATAGGCAAATTTATCATTTTGCATATCTTTTGCACATTCTCAGTGCATCTCAACGTCTCTGGAGGAGCCTGTCTGTCTCCAAATGCTGAATGGGATCCTGCCTATCTTTACAGAGACTCTGAATGGAACAGGATGTAGAGCAGAACCAATCATCAAAGTAACCCCCAAATCATCAACTTCAAGCTGTTCCATAAAACAGAATATTCTACCTCCAGAGGATTCCCGGTGAATATTTAACATTCCAAGAAAAGAGAGTTCAGAAGCTCCCTAGCTAGGTTATTCTATTGCCATACTGTTCTCATAGGACATGAATTTATTTATTAAATTTATTTATTTATTAAATTTATATACCGCCCCATAGCCGAAGCTCTCTGGGCGATTTACAAAAGTTAAAAACAGTGGACATTAAAAAAATATACAAAATTTAAAACCATCAAAAATATATAAAAACAACAGTATAAAACAGTATCCATTTTAAACAACAACAGCTCTGGGGTCCATTAAAAAGCAAACAAACTTAGGATAGGTTGTTAAATGCTGTTAAATGCCTGGGAGAAGAGAAAGGTCTTGACCTGGTGCTGAAAAGATAACAATGTTGGCGCCAGGCCATCAGGGAGATCATTCCATAATTGGGGGGGCACCACCTTTCCCTTGTTGCCATCCTCCGAGCTTCCCTCAGAGTAGGCACTTGGAGGAGGACCTTAGATGTTGAGCGCAGTGTACGGGTAGATTCATGTCAGGAGAGGCATTCCGTCAGGTATTGTGGTCCCAAGCCATGTAAGGATTGATCCAAAGGATTGTGTGACTAGGGCCGTAGCTAGACCTAAGGTTTATCCCAGGATTGTCCTGGGGTCAAACCTGTTCATCTAAGTGTCACACAGGGCATCCAGTGCTCAGGCAGGGACAAACCCAGGATAATCCTGGGATAAACCTTAGGTCTAGCTACAGCCTAGATGTTGGCCTGGTTCACACAGGCCTCATCTACACCAAGCAGGATAATGCACTATGGAAGCGGTATGAAGCAGTATATAATCGTAATTGTGTTTTAACCTGTTGGGTGTTTTACTGTGGTTTTAATTTTTGTGAACCGCCCAGAGAGCTTCGGCTATTGGGCGGTATAAAAATGTAATAAATAAATAAATAAATATAAAAGGCAGGAGCCACACCAAGCAGGGTATAGCAGTATGAAAGTGGTATATGGTATGGTTCAATGGGCCCCAACAGTTGTCAGTGCACTTCAAAACTGCTATAAAGCAGTAGTGTGGCTCCTGCCTTTTATATACCACTTTCATAGTGCAATATCCTGCTTGGTGTAGATGAGGCCAATGTCTCTTATGTACACATAGGGCTCATCTACACCAAGCAGGATATTCCACTATGAAAGCAGTATGAAAGCAGTTTTCCAGGCATGAAGCCAATGGGGAGTCCATTGGACACCCCCACCTGCTGCTCCCCACTCATTTGTCCACTTGCCCGTGGGACTTGCTTGAGGCCTCCATGCATGCCAGTGAGCTGTCTGGTCTCCTCTCTGCCTGCTGTAGATCTACTGTTACAAACCACAGCAACTGGAAATAGCCATTTCCGGATGCCATAGTTTACAACAGGTGATCTATGGCTCAGATTCAGGCTTTGGGACTGAGGCAAAGCACAGCTCTACCTTTTTCCTGCTGTAAATGTTACATCGTATGCTTGGATAGATGTGGGCACAGTTTTTCATTGGCTACAGCAGGAGTCGGCAAGCTCAGGGATTCTAGGGGCTATTGTCACCTGCTTCCCATGGACTCCCACATGGGCTGCACCTATGCTGTAACCTCATAGGATATCATAAGCGCTGATAGTGGCAGCCAAACAATTGGCAGTTTTCCATTAAAATTTAGTGGCAAGCCACTATGGAGAAGTAAGTAGGCCAAATTGAACTTGTTTTCAAGACCTTTTTTTTTTTTTTACCACTCTGTGATTTCAACAGGCCTTGTGTAGCTCTTCCCTGAACTACACGTTAAGTATTACTCCACTGGGGACTGTGTGAATCTTCTCTACTTCTTCATCCCAATTGGAGGCTTTGGATTCTTGTGTCTTGAACTACAGCCTGCAAATATTTTTGAAACTTCTGAGGGTTAAACATGGCTCATGAATGTGTTGCTCCAAGAATCGGGGGAAGGGAGAACCTCTGATTGTTTATCTGAATGCTTTGGGTTTTCCTGACTTATTTGATAAATGTGGCATTATTGTTATTGTTATTATTGTGTTGCTTTGGGGAAAGGAAAATGAGAGACTAGTTGTGATTAAGTTGACTAAGGTATTTACTAAGCGCTTGACATTCAAACAAAACCATAGCTGTACTAGAGAGGATGGAGGAAAGGTAGCAAGAGAAGAAATGGAATGCTGTCATAATACACTTGACTAAAATGTGGACTGAGGCCAGGCGCTCTCAGCACGGCCCAAGTTAACTTAAGTTTTCATCTAAATCTCACAGCACTCCATTAATGGTGTTCTGTTTCAGGACCTTTGGGGAGACTCATCTTGTTCACTCATCTCCGCAGAATCCAGAGAGTGAAGAGAGAAATAGATTAAATATCTTGGGCTCTGCTGGTGTGTAAGAGCATTGGATCCATTCCACTGTGCATGGTGCACTTCAGATTTATAACAGGGAGAAGTTTTTTGTTGCTCTGCATTCTAGTATGATTCTTAGTTGGTTGAAGGAAGATCTTTAGCACTTCCATTCATAGCACAGAAACAGCGGAGGCTGGTGGCTCCAATTTTGGTGGGGCTGAGATTCCATTGTGGGTTTCATTCAGAACCAACCAGAACTCTAAAGGAGGTATTCATGGTGCTGATTCCATATGTGGGATAGGGGCCATATTAGATGTGATGTTAATTCTATCAATGCAATAAACATGTGTGGGGCTTGATATTTAAATAGGAGCAGTGGATGGAGACTAGTGGCAGCTGGTGGTGCCCTTTTCAGTGAGGCAGTAAATCCATTCCAAGTTTCCGTCAGAACAGGCTAGAATGCTAAATTAGCCATCCAAGGTGCTGAAACCTAGTTCCAAAATAGGTTCAGCATTCTGGACAGCTGCTTTAGAGTTCTGGCTGGTTCTGACTAAAACCCAGAATGGTTATATAGCCCCACCAAAATTGCGGTCACCAGCCTCCATGCACAGAATGCAACATCATCTAAATGGAATTTCAATTCCTAGTGCTTCCCAAGGTTTAGTAGACGACAAGTGATCCACCCTAGAAAATAGTTCCATAATGCAATTATTAGTTTATATCCAGTAAGCATGTCTTCTAACTCAGAATAAAAGACATAATTTCTTTAAAAAAAACACCCATGGATATTAAATAGGGGTGTGCACGGACCCCCCCACTCCGCCCCGCGGGCCAATCCGAAAATTTCGGATCGGCCCGCTCCGCTCCGCGCCGCTCCGCCCATACTCCGCTCCTCTTCGCCGCGGAGCTCCGGCTCCGAATCGGAGCTCCGCAGTGGAGGGGAGTGGCGCCAGGTAAGGCCGGGAGAGGAGGGCAGGGGGGTTTACCGGGCCCTGCCGCAGTCGCCGTCCGTGCGGCGACAGCGGCAGAGCCCGGTAAGGGACAAAGGAGGAGGGGGGCCTTACCTGCCTCCGTCCGCGGTCCGTCGGCGTCTTCAAGCGGCCCAGACTTCCTGGTTGAACCGCGGGCTCAATTGAAGAAGCCGACGGACCGGGGACAGAGGCAGGTAAGGGAGAGGAGGGCGGGGGGGGGGTTACCGGGCCCTGCCGCCATCGTCGCCCGTGCGGTGACGGCGACAGAGCTCGGTAAGGGACCAAGGGGGAGGGGGGCCTTACCTGCCTCTGTCCACGGTCCGTTGGCTTCTTCAATTGAGCCCGCGGTTCAACCAGGAAGTGCGGCCCAGACTTCCTGGTTGAACCACGGGCTGAATTGAAGAAGCCAACGGACCGCGGAAGGACACAGGTAAGGGAGAGGAGGGGTTTTTTACCGGGCCCTGCCGCCTTCACCTCGATCCTCTTCGCCACGCTCCGCCGGCTCCCCAATCCTCTTCGCCTCCGCCTTAAGGGCAGGCGAAGCCCCCCGCTCCACTTCTAATTCGCCGGTCCGATTAGAAGCGGAGCACATCCCTAATATTAAACTGAAAATTAAAGACATGCATTTGACTAGCCTCTAGTCTATAAGTTCTTTCTACATTCATGTGGTAGTGAATTCCATAGTTTAACTAAGTGCTATGTGAAGAAATCTTTCTTTTATCTTTCCTGAATCTCTCATCAATCAGCTTCATGAGATGACCCTGCATCCTAGTATACAGTAATGAGAGAAGGAGAAAAATGTCTCCCTCTCCACATTCTCCACACCATGCATAATTTTGTATACCTCTATCATGTCTCCCCTTAGGCTCCTTTTTCCCCAAGCTAAGCAATCCTAGGTGTTGTAACCTTCCCTCATAGGGGAGATGCTCCAGCCCCTTGATCATTTAGTTGCCCCTTTTCTGCACTTTTTTCAGCTCTACAATATATATTTTTATATATGGTGGCCATAAATGTACATATAATTCTAGGTGTGGTTGAACCAGAGATTTGTATAAAGGCAATTTGATATTAGTGGTATTATTATTATTATTATTATTATTATTATACTGCTCCCCATTCAGAATTTTAGAGCAGTGGACAAAATAAAATAGAATAAAAACACATTAAAGGTACATTTTTAAAAGAAACAAAGTGCAAAATAAACCGTGGCTGGTCATTAAGGGAAGACTTCCTGGAACAACAGCATTTTCAGGAGACATTGGAAGGAATACAAAGTTGGGGCCTGCCTGACCTCCAAAGGCAGGGAATTCCATAGGAAGGATTTTTTTAATTCTCAATTCCTTTTCTAATTGGGAATTATCCCATGTTCTTTTCACAACAACCTTTTGAGGTATGGTAGGCTGGGAAATTGCCTTAAGCTACACTTAAGAGTCACCCAGTGAGCTTCAAGTTGGAGTCAGAATTTGAAAGATCTTCTCTCTGGTTCAGGATAATATTCTATCTTCTAAATAATCACTAACCAGTTTTGCCTTGTGATTTAATGTGGACCCACCTTAGTACCCAAAATAGCTCCCTCACCCTGTCAGAGCTAGAACTGCCCCACAGAAAGTGTGAGAAGTGAGGAAATTAAGGATTAGTTTGCATACGTTTTATATTTAGGAACATAAAGTGGTTATGAAGGACCTTTGTTTTTCTCAGATGTTTCTAAGCGCCTATTTTGTGCATTCTAAACGACACATGCTAGTAGTAGGACATGTAGGGAGTGTATAGTCTAGCAGGCCTTTGGATGTTTGCAGTATACACAACATGTAGTTTCAAACGTCATGATACTATGCAATCAGCCAGAATGATCAAAGACACCATTGCATATATGTGTGGAAAACAGTTATATAACAGCTTTTGATGAAGCGCTTGAAGACATTTCAGAATACACAATAGGGTCTTGAGGACAGGTTTTCTTCAACAGCTGTTTATCTGCTGTCACTTGAAAGCATCATCAGAGCTGAGAATAAGGGCAGCATTGTACACATATTTGGGGGCTTTTTATTTGCTACATGGTGTGTCCTACTACACAAATAAGCACATATGCCAATGGACTCAGTACAGTTATTTCCTGAAAAACACCTTTGGAGACCATGTATAAGGAGGTGTTGTTGTTGTTGTTGTTGTTGTTGTTGTTGTTGTTGTTGTTATTCCACTTTTCAGTATCTTGTGAAATGACACCAGGGCATCTAATGGCAGCAAACATAAAAAAAAGCATCACAATTAAAATGAATTATGAAAATTAAGTCAAAGGCAATAGATAAAGTCAACAAAATGGTAGCCACAATTTGCCATCCAAGATTTGATCCTGGAATTGTTTGATGGGGAGGAGGCAGAGAAGAATAAGATTACCTAGTAAGGTTAACTTTTTTTTCTTTTTAACTGGTCCAAGCTGCCAGCTTGATACAGCTAACTAAATACAAAAGACAGCACATACACACTCTACATCAGTTGTCATTTTCTTTAGGGTGGATTCCTGCATTGAGCAGGGGGTTGGACTTGATGGCCTTGTAGGCCCCTTCCAACTCTGCTATTCTATGATTCTATGATTCTTCTGCTGTTGGATAAGGCTTCAGTGAGTAAGTGGGAGTCTGCACCAGTGGTTTATTGCAGGATTGTATCATAGTCTTCACTAACGGGCCACATGACATTCGCCTGCTCTCACGGTGATCTCAGCTTCACCTCTCAGTTTTCCCGGAATATCCGTGACTGCTTTTGTTGCATTTATTCTGGCTCTCTCGCTTCTATTGCGAGCAACGTTTGCAGTGTGCCCCGTTTTGCAAGGTAATTGCTGTTCGCCATGAGTCTGGGCTCAGCAAATGGCCAATTAACTGTGGGGAGTGTGTCCATGGGTATCACTGTGGTTTACCACTGGTTTTGTTTTGTTTTGTAATACACACATATTTCTGCGCAGGAACGCATATCCGACATAGGTCCTATCCCCCTATGTGTTGCTGAGAGAGAGAGAGAGATGACGATGACGACGACAATGATGATGATTGATTCTGTGAAGTGAAGGGAAGGGTAGAAGTGGGGTAGAGAGAATGAAGGAATGTATATATGATTCAGTGAGGAGAACAGAGGTATGTGAGTGAAATAGATGATATATGAGAGAAGGGGATGATTATATGACAGTAGTGGATGATTATATGAGAATAAAGATAGTTGAGTATATAGATAGTGGAACTCTATAGAGAGACCTTTTAAGAAAGAACTTATAGAAAGCAATACGCTTAGAAGCCTTGTAACCATACACATTGCAACTGAGGAAACCAATAAGCTTGTTGACATGCAATTACTTATATCAATAAATTCCAATTAATTCAAACAACTGGTGTGGTCTGTGGAAGAGTGACTGAGGAGAGAACAGTTCATGGTGGCAGAGGAATGGGTAACTGAGGGCTAGGTTGCTGGACTGTGGGGCCTAAGGGATAAAGGCAAGACAGGAGCAGCAGCAGTAGGCCTAAACGCTCACACACATCATCAGCACAGGGGGCATTGAAGTGGACTTGTGTGCTGGTAGCGTGGATAGTCCTGTCAGGTAGCTTGTGGGTGTCTCAGGTGAAGGCATCACAGGTGAAAACAGGATATCACAGTCTTTTCTAAATTGCCTATAGAATAGGGATCCTTTGTCCAATCTAACTGAAATTTTGAAAGTCTGGTCCCTTTAAGAGCCAGTATAATGGCTGAAATTTAAGTGCTAGTTGGATGGGAAACATACAAGTTCGAAGCAAGAGAGGAATAGTTGAGGTGCAATCATAATAACTACTTACCTCGGAGTAAGTCCTATTAAGCTTAGTGGAGCTTACTTTTGAGTACACATGCTTAGGGTTTCATTGTGAAGTTCCCATTGAAAGCAACTGGAAGTGTTTAAGATGTGTGCCTTTTTAAGAGTACAATCCTATGTATGTTAAGATAGAAATAAGTCATACAACTGCCAGCACACACCAGGCTTGCTGGAGTTCTAGGATTTACTTATGAATTAATATGCATAGGGCTGCACAGCAAGGCTACAATTATTTATCCATTACCTGGGAGTAGATGTCAAGGGGACTTAGTTCTTCTGAGTACACATGTATAGGATTGCATTGTAAATTGACTATAAAATATGGCTCTGATATATCTGTCATTTTCCAGCTCTGATTCATTCAAGGGGTACTGGGATGATTGAAAATTTCATGCCAATAGGTTGGAAAACACCAAAGTTGTAAAATGAATGGGAACTACAGAAATGAATTAACTCGTTCCAAAGCAGTAATGAAACAAATGTAATCCTAATGAACGAATAATTAAATGAATGAAACTTTTATTAATGAAAACAAATGGAGCAACTTTGATATTCCCATTTGTTCATCATACAGAGCTAGATTAAGGATAAAAGATGTGAAGTACTGTATACATCTGTCAGAATGCAGATTGGACCACTGATTTTTTTAGGCAGGGAAAACACATTTTGTTCAAACTGTGATTTATTTATTTTAAATAGAAAACATTTCATTTTCTTTTTTCTTTTACGTGCTCTCACCCTTCTCAAGGGGTATAACAACAACCAAGTTAAAATGCATTAATCAATAAAATCAGTCATTAATCAATAAAATCAGCCATCCAGATGTTTTGGAGTAGATCATTGACCATGTTGGCCTGGGCTAATGGGAGTTGTGTCAAAACATATGGAGGGCACCAGATTGGGGAAGACTGAATACAATAAATATAGCATGAGATGTAATGGCAGTAATATGGGGTCCATCACACCTACTTTTTCCCCCAGGTACAATCTGTGGTTTTCAACTTTGTTTCATTGGCGTGTCAAGTGCTAGTCCCTTTCACATGCCTTCCTGGTGTCGCCATTGTATCGGTGAAATCTCTTTTCACTTGCTCACTCTTCCACTATTGCACCTGCCCCACTTCGTCCTCTTCATCTTCCCCCTCAAGTGCATTGGTTCTTGTGATTGATGCAATAGACAACAAAGAAGTTAAGGAAGAAGATTAAAAATTAAAAAATTATAGATTCAATAACTGTTTAAAAATAATATATACAAGGCATTCTATCACATGTGCAAAAATACAATCAATCCATCAGACAATTTAACAAAGAATGCTCAGTAAAGTTGTTTCCATTGGCCAGACACATTTCGACGCAAGGTCTTCCTCAATGGCCTGTGACCAAAGCTGGTTGGAGCCAAGGACTGTTTTTGTTGTTGTTATTGGGACTGACTTTACAGGTTTCAAATAGTAAAGGAAATAAATGAAATCAAGCGTCACTTCCCACTGTGTTGTTCCAATCATTTGCAGGAAGCCCATACAAAGTGTCTCCAACAACCTCTGCTCAAACACGGTATTTCCATGTAATTGATGGACATTGTGATGGCCATGGGCACCTTCCCCCCCCCTCTAGTTTTGTTGTCTAGCATTTTAGCAATTTAGCGTTTCATCGGCCGAGCACCATTTCTGCCTTTAGAGGTTAGATGATGCTCCCTTCCAAGCAGGGTCTTTACGTGCCCTCTCTCCCTCCCTTCCTAGTTGAGCATTTCTATGGACTGGAGGAGAATTGCCCCCACTCTCCACTTTCATCAGAAGACCACCCTTCAATGCACACACACCCAAAAAGGGACATTCTGTGACATAGCACGAGGACAGCAATACACATGAATGGAAGGATGGTTTTGTCCCGCATAGAGAAAAATACTGCACTTTCCCTGCCCCAGAAAAACATGGAAAATGGAGGGGAAGAGGTGAGATGACTGCAGGACAGGGACAACGACATGTGAGGATCATGGGGCAAATGGTAAACAAGGCAGGACAAAAATGTGATAAAACACTGGTGTGATGGAGGTCTATGATTTAAAAGTGGATTATGCTCCTTATGACATCATCTACAGAGAAAGAGAGAGAGAGAGGCTGGCTCAGAGATCGAGATACTTAAAGAAAATAATAGATCCCATGAAAACCAAAGAACTCAAAGAAAAAAGACTGTATTCAAATGCAGATGGTACAAATGTCTCTGTTCAAATTAGGGATGTGCAAATCTGCAAAACTAGCACTTGTGAAGTTCTCTGAATTCCATTTTGAAGCTCATTCTGACTTAAATCCATATCAGATTGAGAGTTTGGTTGTTTTTTTTTGTTTTTTTGCGTGAACATGTGTGCATATTTCTTTGAAATGTATGCATTTTTCTCCCATTGATTAAATGTGTGCATTTTTCAAAACTGCACATTTTATCATGCATTTTTAAATGAACACATGCTGTCAAACACAGTTTTGGGGGTCTACAAATTACACTGAAAACTCAGAAATGTATGGCCTACAATAGCAGATTGCAAATGAGTCCGTGTTCAGTCTGCAAAGTACAAACTGGTAAATCCTGAATTTCATACATCCCCAATTCAAATGCAGCTCTATCCTACAGGGAAACACCTTGAGGACATACTTGTGTAACCATCAGAGGATTACAACTGTTCCTCGCTTTAGTTTTTGTTCTTGAACATGTGTACCAAGAATAAATGTACCCTGTACGAGTGTGAGAAGGAGATGCAATTTGGAATCTGGCATATCTCTTGGAGAGTGGGAGAGCCACCAGGGAATCTAGTGTGTTGGAGCAGAGTGGGATGAAAGTTGATGGAGCGAAGCAGAATGTGGCAGGTCATTGGTTGGAGTATGGTAGAATCTTTCTGCAGGGACGCATCAGGCAGTAGTAGTGCCCTGGGTAAATAAATCAGTCATGTGGCCGTTTAGCTGATTTCTTATATGTAAGCGTTTTATACCTCTATAGTTGGAGTTCTCAAATTGTGATCTAGCGATGTGCAAATCAGCAAAATTTAAGCTCACCAGAATCTTCTGAATTTCATCTCAACGCTCGTTCTGACTTGAGTCTATATCACATTACAAGCTTTGTTTTTCTTTCTTTCCCTGTGAAAGCCCATACTTTTGTGTATGTTTATTTTTTTCAAACTCATGCATCCGTTGTGTTCATTTTTGAAATATATATGCATTCTGTTCCCATTGATTAAAATGTAGTCATGATCGTTTTTCAAAAGTACATGCAAAGCATTTCTGAGTGCATTTTTTCACGTGCGTTTTTCAAATGTATGCATGATGTTGAATATATTTGGGGTTGGAGGGAGGTCTGCAAATCACATTGCAAGCCCAGAAATGTACAGACTTCAACCACAGATTGTGTCCGAGTCCATATTCCGTCCAGAAAGTGCGAACTGGATAAAATCTTGATCAAAAAGCAGGCAGTCCATGAGCTCTGTTCAGGTGGTCTTCAAAAAGGGCATGAAACAGTCAGGAATGCCCGTACTTGGTTTTGCTCTTGATATAATTTCTTTCTGATGATGGAGACTGATGCCATTTTGAAAAGGCTCTATAAGGATGGCCACTTCTGCATCACCAAAATTTAGTAAATTTTATTTATTATTGCATTTATATCCCAGCTTTTATTTCCTCTACAGAACCCAAGGAGGTGTACATAATCCTCGTCCTCCTCTTCATTTTATCCTTATAACAACAACCCTGTGAAGTAAGCTGGGCTGAGCGTCTGTGACTGGCCCAAAGTCAACCACTGAGCATCCATGGCTGATTGGGGACTAGAAACTGGATCTCTCAACTCCCAGTCCAACATTTCAACCACTACACCACACTTGGTCTCCCAAAAGGGGGGCATATTTGCATAAAATGTGCATATATTAATGTATATAGGTAGGCAAAATTAGAAATAATTACCGTATTTCTTCGATTGTAAGACACCATCGATTGTAAGACGCACACTAATTTCAGTACCACCGACAGGAAAAAAAAAACCCCTAAGACACACCTGCGATTCTAAGATGCACCCCGTTTTTAGAGATGTTTATATGGGGGGAAAAGTGTGTCTTAGAATTGAAGAAATACGGTAATATAATTTAAGTAGAAATATATCTAACCACTGCGAGGAGGACTGTGTCCAGATGACCTGTGTTCCTGCTCATTCTGCTGCCCAGTTGTTAAGTGTTGATGGGCAACTCCAAGGCCCCTGCAGCCTCTCCTTTCTTATGGCTCCTTCTCTCTAAACAAGTGCTGGGCTGAATCCTGTCCCCTGTTTTCAGGAACTTTCTCTCTCCTCGCAAAAGAGGCATTATTTTCTTCTGCCACTTTCATGGGGAGGTGGGAAAATTCAGAGAATTTTCTCCTTGGGGAAGGAGACAGGGTTTCCACATACCTTTCTTAAGTGCTGAAAAAAATAATGATGATGGCTTCGAAGCCCAATCTTTTCAGTCGCTATTAACAATCAGAGAAAGACAATCTGTTGATAAGAAGATCTTTGCAGACATCTTCCTACAAGTAAGATATTATATATATTTTTGATAAGAAAGGTTTTGTATGAATGTAATACAATATTGTATACAGAGCATTTTGCCCTCTTATTATAAATTTGAAAAGTGCTTCAAGCAATTTATGTATGTACATAGGACCCTGTGGCAATATGTCAATTTCATTTTATAATAAGATTTTAAATGTTTACAACCCCCCGAATAAGGTCTTGAAAAGGTACAGGCCGAAACGCGTCAGGCTTTACAACTGACAAATAAAAAGTTCAGCATCCTGAGAATTTGTTTCTCTCTTCTTTTCACTTCATTGAATGCTTTTCTCCCCCTGCTTTTGCTTTACGAGCTTTGGCAACCCTTCAGGCACATCTGTAATCTGTGCTCCAGGGAGACAGCATACCTGTCGAGTCCACAGATCTTCACAACACACTTGGGTTTCAATCCCACCCAGCAGGGAGCCTCCCACAACAGTAACTCTTCGCTTCTTCTTGGTTGACTGACCTTCTGCCTCTTGTTCACTGTTGCAAGGGGTCCCCTGTAATTCTTCCTCTGCAGGCTGTCCTTCAGTCTCATCCTCCAGTAGCTGAAAGTGGTTACTTAACTCTAGTGGTTCCACTGGTGCAGAGTGTCTTCTAGTTCTTCTGCTCCTAACTGTCACCCTTTTCCAGGGAGTTTCCTTCTTGTTGCTGTTGCAGTTCCACCATTCTCTCTAAGAACTCTTTGCCTTCTCTTATTTCTTAGAAGGTGGATACTTGTTGCTCAAGTACACTCCCCTTTCCTTCCAATAGTGCAACCAGCTGGCACTGGTTGCAGGTATACACCACGTTGATCTCAGGCAGGAACATGAACATTGCACAGGTGGCACGTCACCACCACTAGATACTCCTTTCCATCCATATTATTTATTTCCATTTTGTCTCTTCCTTCCTGATTGTATTGGAATTGCCTGTGCTTTGTCCTGTCCTCTCTAAAGGTGCACAACAAAGTCCCCTACTATATGTAGCCTGGAGAAGAGAAGAGAAGATTGAGGGGAGACATGATAGCACTCTTCAAATACTTAAAAGGTTGTCACACAGAGGAGGGCCAGGATCTCTTCTCGATCCTCCCAGAGTGCAGGACACGGAATAATGGACTCAAGTTAAAGGAATCCAGATTCTGGCTGGACATCAGGAAAAACTTCCTGACTGTTAGAGCAGTGCAATGGTGGAATCAGTTACCTAGGGAGGTTGTGGGCTCTCCCACACTAGAGGCATTCAAGAGGCAGCTGGACAACCATCTGTCAGGGATGCTTTAGGGTGGATTCCTGCATTGAGCAGGGGGTTGGACTCGATGGCCTTGTAGGCCCCTTCCAACTCTGCTATTCTATGATTCTATGATTCTATGTACTATACGTGTGACTTACCAGAAGAAAAAATTGTTAATGACCTCCCCCTTGACCTCCCCTGCTGTTTGCCCTTCATGTTCGCTCGCTCTGATTGTTTGCTCTCTGGGAGCTGGCTTCCTTTTGTAGCTTCTAGCCCAGCTGGGGCAGCTCCTTTTCTCTGCTTCTGCTCAGCTTGGAGTCAGGAATAAGAATCCAACCCCCCCTTTTAAAGCCACCAGTCTTCCTCAACCTGGAGTTCTCCTGACATGATGGACTACAACTCCCACAAGTCCCAGCCAAATGAAAGCAGCTCTCTGGGGTTTCTTTCCTAGTTCTAAATGCTGGGGGTTGATCCTGCAAACTTTTGCATGCAGGGTGTATGCTCTCTCACTGAGCTACAGCTTTTCCTCCCCAATTCACCATCCTCAAATGCAGTCATTCTTTACACAAGAACGAGATCCAGAATGAAATAATAGCTGAAGGCATTTTCTATGTTTCCATCATTCAACTGTAAAAGGAAAGAGATGCTGTTGCTTTAATACTCAGAGTGTAACGTAACTGCAAACCAGCAGGCTGCCATAAACACCAATAGAAAGTGCTTAAATCAATATGAAAAAAGCTCAGCTTCCAACGACAGCATTTGTAAACTATTGCTACAGGGGAAGAAAAACCTCCTGAATTTTTAAAGACAATTGTATGAGTGTCAGAAAAGTTAAGAGACTGCTGGCCACACCAGCAGGCAGATTCGCTACATCTGCATCTCTGACTTTTCAATGCGAGAAACCAGTTCCATTGTTTCGGTTCAGCATCTGCAACACATTCCCAGCAAACCTCCCCTCCCCCCCTCCCCTCCCCACCGCACATACACACACAGTTCCCCTGTTCATTTACACAAGAGATTGGACTCTGTGGATGTTTATGATGTGCATACCAACAGTGAGGCTCAGGCTACTAGGATTTATTTTTCAGATAACGATGTCCAACAACAATGTCTGAAGAAGGAAGAACGTTGGAGCCCTTCAAAAATATGATCCTTTGCCTCTGGACTTTGGAAGATAAAGCCATTCTATCTAATTTTCAATGATCCTGTGATCTTCCAGCTGTCTGGAAACCATGACAGTGATAATTAGAAGGCAAGCTAGATAATTCCTGTTCTCCCTCTCTCTCTCTCTTCCCTGTGTGTGTGTGTATTTCTCAGGAATGTTGTGCATGCACACGCACACACACACACACACACAGAGCAGTTGTGCTACACACTCCCAAGAAAATTTGTTCTTAATTCAGCGCTTGCAGGGGATTGATGGAGCAAATGTAACTATTCTCCCATTGGTGAGCTGTTTTAGTTACTGGCAAGTTCAGGATTGTCAAACATCAATAGCTTCTTGTCTTTATTCAATATGTTGTGTTGTGCTTGTGTTTGGGGATGCCTATTCTCTAATTCTACTGGCAGTAAGGTTGCCAGGTTGTAAGACCCAAAACAGATTAGACCAGCCTTCCCCAACCTGGTGCCCTCCAGATGCGTTGGACTATAAGTTGTAACTCAACACATCTGGATGACACCAAGGCCTTAGCTAGACCTAAGGTTTATCCTGGGATTGTCCTGGGGTCCTCCCTGCCTGCTCCCGGGATCCCCTGTGTGTCATTTACATGAACAGGGACGACCCCGGGATGATCCCGGGATAAACCTTAGGTCTAACTAAGGCCTAAGTTGGGGAATGATGGATTGGGTCCACTAGCATGGCCAGTGGGCTAGGCAAAACCAGGGTGGAACTTGGGAAGTAGAAGCAGGACAAGGAAGAAAGCTGTTGCGTTAGGGGCAGTGTAGAAAAATCTGGATGTTGTTGATTTTAGGTGCATAGAAACATAATACAATGATCTGACTTACATCAAGTCAGATCATTGCATCATTAACACAGACTTGTACCAGGATTTCAGGCAGAATTCTTCCCTAGCCTTCCCTAGAGATGCCAAGGGTAGAATGTGGGACCATCTACATATGAAGTATGTGCTGTACCACTGAGCTATGGTCCCTCCCACAATACCCATTTGACAGGCAGGTCATACACAACCCTTTGTGTGTACCCTCCCTTTTTGGCCCTCCTTCTCTCTGAGAAAGTTCTGAGGAGTTTTTGTGAGGAAATTCAGGACAGGAGTGCAAGATTTGTGAGAGGAGCTAGGTTAATAAGACTATATGGAGAAAGAGGGATAAAAACAGAGGGCCATTTAGAAAAGAAAGTGGAGGAGAGAACAGCAGAAGTCTGCTCTCACACAACATTTGTCCTGCAGCAGCTAGAGACGAACACAGACTGAGGTCTACATATGTATAGCAGTTGAGTACTCTGTAGCAAGAGACAGCTGAGTGACTGTCTGAGAGACTCTAATCCAGCCAACATGGTACCATCTGGAAATTTTGGACTGCAATTTCCACCATTCCACATCATTTGTCATGTTGGCTTGGTCCAAGGGGGCTTGTAGTCCAAAACACCTGGATGGCACTACATTTGGAAAGGCTGATCTAATCACTCTCCTGTGTATAACTAATATAGGGTTCAATCCTATGTACATTTAGACAGAAAAAAAGCCTACAACTCCCAGCATGCCTCACCAACCATCGTGGAAGTTATAGCCCTTTCCTCCTTGTCTAATCATGCATAGGATTGTGACTTTATTGGATTCCATCTCCTCTTTTTTTGTTATTATTAGTAATTTACCTTAACTTGCATACTGTACATCCTTTGAGTTGCTAATCTTGATTTTTCATGTTACCCCAAGTCTTTGTTAAATAAGTCCTTTCTGGAAACATGAATTTGGGAAGCTGGAGGCTCCACATGATATTTTTTTTTGGGGGGGGGATATTCTTCCACTTCACTCATCCCACCACAGTTATGAAGCCAAGTCCCATAGTTCCCACCACCACCAAACCACATACAAAACCAGGGGGTTGTTGGTGGGGAAAGTGGGATTATAGACGGGATTACTGGTTACACCAATTTGGTTGTTTGGGGACCTTCTGTCTGCAAAGGAGGGTGAGCTTTCTTCACACTTTTTGCCTGGAGAGATATTCAGTAACTCATAAGGCTACTTTTACACAGCAGTGTTTCGCTTGCTCTGAGAACTAAAATTCATGTGATGCAAGAGATGCCCGGGGTAGGGGTGAGGAGATCAGTGAGGGGCCACAATGCCAAGAAAGGGTCTTAACATTTTCCCACAGCACCAGTGATTACACATATATAAATACATGTACACATATGCATGCATGCACGCACGCCCACACAGCATTGTTAACTACAGAGGCAGGAAAATATTGTAGCTAGGTTTCCTGCCCCTGTTACAGCTAATTGCAGTCTGGGGGATGGAGAAAAGAAATGTCTGTGGGTAAAATTTTACGGGAGGGAAGAGTTAAAAAAGCTTTCATCCAGAACTTCAGCTCAGTCCAATTCCATCTCCTAAAATAGATACAGGGATATCTGATCATAAATCTCCCACATCATGTCTAGTTTGGGGCTTCATTGTAAAACTGAAAGCCAACAGGCGCCCAGAAGGCCAGCATCATGCATCTTTCATCAAGGGGCTGCATTGTCACGGGCTTGTGAATGTGGCTAAACCAAATGGCAGTTTTGTGCCACCTGTTGATAAACCGGGGAACTGCTTAATTCTTTCGTGTTTAGCAAATGCTGATGCTGAGTTCCATCCTACCTATGAGCTACACATTACATCTAGTTCTGTGGTTGTTATGGCTGCAGTTCAAAGCAGAAGACTGGTGTGAAAGAGAAGGGTTCGAATCAGTGGAAAACTACACAAGGGGAAAGGGTTACGACCCCACCTCTACCCCACTCCGATATTCTACTTCAAATTGTAGCCTCAAAGACTGCATTATCTTTAAAAAAGAAAGAACAGGATTAAAATGTTATGGAACTGCATGTACTTCTCTTCCTTAAGAAAGATGGGATACAGGCCTGGGGTTAGTTTTTAAAATGCTTCCCAACTCATACTGTGGAAGTTTATAATCTATATTGTGAAGTGTCACAGGAGGAGAGCAGGAGGGGACGACTTTATCACTTTATTATCATTCTTTTCCTCTCAAGATCAAGGGGTCAAATCGCTTGATGATTTCTGGCAAAGGTGCAAAACACTCTAAGAAATGTTTCTCATGATCTATGTTCTGTGCCCATATAGAAGAACAGCTTTTTTGTGACAACAAGGAACAGAGTTTCCAGTGGAGGTGCTGTGAGTTAATCTTCCTTTCATGCTTTCACATTCCTGTCAGGTTGGCAATGATTCTCTCCCCACCCATTATGATGATGATGATGATGATGATGATGATGATGATGATGATGATGATTAGAAGGAGGAGGAGGAGCAGGAGGAGGAGGAGAAGGAGAAGGAGAAGGAGAAGGAGAAGAAGAAGAAGAAGAAGAAGAAGAAGAAGAAGAAGAAGAAGAAGAAGAAGAAGAAGAAGAAGAAATAATGATACTTTGCAGCTATCCTGGAGATTTTGGCACATCAGTATTCCCTCAGAAAATGTTTCACATTATAGTGTAGTACAGTTTCTTGGGGAATTTGAGGGGAAGAAAAGGCCAAGACATGGGTCCCCCTCCATCCCCCATAAAATAAGAACAAGGAGAACCACTGCAGCCCTAAATGTGATAACCCCTCCTGTTTCTTCTGTGTTCACTCCCGTCCCCTCTTCTTTTGAGATTGAAATCCTCAGTGGAGACTTTCCAGCTCAATACTAATATTTCTGTTCCTTCTCCAAGGAGCTCAGAGTAGCTTACTGATAGTTCAGGAGATCTCCTGTCCTGGCACTGCTCAGAGCCATACCTCTTAGCTTCAGCAAATGAAGCCCATTAACTGTTTACAGACTCTGTACGCAAGAGTCTGTACATCATTTGATGATATGCTGCATTTATATCAATTTCACTGTAGAATCCATATGAAATGTATAAACACATTGAGGTTGTGCATACATTCAATAATTAGAACCCAAATACATCTTAATTTAAATGACCACACAGCTATCAGCAATTATTATATAAGAGTTTTAACTGAAATAAAAGGAACAACATGCCTAATTTAAAATGAAAGATTAAAACATATTTTGTCTTGGCTTAACTTAGCCAGAGCCAAGGCAGAATATTGATATAATAATCACTAGTTTGGACTGACAGCTATGTTACCCAGGACACGGCTCTAGAAAGTGACTGTCAAGTGGCTTGAACATTGTTTTAAATTTTAATGGTCAAAAGACTGCAAATTAGAATCTTAGTCATTCTAAGCTGCCAAAATGATGGTTTTCCTGAACTACTTCACTGTATATGAGATCATCAGATAACTTACACCAAAAAAGAGGAAAAGGTCTAACATTAGTTTTGTGACATCAATTATTCAACTATCAATAAGAATATTCTGAGTTTGACCCTTTATCTGAATATGAAACTATTCCTTTTAGGGCAATAAATTCAATTATTTATTTATTTATTTATTTATTTATTACATTTTTATACTGCCCAATAGCCGAAGCTCTTACTTTTGCCCTCTTGTTTGACCAATGCTTCACTGAAGCAAGTATTGTATTGGAACACTTCTTCCTTCAAGTAGGTGCAGTTATAACATTTAAGGTGGCTCAAAGTTCATTTCTAAGCACGAATCATCTCTTCTCTGATCTCCATTTTGAAACATACTGAGGCCACAGCTAGACCTAAGGTTTATCCTGGGATCATCCAGGGTTTGCCCCTGCCTGGGCACTGGATCCCCTGTGTATCACCTAGACGAACAGGTTTGACCCCTGGACGATCCAGGGATAAACCTTAGGTCTAGCTATGGCCTAAGTCAGGCACAGTTACAGTAACAGGATAGCTGTTTTAAAGAGCTTCCAAATAGCTGAACTGCCTGCCACACCCTCTAGGAGAGATCCCCTACCCCAAATGTATGTTACTCAATTAATCAGAGCAGATAAAATAGCATATGATATATAACTCCAGCTGCTAAATGTAAGGAATGCAGTTTGGACAAATAAGAACATTCTCTGAAAATGAGAAACTGCATATGTCAAATGGGAAGTCATATGGAACATCATAATCAAGAGCAAGCAGGGAACTGTTTTATTCTGGTAGTGATAAAGGCAGGGTCCAGCCATATTTGAGCACTTTAAAAATCCAACTGATTTCAGTCAGAGAGATTTAGAGAGCAGCCCTACCCATCCAAGGATGGACCCTTTGTTTTCGGAGGGTTCCGAGTATTCAATACCTTGCCAGGCTGCTGGCAGCAGGGCAGGAGGAGCTCCAGAAGTTATTTTCTAGGGCTGTGCACGGACCCCGCGATCCGCTCTGGATCCCGATCTGCAACTTTTGGATCAGGTCTGCTCCTCTTTCGGGCGATCTGCCTACAGTCCGCTCTGCTCCGTGGCGGGGCTCCGGATCCAGATCAGAGCTCTGTGTTTCCACCCCTCCCCCATAGACTTGCGTTGAAAATGTCAAACGCCTATAACGTTTTTAGTTTTAAAGTTAGAAACATCAAAATGGCCACCATAAGAGCTTATAAATGTATCCAGATTCGTGCCCATTTTGAAGGAAATCCAAGCATTATTATTATTATTATTATTATTATTATTATTATTTATTTATTTATTTATATAGCACCATCAATGTACATGGTGCTGTACAGAGTATGCCCTGAATTTTGGGGAATATTTAAATTTAAACCTAAACCTCTCAGGTAACCACATCAAAAATGAACACAGGAACCTCAAGATAGAAAATTATTAAACGGGGTGAGCATACAGACCTTACGCTGCCACGTTTGGGTCACAATACTTCTAAAAACTTAATTTCTTTCATGTCATACACTCATTTCAAAGTGCTATCATGTGTTGGTTTTTCAAGATGCACCCCCCCCCCCCACACACACACCTCTGTCACAATTCACACACTGCAGGGTATGCCCGGCCAATAATTGTAATAACAATTACAATAAAAACAGTAATAATCACAACAACAAGAATTAGAACAAAAACGCTGTCTGACTTTATTACTAGTAAGGGGAAAGTGGACATGCCCAGTGGGACAGTGGACTGAACCACCAGTCATTCGGCCGGTCCTATTGAGAAGCCACATCACACATTAACTCGTGCAGATCATTGGCTTCCTTCCACTGGTTCCCCTTTGGAGGGTTCTAATTAGCCTCAAAGGCAGTGGGCAGTGGGCATGTCCACATGCCATACAGCACATCATCCACTTTCACCACATCTATTCAGTTGTTCACCAAGGTTATGGTGGGTAACTTGCAGTGCTGTGTTGCCTGTTATTTTACTTTGTATATTATTTAAGGTTGTGTGTGTGAGTTTGCTGGGGCTACTGCTTCACCAATCCACTACAAACTGAAAAAAGTCAGAGCCAAAGACAAAGAAATAAAAGTTACTAATACTAAGTATCCCTTTTTGCTTATTTCCCCCCCATCCAACATTGGGATTGGAGGATGCTTCATATAGTCTGATCACTTATCACGAATGGGAGATGAACCTGTCAATCAATGTTAAAAAAATAGGTTTCTCCCCTCCTTTACCCATTCTATAAAAATTAATAGCAAGCACACCGCAAGATAAAAAATTCTGAAAATTGACACAAATGACCCACTATCATCACTCTCTAAGCACAGTAAGTTTCAGAGATGTAGCTTTAAAAACAAAGACGTAATAGGCATTCTTTCGCCCAATGCAATCCTATGTGAAAAAACATCCAAAATGGCAGGCAGAGCTTCGCAACTAAGCGGATTGCTCCGCAAATGGGTGACCCACTTCGAAATGCTTCGCTTCACCCTGATCTGATCCAGCTCTGCCTTTGGCAGAGGTGAATCATGCTGCTCTGCTATCGCTTCTACAAACCGAAGCGGAGCACAGCCCTATCTACTAGATGGGCCCCTAAACCCATCTAATGTTGTTGTGCTGTTGGAGACAGGACCAAAAGATGGGAGGCTGTTGAATCCAGCAGATCTATGGTTCCTCTTCTCCTCACTGTTGGAAACTCTCCATGTTCTCCCTTTCCACCTTCCCTGAGGTAGCAAAACTGAGCTAGTGTAAGGTAGCTGGCATTGAACTTTCTGGCTAAGAGGGGCTTGGAGGGTGGGGGGAGAAAGCCATACTATGATCTCCTCCACAGACAGAACTCTGTCTTTGCCATGGAGGAAGAGATCTGCAGCATCCTATGGCACCCTGTCATAGAATTGCTCTGATAAGCAGATGCTTATCTCTCTCACTGAACTTTGTCTAGATTATGCTGCAGAACCAAATGCGTGTGTGGCATTAAATTTTTAGCAGAATTTCACCCACTCTTTCTCACAGGCACAACTTTGCTAACTCCTCTCCCTCTTGATGTGTGACATATATTATCGAAACCTGAGCTTTTGCAAATCTGAGGGTTTGCATGCAACTCAAGGATCAGATTTGCACCTAAACTAAGAACCAAGGGTCCATCCAGTCCAGCATTTTTTTTCATAGAGTGGCCAACCAGATGCTCACAGGAATCCCACAAGCAGAATGTGAGGGAAACATCAAACTAGAATGGCTACTCGGGTGGCCCAAAAAGAGGACAGAAGAGGATGCAGATTTGCATCAAACTTGCATGTGCTTATTCATATAGATGCAAATGTAAGGATAACTACTGTAATTTAAATATAAAACATCTCAACATAGTGAGAAATAATGTGATCTGGTGACTTGTATGCCACCCTAGTTGGCTGTCCGAGTGCTATACTCCAATGATGGTGCTTCACCAGTGCTAACAACATTGTTCACATAAACCAAAGTTAGTGCAATGTTATTAGTATTTGCTAGTGCAAAATGGGGAAAGTGGTGATTTGCCACCAAAATTCAGCACCCCATCTTTTCCCTTTCCACTAGCAAGCACTAATGACACTGCACTAACTTTGGTTTATGCTAGTACAACATCATTGGTTTATGCTAGTGCAACTAATTTTGGTTTATGCTAGTGCAACATCATTAGCACTAGCGATGCACCACCACTGGATCCTATTCAAGGCCTTTGTTCTCCCTTCTTATATTTCTATATCTTTATACAGGGCTAGGAATGGGCAGCCCTTCAAACAAATAAAGAAAGGACTGCCCCTTATAAAGTAGGACATGTGGTCACCCTAACTAAACATTTCAAACAACCAAGGTATGTTTGGTGCACGTGCTTCAGCCCATCAGATTTGCCTTGGAGACCTTAAGCATTTGGTTAAGATTGTGATATTTGTATTTCTGCTCCATTGAGATGTCATACTTCAAACTTGAGGCTTAGGCCTCTAAGCAACCCCCTCCATAGACCAAAGAGCTTGGGTGTCGAGTGTCTTGCAGAGGATTATTTATAGCAGTTAAAATTCAATTTGTTTAATTTTATTGTCAATTTGCTTTAGAAAGATAAACTGCAGAGACTTGGCTTGGAGATGGGAATGCATTCGCAATGAGCATTTAGGCAGTTAAAATGAAGAATACAGGCAACAGTGTATTGGATACCAGAAAATTCAGAACAAAATAAGATTTAAGCTAAGAATAAGTAGTATAACTGAAGGGTTGAATTAGAGATGGAAAGGAAGTGCTAGCAGAAATGTGCAATTTGTAGTTGTTACGCTCTTGTTGCTGTTGCTGTCATTGTAGTTTTCTCTCATAATGAATGGAAAATTATGTAATCATGCTAACAGCTAAATACTGGCAAATGCCTTGAGCCCTTTTCATGTTGTTCTTGGTTTTGTTTTTAAGACCATGATCCTATGCACGTCTATATGGAAGTAATGCCCTTTTGCACATACACACTGCATTTTCAAGTTGGGGTTGGAAGGCAGCCTAAATGCTTGTAATATGAAATCTTTCATGATCTGCTTTTTCTAAGTTTCCAAATCCATTTGGGCAAGTAAACATGTGGTATACATTTTGAAAACGAGAGAAAAGAATGAACTTTAAAGTTCACTCCAAGGTCTCATCCGGACACCATTTGTTATGTATCACACTTCTCCTTAAGAACATTCAGAGGTACCTAAATTTGGCTTCAAGACAATCTTCCATCCTACTATGGCCAAGGATAAGAGCTGCTAAGTTTTGAACAACATGAAAGCATCATGGTTCTCTTGTCATTCTCTCGGGAAATTAAATACCCCAAGTTTGTTTTTCAAAAAATGACTGCCAACTTCCAGGTCAGTTTCCACCTGAAAATAAGAAGAAAATCCAGGAGCTAAGGCCTAATTGACACCTGCAGCCCTTTCGTAATGGAAGAGGGATGGTTCCAAACGTTCCCCGTTTCCATGATCGGCACTCACGGGCACACATGACCGATGTTTACTGCAATTACAGGAGTGCCGTTGCAGAGCACATGTGCCCTGTAATGCCACTTGTGCATGTGAATCAGCAGAAGTGGGTGGTGCTGGGCAGATGACGTGGGTATGGGGCAGAGGTGCTTTTTTTATGTGAGCCATCTGCAAGAGCACAGACGTGCAGCAACACATGGGGGGAATAGGAACTCTGTCGAATATGTGCTGCGCAAAGATATTTTTGTATTAAAACACACACACACACTCACACACACAATACCTATCCAAAATGTGTGGCAATGGTGGACAGATTCACACACCTCCGATACCCATGCACATGCCCCTCACAGCTGATTGGCGGTTTGCTGAGCCTGGAACTCATGGCTAACAGCAATTACCTTGTAATTGGGAGTGGGGGCACGCTGCACATGTTCTTTGGAATGGACATGAGAGAGCCAGAAAAAACATAACAAAAGCAGTTACGGATATTCCAGTATAACTGAGAGGTGGACCCAAGATCACAATGAGAGCAGGTGAATGTCATGTGCCCAGTAAGTGACGACTGCGATACAATCCTGCAATAAATGGCTGGTGTAAGCTCCCCCTTGGTGTGGTGCTCACTGTGAAATTTCATTAGGAAGACACAAAGTTCTATTTAAAATCAATTTCTCTAAGCAAAGCAGATATATATTCAGGAATCTTATCATGTTTGAAGATGAATGAGCAGACGGTAGAGACGATGAACTAACACGTCTTCCTTGTGTCTAGTTTCACAGTAGCAAACTCATTCAACCAATAAGCTTCATGTGTCTTTGAAATGATGCTTGGCTGCTTCTGAGACAAGGTTAGCCACAAGAATTCCACAGTCTCTTTGTATAAAACATGGTTCTCAAGAACAAAATAATCTGCGTATTT
The DNA here is from genome assembly GCF_023053635.1 of Elgaria multicarinata webbii. Taxonomy (NCBI): domain Eukaryota; kingdom Metazoa; phylum Chordata; class Lepidosauria; order Squamata; family Anguidae; genus Elgaria; species Elgaria multicarinata. The sequence continues at coordinate 154,127,338 of NC_086172.1, read as the reverse complement.
TTTTTTAAAAGGGTGGAACACAAGTATAAACTATCATGTAGATGGAAAAATGTAGAACAGAAGCTTAATAGGGATTATGACTTACTTCTCGAAGCTATTTTCACAATATTTGCTGGAACTACAAAAATAACAACACAAGGATCAGGTCTAATGACTTTTGTTGAAGCTGCAGACTGCAAGTGCTGGTTTTTGGGAGGTGGGTAGGGGGCTTAATCCTCAAACTGACTTGCAAATAGGCTGTGGCACTTTAGCTTTTATGTACATTAAGGAGATGTTGTTAAAAATTCAGCTAGCAGCTGGCTTAAGGCTGATAGTTGCGAGGCAGAAAAAAAGGCACACTCTGCAAGTAGGTTCAACTTTTTAAATGTAGGGGGAAATCTTAATTGGAATCTTTGAATACCCCTTTGCTTCCCCCCCACACCTTGAACAAGGCAGTCTGTGAGCTGGTCTCACATAGCAGAAAGTATCATGTAACTAACAGCCTCTAACTAGAGAACAGAGCTGCTATTCCTGGAACAAATCTAAATCTGAAGAAATGATGTTAGGTTCTTCCATTATATTAAACCTCAAAGATCCGAAGAGTAATGATCAGCAAGTCTAGCACCAGCAGCCATGCCCCCAAAGAGAGTCCAAATAATGCAGGCAACTATGTTGGGCCATATCAATAAACCACTTTTAGCAATGTTCATCTCAATGAAGAGCAGTCTTTTGCCAAGGTAATGGATCAGTTGCCCTTTCAAGACCAGGGTTCTGTGTCTTCATGACACTGCTTTGGCAGCTCGTGCCCTCAAAACCCCACAGCATCACAGATGTGGGGTGGGAACACTAAATTTACATGGCAGGAGGGAGTGTGGGGTTTCCTTTGACCATTTGGCTCATTGCCCTTGCCCTCTGCACAGCCTTCCTGCTCTTCCTGCATCATATCAGTGGCCTCGATTCACCTCTGGAATGGCCCCAGCTTCAACCTGAAGTGATGTCGCTATCAACAGATGGAGGAATGATGATGATGATAATAACAACAACATCAATAATAATATATTTATTTATTTATTTATTTATTTATTTATTACCCGCCTCTCCCTTTGGATCGAGGTGGGAACAACATTATGATGGTGCACAACAGTTAAAGCTGTAGGAGACCTGCCCTCTTGACCAGATACAAAAGAGGGCAGGACTCCTGCAGCTTTAACGGTTGTGATGAAGAGGGGATTTTACTAGGTGCTGCATGCATACAAATGACACCTGCTGAAATCCCCTTTTTTATTCAACTGTTATAGATACAGGAGCCCTGTCCTCCTTTCCATATGGCCACTCTAGTACCACCTGAGTCTTTGTTGGACTTCTATCCAGGGATCAATCAAAGTGGAGCACAAGAACTTTGTGCTTCTATCTTCAAATTCTAACCTCCTGCACAGCCAGTTGGGGAAGCCATCTTGTTTGATTGTTCCCATGAATGCCTCTGGGAGCAATGTTGCATCATGACATGGCAGTATTCCCATTGGGCTTTCTATAATGAAGAAGGTCACCAGGCAACTGCTGCTTACTGGAGCTCCACCACTGCTTGAAGTGGCAGCAAAGCTTTCGTTTTTTAAACAAGTTAAAAGGGGGTGAAAACTAGCACCATTTACTTATCAGTAAAGCACCCCTCCCCTGAATATATATATATATATATATATATATATATATATATATATATATATATATGATATTTCTTCTATCCCACAATAGATTAGGGTAGTGCCATAAGCCATTACAGGTCAGGGAAAGCCTGTGTAAACAAGCATGTTTTCAAGAGGCATTCGAAACCTACCACTGTTTCAGCCTCTCAAATAACAGAATGGAGAATGTTTCAGAGGGTGAGTGCCACTATTGAGAAGGCCAGTTTATTGTGCTGTTTCCTAGCAACAGTACAGACTAACAAGGAAGGCCTCCTCTGAAGATCTCATAGGTCTGCTGGCTGGATATAGGGGAAGTAGGGCTGCTGTCAAAGGTAGGCATGAATGAGCATCTGCTGAGGGCTCACAACCCAGCAGGGACCCATTGATAACGCTCCCCTGGACTTTCTGCTCCTCTTTTTCATTGCAACCAGTTTGTTTACCTGTCTCTCATCTGGCCTGGACAATGGTGGTGGTGAGAAGGGGAGCAGCCGATTCCCTGGCCCTCTGCATGTCAAGCAAGCAAGTGTTGGCAATGATGAGAAAAAAGATGAGGAGAATATAAGAAGTGCCAGGCTGGATCAGACCAAGAGTCCATCTAGTTCAGCACTCTGTTCACACAGTGGCCAACCAGCCATCGGCCAGAGATGAACAAGCAGGACATGGTGCAACAGCACCCTCCCACCCATTTTCCCCAGCAACTGGTGCACACTAGGGTGACCAACTGTCAGGTTTTTGTCCTGGTTTTTGTTCTTTCCATGGTGTCAGGGGGGATTTTCTATAATTTTCAATAATGTCCTGGAATGACACACCTTCCCCTTTAAGGTTGCCATTAGCATAGCAGGAGTGAATGAAATGCTTTCTTGAGGTACATCATTCCCCCACCCCGAGCTTTCTGTATCTTTAGCAATTGCATAGAAAAGGGAATTTCAGCAGGTGTCATTTGTATGCATACAGCACCTGGTGAAATCCCCTCTTCTTCACTTTACTTAAAGCTGCAGAACCCTGCCCTGTTTTGTATCTGGTCATTAGGGCAGGGCTCCTGCAGCTTTAGCTGTTGTGGACATTATAGAAAAGGCCCCAATTGGAGTGGATGGTGGTGGTGCAGAATGAAATCCTTTCCCCTCCTCCACTCCAATTGGGTTCTTTAAGGTGGCGGGGGAATAACGTACTTTCTGCAGGACTCAGAAAGCTGCTTCCCCCCCACACACACACACTAGGTGTCCTCTTTTTTGGTTTCCCAAATATGGTCACCCTAGTGCACACAGGCTTACTGCCTCGAATACTGGAGATAGCAGACAACCATCAGGGCTAGTAGCCATTGAGAGCCTTCTCTGCCAGGAATTTATCCAACCCCTTTTTAAGAGCAACTGCAGATAATGACAGTGAGAAGCCCTCACTGAGGCTTAGGGCTCATTGAGGGTGTCTTGCCCAAGAGCCTTCCAAAACTGAAGCTGGCATTGAGGTGGAGGCACCCTTCTAGGTATCCTGATACTGAGTTATTACGGGCCATTGTATGTTAACAACAGAACCTTGAACATGGCTCTGTAGCTAATCGGCAGCTATTTCTGTTCTTTTAATACAGGTGTGATATGTGTTTAGTTAGGTGCTCCACTGAGCATCCTAGCTGCTCCATTTTGTATTAAGGCACAAGGGCAGCCCCACAAAAACCTCCCATTTTGGTGGGAGACAAATGGCTGCTGAAAATGGGGGACATTTTGGCCCAGCCTCAGTTGACAGGAGCCTCTGCTGCAAACAGCATATTGAGCCCTTTTACAAAGGATAATAAAATGGTACAATTAGTGTAAAATCATGCCTATCTTTTGTTGACATGAAGCAGTGATTAGGGGAAAGATCACATTTTCACTCCATCTCCTATAGCTGCCACTAATTCAGGTTAAATCCTCCCTCGGTCCACCCCCTCATGTTGGGAAGGGAGAAAAACGGCATTCATTACTCTAAATGCCTTCTCAGGTTTTGTCTCAGCTCACTTAATGCAGTTTATCACCACAGCAAGAGCGAAAAGCACAGAAAAATTAGGTTAATCAATACCACAGCAGTTGTGCTTAGCATTAAATTCAGCAGATGCTCTGCTTGTCAAATCTTTTTCCTATAGGCCATATACTACCCTAAGTCTTGGAGCACAGGTGGCTGCCTTTGAAGAGGGCGTGGGCTCTTCACTCAGGAGCAGATCTGGGGCAGAGTGCGGCCTGAAGCTTGAACAAATTGTGCACTTCCTGAAAGTCACAGACCACCTCAGTAGTATGGCTGCTACTTCGGCCTACTAAACAGTTCAGTGCAGGGGAAACATTTAAACAGCATGTTACGTGTATTAAAATTGCAAAGTATTTTGGGATCAGATGTCATTTGATGGTTATCATTTGATGAACATTTGTTATATTGGGCAAACATAGCCATATTATCCTGCCATATCCTAAGGATAAGAGAAGTTCAGCTATTGGGTGGTATAAAAATAAAATAAATAAATGTCAGTTATGAGGGGGTGACTTGTTTAATACAAAATTTAAAATAAAATAAAAGGCCAGGATTCACATAAACATGTACTGGGGTGCTGATAGAGTTAAACTCATTGCTAAAATGGAAAGTTAACAGGCTGAAGAACTGAGACCCCAACTATACAACACACCAACATTACAGGAGAAGTTTTATGCACTGTGAGGCAAATCTATAATGCAATGTGAATCCAGAGGACAATGAAACAATGAGGGTGGCAGGAAAGAACATCTTGGACCACCTGGCGATTTGGCCCATTTCTAAGAGGCCTTCCAAATACTGGCAGGCTGAGGACCAAATCCGTTGAGTGCTTTATTGTGGCAGATGATAATAATTCTGCTAGGTACTTTATCAGTCCTGACATTCCCTGGATAATGGCCAATGGGAAAGCATTTATCTACCATGTGCATCTACTTAAAAGCTGGAACAAATCTTCATCTTTATTAAACAAGCCACTCACTCATGGCCTTGATTTTCTATTTTTTATTTTGCCTTCCAAGTGCAAATGAATTTTCTTGAGCAATTTATATCACATCTCTGTTCACTTCACATATAACTTAAGTAGAACACAGGATACTACTAGGTTATCAGAATTAATAAAATATGTAAATATTTGGAAACAGACAAGCCAGTCCAAAGCATGATGGGTTCAATGGGACTTACTCTCAGGTAAATGGGCACAATATTGGAGGTCTTGTTTCCACTTACCTAGAAGTAAGTCTTATTGAACTCAAGGGTGCAAACATTTGTGTATAGGATTATATTGCTATCTATCTATCTATCTATCTATCTATCTATCTATCTATCTATATCTATCAGTATAATCCTATACACAAATGTATCCTCTCTCTCTCTCTCTCTCTCTCTTTGTGTGTGTGTGTGTGTGTATGAAAGTGCTCTTTTGCAAACTGTGATTAAGGCCTAATCTACACCTGCCATTTATCCCAGGATAGTATCAAGGTCATCCCTACCATGCCACATGACATTCAGCTATTCCTGCAGTGATCCAGGGATGACCACTCCGTTTTCCTGGGATATTGGTGCCAGCTTTTCCCCTGGTTCCCCCCCCCCCCCGGACAATCCCAAGGTCCACAGGCAGTGTGGACCCCCTCCCATGATTGTTGCTGTTCCTCGCAAGTAGCGGTGATCAGCGGGGTGAGCCCATGGGTATCGGGTGAGGGGAGAGCATTTTCGCCATGTTTCAGAGGGGTCTTGGCCTCTTCCAGCGCCGAGTGTTCTTTTCCCCTATGTTCCTCTGCTCTTGTGCAAGTGTTAGGAGTAGTAAAAAACAACAACACTTCACCTGGGATGGCTCACCTTTACTTCTAATGATCTTAGAAGCTGGAAACCTGGCGATCATCCCTCCCCACCCCCTTAAAGGGCTGCAGGTATAGAGGCTGATTTTCTCTCTTACAAGCACACAAACATCACATCAACTCCATTCATTAGAATGGTTCATACAACTCCACATTATATGACAAAGTGAAGAAAGGTTGGCAGAAGTGATTTCCATAAAATATAGTATATAGACTGTGTTCAGATGACAAACTAAGCCATGGTAGTTGAACATTTTGAGTTAAACATGATGTCTTAGGGCTTTGCTAGACCTGCCGGGATAAGCCGGCTGGGAGGCCGGGCGATGGCGCGCTGACGTTAGCGCGTGCCGCCTCAGCTTCCAGACGCGGGGCGCGCAGGGACTTCGGGATCCCTGCAGCGTCCACCATTTATTTATTTTTTTTAGTTTAAAGGGGCCATGTGCGGCCCGAAGACTCCGGACCAGGTAAGTCTGTTTTTTTTAAAAAAACTGAAGCCCCCCCTCCCTGTCCCCAGCCTTGCCCTGGCAGCGTCGCTCGCCTGGTTGCTTAGGCGGCGGCGCCCGGCACTCTCTCTCTCACCCGCCCTCCCCCCTTGCCATCCCCCCTTGCCATCCTTTCCCCTGCCCCTCTCTTCCCCCCCCGGCCCGATGGGCACAGCGTTCATATGAGCGCTGTGCCAGGTCCGTGGCTTTTCGCGAGTAGCCGCAAAAAGCCACGGACCTTCCTAGACGTTTCGCAGCTCTGGCCTGAGGCTGGGGCTGCGAAAAAGGTGCACCATAAGCGACTTCGCTTATGGCGCGTTAGAGGAGGCCTCAGTGCGGCCTGGGCCCGGATTCCCCTGTGCGTCATCTGGACGCACAGCAGGGAAACCGGGTCTCAAGGCGCGCTAAGGCCTCGGCTAGGAACGCCCTTAGTGTGTTGTGTGAACCATTCCTAACCATGGAGGCTACATAACCATGGTTTAAACATGCTCACTAACCATTTTCTGCAAAAGGGTTAGGGGACTATCCATGGCTTAGTGTGTTGTCTGAACAGACCCATAATGTATCAGACTGTGGAAGCTGGGGATGAGTGAAGATCAAAATTCTCTTTAATTTATTTTTTTAGCGATGTGTACTGATCCAAGATTCACCTTAGACCTGATTCAGAGCTTTAGAAAATGATCTGCTTTGGCTTTGACGGATCAGAGACCATTCCCTTTGAACCGAAGTTGGGAGTTGGAAATCTAAGGCTTTGTGTCTCCCATCATGGGATTATTTTTTTTAAAAAAGAAATAGCTATAACTATTATAACCCTCTGATGGAAACATACTTTTTAATGGTGGAGCCACCACTGAAAATATGTTCTTCTTTATATTCACCTTATACTACCTTTGAATTCACAAAATCAATATTCAATATTTACTGAATATGTGGTGGAGAGAAATGTTTGTAAAGAGCTTATACTTATGGCTATGCATGTGTAGGTAGGCCTGGGTAAGTGAGGGCAATGAGGTAGATCTGGGTAAGTGAGGGTAAGTGAACAACAACAACAACAGCAAAACCATTATGAGCAGTTTCTATATATTAAAGCTGAAGTAAAACATCTTCTTTGTGAGAATCCAGTTGCACAAATACCCTGTTTTCACTGTCTTCCCTGTTTGTTTCATTTTTGAGAAGGAGGAATCTATGAACTGGATTTGCCATGAATGCATCATTTTGTTCGTGCTGGATGCTGTCTGAGTTGTGGAGAGAAAAGGCTCAGATTTAGGGATGGGAAGAAATTCATCCAGTTCACATTTTAATGAGAACTTTCTTAATTAAAAAGCTCCTGCACCAAGCTATTTTAACACCTCCCCAGCTGAATCTATGGACTGGGGATCAGCCATCTGACAACACTGTACATTCCTTCAATGATTTCGTGCATCCTAACCTATTCAGAGCATTATAACATGGTATTGTCTGATAATTCAATATCATGATCCACACTGCCCTCACTACTCTCCCTGCTGTCACTTTCTTGTCTCAGATCCCCTTTCTACACATCCTCCCATGACACTATCGCATGCAGCTGTGTGAATAATCTAACCTCATGGGAGGAGCTAATCACATGGAACTTTACCACCCAATTGGCACCCCATAAAAAGTGGGGCAGGCAATTCCCCTGGGAAGCAGCTGTCGTGCAGGGAGGGTCTCTCAAACCTCTCATCAGGCACTTGCAGCCAACCATAACTAAGGATGTCAGAGAAATCCACAATGGAATGAAATGAGTCTGGATTTCTATGAATCCATCCCATGGATTCCACACCGGACCACCTTTTCCCGAGTTGCATGGATTCTGCAGACTTGTGGACTTTTTTTTTTCAACATTCCAGAATTTTCCACAAATTTAGTAGTAAAAAAAATACTATATATATGGCCAAAATGAACATTTCCATCATAGGCTAAAACAGGAAAATACACACTGGGGTTGTGTGTGTGCATTTGTGGGGATTTGCACATTTTTACATGTGAATTTGCACAAATGTGAATTTCTGCAAACTGATGAAGTTGAAAAAAATTACAAGTCCATCAATGAGCAGAAAACAGAATGAAAGACACCCGACAATCTGTGAAATGCAGATGAAACAGATTTTACACAATCCGTAAATCCGTACACCTGACCTGACTTGACCTATTCACAGAAGGTTGGTGAGATTATGGGGGAGGGGCAGTTGATAGTTGGGTGGTTTTTTTAATGGAAATGCATAGAGGTTACAAATTTATAGACCTCATCTATGACCCAAAATGAGCACTACTCAGGATTATAGCTACTAGCTCTACTACCCTCCATCACCAGTTTTGTTGCCCCCCATGAATTGGAGGCAACCATCTATAGTGGGGACCCTTTTCTACTCAGGCAGGAAAGTCACACTCTGTGATGGAGACACTTGTCTCCAATTCATGGAGGACAGCAAGGACAGCGACAGAATGTCCCCTACTCTCCCTCATTGTATGAGTAATTTGAAAGTCTGACTAGGACTATGTTGTTGAACTAAATGAAGATTTTAAAGTGACCTATAATGTATATGTAGATACATTTCTAATTGCACATGACAAACTTATCATTCAATCACAGATGCTCCATTTAGTGTGCAGCTGCATTTGCATTTTAATTTGCAAATCTTTAAGCCTGCAGAGACCTTGACTCATGTAAATATGAAGGGTGTATGTGTGGAGTGTGGAGGGAGGGGATACATTCTTTTCAAGGTATTACCTTTCCCTTTGCTTAAGATCTGCTGGGAACTTGGAGAGAAAACCAAAGGAACATCCCATCTTGTTATGCAATAAAGCCAAGTTGTTTATCCTCTTGTGAGCCTCTTGAGAGGTGGAATTGCTGACAGGATGGAACCATCATAAAGGGAATGGTTCATAATTAAAACCAGCTTCTTCCAAATGCCCATGATGCTCTTTGTGTTGGCAGCCTAATATCTAAAAGGCTATAATTAAGACAGTAGTCTCTTTGTTTCCCTTTTTTCTTTTTGGCCCGATAATGCTCCTTTGTCAAGTAATGTAATTGTTTAGAAACAGGCCAGCTTCTGCACACAACTCAGCAGAACGTCTGGCCTCCTTGATGGCTTTCCAGTTGTTTTATGTGACTCTTATTATGATAAAATACATTCTAATTTCATTTAACAATAACTTGAAGGCTGATTCCCTCAATTGGTGTGCTTCTGTGACTCATTCTTTTCCGACTGTGTTTCGAATTACAATGAAGTGTGAGTCATTAATCTGCCCATCACAAAATGCAAAGAGACGTACCATGCATCATTCAAGACCATTAGGAGGAACTCTTGGTGGGGTGAAGACTTCAGAGCTTGTGGACATTCATATCTATTCAGCTGTAAACTTCCTGAGATGGAAATGGCGCAGAATGTTGTAGATTGGAAGGGACGATCCTCCTAGGATGCTGCTATATTTTGCAGCAGTCGGGAAACTGTTGGTATGTCATACAGAAACCTAACTGGAGTGTTTCAGTCAGGACTGCCACTAAGATGTAATGCTAGGGGTGAATTAGAGTTGTTGGAGAAATTTTGATCTTCGTGAATTCTGTTGTGAAGTGACCTGATTTCCAATTCCCATAGTAATGTGCAGGTCAGAATGCAGTTGTCCTTTGGATTTCACACTACTCCAAAGTTTGCAGTGCTGTTCTTGATTGAAAAACCATACTGAAATGTGTTTAAAACATGTATTTTATGGGGCGTCCATCCATGCCCTCCATCTTGTGAACAATTGCCCAGTAGGGCAGGAGGAATTGCTGAGGCTTTTTTCCCCCTCTCTGCCCTCCCAAAGTACATTTGACCTTGGATTGGTCTCTGAGTCTATCCAATACACCTTGGGCTGGCCTCTGAGCCCATCTAATACACATGGCCTCACTCTCCATCCACTGGTCCACCCCCAGGACACCCATTTCTTCTGCTCCTGAAATTACGAGGCTGACCCTAGGAGAGGGAGTTGCCATGGCACATTTTGTGGCAGCTGGAAGGGGCTTGAGGAAAAAACCAGGTTGGAGCTCAGCGGAGGAGATCTGCACCATCCCATGGTACCCCAGATACTGTCTAGGAAGCCCTCTAAGCAATGCATATATTTCAGGTAACAAGTTTATAAATGCACAATTTGTGAGAAACTGCATTCAAAAATATTATTTGAATACACATTTATATACACATTTTATGTGATGTTTTTATAGCAAATTAATCCAGATACATTTGCCCAATCACCTGGTGGTGATTGGGCAAATCCCCTTCCAAATTATTCTTAGATTGCCTTGGAATAGCCAATTTTTTTGCCCTCCCAATTGTGAAGATCTCAGCTTATTATGAGACAGAGTTAAATCAGCCCCCATTCAAGTTGAATAAGACCCCATTGGTGACACAATGAGATTCAATCCCTCCTCAATGGTCTCTCCATGAGCCTCTACCCTGCTCCCAAACATTTCATTAGAGCTGTGCACCACCTCGATCACGAACCCCAAATCTGAGTCAAAGTGGCCCGATTTGACTCGCCTCAATACAAATCCAGTTCAGACTGCATTGGGCTGCCTCAGCCCGAAGCAGCCAAAATGCTTTGGACCAATTCAGACCAATGGCCAGTTGCTGCCTCCTGTACATCCCCCTGGAAATGGCCTTTTTTTTTTTTTTTTTTGACAGCCATCGTTTACAACAGTAGATTTACAGCAGGCCAGAGCAAAGGCTTCAGTTAAGTCCCGCAGGCAGGGGGACAGCAGTTTCCTGGGTTCGGGGGGGGGGGTAGGGTTAGGGTAGGGGGCAGGAGCAGGGCGCAAACGGGAGCGAAGGGAGACCTATGGACTCCTGATTGGCCTCACCCTGCAACAACCAGCCTGCTTCAGATTCGTAATTGAATCTGAAGAGGGCCAGTGTGGTTCTAAGGTGCCCTGTGAGGTCCACCGCCTTGAAACTCCTTTATATCTCCTATAAATCACAGCAGCCCAGCCCAGCACCCTCCCACCTTCCCTTCCGCTGCTACTATTAACTGGTACCCCACCTTAGGTACCTCACAAACCACACCAGAGTGAAACAAAAAGATTTATTAACACGTAGTAGTGTATTGCAGTTATAAAAGTGTAATGGTTTCCTCAGAAACAAAGTGTAATAGGTTCAGTACAGTTTCTTTAAATGGTTTCAAAAATACTTCAGTTTCAACCCTGCCTACTCTACCCTCTAGGCCACACTTTCACTCCTCCCTCTATCTACTCCCCCAAAACAGCAACCCATATAGATCCTACACTATCATAGACCCTTCTTATCTCTGACAGTCCCTAAACCAACTCTCTCTCACACAGCACTCCACACACAGACCCACTTAACTAACTCCTCCCACTGTCTTGACAGCAACCAATCCAGACCTTTGAGACACCAGCCAATTAGCAATCACCTCACATCCTGGTCATTTAAAGTACTTTCACCGCTCCCTCCAGCCTACCCCCAATGGGTGTTCCTGAGGAGTGCTGCGCCCCACCCATGGCTCCTCATGAGGAAATGCGCGGAGCCGGGTAAACCTGCTGCGCCCAGCCACATGTTCTGCGGTCTCGGGCTCAGCCTGGGACTGCAGAAAAACCAGAGCCAAAGGGGAGGGTGAGATCCCGGGGCAAGGGAGGGATCATCCCTACCTGATCCCAGGATCCCCTGTGCGTCATGTGGACGCACAGGGATGATCCCAGGGATCACCCGGGGATAAAGCTCCATCTAGCTATGCCCCCTAACTGTTGTGATGAAGAGGGAATTTCACCAGGTGCTGCATGCATACAAATGACACCTGCTGAAATTTCCTTTTGTCTACAATTGTTAAAGATACAGGAGCCCTGTCCTCCTTTCCATATGGTCACTCTACAGTAAGTGCACATTTAAACAATAAATATTCTTAAAAACATTACACATATTTACATCTAGAACAGGCATAGAACAGCAAAAGATCACACGCCCCAAGTCAAATTGAGGCTAATTTGCAGAGCCCTATCCTTTATAGCACTTGATGCCTCACCTTCAGTGTGGGATGCAAAAGAAGGGAGGGGGACAGGAACATCTTTGTTTGCACCCCACTCTCTCCTCAGTGCCTGACACTGCTATGGTAATGAGCCAGGCAACAAGAGTGCAAGGAAATTTAATTTTCCTAGTCCTCCTTATGGGTAACACATGGTAGGGAGGGAAGTCTTATCTGAGACATATTAAAATCTGAGCCAGAGGAAAATACAGGACCCTGTGATGCCCATCTCATATTTGAGGTGAGTGTAACATGTCATGAAAGTTCACTGTCTGAACCTGGAGATGATGAACTTCAATGGCATCCCTAGCTGTGGCGAGCCGATAAATGTAGCATGCCACCACCGTATGGTCTACAACAAATAAACACCAATTAAAATATATATTCTCCAACCATATGTAGCTGTTTGGTGCATGTCATCTCATGTGCTACAAGTGGAATCAATCACCATAAACACAATACATCCTCTGACTGTAGCTATTTATTAGGTGTGGTATCTATTTTCTCACTCTCATTGCTGGGTTTATGGAAACATAAAGGACAAAACGCTTTACTACTGTGCACTAAATTCAGAACTTCTGAAGTTTTCCATATTTCTGAGACTGCATTCCAATATTTATGACCTCTAAAGTATTACGACCATAATACCAGACTGATCAGAGACTTAGTTAAATGTTCATCTGCCTATGATTAATCATATATATATATATATATATATATATATATATATATATATATATATTCATATTAACTAGTGCTGGGCCGAAACCTGCCTCCTATTTTTGGGAATTTTCTCTTTCCCTGTGAAAGTGGCATTGTTTTTTCAGCCTCTTTCACAAGTGGGGGGGAATTCTGAGGATTTTCTCTTTGTGGGGAGGGCCAAGATTTCCACATAACTTTTTTAAGTGTAGCCAGTTGCTGAGGGGGCTTCTTCCTATTTTTTTTAGTATTTTTTTTTTTTTTTTTAGAAACACCTTCAGCATTTGGATGAGCCCAGCAGTAAATACCTATTGGAGACCATGTGACCTCTCCCTCTCCAATAAGCATGCAGTAAACACTCCTGGATCTACACTACTGCTGTAAAACAGTTTATAACAGTAGTGACAACTGTTGGAGCCTAGGGCAGGATCTACACTACTGCTTATAATGGTTTATAAGGGTTATGACAACTGTTCAGGCCCAGGACACATTACATATACTGTTTTCATACTGTTTTAAAAGTGTTATATCCTGCTTGGTGTAGATTGGCCCGTATACAGTTTTCAAACCATTTTCAAAGTGTCATACCCTGTTTGGCGTAGATCTGGCCCTGTTCCCCTCCCCAAGGAGAATATTCTCTGAAATGTTCACCTCTCCTAGCCTCTTTTGCCATTTTTGTCAATTTACACCAGTCCCCATGAAATGCTCAAAATGGAATGGTTGAAATTTTTAGCCCAGCACTAATATTAACTAAACCTCAGTATAGGAATCCCTGCATGTTCAAGGTCCCATTTGCACAGGGGCATACACACAACATGGATGGACTTCCTAGATGTTTTCCATGCCCTCAATGTTTGTTTTTTGTGTGGCATGTATTAGAGGTGTACTTTGGATTCAGATTAACTCTGATCTAATGAGAGTGATCTGGACAAATTTGGAGGATGCTTGATTTGAAAATGAGCTCCTCTGAAGCAGTTTACATCTGAACTTTTGGAATTTAGAGGGACACAACCAGTATGTCTGTAAAAAAAAAAATGTTAGAGGATGGGGTGTACTTTTGTGACTGTCAAGAAAAATTATCACTAGTTCCCCCAATTAAAAACAAATAAATCAAAATTTAAAGGCACATAGCACAAACTCCCTGCACCTATGTGTCTGACATTTGGCAGTCATAATCCTCTCTTAAAGTACTACTAAATCTGTAAATCCCAGGTAAAATGAACAAACAACCCCATTATAGACATTTGTTGCTATCCATTGACATTCTGTGTGATGTATGAAGATATGGATTTCTGAATCAAGGTTCGGATTCAAGCCAAATATCTCTGACCCAAATAGAGGGCAGTGGACCCCCCCTTCCTGCATCCGGCCTTCACAGACCCAACTGGAAGCACCTGGAGCAAGGGCGGACCCATGCCCAAGCACTAACAAGTCCTCACAAGTGCTCAGGAGTGGATCTGCCCTGGCTTCTGGGATCACACCCTTTCCCCCTGCTGCATTAATGGTGGCCACCATTACCACAGCAGAGGGAAATGTGCACTTTCTGGAGGCTCTGGAAAGCGCAATTCCCTCCTGCTCCAATGGGGGCCTTAAAGGCCTGCTTAACGCAAGGGTTAACCTTTACCTTTGTATTGAGAGGGCCTTTAAAGCCCCCATTGGAGCAGGAGGGAATTGCGCTTTCCAGAGCCTCCAGAAAGTGCACATTTCCCTCTGCTGTGGTAATGGTGTCTGCCATTAATGCAGAAGGGCCAGAGTAGTTGAGCTGTGTGAGCACTTAATGGGGTCTTGCAAAGTGCGGTTCGTAGGGGAAGGCTAAAGCGATGGTGGGGAGAAGGCCTGTGGGGCATGCGCTTGCCAAGTTTGGCCGCCCTAGCACTGAGCTTCTAATCCTTTTCACAGAGAAATCTGCTCCTAGTTTTCCCCTAAGCTTTCTCCAGTTCTACAGCCATTTTTTTCCTGTGTGGGGAAGCCCACCCTTTTATTATTGTTGTTGTTTTTATTTATTTATTTATTTATTACATTTTTTTAAGCAATAGGGAGTCAGAACCCCCTGCTGGTCTATTACAAATCACCCAGAGTTTTATCAGTAGATTGCATTTAAGCTAACTTATTAATAGGAGGGAAGACCGGTTAATAGTTTTCCTTTCATTTCTTATTTCACTTCCACATCACAACCACGGCCTTGCAACCCACCCTGACCCCCTATGACTATATGGTCATTTATGCAGGCCTTTACAGATTATAGATAAGCTTTTCTCATCGTTGAACACTTGCTTTGCAGACCTTTGGCAAGTTTTGTTTGCCGAGCCACAAGGACATTATCCCATGAAGATGTCAATGTCAAAATCTCTTTTCCCTGTTTCTAGCTCCTGATTTGCCCGTCATTTTATATTCCCATTGAGATCGTTAAAATGATGTTCTATATATAAACGGAAGCATAGATTCATAGCAATCTTCCTCTCCAGTTATTGGAATGAGCATGATTGGATAATATAGTCACTCTGATCTTGTCAGCAAATCCTCTTGGTCATTTAACAGACAAAATGGCCAAATGCAACAGGCATACAAAGTAACTGAATGTAGCATCTTGAAAAAGATCCCAGCTCGTGCTAAATATAGTTTGGTACAAGAAAGTAAACTATATTTAGCACAAGCAGAATGGCAGGTGATGGATCCCCTGCTTTTGCAGCAACATTTGTCATGGGCCTTGTCAAATTGAGATTTAAACCAAGCACAGGAGAGTCAAATGTGAAGTGGGAAAATTGTACCTAGGATTGGTTAGAAAGCATTTTGGCAAAGATGTAAGCCCTAGGGCTGAAATAAAAGAAACACAGGGAAATGGCTGAATAAAAGTCGGGATCAGAGGCAAAACCTATGGTGGTTTTTGAGTTATGGTTGAACTGAACATACACAAAATGGGAAATATTTTCCCCCAACCATAATGCCCCAACCATAATGTGTGGCAAGCCATGAAGGGCAGGAGCCCACTGGGATGCACGTATGATTGTTGAAGCACAAGGCTCTTGGACCTATCAGTCAACAGCCTGGATGCTCGAACCTGTGAAATATTATGCATGCCAACTCAGATTTGCCCCTCATTTCATGTTGATTAAGCATTTCAAATGATCTGCTCCTGTAGCTTTCTTTCTACCTGAAGATCAGGCTGCCTATAGTGCTGAAGCAGTGACGGGCTTATCAGCTCGAGTGCTGCCTAGCAGAGAGGAAATTGGGATAGAGAGAGAAAGCCAGTGACCAGCAGTACAAGGGTTGACAGTGTCATCATCCCCCACATCAAACTGCACCAGCACTGCAGGGATTAATAGCCCCTATAGCCTATACCGCTCATCCCTCTCCCTGTTTTTCCCAGATCTACCAATCGTGTGTCATCTCCAGAAGCTTCTAGCAGCATATAGTATTGCAGGGGCAGTACTGATTGTAGTAGCGAAGAGGCTTCAACTATCGGTTGATACATTGTAGCTGAAAATACATCCCCAGCTAATTACAAGCTACTTCAAACATATCCTCGGTCACTGATAGCCTATTAATATCAACAATGAGCCAATACCATTTGTAGCTAGTGACTTGAGTGGGGCCAAATTAAGTCCTGCACTACTATAGGCAGATAGAAATGGGGTAGAGGCTGGCTGTGGGGTGGGGTGCAGTTTGCCCCTGCCATGCTGCTGCAGCCCAATAGGAGCAAAACTGTTAACTTTTTGTTATGTTGGGTGCTGGCCTCCCCTTCCTCTCTCTAGCCAACAGGGCCTGATCTATACCAAGCAGGATATTGCAGTATGAAAACAGTATGAAAGCAGTATATAAGAGGCAGGAGCCACGCTACTGTTTTATAGCAGTATTGAAGTGCACTGACAACTGTTGGGGCCCATTGACATATACCAGAGATACCACTTTCATATCACTTTCATAGTACTCTATCCTGCTTGGTGCAGATCTGGCTTAGCACTCAAGCAGTTTATTTATTTATTTATTTATTTATTTTATTACATTTATATACCGCCCCACAGCTGAAGCTCTCTGGGCGGTTTACAGTTATTCCCTTTACTGCTGACAGTGGCACAGGGTGGTGGACCCATAGCCTCCAACCCAGGGTGGGGGTGGTGGAACACATGGGAAGTGGGATATGGGTTGGAGGCTATGGATGCCCAACTGTTAACCCCTGTACTGCTGGTTTTCCCTCAGATGTTTTCCCTCAGGCTTGAGGTGGTAACTCTGACCTACCTCACAGGGTTGTTCTGAGCATAAAATGGAGAGGAGGAGGTAAACTGCTTTGGATTCCATGTATGCTGCCTTAGGTTTCTCTGTAAGTGGAAAAAAGGTACGATATAAATGTAATAATAAATATTCAAATCTGAGATCATTTAAATATCAGAGTCCTAATATAGTTATTGGCAGTGTTATTTTAATAACAGTAAATAATACAAGTTTAGAGATATAGTGGAATCTTTTGGAATCGCAAAATGTGGAGACCGACTTCCATTATCTGAGCTGGTGAATTATTCTGCAGATAAATAAACAATGCAAAAGCAAAGAAATTGCATTGTGAAACGTATTCTGGTCATGTACTCCGACAATTACAGCCTAGTTCAATTATTGATGGTAATTCAGAATGCACTAGTAAATGTTTTGTGGTATATTTTGTGTAAATAGTAACCATGCAGAAGGATGCAAGGAAAGACTTCATCTTTCAGAAGATCTGCTGACATGGACGTGTTTTGTATTTGCACAATTTTATGGTAACTAGAAGTGTTTATATAGGCAATCAGGTCGCAGCAACACTACTGACACAAGCACCACAACCTCTCCAGTCCATCTAAAATGATAAGTGGAAGAAGGGACTACTGTGTACATTATCCATTGGATTTGGGGCTGGATATGCTAATAGGTGTTAGTCACAGAATTAGGAGCATAGGAGGGGAAGGGGCAGAAGAGGAAAACCATGGTGGTGATTAGGGGTGTGCACGGACCCCCCGCTCCGCCCCGCGGGCCGATCCGAAAATTTCAGATCGGCCCGCTCCGCGCCGCTCCGCCCATACTCCGCTCCTCTTCGCCGCAAAGCTCCGGCTCCGAATCAGAGCTCCGCAGTGGAGGGCAGTGGTGCCAGGTAAGGCCGGGAGAGGAGAGCGGTGCGGCCCAGACTTCCTGGTTGAACCGCGGGCTCAATTGAAGAAGCCGATGGACCGCAGACGGAGGCAGGTAAGGGAGAGGAGGGGGGTTATTAGGCCCTGCCGCTGTCGCCGCATGGGCGACAGCGACAGCGGCAGGGCCCGGTAAACCCCACTTACCTTTCTGGCAGAGCTTCGGATCGAGGCAAAGGATCTGCCTTCACCTCGATCCTCTTTGCCACGCTCCGCCGGCCCCCCAATCCTCTTCGCCTCTGCCTTAAGGGGAGGCGAAGCACCCCGCTCCACTTCTAATTCGCCGGTCCGATTAGAAGCGGAGCACATCCCTAGTGATGGTGATGAAAGAGAAGGTCAATACTGATGATGGTGAAGGAAAAGTAAAAAAGCAGTGATGAAGATGATAATGGAGGAGGAAGACAACAGTGAGGAAGAGGAGGGTGGAGCTGTGGTTCAACAGTGATGATGATGATGAGGATGATGAGGATGAGGATGATGATGATGATGATGGAGGAGGAGGAGAAGGAGGGAAACAGCTGTGGTGATGATGATGAAGGGGGGAGGAGATGGAAGAGATTTTGCCTAAAGTGAAATGTCCCAGTAAATTTTGATGTCAGTCAAATTTTGAGGGAATTAAAAACTATAGTGACATGTCTCAGAGGGATTTCACACTCCCCTAATGGATAGTATCAAATGTTAGTCCAATGTAGAGAAGAGCCATTGAAATAAACGAGATTGTGACTAATGTATGTTACATTCATTTCAATGGCTCTACTCTATGTAGGATTAACTTCAGATGCTCCCCAATGTCTCCGTCTGTAAAAGAGCAATGCAATCTCATAGGCTGTTGTGAGGCAGAACAAGATAAAGACCAAACAATATTAGTGCAGTAAAAATATTGTGTGTATGATAATAATAGTGTTGCTATTTTTACCTCTGCATGTATAAAACAGGGTGATAAAGAATTTTAGTTTTCTTCCTGATAACAAATGCATTCTTATTTCACTTATTCTTTTAAGACTGTGTCAGTGAGCATTACGTCTGCTGTGCTGTGCTTGGAATAATTGTAATTAGTGAGATTAAAATGGAAAGAGATTTTAGTTAGCTGCAATTTTAGAATACATAAAGGTCAGAGAAATGCTGGGAGAGAGTTATGATAAACCAGCATGGATAACACTTAGGATTACATAAGGCAAAATTAAACCATTTATCAAAAGAAACACATTCATATCTTTAAATTGTAGAAAGTCTGTTTAGCATTTAGGCATGCCGGTTTTATATAACTCTGTCTATTATGTTGCTGAAGAAAACTCTGATAGCATCTGCCTTTTATACAGTACCTGGGAGAGACCGAACAGTATTTTTAGTGTACGTTCTTAGCACATATATAACTGGGGCCACATCTATACGGCTGCTTTATGGCAGGGAAACTGCGCGCATTGTCGCAAGCGGTTACACGACGCAGCTGTCCATTCGCCACCGCTGAGGCTTTTCCCCACGATAATGCACATATTAGCCTTCGCATTTTACCACGACTTTTAGGCTAGGGTTCGACATTGTGTCGCCTTATGCTTATGTGTCCTTGGGGGAATAAAGTCACCATTGCTGGTGTTGCTGTTGCTAAGGGGTGGTCATGTTTACATATAGGCCTTGCAACCTCCTCTAAATCATAAAGCCGCCACCGCTCGCCCCTTTCTCCCGTGTGGCTGCTTTAAGTCGACAGGAGGGAGGGAGGGAGAAAAGGAGGGAGGAGTGTGTGCATTGCCGCCTCCTTTCTCTCAGGGTAATGGAGATGAACTAACCCGCGTGGCTGCAGCATTGGCACCCCACCCTGCCACCCGGTAAGGAGTGCAGAAAGGTATCTCTCCCCCTGCAGCTTCCCTGCCTTCCCGGCAGCCAGGGAGCTTCATGAATGACCCCGTTTCCAAGTCCAGGTGAGATTCGAGGGGTTCTGGCGCATTTGGGAGTGGTGTGGAAGCTGGAACTGCTTCTTCCTTCTCTATCCCGGGAGGAGGGGAGCCAGACCCTAACCCAAGCAACCGGGGGGATAAATTATTATTATTATTATTATTATTATTATTATTATTATTATTATTTATTTATTTATATAGCACCATCAGAGTACATGGTGCTGTACAGAGTAAAACAGTAAATAGCAAGACCCTGCCGCATAGGCTTACAATCTGCTGCTGTGTGATGCTCGTTTTCTCAATTGAATCATCGAAAAATCGATTTTAAAAATAATGAGGTGCAAATCTGTCGTCGTATAGATGACCGTTTGATCCCTTGTGCTGCCCCCTCCCTGTTTCCATGATGCCTTTGTGGTGCTGCATCACTGACATGTAGAGTAGCTGTTCTGGATTTATTTATTTATTTTATCACTCTTGCCCACCACTTCTGTAGCCTCGCAAAACAATACAAGGTTCTGGGTTCACAAATAACAACCCATAGTTTAAACAACCCAACAACAAGCCGCCGGTTCTATTTCTGGATTGTTTTTCATTGGGGCTTGAGGCTCGGTGATTTCTCAGTGGTTTAGCCCCAACTGGAGTCCACAGTTTCAAATGCTAGTCAACTCAGCAGTCATCGAGTTGGCCAAGTGTGGAGATCCTTGTTGGCCCTGTAATTTTGCATAAATTGGCTTCTTTATGAAAAAGATTGAGCCACCATTTTGTGGTTCAGCAGTGGCATGGGATGCCACATGCCATACACCACAAGTGGCAAACAGGGTCAGGAGGCTGATGTGGGTCTGGCAAGCAGTTTTACCATCCCTATACCTGCCAGACCACAGGAGTTAGTTTAATTCCTACCAAGAAATCCCCCCATTTGATCACTTGCCCCATTGACTCCCCCCATTTTGTCACCCGCAAACGGAGTACAATCCAATGGATACAACCCTATGTCCTTATGTTAACTGCCATCATCTCAGTGTTGAACATCTGGAGAGACAGTGGGGTACAGATTGAACTGGGAAAGCTACATTCCCTCCTCCGCCCCATGTTATACTGTATAACATGGTTGCTTTAAGGCAAACTTGCACAATTTATGGCTCATAGGCCACCTGCAGCCCTTGGCTGCTTCCAGTGTGGCCTTAGAACCATGGGCATCCCACCTAGAGTTCTCCTTGTTAGCACTAGTGTTAAATAAGAAATGCCTTGGATTAAGGTGACCATATGAAAAGGAGGATAGAGCTCCTGTATCTTTAACAGTTGCATAGAAAAGGGAATTTCAGCAGGTGTCATTTGTATATATGGAGAACTTGATGAAATTCCTTCTTCATCACAACAGTTAAAGGTGCAGGAGCTATACTAGAGTGACCAGATTTAAAAGAGGGCAGGGCACCTGCAGCTTTAACTGTTGTGATGAAGAAGAAATTTCCCCAGGTTCCCCATATATACAAATGACACCTGCTAAATTTCCTTTTCAATACAACTGTTAAAGATACAGGAGCCCTGTCCTCCTTTTCATCTGGTCACCCTACCTTGGATTTCCCTTACTAACACTACAGTTGGAGGGGAACTCCTTCCCTTATCTCTGGTCCCTCCTGAGACAAGAGTTCTCCTAATAGATCTAAGGTGTGCCTGAGGTGGGGAGAATGTCTCTCTCTGTGTTGCAGAAATTCCCCCCTCTATCTCTCTGTGGGGGATGTGACAGAGGGCATGTCTACACCATGCCTATATCCTGGGACAGTCCTTGGATTGTCCCTGTGCATCCACATGATGTATAGGAGATCCTGGCGGCAAACCAGAACTACCAAGGGCTTACCCCAGGATATCAGGAACTGCAGAAAACCCAATTTTTCCATGGTTCCAGGACCATCCTGCAGAGCACGGCCATGTGGCCACTGCTCCTGGGTTGTCCTGTACTCTCCACGAGTAGCTGGGACCATAAAATTGGCCCAGAGCTGCATGGCAGCAGTGGGGAGCGGGGTTGGGTTCCCCCCTTACATTCTGTGGTGGAGCATGAGTGCACTCCTCTCATTGTTGTTTTTTAGAAAATGGCGGCCGTGATGTCTTTCCAGGACATTGTGCGGCCATCTAGACATTCAAGGAGGATCACGGAAGCCATTAAGTTCACAATCTTCCCCCTACACCCTTGTGGTGTAGGCATGCCCTGAGTGTGTGTATGTGTAAATGTACGAGTGTATGCATGCATCTGCATTTATAAATGAGTATGGCCAGATCTACACCAAGCAGAATCTGACACTTTGAAAACCTTTTGGAAAAGGTATATAGAGTGTATGCTCGGGCCCAACAGCTGTCACTACTGTTATAAACTGTTTTAAAACAGTAGTGTTGATCCTGCCTCAGTCTGTACATTGATGGTGCTATATAAATAAATAAATAAATAATAATAATAATAATAATAATAATAATAATAATAATAATTCTCTGTGTGTATATGTTTGCGTGCATGCATACGTGTGGCTTCTGGCCAGATAACTAATGCAGCCCTCTGGGCTGAAAACATTGTGCACATCTGCTTAAAGGCCAACTGCCAGAGGACCTCTAGGTGGAGAAAACTCCCTGAGGATGTTTAGCAGAAGAAAACTTAACCTTCCTCTAGAAGCTGGCTGAGGCCATTTGATAGTCTAATTTAATCAGTTGACAACTCTCCATTAATCGTTCTTTATCAACCATCTTGCTTCAATGGCTATTTCCTGACCAAAGACCAATATTACATATTCCCCCTTTTTATATAAACATCCCCCTTGAGGAAGAATTATCTATGATTATAAAAGTATAATCCCACTTGGTCGGTGTTTCCTGTTCAACACTTTCATTTTGGGAGAGGATTTATTTTGCCCACTTTGGTCGGCATTTCTGTTTCCTTTTTTATGCAGACGAGTGATTTGCATGACAAGGGCCTCCTTGCCTTTTTAGAGGTCACCTCCTCCCACTGACTGTTCCACCCCTAAAGTGATAATCCTCTGCTTGTGACATCACAATTAGTTTCTGAGGAGATGATTACAGTCACAAACAAAGGATTATGACTTCAGGTGGCAGATAAGCAGTGAGAACAGATGAGCTCCTGAGGGAAAATGTTCCCTTTTAATGCTGATATATCCCTTAAAAGGGGTGGGGGGGGTAGAGAAGGGAATCAGAAGAAGGAACCTGCCCTGTGCCAGAAAATATTTCCAAACTAAGCACTTTTTCATGAGATGTCAGTGGCTGTTTAACAGTTGTTCGCTGATTGGAGTGATTTAATTAGCTCCTAAATAAATGCTGCTTGATAGCTTCAGGGGATCGAAAACATTCAATGTGAAATGCTGTAAGCTAGAATTTCGCTAAAAAGCATCCCATTTAGGACACTTAGTGTAATGTTAGTCTCCATGTGATTTAAATGGCAAAATAAATGTTATGAGCGTTTTGCAGTAACAAAAAGACAGGGCCTAGATGTTTTCAGAGAAAAAATGATCAGGAGGAAGCTAGAAAGGTAGAGCAAGTAGTTCACAGAAGAGATCAAGAACAATGAAATTAGGATATTCAGATAGAAAAGAATTGTCTATGTCCAGAGAACAAAACCAATTTTGGTCAAGTCATAGTTATGCATATCTAAACATATCATTTAAAATCTGTTGTTGTATTTTTCCCCTGGGTCCTGCTTGTTCAGTTGAATTTTAAGATGCCTTTTTTAATGGTGTGCTGCTTTTAATGATGCACTGGTTTTAAGCATTTGAATTAGTTGTATGTATTTTATGGTGTTTTTATTTGTGTGGTACCCCACCTCAATCCAGAGGGAGAGGCCGGTAACAAATAAATATGTTGTTGTTGTTGTTGTTGTTGTTAGGGATGTGCTCCGCTCCGATTAGAATCGGAGAATCAGAAGCGAATTGGCCTGCTCTGCCTTGCCCAGAGGCGGAGTAGAAGCGAACCGCGGACCCCTAGAAGCAAGGCAAAGAGAAGCGCCCATTGGCAGAGCGATTCGCTTTCCGCAGACCGCTCCGATCGCCATTTTGAAAAATTTCGCCCATAGGATTGCATTGCGGAAAAGAATAGGGGATAACTGTGTTGTTTTTTAAGCTATCTTTCTGAAACTTCTTGTTCTTAGAGAGTCGTGGCTGGGGGTCATTTTGAGCCTACTCTCAGCTCTCTGTGTGGTGTGGTTCGCTTGCTATAATTTTTGGAAAAATCAGGTAAAAAAACCGGGACAGCGGGTAAACCGGCGGGTTTTTGTTGTTGTTGTTGTTTTGTAATGATGACAGGCACATTCAACTCCCAATCCTGATGAGAATTGATCACCTCATGAAGCATCCTCCAATCCCAGTGTTGGAGGGGGGGACTAAGGCAGAGCCACCCTGAGAGCTTTCAGCATTCAGCTTCTTTGTGGGTTGTCGTTCGTGGGGACAGGAGTTAATTAGCTGCTGCTGCTGTGTTTGTTGGAGGAGATAGATTAGGATTTAGTGTGTGTGTTTGCTTCTTTCTTACTTTTTGCTTAGTTTGCTCTGTGTTTTTCCCTTACTTTGATTTAATATAAACTTTATTTTTAAATTTTGGAGTGTTTGTTTGGTTGGTTCCCCCCCCCTTCCCCCTCTTAAAGCCCGACTGTGTTTCATCTTCCTTCTTTCTTCTATATAAAAAAAAATACCAAAAAAAATATTCTCTATTTCTTCTCTCTGTTACTTGGACTGTGTGTGTGACTGTGTTATTGTGTGAGTGTGCTGTGTGCACTGTTTGTGAAGTGCAACAGCCACAGATTGAGCATTTCAAATCCTGTTTGGGCAAAGCATACACACTTCTTGTCCCATTTCCCTAAATACATATAATTAGTAGTATTAGTATTAGTATTATATATTATACATATTATTATTAGTATTCGTATTATATTATTATACATATTAGTATTATATTCTTATACTATTATTAGTATTAGTATATTTAATATTATATCATCATGAGAAGAGGGAGCAGGCGCACATCTGTGGCTGGGCGTCCTGAAAGCAGTGGTCGTCAAGGGAAGGCTCAGGCTGGCACCAGTAAGCAGGCTGCCTCTTTGCTGCTGTGAAAATTAAATGGGCAACTCCTTGGCTGGCTGCTTCTCAACAGAAGCAGGAGAAGGAGCAGGCAGAGGCACTCTCTTCTGCAACTTGTGCCCGGCGTTCTCTTTTTGAGGGTGGGAATGGGAAAAGTGCCACTTTGCAAGAGGCAGGTGGCAGCAGTGCCATTAGAGGAGGAAGAGGAGTATCCCCAACTCCTTCATTATTGTTTGAGCCCACGAGCCCACTGATGGACCTGTCTCCAGACCTCCTAGATGAGGTCCTCAGCACAGTGGAGGGGCAGGAGGAGGAGGAGGTGGTGGTCCTCCAGGATGTGGGTGCTGAGGAGGAGCAGCAGCAGGCCGAGGCTCTCTCCCCAGTCTCATCCCACCCCTCTTCCGCTGTAACCCCTCTTTGAGAAGCAACCTGTCACTTTAATTCATTGACTTCACCTGTTGAGGGAGCTAAGCTCCAGCAGTCAACCGGTCGACCTTTCAAGTTTAGGGTGAAGTACATAGGAACAGTTTAAGTTTTCTGAGTAGTGAGCTCCCTCCCAGGAGGAGCACAGTCCAGGGGTATTGGCCACAGGCTCTGTCTGCACACCATGGTTGGGTTGGGCAGAGAACCACCACAGCCACCGAGAAGAGGGGGAAAACTCCAGCACTCCACTGGTTGCCCTTTGGAGGGTGCTGGCTGAGGATTGATTTCTCCAGGTCATCCAATACATACATACACTTAGAGGTGGATCATCCAGCAACGTTAATGCTCCAAGCCAAAGTGTGGTTGATTGCCTGCATCATCTGCCACACTCAAAGTAACTGCTTCAATAAGCTATAACCTACCTGCCCATGCCTGCCTGCCTGGGAGCCGTCCTTGTGAGGTAGCTGGATCTGCTGGGACTGACTCCCCCGCAGATCTATGGCTTACTTGTGCAAGGTACCAGCTTTTCTGGGCCCGCCAACCCATGCCTGCCTGCCTGCTTTCCCCCACCCAGGGTGATACTGTGG
Source organism: Elgaria multicarinata webbii (assembly GCF_023053635.1). Lineage (NCBI taxonomy): Eukaryota > Metazoa > Chordata > Lepidosauria > Squamata > Anguidae > Elgaria > Elgaria multicarinata. Next base: position 154,101,518 of record NC_086172.1, on the reverse strand, counting down.
TGAGGCATCTGCCAGGACTGACTCCTCCCCAATACTAGAGCTATGACATGTCTCTCTGCCTGCCCCTCTGCTAGCCTGTCCTCCTCCTTGGTGACCGACTTGCTGGGATGGTTTGCGTTTGCAATGCGTGACTAACTGCTGGCTTAGAAACCAACCATCCTTGCCTCACTTCCTTGTGCCCCCAGAAATGCCCACTGCCTGCCTGCCTGCCTTCCTGTCTGTCTGCCCTCCTCCCCTGGGGTGCTGCTATGGTGGGGCATCTGCCATGACTGACTCCTCGCCTGCTCTGCCTGCCTCTCTGCCCACCTGGTGCCTTGGAGATGGGCTTTGCGGTTCGTTCCCAGCACCCTCCGGCACGCTTGCTCCCAGTCGTCCTCCTCTGTGCCCCTCAATGCGTAACTGCTGGCTTAGAAAGAAACAACCAGCCATCTTTGCCTCACTTCCTTGCGCCCGCTTATGGGTTGGTTTGCTATGCGTTAGTGCTCAAGCCATCCTTGCGGCACTACAATGCATGCTGGCTGCCTGGCTGCCTGCCTGTGCCTTCCCTATTTAATTATTTATTTATTTATTTATTACATTTCTATACCGCCCAATAGCCAGAGCTCTCTGGGCGGTTCACAAAAATTAAAACCATTCATAATATAAAACAACAGTATAAAACCATAATATAAAATACAATAAAAAAGCTCAACCAGATAAAAACAGCAGCAATGCAACATTACAAATTTAAAACACCATGTTAAAATGTATTTATAGATTGTTAAAATGTTGGGAGAATAAAAAGGTCTTCACCTGGTGTCTAAAAGCATATAATGTAGGTGCCAAGCGAACCTCCTTAGGGAGCTAATTCCACAGCTGGGGTGCCACAGCAGAGAAGGCCCTCCTCCTGGTAGCCACCTGCCTGCCTTCCCTCCCTTCTCCCCTTCCCGCCTCGCAGGGATGGTTTGTGTGTGTCTTGCTTTGACTCAGGGGATAAGTCCTTCCTGCGTTCACTTTGACTTTTTCAAGTTCAAAATCCATTTTTCAAGTGTGGAAGAAGATTTAGGGTTATCTCATGGCATGTTGGGATTTCCTTTGAACTGGCCCCATTGAGCTGTCTGCATTGCAACTTTAAATCCCGGAGATATTGGAGTGTCCAATTTTCAAAACTTCCCCTAACATCAGGGGATGATGGGATTGGCTTGAAACTTGGCATCCGTGTGGACACATGGATAACCTGTCATGGGACCGAACGTGAGGTTTCTGACGTGCAAATTGACATAGTTGTAGCATGGGACTTGATTTTGGGTGAGTTAAAAGGTTTAAGCCCCGCCAAAAATCAGGGCATGATGGGATTTGCTTGAGTCTTGCCATGAATGTGGATCTAGATGGCATCTGTGAGGGTGCCCGCTTCCAAATTTTTTTCTGTCAAAACGTCGGAGAACAGTCCATGTCTGCAAATGGCATGTCCGATTTTCATAAATTCCCCAAAAATCAGGGGATGATGGGATTGGCTTGAGTCTTGGCATGCATGTGTACCCCTAGATAATCTATCATGGTGCCAAGTTTGAGGTTTCTAACGTGAAAATTGACAGAGATATTGAAAGGGGTGTGAATTGGGGTTATGGGTGATGCGTTAGAGGTTAGAGCCCGGCCAAAAATCAGGGGATGATGGGATTTGCTTGAGTCTTGCCATTAATGTGGATCTAGATGGCATCTTTGATGTTGCCCACTTCCAATTTTTTTATCTGTCAAAACGTTGGAGAACAGTCCATGTCTGCAAATGGGGTGTCCAATTTTCATAAATTCCCCAAAAATCAGGGGATGATGGGATTGGCTTGAGTCTTGGCATGAATGTGTATCCCTGGATAATCTATCATGGTGCCGAGTTTGAGGTTTCTAACATGAAAATTGACGGAGATATCGAAAGGGGTGTGAATTGGGGTTATGGGTGGTGCGTTAGAGGTTAGAGCCAGGCCAAAAATCAGGGGATGATGGGATTTTCTTGAAACTTGGCATGAATGTGGTTCTAGATGGCATCTGTGAGGGTGCCTGCTTCAATTTTTTTATCTGTCAAAATGTCGGAGAACAGTCCATGTCTGAAAATGGGGTGTCCGATTTTCATAAATTCCCCAAAAATCAGGGAAGGCTTGGATTGGCTTGAGTCTTGGCATGCTTGTGTATACATCCATGAGGTGTCATGGTGCCAAACATGAGGTTTCTAACTTTAACAGAGAAAAAGTTGTATACTTTTTTGGATTTCAATGCAAGCCTATGAGGGGGAAAAGCGGAGCTCCAATTCGGATAAGGAACTCCGCAGCGGAGCGGACTATAGGCGGAGCAGGGCGGAGCGAAGCGGCCTGATCTGCAAATTGCGGATCTGGAAGAGAAGTGGATCGTGGGGTCCGTGCACACCCCTAGTTGTTATTATGTTGAGCACGGCACATCAGTTCTTGTCAGACATTTAGAATCATAAGAACATAAGACCCATGCTTGATCAGACCATGGGGCCACGTGGTCCAGCACTCTCTTCCCACAGTGGCCTACCAGCTGTCAGCCAGGGACCCAGAAGCAGGACATGGTGCAACAGCACCCTCCCACCCATATTACCCAACAACTGGTGTATACAGGCTTACTGCCTCTGATACAGATCCAGTTTTGTCAACACTTCAGTGGAACATCTAGGAATTTCATTTCGGCAAAACATGTCCAAGAGTTATTGGAATCCATCAATAGGTCTGTTGGGTTCCTGAATATTCCTTGATCAGTCAAGGCATTGCTGCATACATACAAATGAACATATTACTTCCATCATTAACTTTGCAAGATACACCATCGCTACTATACATATGTGGTGATACCCAGTATATCAGTGGTGTGTACTTCGTCACTGTAATAGTTGAAGCAGAAGGTGGACAACCATTTCTTGCCTCTAGATTTCCTGCATTGAGCAGGAGGTTGGGCAAGGCTTCCTTCAACGTTATGATTCTATGAAATGAGGTTCAGCAATACGACAATGGAACCACTTGCATAGGGAGGTTGTGGGCTCTCCCACACTAGAGGCCTTCAAGAGGCAGCTGAACAGCCATCTGTCAGGGATGCTTTAGGGTGGACTCTTGCATTGAGCAGGGGGTTGGACTCTACTATTCTATGATTCTTCTAGAGAAAGTCAATATTTCTGCCCACCTCTACAGAGTGCTGGACTAGATAGTCCCTTAGTCTGATCAAGCATGGCACTTCTTATGTTCTTATGACTAATATATCCATTCTAATTTCTCCCCGTTGTTTTTATTTCTTTATTTTTCCAATCTTAAATTTCATTTGTCCTGAACTTTGAGATTTTTCTTTTAAAGTTCATATGAAAATTTGTTTGGATTTTTGTGTGTACATTTTTGTACACAATACTGCCTTATATACATATTTTAAGTCATATGCATTTTAATGGTATTTTCATGAATATACACTTTTTTGTGTTCACTTTCCTCTGTGTGTGTGTGTGTGAGTGTGTGTGTGTGAATGCACTTTTTGATTAGAAAACTCCACTGCAGAAATCGAAGAAATGAAAATTCCAAAGGATAACTGAGCTTGTAACTGAGATTATGAAGAAGTCAATCTGTAAGCACCTTGAAAACAATGCAGTGATTAGAAGAAGCCAGAATGGATTTGTGAAGAACAAATTCTGCCAGACTAATCTGATCTCATTTTTTGATTGGGTAACCTCCCTTGTGAACTGTGGGAATGCTGACTTCAGCAAAGCTTTTGACTAGGTACCAAATGGCATTCTGATCAGAAAATTACTTAAAAGTGGGCAAGATGGAACAACTATTAGGTGGATTATTCAACAACAACAAAAATCTGTTTTGGTTTTTTGGACTCCACAATGCCTTTTTAATAAGGGGTTGTCTAACGTGCACAATTGTTGGGGATGTAATGCATCTAATGCTTCTTTAACTCATATGTTTTGGCAATGTCCCATATTTGCCCCTTTTTTGGAGGAGGTAATAATAAGGATGAACTTTGTTTGAAATAATCTATAATATGGAACAATGTGCATCTCCTCCTAAATTACCTATTGGAAGTTAACACATAGTCAGCACAGATAGATTTTCAGAGCCCTTATGACAGCCCAAAGACTTATACTATCACATTGGAAGGACAAATCCACACCTTCCATAATACAATGGATCAAGGACTTAATAACATTATTAACTTTTGAATGGGTGTTATATAGATGCAACTTGCAAGTGGATAAATACACGAATATCTGGTCTGCTTTTCTTGAAAACGTTGTATAACATGATGGAAATTGTTGATAAGCCTATATATTTAATGTATTTTTTCCCATTTTCACAAGGTATTTTCTGTTATTTTTGCCAATGTTCACCAAAAAAGGGAGAAAAAGTTAAAAAAGGGGGGAGGGGCTAGATGGAGCAACTATTAGGTAGACCCACAGTTGGCTACAGAATCGGACTCAAAGAGTGCTTATCAGTGGTACCTTCTCAAACTGGGGGAGAGGTAATGAGTGGGGTACCATACAGCACAGTGCTGGGTCCTGTGTTCTTCAACATTTGTATTAATGACTTGGTTGAGGAGGTGTTGTGAATGCTTATCAAATTTGCAGATGACACAAAATTGGGTGTCAATAGTCCTCATCTTGTGTCCAGTTCTGGGCACCACACTTCAAGAAGGATGCAGACAAGCCGGTGCATATTCAGAGGAGGGCAACGAGGATGATCAGGGGTCTGGAAACAAAGCCCTATGAGGAGAGGCTGAAGGAACAGGGCATGTTTAGCCTGGATAAGAGAAGATTGAGGGAAGACATGATAGCACTCTTCAAATACTTGAAAGGTTGTCACACAGAGGAGGGCCAGGATCTTTTCTCAATCATCCCAGAGTACAGGACTCAGAATAATGGGCTCAAGTTATAGGAAGCCAAATTCCAGCTGGACATCAAGAAAATCTTCCTGACTGTTAGAGCAGTACAACAATGAAACCAGTTACCTAGAGAGGTTGTGGGCTCTCCCACACTAGAGGCATTCAAGAGGCAGCTGGACAACCATCTGTCAGGTATGCTTTAAGGTGGATTTCTGCATTGAGCAGGGGGTTGGACTAGATGGCCTTGTAGGCCCCTTCCAACTCTGCTATTCTATGATTCTATGATTCTATTTTGATGCTGGAATGATATCAAAATAGGTGCCAGGTGAGCCTTACTGGAAATAGCATTCCAAAGCTGGGGCATCACCACTGAAAAGGACATTCCCCATCGGAAGCTGGTGACTCCAATTTTGGTGAGGCTGTGAATCTATTCTGAGTTTCAGTTAGAACCAGCCAGGACTCTGAAGGAGCTGTCCAAACTTGTTGAACTTGTTTTGGGGATATGGCTCAGCACCTTGGATAGCCCCTTCAGAGTCCTGGCTAGTTCTAACTGAAACCCAGAATGGATTCACAGCCTCATTGTATTAGAGCTACCAGCATCCATTGCCCTTTCTCTAGTAACCACCCAACATACCTCAGGGAGTTGGAGAACCAGGGAAAGATGTCTCATGACCAAATATGGGCAGGCACATGTGGAAGCAGGCGATCCTTCAGGTACCTTTCCATTTGAAGGAGAAATCTAACAGTTAATAAGCAATAGAAAGCTTAGTTGCACCCACATCCTAAATGCATTTATATTTGAAAGACGTCCCATTGATTTCAATAGAACTTCATTTGAAATAAGGATCTCAGGCTGTTGGGGGGAAAAGCCAACTGGATCCATTGGTGCCTAAAGATGCTTTCACTTGACTGTGCTGAAAAATAATATCTTCCGTCAAAAGCTTTCCAGCATTTAATAGTTCACAAATGATAATTAATTGATTTAAATCTTACCTTGATGAGAGAAACCAAGCAGCTAAGATTAATCCTCCACTCTCTCAAAATTCTGCTTGCCCAGAGGGTATTCCACAGTGTTTAGTACTCAACCCCCTATTGGTTTTAATTTATATAAATGATCTGTTCCTTCCTCTCATACAACTCTAGTTGGTACCAAGCACACATGCAAATTAGAGACGGGCTGGCGGTAATGAACAACATGGCAGACGTTTTCCACACGGGCTACTGCTAATGCTGATTTAATTATTTCCTCAAGAAATTTAACATTCAAGAAGTTCTCTTCTGATATTGTCCAAGCTGCAGCCAGATGCTGAAGAAAATGAATATTAGAGTTGAGGAGTTTTTGCATTTTGAAATTCTCTGGGGAATTCACAGAGAACAGCACAAAGAATAATAATTACATTGCCAGTGTAGTGTCCGGCATAAACAGTTGTATAAGATACAACATTTTTTTTCCAGTGACCTGGTTTGTACATTATGAAAGCCCATGGTTTAAACAACACATGCATGTTGTCATGCATGTGCTGACCTCTTCCACTTGTAATGAACAACATATAAATTGGCTGATTCATAGGTTTTTGAGCATGATGTGGGAACCTAGGTTAACATCTGGGTTATTTAGCCTCTAAACAATCCATTGGTTCAGGTTTGCATGTCATGCTCAACAACCTACAGATGATCTAATCGTAAGTTGCTGATTAAAAGTGGATGTGGCAGAAACACCTTGTACAAGTAATTTGTTTAAAATATGGCAAATATTTAAAAGTACACTGACCTGTTTTTTGTTTTGTTTTGTTTTCAATTTGGGCCATAAATTATAATGAACAGATGATAAATAAAACTATTCTTGGTAATATGAAAACTTGGGAAGAAAATAACTTAACTGAAATCAGGAAATTGCTCAGAAATGGGTTAGTTAAGAACTGTAGGAAAATTCATAAACAAAAAGGGCAAAATAATTTTCCTGTTTTCCAATAATTATAAGTAAGACACATAGTTGTAAATTGAATAGCTAAATATGGTTTCTTGAAGGACAGTTCTGAATTTCAAATTATAATTACAAATAATTTATCCAGGGGACATATTAAATCAAATCTATAGAATAATAGCTAAATAAGATATATGGGGGGGGGGGAACTGATACTAGATCAAATGGGAAAATGACTTAGGAAGGAATAAGGACTGCAAGGTATAGGAGTAGATTTGGAAGACCAATCCCCAAAGCACACTATGAATAAACATCAAGGAAGGATTTTATAAGTGTATATTTTGATGGTACTTAACATCAGCTAGAGAAAATAAGATCTACAAGCAGGCTCTGGAGAAAATGCTGGTGGTGTCGCAAAGAAATGACAGATCTTTTGGACTTGCCCAATGTTTAAAATCGGAATATGCACTCCCTAAGGACCCATTGGTAGTTCTTTTGGAATATGTTGAGAGCATGGTTGCTTGTGAAGATAAATGCTGATTCATCTCTTAGCAGTGGCTAGAATGGCAATCAGTTTTAGTTGGAAGAAGATTGAGGGCCTTGCTAGACCTGCTGGCTTATGCTGGCAGGGAGGCGGGGCCGAGGCGCGCGATCGCACCCGCCCTCCCCCCGTGCCACCCACCCTCCCATCCTTGCCCCTGCCATCCTTCGCCCCCCCGCCGATGGGCACAGCGCTCCTATGAGCGCTGTGCCAGGTCCGCGGCTTTTCGTGGCTCGAGGAGCCGCGAAAAGCCACGGAAGTCTCCACACTTTCCCAAGCCCCGGCCTGAGGCCACAGCTGGGGAAAAAGCGTGCCATAAGCGCATTGGCTTATGGCGCGTAAGACCAGGCCTCAGCGCGGCCTGTCTCCGGATTCCCCTGTGCGTCATCTGGACGCACAGCAGGGAAGCCGGGTCAGAAGGTGCGCTAAGGCCTCGTCTAGGAAGGCCCTGAGTCATCTTCAATTAATGGCTATTAGAGTTGCACTAGAACTGTGTGCAAGCAGGATCTCAAAATTCTTGACCCTATTTGTGGGCAGAGAAATGTGTGTGTGTGTATGGGGGGGGGGGGACAATTTCTCTGAATTTTACCAGGGGGAAGAGAAATTCTCCAATCATTTCTTATAGGTGTCTCCATTGGCAAGAGTTGTAGAACAGCTTCTTTCTTTCTTTTTCCTGTGGATATTTGGGTTTCTCTTCACTGCCACTGCAAATGGCAACAGCATCAACTGTATTGACAGCTTAGCCCCCATTTTGAGTCCTCCATAATACTCCACATACCTCGCATAATGCTAGGGCATGGCAGGGTTGGGGAACAGAGGGGAATGCAGCCACCACAAAAAATAAAATCAACAATTGCGAAATTTTGACTCAGCCTGTTTGTTTATTATTTATTACTACATTTCTATACTGCCCCATAGCCAAAGCTCTCTGGGACATTTACAGGTTTCAGCACCTTTTCTAGGGTCTTCCATGTGTTACATCTCTGAGGGGTGATCGTGGATACATCTGGTCTCTAATGCATGTGCTAGCAACAACGCTCCTTTCCAGAAAGCCCAATAGCAGATATGAGGCAGGGTGGGGGAGGGTGTTATGTCCAGCTCCAGGGAAAGGGTGGAGCTAACACTTTGCCCAAATTCTCCAATTTCCTGAAAGTTTTCTTCCCCATGAAAGAGGGTTCCATTTTTCTGTCTCATTCTTAGGGCATTTTATAATTCGTTTTGAATGTGTCTTGGTGGTGTTTTTGACCTTACCTATTCACTATGAGGCGAATGAGGGTATCGTCTGCATTTTTCTTTATGTTAGACATCTCACCATTGCTTTGCAGTCTCCCAGGCTGCCTGAATTTCCTGATCTGAAAAGGCCCTCTGGGAGGAATACATCTATGATGTCTTCCCCAGGGTGGGAAGTGTGGAAAGTTAGAAAAATGGTCTGCAGGGCTGCAGGATACACCCAACAGGGGGAAAACTGGTCTATGTAGAATCTGTAGGTCAGATTCATAAAAATCTGAACTCATTTGGTTCCATCGTGGATTTCTCTGCCATCCCTAAATAGGGCTTCTGGCAGTTGTTCCGTGTAGTCCTGGGTTGGGGAACAGATGTTGTTGGGCTACAGCTTCCATCCTTCCTGACAATTGGCAATGCTGGCTGGAGCTGATGGAAATTGGAGTTCCAGAATATCTGTAGAGCTGCAGGTAACTCATCTCTGATCTCAGTATTGTTTATTACTCTGACTGGAGCCAGTTATTCAGGGTGCCAGGTGGGAGCAGGGTCATAAAATCTTCCTGTGATCCTTTTAGCTCAAGATGCTAGGATTGAACCTGGATCTTTGGAATGCAGAGAAGTACCCTGTCAGTGATTCACTGATATATCTATTTATTTATCAATTCATTTTTTATCCTGCTCTTTGGTTCAACATAGCCATTGCAAGACATCTCACAATCTAAGTTAAAAACAAAACATACTCAAAGAAATTATGATTTTTTTTTAAATGGACTGTCATTGAGGCATTATAATATGATGCTCTATAATTATGGCGATTGTATTTGTTCTGTAAAATGCTTTGAGTTAAATGAATTGTGCAAAAGGCAGCATACAAATAAATTGACTATGACCACGACAACAGAGAGTTAAAGATCAGAGCCAACTAAATATATCGGGAACTTTGCCTATACCAGCTCTTTATCCATGCACTGTCTACTTATCATTGTGACAGGACATTTTGCTAGTAAATAAATGATCCTAGGTTATCTTTACAGCACTGAAAAAGAACATGCTCATGCTTGCGGGCAACATAGACATGAATAACCCAATACATCTAATTGAATATATTTTAAAAGTCTTTTGCAATAATGTAAATATGTTGTTCCATCCCCCACCCCCGAGCCAAAGATGAATAAATGAGAGGCATGGCATTAAGTGTAGCTTTGATGCTAAGGGATTTATGTTCAAAGGATTCCTTTTCCCTCATATCTTGTAGGTCTTGAACTGACATTGCACACCACTCATCACTTCCAGTGACAGAGAAGCCACAGTATATCAGGCTCCGTAATGACAGCAGTGGCACGTCCTCGGATGAAAGGTCTCCCAGGTTTACTCGTACATTGTCAGTTTTTCTCTGTTTCTTAGTATTCATATTCCTCTGGGGGGTTATGCAAGAAGCCGTCTCAAGCATGAAACATGCCTTTGGAGTGTGTGTGTGTGTGGGGGGGGAGCCCTCTTCTTTACACCCTGGAAGTAATGTGTGTCCAGAGGTTAGACTAGCTGAATAAAAGAAGGAATCAAATTTCCTCCAGGCTTGCCAAAATGCCAAGGCTGAAGACTAGCAAGGATGCCGTTGTTTTTAGGGATGTGTGAATCTGCAAAACTCATTGAGATTCTCCAAATCCCACCTCAAACCTCATTCCATCTCATGTACATAGCAAATTTGCTATTTGTTTCTGTTTGCACAAATATTCGTAGATAGCTTCATGCTTCTTTTTTCAAAATGTATGTATCAATCATACACATTTGTGAAATGAACACAGTTTCTCCCATCCATTAAAGTGTGTTTGCATGCATTATTTCAAAAGTGCACTTTTTGCATTCTCTTCCCCTCCTTATTGTTTTACTATGATTTTATTAGATTGTAAGCCTATGTGGCAGGGTCTTGCTATTTACTGTTTTACTCTGTACAGCACCATGTACACTGATGGTGCTATATAAATAAATAAATAATAATAATAATAATAATAATAATAATAATAATAACTCATTTTTGTTTGTTGTTGTTCCCTGTATCACATCCCAAGCTTGGAAATGTATGGGCATGGACTGCAGATTGTATTTGGGGAATATACAGTTCTCTTCTCCCAGGCATTTAACAACATTTAACAACACTTAAGTTGGTTTTTTTTTTAATGGACCCCAGAACTTTTGATTTTAAATGGATACTGTTGTTTTTATACTGTTGTTTTTATGTTTCTGATGGTTTTAAATTTTGTATACTTTTTTTTTAATGTTTACTGTTTTTAACTTTTGTAAACCGCCCAGAGAGCTTCGGCTATGGGGTGGTATATAAATGTGATAAATAAATAATAATAAAAAATTTCTAGTAAAAAATGAACCAAAATGAATTTCTCATACATCTCTGGTGGTTCTGGAAGCTAGCAAAATAATGCAAGATTTATCAAAATGCTTCAGGTAGTTTCAATTCAAATGGTATTAAATGACATTGGCATTCAGGTTGACAGCCACCATTATTAATCCGATGCCTCATCAGGTTACTATGTAAAATGCGGTGCTGGAAGTTTGGCTGGGCACAACTGATCTGAGAATTTTCATGAGGAATTCCTGAGAAACATGGAAAGGCAGGAGGGCTATAGTGAACTAGGCATGATGGGGGAAGATACATGAGCACATTTCCTGCAGTGGTGGTGGTGGTGGGCCATGCTGTTTGGATTGAGATGGAGTGTTGAGGTAAATCATTCCTGCACTGAGCAGAGGGTTGGACTTGATGGCCTTCATCAGACAAGCCTGTTATCCCACATTCGCTACTGCCCACTCATGTTTTATCACATGTCCTTTAGATGATGCTGTCCACCTTCTGCATGCCTCCCACTCTTTCTTGCCTTCTTTCCATCACAAAATAGCCCCCCCCCAAAAAAAATCTGATTTTTTTTTGGGTGGAAACAGAGTGTGCCCCCATTTCCTGCTGTATGCAGGGAAAGCGGTGTGATAAAAATGCCCCCTGAATGGGCCATGTGGTCTTTGTTTACTTCTGCTTTCTTCTCTGGGAAGAAAGAGGAAGTATTGTGGGACAGGAGTGGGGGCAGAGAAGTGATGATAGGGAATTGTGATTCCCGCCCCCATCTGATGATGCTCATATTTTGTTAACAGCCTTTGAGATTTTTTTTAAATTGAAAAGTGGATTCCAGTTATATTAATCATAGATCCTTTATTCATGCATTCTCTTTACTGGAGTAAGAGCTAATGTTCGTATAAAGATTAAAAGCAAAATAAAGTATGCCCAAGGCAAGAACATTCAGGAATTGGAGCTAGAGATTGCTCCTGAGGTTAGAAAGGTGGGAGTATATAGCAACCAAACCGCTCTTCTTGTATTAAGAGAACATACGAAGAGCTCTGTTGGATCCGGCCAAAGATCCATCTAGCCCATCATCCTGGGGAGAGAGAGCAACCCTGAGTGGCGCATCTCATTCTTTGCAAGCCAAGGGCCCCCAGATCATGTCTTGGCAACTTCTGTTAAAATGACTACATAGCAGGTGATTTATTTATTTATTTATTTATTGCATTTTTATACCGCCCAATAGCCAAAGCTCCCTGTGATGACAAAGACTTAGTGGATGGACCTGTTTGTTCCTGAAAGTGGAATCCAATGATGTCCTTCTGTTAGTGGGACTGCTTCAGTCTGGTCACATGACAATGGATTTTGTCTTGAGACTCCTTTCCTGTCCTTTACAAGCCACTGATTTTTGTCTCTGCACTATGTGTGTGTGTGTGTGTTATTTGCTTTTATTTCATCTCATATTCCTTTCTGCTGGAGAGTCTGCTGGTCTTCTGCTGCCAATAATCTTTTTGTCCCCTATACAATTAGCATGGAATATTTGGGCATTCTACATTTGATCCAATCACACCTGCCAAATGGCAGGCAGATAGGCAATTAATAAAAGTATATGGACAGACTTATAGAGATGACATATAAACTAATACATCTCTCTAAACTATAAATACCTATGCACAAGGCAGTGAGAAAATTCAGGAAACACAGTGTGGAATGGACTAAAAAATGCTTTAAATGGAACCGTAAGAGGGTGTCTTTTCTGTGGTAGCAACTCAACTTTAGAATGGCCTCTCAAAGGAGATGCAATTGGTGTTGACCCAACTTCCTTTTCAGTTCCAAAAAAAATGTTCATTTTGCTCAGGCCTTTTAAAGATTAGTTTTTAATTCATCAATTTATTTGTATTTGGTTAAATAATATGTATGCAACTTATTTTGTAATTTTATTCATGTTGTAATATGTTTTTCATTTTAATATGAAGTGTGTGTGTTTGTGTGTGTTTTAAATAACATTATATATACATCTTGGATGAATGGCAATTTATAAATTGTTATGAATAAATTTACAAATTTTGATTTGATCCTTTGCTTGTTTAATCAAACTGAAGTTGAACCCAACCAGAGTTTTCCCTAGTTTGAACATAGTGGTTGTAATATGCTTAAGGTAAGAGGCCATACTCTGTGGTGGAGCACATACTTTGGTTTGCTTGCAGAATGCCCCAGGATTAATCCTGGTATCCTGATAGGGATAGGGAAGACTCCTGAGACCCTGGATAACCATTGCTAGTCAGTAGGGATGGGTGAACATGTTCACTGAGGTTCTCCAAATCCTTTGTCAAAGCTCATTTCACCTCAGCTGTGTCCCCTGGATCAAGTCCTCCAGCTCAAGAAGACAGGACCAATGAAATTTCACTTCTGCTCCTGGAGGAGGAAACTTCTCCCAGGCTTGCTAATAGCAGTAGAAACTACAAACCATAGCTTAGAACAAATAAATAATTCCCACTAACTGTGGGGAAAAAAAACAGACAAATTAATACTGCATGGGATGGAGACCAATTTATTTATTTATTTATTACATTTTTATACCGCCCAATAGCCGAAGCTCTCTGGGCGGTTCACTGACTCTGTATACTGCACGTCCCAATATTCCTAGGTAATGGTTAGCACCAGAGAAGGAGAAGAGAGAGGGAAACTCATACACGTAGAAGAAGAAGAAGAAGAAGAAGAAGAAGAAGAAGAAGAAGAAGAAGAAGAAGAAGAAGAAGAAGAAGAAGAAGAAGAAGAAACCTTTGTCTTGCTCTTTTGTAGACTTCCAAGAATCCCTCTGCTTGCAGCCATGAGTGGTGGGATCTGGATGGAAATAAAGCCTGCTGAACACTTGAATGGACACTTGGACAATTTACAGTATTAATCTCCTGTTCCCTGCTGTCTCTTCCTTCCTTTCTACTTTGACTTACTGTGGTTTCTAGGGGAAAGTGAAAGCCAAAATGGCTACAAATAAGCTGTGAATGAGTTCCAAATGAAAATTAGGGATGGGGGGAATCCATCAATCTCAGCCTTGGAAAGATTGTTGAGGTTTTTTTGAGGTCAAGGTCATTCTGTCCCATTTCAACATGAGCTTGCTGTTCTTATTATTTTAATCTGCGTGGAAATGTGTACATATTTTCTTTAATGTGCACTTTTTGTGCACATTTTAAATGTACCCATTTGTACCCATTGGCTTAAGCATATTATTATGTATTTTGGAAAATGTACAGTTTTCTTTGCAAACTTCAAATGTGTGCCTGCTGTAGGGACGTACGAGACATTTATTTCAGTTCGTTTTTTATCAGGATTTACGCAACTTGGACCATGCAAACTGAACATGGATTCGAATGTAATCTGGGGTTGAACTCCATACGTTTCCAAGCTTGCAATGTGATTTGTAGTAAAAGGGGGGGGGCAGAATTGTTTGACATTTGAAAAATGCACATGAAAAAATGTGCACTCTTTTTAAAATGTGCAGAAATACACTTTAATCAATGGGAGGAAAATGTGTGCATTTCAAAGGTGCACACAATATATATGCAAAAATACCCATGAAAATACTTACAAATTTTCATGTGACATCACCCCCCCCCTCAAGATTGCAGTCTTATTGGAACAAGCTGTGAACCGCCCAGAGAGCTCCGGCTATTGGGCGGTATAGAAATGTAAAAAACAAACAAAAAACGCTTCGAAGTGGTATTTGGAGAACATTGAGGAATTCAGGTTTTGCTTGCACATGCATCTCTAGTATATATTTGTACATTTTTGTTTTGTTTTGCTCTTTTGCTTTTCTTTTTCTTTTTTGCAAATCATAGAGACTGCAAATTGCATTTGGTTCTGGGAGGTGCAAACTGGTTAAGGACACAATCCTATGGGTGCACCCCCAATGATCGTAAGCAAGGTGGAAAGTGGCGATCTTTGCCTCCCCAGACCCCTGCCCTGCATTTTTCACTGGATGGGGTTTGCAAAGAGGGAGGAAAAGAGGCTGGAAAGGCCTCAGGAAAACTCATATCCTGTCCTCTCCAGTCTCCTCCCATCCCTGCCCATCCAAATGCAACCAATCTTCTCCTGCTCTGAGGTTGAGCTCCTGACTTTGAAGAGCAGCCAGCAGGGTTCTTTCCAGCCCAGCTGTGAGGGGGAGGGGGTGCAGCTCTGATTCTTCCCCCTGAGATCAGGGTGTTGTCTCTGACCTCGGATCGGGGAATCCAAAATAACCAATACCTCCATAGGATTACCCTCTAAATCCACTTTAAAAATCCTTAATGGAGTGAATTTATCATATCCCTTTTGAAAATGTAATGCTAGTTTCATAATGATGAGTGTTCCATCGCATGCTTACTACTGACCACTTACAGATGTTTGTGCATATTTCATCAAATGAGCGTTCTGTCGCAAGGCCAACTTTGGCCCATTTGCATTGGCTGCCTATATGTTTCCCAGCCCAATTCAAGGTGCTGGTTTTAACCTATAAAGCCTTACACAGCTTGGGACCACAATACCTGATGGAATGCCTCTCCCGACATGAACCTACCTGTACACTACCCTCAACATCTAAGGTCCTCCTCCTGGTGCCTACTCCGAGGGAAGCTCAGAGAATGGCAACCAGGGAGAGGGCCTTTTCAGTGGTGGCCCCTCAATTATGGAATTAACTCCCTGACGAGGCTTGCCTGGCACCAACATGGTTATCTTTTCGGCACCAGGTCAAGACTTTTCTCCCAGGCAGTTAACAACGTATGCTGAGTTTTTTTAACTGACCCCAGAACAGTTATTTTTAAATGGATATTGTGTGTTTTTGTTTGTATTTTATGCTTTTTATGGTTTTAAATTTTATATATTTCTTTTTAATGTTCACCGTTTTTAACTTTTGTAAACCACCCAGAGAGCTTCAGCTATGGGGTGGTATATAAATTTATTTATTTAATTAATTAATTAATAATAATAATAATAAATGCTCACTACTGACCACTTACAGATGTTTGTGCATATTTTAGACAACAACATCCACCTCCCATGTGCCTCCTGCACCTTCTGCTTCCCCCATCACAAATAAAAAAAAATATATATTTTTTTTTAAAAAAGAACCAGACTGTGCCATCATTTCCTGCTCTGTGCAGGAAATTTGGCATGATATAAATGTCCCCTGAATGGGCTACATGGTCATTGATGCTTCCTCCTTCTCTCCCCGTGTAAAGAGACCATCGCTATTGTGGGAGAGCAGCAAGAGGTCATAGCCGTGGTAGGGAAATGCAAAAATCCATCCATCTGATGACGCTCAATGAATGAAAAACTGAAGCTGCAGAATTATTTTCTTTAACAGTAATGAGTGAAACAAATGTAACCTAATCATTTCAAGTCATCTTTTGATGCATAGTGAATGCGTGCACCTATTATTAATGAGATCATATATCTAATTGCACCCAGGTACTCCTGCACATTGGGAAACACTACACAAAAAAGAATTGTGATACATTTATATTTATGTATTTTTTCCCAGTGTCCATGTATATATTGGGCATTGAGGGGGTGGGTGGGCATGAAGGAATTGAAATCTGTGGCACATTGCACTTATACAGAGTTCTGTGCAAAATCCAGAAATGGAAACAGAACAAAAGAGAATTCCTAATGCAGCTGTTCCATTTTGGAAACAAATCCAAATAATTCACTATTCCAAAAACTGGGGAGAAATTTGGTTAAGGAGATCTGTCCCCCTATTTGAAATGAGAGTGAGAATATCCACGTGCACATCTTATTAAAGAGAGGGTCCAAGATTGGGAGATCAATCTCCTTGGCTTAATACGAAAGCCCCCAATAGATAGCTGATCAGTTTAATATTTTATTTCCCTTTCCATTAGCGGGAGGTTGGAGGTAAAATGTGCTTGCAATTGTAATTTAGTGGCAATGCCAGTTGGGAGGGAGGGTTGATGAACCTTGTGAACTCCCACTACTTTGGAATGAAAGAGTTCACTTCATTTGGATGATCTGTCATCCGGAGATGGTGCAAGCACAGCTTTCCCAGCTGAACTTCGCTTGCACTTTACTTCCAATTAAACTAGACACGCAAAGAGGCCTGAGGTCATTTGGTATTGTGTGGGCTATTGACAGAAGGGGATTTATTTAGACCTTTTTGAATGCTTTCCCTCTTAAATGTTACTTCTAAGTCTACTTTGAATTCAAAATGTGACCAGGTTTTAATGAATCATCCTGCCCTTGATTTTGCATAAATCCATGTTTAACTCAGCATGTAGTGAATCTTCCTGTCTAGGGACAGCGTGGACCTGTTGACATATTCTGCTCCGTAGGCTTGTGTGGAAGAGCATGTCACACGCCCATGAAATGAAAGCCAAAAACAAAACAATCCCACCATCAATTTCAATGTCATTTTGATGAAACCAAGGAAAGAAGTTGCCAATGTGAATACATCAAGGATGGAGGTTATTTGCGAGCAGAGAAGGAAGTTCCAGAAATAAACACACGGACACCAGAGTGTGGGATTAAACAGGGCCTCTTTATTTACACATGGAGATTCTCCCCTCCATGGATCTGTGTGTGAATGTGCAGGAATCAAGCTTATTTCTCTTCAGGCAACTAGCCTGTCTCCAGGGAGAGCCACTCAGCTGAAACAGGGGTTGGGTAACCCAGCCCCCTTTCCAACCAAATTTGTGTGTTTGGAGAGACCGACCTGCGTCATCTCCACTCAGGCTGCACAGCCGAGTAGATGAGACAAGAAGGTCCCCAAAGGCAAACCATATCCGGGCATGAAAGCTGCAAAGCCCCCGAGGAGCAGGACCTCTGGATTGCCAATCACCATAAAGGTGCCAGAGTGCTCACCGTCCCTACTCTGACTTCCCAAAATTCCTGCACAACCCTGCCATTTATAATTAACCTATTTATCCTCCTCCACTTCTAAAGATTGAATCCAGTATAGAGTAGGCAAAAACCTGCCCATTCCTAATGGGCAGGGAAAATTCCTACTCAGCTCCCTCTCCAAATAGGACGACTGGTTATTCCTATACTGGCTTACAGGGAGGGAGGGTGGGGCATCCTTTAAGACGTGCTGTACAGCTGCCTATAACTGCCTCTTCACTACCTTCTTTCTGTGCCCTGTTGTAGCTTTCTGCTCTTAGTTGTTTTCTGCAGAAGTCAGTTCTCCTCAGACCTGGCCTAGCATCATTCTGTAGAATCCTGCCTAGCCTGAAACAGGAGCATCCTTCACATATTTTAACACTGCAAGTAGTATATATACACACATACCAGAATGCAATAATTTAGAAATGTAGAGGTTGACATGCTATATCCCTTTATCCACAACTGTGATTGATACGTTTAAATGCTACATGCATTTACGTCAAAAGGCAACATGTCACTGGTGTTTATTTTTTCTGGTGTGGAATTGATTTCTTTTAAGCCAGTTCATGATGCCATTCTGCACGTGAGGTTTGGGTGGGGTTGGGGTGCTTTGTGAGCACTGAACTCTGAATTAAAGTCCGAGATAGAACTGCTCGTGCTAAAGGCAAACAGATTTCTAAGGAAGCCTGTCTGCAAAGAACTTACAACCAATACCCAGGGCTGCAATCCTGTCCCCATTTACCTGGGTAATTTGGTTTTGCAATATCCGTTTGCAAATTTTTGTTCCATTTTTTATATGTACTTTATATTTTTTACTTTCTTTTTAAAATCCAGAATAATAAACTGCATTTTAGGGAGTCTTCATTTTCCTTGTGTGTCATGTCTTTATTAGACTGTAAGCTTGAGGGCAGGGACTGTCTTTTTTGCTAAATGTAAGCCGCTCCGAGAGCCTTTTTTGGCTGAGGAGCGGGGTATAAGTATGATAAATAATAAATAAATAAATAAATAAATAAATAATAAAAGAGAAGGTTTTGGTTTGTGTTTGTTACTGAGGCCATAGCTAGACCTAAGGTTTATCCCTGGATCATCCAGGAGTCAAACCTGTTCATCTAGGTGACACACAGGGGATCCAGTGCTCAGGCAGGGGTGAATCCTGGATGATCCCAGGATAAACCTTAGGTCTAGCTGTGGCCTGAATTAGCTTTGGCCATATAAGCAAAATGTCTAAATAGAATCCAGGAAATAGCAGAGAGAGACTGAAATTTCACTAGCAGACCAGAAATGTATTTTTGATTGCAATCATATCAATGATCTGATACATCATTTGTTGCTCTAACCCTTGTATCTGGACCTTAGGGGGAAATTCTCATCATATATTCTTCAGCAAGACATGATCAAACTCCCCATGTTTAAATGGTGGAGTTCTGGCTGACAATCAATAATAATAATAATAATAATAATAATAATAATAATAATAATAATATTTTTTTACCTTCCTCTCCCTCTGGATCGAGGCAGGGAGCGACATAAAATTAGGGTGACCATATGCAAAGGAGGACAGGGCTCCTGTATCTTTAACAGTTGTATTGAAAAGGGAATTTCAGCAGGTGTCATTTGTATTTATTGAGAACCTGGTGAAATTTCCTCTTCATCACAACAGTCAAAGCTGTAGGTGCCCTGCCCTCTTTTAAATCTGGTCACCCTAGTATAGCTCCTGCAGCTTTAACTGTGGTGATGAAGAGGAAATTTCACCAGGTGCGACATGCATACAAGTGACACCTGCTGAAATTCCCTTTTCTATGCAACTGTTAAAGATACAGATACTCTTTAACTGTTAAAGAGCCCTGTCCTCTTTTTCATATGGTCACCCTAGTAAAATACAAAAATACTATAAAAGACATAAAACTGATTGAAAACATATAAAACTAATACATTATTAAAAGCCAGACATCTTAAAATTCGACTGGGTAGACCTGCTGGAAGAGATCACTCTTTATAGCTTTTTTATATTCAGAAAGGTTATTGAGTTGGCGGATATCTCCTGGCAGGCCCTTCCACACCCTGGGAGCAGCAGAAGAGAAGGTTCTCTGGATAATGGTAATCAACCATATACTACCTACATGCAGGGTGGGTGCCAGAGTCCAGTGGGCCTTTGGCATAACGCTGCCAATTGGCCCTCTGCTACCGCTCCCTCTAGCCACCGCTGCCAAAGCCCACAGGCTGCTCAACTCCCTACTGTTGCCACCATCAAAACCTGCCTGCTGGCCACCCAAGCCACCATCCCACCCACTGGCTACAAAAACTGTTCTCCAAGCCAGCCAGCCAACATTCCCTATGTTGTAGTTTACTTGGCCAGGGGGAGAGATGGCAAGAGCTCCTCCTCCAGTCAGCCTGTTCACTGGCAAAGTGCACCAGAGCCCAGCCAGCTGAACTTGCAAGGCCCTTGTCTTGTCTTGTTTTAAAAAAAGAACATTACATTTTCAGGAGCTGCTATCTGAACTGATCAGATGCTGCCTTGGGGATGAGACACAGCTAATGAAGGCACAGGAATGAAATAAAGAGCATTATGGGTGCTGTGGGGCTTACAGGAGTGGCCCAGGTGCTTCCTTTTGAAAGCAAGGAAGAGAAAGAGGATGGGAGCAGGAGAAAGAGGATGGGAGCAGCAGCTAATGCTGTAGACTTAGGGGCAGGGATGGGCCTTCTGAGCCACTGGGTTCTTGGCTTCTGCCCACTTAGGCCTGCCTATAGGGTAGACATATTTTCTGTGGCGTCCACAAAAATACGTTCCAGCTTTATCCAAAATATCAATAGCTATAGTTTATTAGTGATTGTTATTTTAATATTGTATCAGTTTTATATGCTCTTTTAACCAGCTTTTTGTATTGTATTGTTGTATTTAATGATTTCCCCCACCTTGATCCAGAGGGAGAGGCGGGTAAGAAATTATTATTATTATTATTATTATTATTTGGTTATATACAGTGAAGATACATGTCACTTTAAGAATATGTATATGTCATGAAAGGTCCATGTACCTTCATCTCAACAAATGCCCCTGGCAGCAGGCCCAGGTCTCGTGGAGCTTGTGCCGAAACTTTACAAGCACTCTGGAAATAGTGAAATATCTTACTGGTTTCCAAGCCTCCCCTGATGTTCAACATGAGAGAGGGAGGTGAGCTCTTCTGACATTGTCTCAAGCTGAGAGCAGGGCAAGGACTTCCATTGATGTTGCACTGACCCTTAGAGAGGCTTAGAAAACCAGAGCGAGATTTCTCTGTTTCCTGAGCCTCTCAAGCTCAACTTGAGACCAGAGAGATTCTCTCTGCCATTCTACAGACTTGAGAGAACAGTAAAAGGAATCTCTCATGTCTTGTTCTGGCTTCAGCCAAGATCAGGAGGCTGCAGTGAATTTTCAATTATCCCCTCTCCTCTCCCACACCCCAGAGGCACAGGATACTTCAGTGCCAACTAGAAATCCTAGCCTTTGGGAAATCAAAAATCTCCAGGCAAATGCATAAACAGTGGCTTTGGATCCTCCTCCCATGCAAATTCTAAAATCCTCTTCCACTCGCACAAGAAAATGTCAAAACTTGCTAATGTGAGGATTAAACACATTGAGGAAGTAGGAATTTATTTATGTATTTTGTGTGTGTGTTAGAGAGCAATCCTATGGCTCCCTACACAGAGTATTGGGTGAGTAGGGCATAGGATACTTCCAATCCTTGGATTCAAGGTTAGAGACAGTGTTCTGACCTCGGATCCAGGAATCTGAGCTCCCTTCCCCCTGCCCCTTGCAGATGGTGTGCAGTGAACTGCAGCGGCTGCCTATCCAAGGATGCCAAGAAGGAAGGAAAAGGGGGAAGGAAATGTTCCTGTGGGAGGGGAGGGGATTGGGGAAGCAGGTATAGAAGCTATCCCCAACCTTCCCCAGCCTCCTCCCCGCCCCTCCCTATTGACTCAGCTAGATGGGAGAAAACATCTGTCTAGCTAAAATGCAGAGTGGGGGTTGGAGGGGTACGGAGGCTCCTCCCACTCTCCATTGGATGGTCATAAGTCTCTGAGTTCAGAGGCTTATGGCCATTGCCATAGAATTGCACCCTATGGGGATGGTCGTTTACAAGCAATGTTTCTGTATGTCAATATTAATAGGGGGGAAATAATCTACAACACAAACATAACACCCAACTGAACCATAAAATACCATTCCAGCAGAAGCAGAATAATCCTACTTCCAAATGTGTATATGTATATATACCATATATATATGGTGCAGTTACATCATCACATCACATGTTCTGTGAGGCCTGCTGTAATGCAGAAGCTGCCAACATTTCTGTCACTCCCTAGAACAGTGTTCAAACATAAGAAGAGCCCTGCTGGATCAGAGCAAAGGTCCATCTAGTCCAGCATTCTGTTCACACAATGGCCAAGCAGCCGTTGACCGGCAATCTGGTGATCTCCAAAGGCATTGAATTACAACCCCCTAAGTCCCAGCCAGCATGGCCAATGCTTTTGTATTTATTAAATTTAAATCCCACCTTTTTGCCAGAAATGACATTTGGGGATTCAAAATGGCAGGTGCAATGGGCGCGACATCCCTCTTCCCTTCTGGGTCGTCATGCTTCCATTTGGACGCCCAGGGACGATCCCAGAAGCAGGTAATCATCCCCCCTCCCTCCCTCCCTGAAAGCCCTTAGTTGCAGAAAGGACCATAAGTCTAAAACATCTGAAAGGAATCAAGTTGCCATAGAACCTTCCGGACTCCAGTGAGATTGAAGGCATAAACAAGATTTCTGCAGGCATTATCCTCCATGCAATCATAATTGTGTGAAGAAAGAGTGGTTGTCTTCGTCCCCACAATCACATCTCCAGATGCCCCTCCCTCTCCCAGCATCCAGATATTTGGGAAATGGCTATACAGGGAACACTTCCCATGCTGGTGTTCTCCAGATGTGTTTTACTGCAACTCCCATAACTCCCAGGCAGCATATGGCCACTGGCATTTTTAACCATTGAAAATGGCTCTGCTACTTGTTAAGGATGTCCATTGTTTGAACTTTTTGTGGCTTTTATTTGGTCGGGGCTGCAATTTGCACAAATTTGCATTATTTGCACAAATTATGCAAATTGTGGCCATTATCACTGCAAATTGGGGGGGAAGAATTCTGGTAACTGGCCTATCTTGCTGCAGACCAAGTTAGGCCAGTTAGTGGGAAATGGAATGAAGTTTGGGGGGCAGGGGGGTGACGAAAGTTTATCAAGCTCCTCCCCCGAAACAGATTCCTTCATCATCCCCGCTATTTGTTTGGTATTTAGATTTGCTTGTTTGTTTTGCTGTTCATAGCTTGACGAACAAATGTTCCCCGCCCTCAAACAAAAATTTGATGACATCAAATGAAAACTTTGCATCAACCTCAGGAGATCTTAAAGCTGAAATTCTAAACACCCTAACTATTGAGCAAGCCCCTTACGTAGTGGGGACTTAACTTCTGCGTAAGCATTCACAGGATTGCACAGTTTATGTCTTTACTTTGTTTTGGGGTGGGGTGGGGAGTCTGCCCTTTTTGCTGGACAAAACACCTGGGAATTTAGAAGTTGAATTTCCAGTATTTGAAGCATGGTGTGTATTGGGAGGGAGGGGTTGAAGAAGAGAAAGAAATGTAGATTGATATGATTTCATAAGCTTCACACTGTAATGAAACTCTGCCCCTTTCGTCACCTCCAGTTGTAATAAAGAGGATGAGGCCTCTTGTAGTTTATTCTAAAGGGAATAGAATTATATTGATTTATGAGTACAGGAGGAAATGATGGATTGGAGGGAAATAATTCCCCCTCCATGGCATTTTCACCATCAAACCATTGAGTTGTGAGATTGCTTCACACACACACACACACACACACTCACACACACCTTCCAATTGGCACTGGTGTCAGTTTCTCTCAAACAGGGTTCTGTGTAATCCACAAGTGTATATGACATTATGAAAAATATTCCATAAAGAATTACCTGTTACTTTGTATGAGTTTCCTGCTTAACTTCGAACGTTGATCCCACAATGTCTTCCTAATGATGGTGTGTGCATCACTTTCCTACCCCTACTCTTTATATCAGTGGACAGAGTACAATCCTCTGACTGTGCTCCCCTTAGAAAGAACCCCCAAATCTCAGAGGGTTCTATGCATCAAACACGCTGCCAGGCTCCTTCCAGGCAAGGTGGGAACAGTAATGGAGGTGATTTTTTTTTTTACCTCTCTGTCTTCCTTTAAAATAGTTTCCTCTAGCTGTGCCTTTGAAGCCATCTAGAGAGTGCTCACTGGTGGGAGCTGAGCTGGGGTTGGAGAAGCCATAGGATTTCTCATACCTTGGCCTCTCTTCTCTTCACCCCTCCCCATCCACTGGGACACCCTCTTTTCCTTCCCTCTGAGGCTACATTTGTAACTTAAGGAAGCAGCCAGCATGGTTCTTTTCATGGCAGCTGCTGTGAGGGGGCAGGGGCAGGGGATTAGAACTCAGAGCCCCCTCCCGAGGTCATAGTGTCTACAGATCCAAATAAGCCTATGGTTCCTGGGATGCTCTCCCAGGGATTATAAGATTGCTGTCTCCATCTCACTAGAGAAATGCATTCATCAACTCTATTTAATGGCTCTTATTCACAACAATCATAGAATCACAGAATTGTTGAGTTGGAAGGGACCACAAGGATAATCCCTCTGCGTTGTGTAGGAAAACCAGTTAAACCATTCATGAGAGGCGGCAGTCTAGCCTTTTCTTAAAAAACCTTCAGAGATGGAAAACCCACAATCTCTGTAGGTAGTTTGTTCCACTGTTGTACAGATCTTACCATCAAGAAGATTTTCCTTATAGTTAATCAGAATCTAGGTAGCTGTAACTGTGACTTATTTTAGATCCTAATTTCTGTGGCCATGGAAGATAGTTTTTTACCATCTTCCCTATGATGTCCTTTTATGTACCTGAGCACTGCTAACATGTCTCTCCTAAGTCTTCTTTTATCCAGACTGAACACCCCTAATTTCTTTAGCCTGTCTTCATAGGGCATGTCTTCTAGTTCCTACATCATCTTTGTTGTCCTCCTCTGAACCTGTTCTAACCTGTCAATGTCCTTGTGGAAATGTGGTGCTCAGCATCGTATGCCATACTCCAGGTGTGGTCTCACTAGTGCTGAGTAGAAAGGAAGAAGAACTTCACACGTCTTTGATGCAATGCTGCTTCTAATACATCCCAGAACTGTTTTAGCCCTTCTAGCAGCTATGTTGTGAATATTGTAACATCATCTGCAAGTTATAGGAAGGGGACAGTGTTGCATTCAGTTAGTTAATGCATGGGCATAGCTAGCCTTAGGATCTCAATAGCCTACAGTGTGGTTCTTCCTTTCCACTTCTCCCCCTTCCCATTCTCTCTCTCTGTCTTTCCTCCATTGCTGGGACCACATGGCTTGTTCTCTCGTTACTGCTGGTGTTGTAAAACACAAAGAAACGAACTGAACAAAATATCTTGAAATCCTATGCTGTGCCTGCTTGTGATTAAATACTAAAGAAAGGTGTGTTCTTTTTTAGCCTTTTCTGTGTGCGAAGGACTAGTAAATGCTCATTCTGTTTGGCCTTTTGTTTTAGGAGGAAACAGCAATTTCAAATAATCCCATCAAAACTGGCATGCAGTAGTTTTTCCATGTGGGCCTCCATTCATTTTGTCACTGCTTACTTCCACACACATACACACATCTAGAAGGCAGGAAAAAGGGGCAAACCTCATCCTCCACTCCCCCACTGCTGCCCTGGCTGCCACTCTTGGCTGGAAGTATAAATGGAAAATGGGGAGGGCGTTTGGAAGCATTTGGAGGTATGGGGGTGATGTTTGGTTGTTTTGGAGACAGGGAAAAGTCTGGTAAGGCAGGAAGTTGGGTTTTCTTCACCAATGTGGATGTTAATCCAAACTACAGAATAATGTCTTGGGGGGGGGGGATTTGTAATGTTTACCTTGACTTTGAGGTGAGATTTTTCCAAGTTCTCTCTTCACTGGCATCTCTAGATAATTCTGGAAGTTGATGTTTGTTCAAATATCTCCTGTAATTCATTGCTGTCTGTGCATTTGTTTGCTCAGTCTCATTCTTCACCATTCTGATTTGTGGGTTGTAAAGTAGTGTCAATCAAAACCAGGCTACAAGAGGGGAAAGAAAGGGGGTGGGTGCGGAGAGAGAATCACACATAATGCGCCACAAATCTTAAGCTATATGAAATCTCAGGAAATCTCATGTATTACAAGAGCATGACTCTGAAACCAGGGGTTCACAACCTGCAGGCTGTATGCAGCCCCAATGCCCACTCCATTACCAATTTAGTCTGATTTTTACTCACCACTTCCTGCTTCCAATACTCTAGGGACTAGCAGACGTTCTAGCAGCAGCTTCAGAGGTCTCTATGACCCCGAGTGCCACTGCTGCTGTCAACAACAGGAGAGTGTCAATGGTGCGCTCTTCTAAAGTAAGTGGAAAAGGAAGGGCTGGTTGGGGTGGAGATGGTGTTTATGGGAAACAGTGCTTATTTATGTAATAAGGGGATGTTTTTGTTGGGTGTGTTTATGTATCTATGTAAGGTATGGATGTGTTTGTGTTAGGGTGACCATATGGAAAGGAGGACAGGGCTCCTGTATCTTTAACAGTTGTATTGGAAAGGGAATTTCAGCAGGCGTCACTTGTATGCATGCAGCACCTGGTGAAATTCCCTCTTCATCACAACAGTTAAAGCAGTTCCCTCTGAACACTCTAGAAAAGAGGGCAGGGCTCCTGCAGCTTTAACTGTTGTGATGAAGAGGGAATTTCACCAAGTGCTGCATGCATACAAATATCACCTGCTGACATTCACTTTTCTATTCAACTGTTAAAGATACAGGAGCCCTGTCTGCTTTTTCATATGGTTACACGTGTGTGTGTGTGTGTGAACTGTCTACCTATTAGCTACTGAGCCAAATACAAAGTCTTCTCAGTGGTGACACCCACCTTTTGGTATGGACTCCCCCCCCGGGTGTTTGGGAGGTGCCAACTATGGCATACCTTTTGGATTTAGCATGCATTGCATATTTGAATGTATATTGTGATATATTTAATGCATTTTATTCTCTGTATAACTTACAATTCCTTTTTTTAAAAAAAATATATGTAAGTGGAATATAAAATTATTTAATAAATAAAGTGTGTGTGTGTGTGTGTGTGTGTGTGAATGAGAGCACATGCACAATCTCAGCCTCCCAGCAAACACCACATGTGTCCCTTGTGGACAAAATGATTATCCAGCCGTGCTCCAAAAACACATTTCATTATTATTATTATTTATTTATTTATATAGCACCATCAATGTACATGGTGCTGTACAGAGTAAAACAATAAATAGCAAGACCCTGCCGCATAGGCTTACATTCTAATAAAATCATAATAAAACAATAAGGAGAAGAAGAGAATGCACCAAACAGGCAGTATAAAAGTCAGAACTAAATCAAGTTTTAAAAGCTTTAGGAAAAAGAAAAGTTTTTAGCTGAGCTTTAAAAGCTGCGATTGAACTTGTAGTTCTCAAATGTTCTGGAAGAGCGTTCCAGGCGTAAGGGGCAGCCGAAGAAAATGGATGAAGCCGAGCAAGGGAAGTAGAGACCCTTGGGCAGGTGAGAAACATGGTATTAGAGGAGCGAAGAGCACGAGCGGGGCAATAGTGTACAGCATCTATGTTGACACTCGTGAAGCACCTTCTGTTATTCAGATTAGGGGTGTGCTCCGCTCCGATTAGAATCGGAGAATCAGAAGCGAATTGGCCTGCTCCGCCTTGCCCAGAGGCGGAGTAGAAGTGGACCGCGGACCCTTAGAAGCGCTTCTCTTTCCGTGGAGCGCTCCGATCGCCATTTTGAAAAATTTCACCCATAGGATTGCATTGCGGAAAACAATAGGGGATAACTGTGTTGTTTTTAAAGCTATCTTTCTGAAACTTCTTGTGCTTAGAGAGTCGTGGCTGGGGGTCATTTTGAGCCTACTCTCAGCTCTCTGCATGGTGTGGTTCGCTTGCTATATTTTTTGGAAAAATCGGGTAAAAAAACCAGTAAACCGGCGGGGGTTTTTTGTTGTTGTTGTTTTGTAGCGATGACAGGCACATTCAACTCCCAATCCTGATGAGAACTGATCACCTCATGAAGCATCCTCCAATCCCAGCGTTGGAGGGGCAGACTAAGGCAGAGCCACCCTGAGAGCTTTCAGCTTTCAGCGTCTTTGTGGGTTGTCGTTCGTGGGGACAGGAGTTAATTAGCTGCTGCTGTTGTGTTTGTTGGAGGAGATAGATTAGGATTTAGTGTGTGTGTTTGTTTGCTTCTTTCTGACTTTTTGCTTAGTTTGCTCTGTGTTTTTCCCTTACTTTGATTTAATATAAACTTTATTTTTAAATTTTGGAGTGTTTGTTTGGTTGGTTCCCCCCCCCCTCTTAAAGCCCGACTGTGTTTCATCTTCCTTCTTTCTTCTATATACAAAAAAATACAAAAAATACAGGAAAAAAAATTATTCTCTCTCTCTCTCTCTCTCTCTCTCTCTCTCTCTCTCTCTCTCTCTCGGTGTGTGTGTGTGTGTTACTTGGACTGTGTGTGTGACTGTGTTATTGTGTGAGTGTACTGTGTGCATTTCAAATCCTGTTTGGGCAAAGCATACACACTTCTTGTCCCATTTCCCTAAATACTTATTATTATTATTATTATTATTATTATTATTATTATTATACATATTATTAGTAGTATTAGCATTAGTATTATATTATTATACAAATTGCCGCACTTCCTTGTGCCCCCAGAAATGTCTGCTGCCTGCTTGCCTTCCCTCCCTCCTTCCCTGCCCGCCTTGCAGGGATGTCGTGTGTCTGGCTTTGACTCAGGGGATAAGTCCTTCCTGCCCTCACTTAGATTTTTTGAAGTTCCAAATCAATTTTTCAAGTGTGGAAGAAGATTCATATTTAGGTTTATCTACTCCCCAATTCATGGCATGTTGGGATTTCCTTTGAAATGGCCCCATTGAGCTGTCTGCAACTTTAAATCCCTGAGATACTGAGGTGTCCGATTTTCATAAATTCCCCAAAAATCAGGGGATGATGGGATTGGCTTGAGTCTTGGCATGCATGTGTATATGTACATGAGGTGTCATGGTGCCTAATTTGAGGTTTCTAATGTGAAAATTGACATAGTTCTTGCATGGGACTTGATTTGGGGTGAGTTAAAAGGTTAAAGCCCCGCCAAAAATCAGGGGATGATAGGATTTGCTTGAAACTTGGCATGAATGTGGATCTAGATGGCATCTGTGAGGGTGCCCACTTGAAATTTTTTTATCTGTCAAAATGTCGGAGAACAGTCCATGTCTGAAAATGGGGTATCCAATTTTCATAAATTCCCCAAAAATCAGGGGATGATGGGATTGGCTTGAGGCTTGGGATGCATGTGTATCCATGGATAATCTATCATGGTGCTGGGTTTGAGGTTTCTAACGTGAAAATTGACGGAGATATCGGAAGGGTGTGGATTGGGGTTATGGATGGTGCGTTAGAGGTTAAAGCCCCGCCAAAAATCAGGGGATGATGAGATTTGCTTGAAACTTGGCATGATTGTGGATCTAGATGGCATCTGTGAGGGTGCCCACTTCAATTTTTTTTACCTGTCAAAATGTCAGAGAACAGTCCATGCCTGAAAATGGGGTGTCTGATTTTCAAAAATTCCCCCAAAATCAGGGGACGCTTGGATTGGCTTGAGGCTTGGCAAGCATGTATGGATAAGCTATCATGGTGCCTAACTTGAAAATTGACGGAGATATAGAAAAGGGTTGTTTGAATTGGGGTTAGGGGTGCTGCGTTGGAGGTTAAAGCCCCCCCAAATCAGGGGATGATGGAATCTGCTTGAAACCTGCCATGAATGCAGATGTGCCTGCTTCCAAGTTTTTATCTGTCAAAATGTCGGAGAAAAGACCATGTCTGAAAATGGGGTGTCTGATTTTCATAAATTCCCCAAAAATCAGGGGATGATGGGATTGGCTTGAGTCTTGGCTTGCGTGTGTATCCATGGATAGTCTATCATGGTGCTGCGTTTGAGGTTTCTAACGTGAAAATTGATGTAGTTCTAGTATGGGACTTGATTTGGGGTGAGTTAAAAGGTTTAAGCCCCGCCAAAAATCAGGGGATGATGGGATTTGCTTGAAACTTGGCATGAATGTGGATCTAGATGGCATCTGTGAGGGTGCCCACTTCAATTTTTTTATCTGTCATAATGTCAGAGAACAGTCCATGTCTGAAAATGGGGTGTCCGATTTTCAAAAATTCCCCAAAAATCAGGGGATGCTTGGATTGGCTTGAGGATTGGCATGCCTGTGTATACGTCCATGAGGTGTCATGGTGCCAAACTTGTGGTTTCTAACTTTAACAGAAAAAAAGTTGTATACTTTTTTGGATTTCAATGCAAGCCTATTGGGGGGGAAAGCGGAGCTCCGATCCAGATCCGGAGCTCCGCAGCGGAGCGGAGCGGACTATAGGTGGAGCGGGGCGGAGCGAAGTGGCCTGATCTGCAAATTGCAGATCTGGAAGAGAAGCGGATCGGGGGGTCCGTGCACACCCCTAATTCAGATCTTATCTAGAAGGGAACAGAATCCAGACTGGAAGATTCTCAATTCGAAAAAGTCTGGTACAAAAATGTGATATTTTATAAACACTTCACTGAGATGGAACAACTGAATGGGACTTAGTGTGAAATTAGTAGGGGTGTGCACAGACCCCCCGCTCCGCTTCACTTGCAGATCCGCCATTTTCCGGATCGGGCCGCTCCGCCCCGCCCCCCGCTCCGCCCACTTCCGCTCCGCTCCGCCCGGAGCTCCGGATCCGGATCCGGAGCTCCGTTTTCCCCCCCCATAGGCTTGCATTAAAAGCTAAAAAATTATACAACTTTTTTTCTGTTCAAGTTAGAAACCTCATGTTTGGCACCATGACACCTCATGGGGATATACACACGCATGCCAAGTTTCAAAGCAATCCCATCATCCCCTGATTTTTGGCGAATTTTTGAAAATCGGGCACCCCACACACAACATCCCTGCGAGGTGGGCAGGGGAGGAGGGAGGGAAGGCAGGCAGGCATGCAGCTGGCATTTCTGGGGGCATAAGGAAGTGAGCCAAGGATAAGCCAGTAATGCATATAAAATGGAATAAATAAACAAATAAACAAAGGAGGGGTGGAATTAAAAGCAGCAGTGTTGCTCAATAAACAACAAGAAGAACTTTTTTTAAAAGGCTATATATGTCTTTTACCAGCAATAGGGGGACGTGCCCGGGGGAGGGGGAAGTAGCTGCCAGTTCAAAACACTGACAGCCACAGCTCTGAGAAGAAGTAAAACGCTCACTTCGACTCAGAACAGGCATTGCTCCACCACTGAAAAGTGACCATTCACTTCAACTCATGATAGGCATTGCTCCACCGTTTTACTCTCTTTGGAAGGCTCTAATGGCCTTCCAGTGCAGGAGAGAGTGGGGGCACGTCCACGATGAGATGCCCTAGGGGAGCTCATCCCCTTGCACCACATCGATTCAGTTGTTCCCCAAGGTTAGGGTGGGGAGCAGTGCTGTGTTTCTATCTCTTATTCTTGGCTTAGTATATGATTTCAGGTTGTGTTTGTGCATTTGGTGGGGCTACTGTTTTAAAAAACACGGGGAAAAGCCCGTTCAGATGAAGAAAGAGAAGTTTCCCAGAATCCCAAGTTACCTGTTTTGCCTATGCCCTCCTCCAACTTTGGGATCATCATGACCGGGAGCTGACTCTGCCCCTCAGCCCTTTGAAAAAGGTATTTTTCCCGCCGATTTTTTAAAAACGTCTAGCCCGCGACCCGTACGATGCAGAAAGTTGAGAGTGGTCTCAAAATGACCCCCATCCACGACTCTCTGTGCACAAGAATTTTCAGAACGATAGCTTAACCCCCCCCCAGTTATCACCAATTCTTTCCCTCAATGCAATCCTATGGGCGAAAAGCCGAAAACGCAGTTTGAGCCGCGCGGTTGACCCGATTTTCACAAAAATATAGCCCGCGACCCGTACGATGCAGAAAGTTGAGAGTGGTCTCAAAATGACCCCCATCCACGACTCTCTGTGCACAAGAATTTCCAGAACGATAGCTTAAAACCCCCCCCAGTTATCCCCGATTCTTTCCCTCAATGCAATCCTATGGGCGAAAAGCCGAAAACGCCGTTTGAGCCGCGCGGTTGACCCGATTTTCACAAAAATATAGCACGGGACCCAGACAACGCAGAGAGGTGAGAGTGGTCTCAAAATGACCCCCATCCACGACTCTCTGTGCACAAGAATTTCCAGAACGATAGCTTCAAAAACAACGTAGTTATGCGCGATTATTTGCCGCAATGCAATCCTATGGCGAAATGTTTTCAAGATGGCGACCGGAGCGCTCCGCCTGAACTCGGAGCTCCGAAAAATGGGCGCTTCTCTTCGCCTTGCTTCTAGGGGGTCCGCAGTCCGCTCCTACTCCGCCTCTGGGTAAGGCGGAGCAGGCCAATCCGCTACTGCTTCTACGCTCCTAATCGGAGCGGAGCACATCCCTAGAAATTAGTAATATCACAGTTTTTGATGAGAATACAGCAGGTACTTGTATTTAGCAAATCAAACTATTATGAAAAAGAACAGTTATCAAGAATACAAAATGCTTGCTAAAAAAAGAGCTAAAAGACTACCTGAATAGATGTGTAACAGATTTGATAAAAGCTATACAAGTCCACCTGACATCTTAGAACATTATTCCAGTTGAATGGGACCACACATTTCCCCACAGTTCCTACTGTTGATGAATTTCAGCAGCAATCCTATTCTTAGGTATCATGGCATTGTTGATGGCAATGTAAGTATTACGGAGTGCATTAGGAAGAAATTCTAATAGCCAAAGTTTCTCTCACAGCCTTGAAACGTGGAGTAATAACTCACTGCCTTGTCATCCACTATATTTCAGGCTCCTTGGCTAAATACCCTAATGTATGACTTCTTATTTAAGAGCCTTCATTTGGTGAACAAAACCACAGTAAATGGAAGTAGTGTACACATCCATTTTTCTCTTCTGACACCTGCAATGCAACAAGGGTCAGATTAATTAATCAAATATTTAAGCACACTGAGCAAGTCTGTATGTGTTTGTGGGAGAAAAGAGTGGATGCAATTGTTTCAGACTCTTCTACCCAGTATACATGTGTGGTGTAGTGGTTAGAGTGTTGGACTGGGAGTTGGGAGATCCAGGTTCTAGTTCCTACTCAGCCATGGAAGCTCACTGGGTGACTTTGGGCCAGTCACTGTTTCTCAGCCCAACCTACCTCACACGGTTGTTGTTGTAAGGATACAATGAACGGGAGGAGGATTATGTACACTGCCTTGTAGGGGTGTGCAAAGTGGGTCTTCTCCACCTTGAAATTCTATCAAGAGCTCCATTGAGGTGATTCTTTGCATCAATTTTGGAGCAGCTCCCCTTACTCCACCCTGTTGGATTACCTGTTGGAGAACCGTCCGTTTTTGGATAACCGCTCATCAATGGAAATAATCAAATGGTTACAGATCCCTCATTTTTAAAGATAAAAAGATAAAATTGGCACCATGGTAGCTCTTAAGGAGGGCTTTAGGCATGCCAAGTCTTTAGTAGATCCATGTCTTGATTTTTTAATTTCCCCATCAAACCTTAACCAAACACACGCACACACACACACACACACAGAGGAGAGAGAGAGAGAGAGAGAGAGAGAGAGAGAGAGAGAGAGAGATTAATCCACCCCTCTGCATTATTTATGGAGGGAGTTTTTATCTTTTACTTTGCTGATGCAGAGCTCCAGTGCTGCTGGTAGAAGTTTGTACTCCAGCCTTCTCCAACCTGGTGCCCACCAGATTAATTGGCCGGACCCCCCCCCCCACACACACTGCACTGGAAGCCCAGCCAGTAATATTTTAACTGAAATAAAGAGCCTGCCTATGCCTGACTCAGGTGTAGAAGCTTTCTCACTCACAATGCTGGCCAGCCCAGCAGCACTTTCACACAGTGGAAATGTGGATGATTGACTTCTATGAGTCTGAACAGAAACGGGCCTTAGCGAGACGGGGCACAATCTCAGAGCGAACCCCAGAATCATCCCTGTGTGTCCACATGATGCACAGGGGATCCTAGGATCAGGAAGGGATGATCCCTCCCTTGCCCCGGGATCTCACCCTCCCCTTTAGGACTGCATTTTCTGTAGTCCCAGGCTGAGCCTGTGGCAGCGGTTTGACCCGGCTCTGTGCAATTCCTCGCCGCAAGCCACGCACGGGGCACAGCGCTCCTCGGGGGGGGGGGGGGAGTGGGGAAACTAAATTAAATTTAGTTCCTAAATTTAGTTCCTCCAAGAAACTGCCTTGAGTTCCTTGGAGGAAAAAAAGTGGGATATAAATGTAATAAATAAATAAATAAATAAATAAACTAGGGGTGTGCACGGACCCCCCGCTCCGCTTCACTTGCAGATCCGCCATTTTTCGGAGCGGGTCGCTCCGCCCCGCCCCCGCTCCGCCCACTTCCGCTCCGCTCCGCTCGGAGCTCCGGATCCAGATCCGGAGCTCCGTTTTTGCCCCCCCATAGGCTTGCATTGAAAGCTAAAAAAGTAAACAACTTTTTTTCCGTTGAAGTTAGAAACCTCACGTTTGGCACCATGACACCTCATGGGCGTATACACACACATGCCAAGTTTCAAGGCAATCCCATCATCCCCTGATTTTTGGCGAATTTTTGAAAATCGGGCACCCCATTCACACCCCTTGGGATAGCTCCGTCAATTTGCATGTTAGAAACCTCAAACTCGGCACCAGGGCAGCTTATCCATGTGTCCACATGCACGCCAAGTTGCAAGCAAATCCCATCATCCCCTGATTTTTGGCGCGGCTCTACCCTCTAACGCACCTCCCATAACCCTAATTCACACCCCTTTAGATAGCTCCGTCAATTTGCACGTTAGAAACCTCAAACTCAGCACCATGATAGCTTATCCACGTGTCCACATGCACGCCAAGTTTCAAGGCAATCCCATCATCCCCTGATTTTTGGGGAATTTATGAAAATCGGGCACCCCATTCACACCCCTTGGGATAGCTCCGTCAATTTGCATGTTAGAAACCTCAAACTCGGCACCATGAGAGCTTATCCATGTGTCCACATGCACGCCAAGTTGCAAGCAAATCCCATCATCCCCTGATTTTTGGCATGGCTTAACTCACCCCAAATTGTCCCATTCTACAACTACGTCAATTTGCACGTTAGAAACCTCAAACTCAGCACCATGATAGCTTATCCACGTGTCCACATGCACGCCAAGTTTCAAGGCAATCCCATCATCCCCTGATTTTTGGGGAATTTATGAAAATCGGGCACCCCATTCACACCCCTTGGGATAGCTCCGTCAATTTGCATGTTAGAAACCTCAAACTCGGCACCATGAGAGCTTATCCATGTGTCCACATGCACGCCAAGTTGCAAGCAAATCCCATCATCCCCTGATTTTTGGCGCGGCTTAAACTTTTTAACTCACCCCAAATCAAGTCCCATTCTACAACTACGTCAATTTGCACGTTAGAAACCTATCCTTTGGTCCCATGACAGCTTACCCATGTGTCCCCATGGACACCAAGTTTCAAGGCAATCCCATCATCCCCTGATGTTAGGGGAACTTTTGAAATTTGAACACTCCAGTACGTCAGGGATTTAAAGTTGCAATTGCAGACAGCTCAATGGGGCCAGTTCCAAGGCAATCCCAATATGCCACGAGATAACCCTAAATCTTCTGGCACATTTGAAAAAGGGATTATTGAATTTGATAAAGTCTAAGTGAGCGCAGGAAGGACTTCTCCCCTTAGTCAAAGCAAGACACATACACCATCGCTGCAAGGCGGGAAGGGGAGAAGGGAGGGAAAGCAGGCAGGCAGCATGCATTGTAGTGCCGCAAGGATGGCTTGAGCACTAACGCATAGCAAACCAACCCATAAGTGGGCGCAAAGTGAGGCAAAGATGGCTGGTTGTTTCTTTCTAAGCCAGCAGTTACGCCTTGAGGGGCACAGAGGAGGACGATTGGGAGCAAACCAGGCACCAGGCGGGCAGAGAGGCAGGCAGAGTAGGCGAGGAGTCAGTCCTGGCAGATGCCCCACCACAGCAGCACCCCGGGGGAGGCGGGCAGGCAGGCAGGCAGGCTGCGGGCATTTCTGGGGGCACAAGGAAGTGATGGCTGGTTTCTAAGCCAGCATTGCAGTTAGTCACGCATTGCAAACGCAAACCATCCCAGCGAGTCGGTCACCGAGGAGGACAGGCTAGCAGAGGGGCAGGCAGAGTGACATGTCATAGATCTAGTATTGGGGAGGAGTCAGTCCCGGCAGATGCCCCAAC
Organism: Elgaria multicarinata webbii; assembly: GCF_023053635.1. Classification (NCBI taxonomy): domain Eukaryota; kingdom Metazoa; phylum Chordata; class Lepidosauria; order Squamata; family Anguidae; genus Elgaria; species Elgaria multicarinata. The sequence continues at coordinate 154,065,325 of NC_086172.1, read as the reverse complement.
ACAGTAGCACCCTGGGTGGGCATTGGAAAACGCCATCTTGTGGGTCAATACTTCCCCCACCCCATGTCCTGCAGGGTTGCCTGCCTAACCCTTGTGGGGATGGGAGATGGAGATCTTAGAGTGGCAGTGCCAGCAGCAGCCTTCGGCTTTCCCCTGGAACCAGTCGCCTTGCCCGCCTCTTTCCCCAGCAAGATCGCCTGGTGCTGCCTATGAAGATGCATCTTCATGCTGCTGGTTCCATAATGCCCTGTCGATGAACCCCTGCTTAGGCTGAGTTTGCAGTGGCGACAGACAGCAAAGCGGGGATCCGCTCCCAACTCAAAGTGGTCCCACACGATGCTTGTCTTTCGTTTCCGTGGTGACACCACCAATTGCCCGCCTGAGCTCTCTGGTGTTGCCACAGAAACAGGGGTGTGGGATGAGACTGGGGAGAGAGCCTCGGCCTGCTGCTGCTCCTCCTCAGCCCCCACATCCTGGAGGCCCACCGCCTCCTCCTCCTCCCCCCCCCTCCACTGTGCTGAGGACCTCGTCTAGGTCCATCAGCGGGCTCGTGGGCTGAAAGGAGAATGAAGGAGTTGGGGATACTCCTCCTCCTCTAATGGCACTGCTGCCACGTGCCTCTTGCAAACGGGCACTTTTCCCATTCCCACCCTCAAAAAGAGAACGCCGGGCACAAGTTGCAGAAGAGAGTGGCTCTGCCTGCTGCTTGTCCTGCTTCTGTTTTGGAGCAGTCAGCCAAGGAGTTGCCCGTTTGAGTTTCACAGGAGGAGAGGAAGCCCTGCTGGCAGACTGAGCCTTGCTGCTTTCAGCACGCCTGCTTCCTCTTTTCATGATGACTAACAAAATATTAATACTACTAATACTATGTATAAGGTACTACTAAGAATATGTATAAGAAGAATATAATATGTTTAAATGTAGGGAAATGGGACAAGAACAATAAAATATACTACTACTAATATGTATGAGAATATACTAATATATATATATATATATATATATATATATACTACTAAGAATATCTACAAGAATATAATAATATGTTTTAGAATATTACTAATAAATGTAGGGAAATGGGACAAGAAATGGGACAACCACTACTATAAGAAGAACAAAATATGAATACTACTACTAATATGTATGAGAATGTATACTAATAGACTACTAAGACTATGTCAAAGAATATAATAATAATATGTTTAAGAATAGGGAAATGGTGTGCGTATGCTTTCCCCAAAATGCTCAATCTGTGGCTGCCTGTTGAACTTGACAAAAGCAGCCCACTCCGTCGAAGTTACACAGAGAAGAAAAAGAGAATCCAATTTTTTTGGTATATTTGGTATATAGAAGATAGAAGGAAACACAATCAGGATTTAAGAGAGGGGAGGGGGAAAAAGAACCAACCACTACTATAAGAAGAACAAAATATGAATACTAATATAATATGTATGAGAATATATACTAATGGACTATGTGAAAGAATATAATAAAATATGTTTAAGAATATAAATGTAGGGCAACCAACCCAACCACACACTCCAAAATTCAAAAATAAAGTTTATATTAAATCAAAGTAAGGGGAAAACACAGGGCAAACTAAGCTACAAGTCAGAAAGAAGCAAACAAACACACACACGCACCAAACTAAACCTATCCTAATCTATCTCCAAAGTCCAAAGCAGGAGCACTAACTAACTAAGTGTTCCCTCCACGAACGCCAACCCACAAAGAGACACAAAACAGAAAGTTCTCAGGGTGGGTCTGCCTTAGTCCCCCCTCCAACGCTGGGATTGGAGGAGGATGCTTTCTGAGGAGATCAATTCTCATCAGGATTGGGAGTTGAATGTGCCTGTCATCGCTTCCAAAAAAAAATAAATAAATAAATAAAAAAAACCCAAACCCCGATTTTTAAAAAAATATTGCACGTGAACCACAGCACGCAGAAAGTTGAGAGTGGTCTCAAAATGACCCCCATCCACGACTCTCTGTGCACAAGAATTTTCAGAACGATAGCTTAAACCCCCCCCAGTTATCCCCAATTCTTTCCCTCAATGCAATCCTATGGGCGAAAAGCCGAAACGCAGTTTGAGCCCCGCGGTTGACCCGATTTTTTAAAAAATATTGCACGTGAACCACAGCACGCAGAAAGTTGAGAGTGGTCTCAAAATGACCCCCATCCACGACTCTCTGTGCACAAGAATTTTCAGAACGATAGCTTAAACCCCCCCCCAGTTATCCCCGATTCTTTCCCTCAATGCAATCCTATGGGCGAAAAGCCGAAACGCAGTTTGAGCCCCGCGGTTGACCCGATTTTTAAAAAAATATTGCACGTGAACCACAGCACGCAGAGAGGTGAGAGTGGTCTCAAAATGACCCCCATCCACGACTCTCTGTGCACAAGAATTTCCAGAACGATAGCTTCAAAAACAACGTAGTTATGCGCGATTATTTGCCGCAATGCAATCCTATGGCGAAATGTTTTCAAGATGGCGTCCGGAGCGCTCCGACTGAACTCGGAGCTCCGAAAAATGGTCGCTTCTCTTCGCCTTGCTTCTAGGGGGTCCGCGGTCCGCTCCTACTCCGCCTCTGGGTAAGGCGGAGCAGGCCAATCCGCTACTGCTTCTACGCTCCTAATCGGAGCGGAGCACATCCCTAAAATAAACATCCCCACACCCTGTTTCTCTAGGGTTGGCATAGCTGATGGGCCCAGATTGTACCTGTGGATCCAAAGTTGATCCAAAGCTACCACTTCCCTGACCCCCACCCTCAAATGCTCTCTTTTGGGCTTTATCACCACCACCAGCTTTCCACCCATGTAGGCACAGTATGGACCACCACCAAACTAGTGCTCTTCTCTACCTACAGAGGCTGGTGGAGAGCCAACAACGCACCATCCTAGCTCTCTCCAGATATTAACCTGGGGTGGGTGGGTAGGAGTGCCATCTTATTCATTTATCATTAAATAACTAAATATTATTTCAGCTCAGTATCTGCAGATAAAGCAATTGTATAAGAGTTCCGAAGAACACTTCCACTTCCAACCCTCTCACTAATAACGCTAAGTTCTCCATGTCCCATGTTCTCCTAAAGTGAATCTCTTGCTAGGTGTTTTCCCAGGTCACTTTTCCGAGCTTAAGTAGGGTCGCTCTGTGCAGGGATTGTGGTCTATTCTTTGCTGATGTCCATTGAAATTTCCTTAAATATATAACAAATAAAGATCAAGACAGAAAAGCAAGGGCATGAATTCAAGAGATGTGTGAGTATTCTGAAAAACAAAATATGAGCAAGGTGGCGCGTCTTTATTTTTGGCTAGATGCCTATTTTGGATTCTGGAGACTAGCTTTCATGGTTTATATCATCCCCAGATCGCACCCCACAACTCACTTCATACCCCTACACAATGAATGACCTGTAAGTCATGGTTAGTGGTTGTTCATTCTATAAATTTTCTTACTTTCTCCCCAGCAGGTTGCTGAGACCTGGACATTAATCTCTATAGGGGTGGACATTTCGGCTGCAATGGATCATCTCTCAACTACTTTCTCTTGTCTTTGGATCCCATTTCCTTACCTCGATGATCACAGGCTGTTTGTTAACCTCAGTTGGAGGGTGGACATATGAAGATTTTGTTATAAACCAGACTTTCTTTTGTTTAATTTTTATGTTTTTAATCTTTATTGAAAATTGCACCAGAAGGAATGGCTTTCTCATATAGCTAATAGATTTAAGACACCCACTATTAAAAGACATACTGTTACAAAGTTCGGAGCAGTGGCTTGTTTGTAATTCTCTATTATTATTTTTTACTGATTCTTCATTCTTAGGACAAATCCAGTTTTGCATCTTTAATATTAATATAATATATTATAATTAGGGCAAAACCACATGCTGCAAAGACCATCAACTGTGGCAAAAAAATGGCAGTCCATTACAATGTTCCACAATCCATTCCGTAATGTCTAATTCAAGTTACTGCATGTGCTGGCGTTATGGCAATGTAAATGAACTGACCTTTCCAAAGTCATTCTCTTTGCTTAATACATATTGGCATTAACTGCCCTACAATCTAAACTGTGCCATCCAGATATTTTTAAGTGTGAAGTACAAACAATGAATAATAACAGAATAATAGAATAATAAAGGCAGCACAGAAAAGACTGTGAACTTAATCATCTGCTCCAGCGCCCATTCATGGTGCATGATTTCGTATTATACTCCAAACTACTAAACTTCACCAAGGGGGAGTCTACCCCGGCATTTATTGCAGGATTGTGTCACAGTCATCACTAATAGGGCACATGATGTTCACCTGCTCCCGCTGTGATCTCGGCTCCAACTCTCAGTTTCCCCAGAATATCCCTGTCTGCTTTTGTCATGGTTTTTCCAGCTGTCTCGCTTCCATTGCAAAGTATATGTACGGTGTGCCCCCCTTTGCGAGGTCGTTGATGTTCACCACGAGTTCTTGGCTCAGCAAACAGCCAGTTAGCTGTGAGGGGCGTGTGCATGGGTATCAGAGGTGTGCGGGAGTGGACCTGTCTACCATTTCTGCTACATGTTTTGGATGGGTATCAGCTTGTTTTACAGCCAAGTGTATTTTTTAAAAATATTTATATTTATATGTATATTTTAAAAATATTAATAGAAACATATCTCCGTACAGGAGCACATATTCAAGAGAGTTCCTATTCCCCCATGTGTTGCTGCCCGTCTGTGCTCATGCACATGCCTCAGAAGTCATTAAAAATATCTCTGCCCCGTAGCTGTGTCATCTGCCCAGCACCACCCACTTCTGCCAATCCACATGTGCAAGCGGCATAACAGGGGCACACGTGCTCCCGCAACAGCACTCCTGAAATTGTGGTACACATCGGTGTCGTGTGCCCCGTGACTGCTGATCACAGAAGCGGGGAACATTCAGAAGCACCCCTCTTCCATGCCGAAATGTCTGCAATTAGCCCCTAGTATCAGATATCAGTTTTGTCTTTCAAAGTAAAGATTACATGGGAGTTTTGAAGTACGGACAAAGTTAAATTGGATAATTGATTTCTTGTGCCAATAGAAAATAAACCAATTTGAAAACCACTATTTCCCCATATTTTCAAGCCATATGATGGAATCAAATTATAATGATCACTTCCTTGTTTTTCTTTCTCTTTTTTCTTTTTAGTTGTAAACGGTAGGGAGTCACTTTCATCAAGAGACGCACCAGCATAATACATCAATAGCTTTGATTTCTGTTTCCCTTCTGTTACAACATTGCAAATTATTATTTATTCAATGAATGAAATGTATACTGTTATGAATTTGACAGCACATTAATAATTATTTGCTGTGTGTGTGAATTTCAGTACCACCTGTTCCCATATTAACCTGCCCATTCCTGGAGATCTTCAGAGGCTGTGCTCTGGACTCCGCCATCACCTGAGCTTCAATGGGGCTAGAGCAATTCTGTGCTTGTGCTCCATTTGCAGAACTGTCTCCCTAGAAACCCTGCAGTGGCACTGAGTTCACAGTATTTCAGGCTCCAAGTTCAAGTGGTTTTATTTTTCTGATAATATGATGGGTAATGCATTTCATGATGCTCCTTGTGTTTGTGCTATTTTAAAATGGGTTTTTGTACAGTATTTGAGGATTTTATCCTGGCTTAGTTCCCTGAGCTAGCAACAACAAGGAAGTTAGACACAGGGCCAGAGACTGGCCAGGTCCCAGAGAGTTACTCTCTCTGCATCAGGGCAATCCAAGAACACAGCATTTCAAGGGGAAAATGGTGCCAAGCATGATAAAGAAGTCCAAAAACAGGCATAGTTCAATAGCAGGTCCATCAGGCAGAGCCAACATCAAACAAAATGGAACAGCTCAAGGGTAAATGACCCGGGAAGTCCGGTGATCAGTCAGGGCAGGAGGCAGGATCCAGAAAACGTAGCTACACATACTTAGAGCCTCTTTGTTCCAACAGCTAACAAGCCTCAATTGGCAGCCCCACATAGAACACCAATGTAACTGAAGTTACATTGATTTCAATGGGTCTACTCAAAGTATGACTAAGGGCCTTGCTAGACCTACCTTTGAATCCAGCCTTCAGGCGCGGCGAGCCCATGCTACAATTAGCATGGGCCGTCGCACGTATCCAGACGTCAGATGCGATGGGGAAAGGAAAGCCCCGTCGCATCGCCCATTTTTAAAAAATCTTAAAGGGGCCATGTGCGCAGAAGCGCACCAACGAAAAGGTAAGTGTTTTTTTTAAAAAAATAAAGGGTTCCCCACTCCCCCTGCCCCCGATTTCCCCCCCACAATGTCTGATGCCCCCAGCTCGCCAGTCCGCCCCCGCTCGCCAGTCTGCCCCCCCGCTTGCCCGCTTTCTCTCCTCGCCCGCTCACCATCCTTGCCCACTTGCTTGCCCGCTTGCTCTCCCCGCCCACCTCACCCGCTCTCCTCACCTGCCTCGCCCGCTCTCCAGGTCCGATGCCCTCTCTGCCCCCCTGGCCACGATCTCTCCACCCTGGCTCCACTCTTCCCCCCCACCATCTCTCCTGCCGGGCCCACTCTTTCCCCCCTGCCCCCATCACTTCCCCCCACGATTCCCTGATGTGTGGCTACTCCCGGCTACTGTGCGTGGCTTCTCCCGGCTACTCGCGAGTAAGCGAGCAGCTGGAAAAAGCTGTGGAATCTGCTAGACTTTCCGCAGTCCCGGGGCTGAGGAAAAACCGGCCCAAAAGTGGTGCCGGTTATCCCGGGTCAAGGGAGGGTTTAGCCTGGCCTAACCCCGGGATCCCCTGTGCGTCATCTGCATGCACAGCAGGGAGCCTGGGCCTTGCACCAGGCTAAACCCTCTCATAGGAAGGCCCTAAGTCTGGCTCTAACCCTTTGCTTTTATCTTGTTGATAAACTGCAGTGCCGATCCTTATGGACAGAAAGGCAGAGTATGCATATTTAAAGTTGCAATCCCATGTTACAGTCTTTAGCTGGAAGTAACCAGCATTGAGCACAGTGAGACTTACTTTTGAGTGCACATGCATAGGATTGCTCTGCAAAATAATTACATGAATAACCAATGATAGCTTTGTTACAATTCTTAACTATATTAAGGCACTCTGGAATTACTTGATTCATCTGGTTGCTTATTATTCACATCGTGTAGGAGGGGGTTAATGTGCATTCCCCTCTATCATGCACATGAGGCAATATTTCCTACAAGGGCCAGTTTTTGGAGCAGGAAGAATTGCATCAAGTGGGCTTAGGCACTTACAACATTATGTGTGAAACTGTTCCAGGACACATTCCTTCATATCCACCACATGTAACCAGGGCTGGTCGTTTAACAAGTGTGTGAACTATGAACCAGCCCATAAATTGTAACAAAACAAAACAAACGAACCTTTAAACAGGCCAAAAATGGTAAAATGTCTGTCTATATCAACAGTAGAAATACAGTTGCTTTGGGTTATGAAACACACGTTTCTTCCCAGCATCCTTTGTGGCAGCTGTCATGGTACTTTTTTATTATTTTTTTATTACATGCCAAGCACCTTAGGGGTATACTTAGTTTGAGGAGATGTCAAATTGTATTTTATGCTTTTATTTGGGAACTAGTAAGATCCGTAGCTAGTGCGACACCTTCTGGGAAGGATTGCCATAGCTGTAGGGCACCATCTGAAGTATGACTCAACCAAGCATTTCCTCATTCCTGACTCTGAGGTGTGTGAGAGCCAACTGTGACCACCAGATTAATACTTAGCCTGAAGCCTCAATGGAAATAGTCAATCCAAGTAATTTCCTCAAAATGCAGTAACGATCTATCCTTTCATGGTAGTATTCAGCACCATTTCACGTAGAGAGTTGCTACTATTAAACCTACTTGTCTGAGGAAATTGATATATGTGAGTGATATATGAATGTGTATGTTAACAACTTCTTGTCCCACGATTTTGAAATCGTTCTTCCTTTTCATTGAATGTAATACCTGGGGATGGCAAAGGAGCTATTTGTCGCTTTCTGTGGTTATTCTGCCTTAAATGAAATAACAGCACTTTGCTGGAAAAGGCCGTTCAGAAGAGGACACTTAGCACAACTTTGTTTGTCTGTATGGTCAAGCAGACAGCTGAAATGTTTAGTTCCCAATGTTGAGACCATGGGGAATGTTGCCTTCAGTTGTTTTCTAGTACTGGGATGAATATTCTTATTGGGGAATGTTAAGAACATAAGAAGAGCCATGCTGGATCAGGACAAGGGTCCATCTAGTCCAGCACTCTGTTCACACAGTGGCCAACCAGCAGCTGACAAGAAACCCACCAGCAGAAACTGATGCATAGAAGCTTACTGCCTCTGATCCTGGAGGTAGCCCATAGCCATCAGGACTAGTAGCCATTGAAAGCCTTCTCCTCCAGGAATTTATCCAACCCCCTTTTAAAGCCATCCAAATTAGTGGCCATCACTACATCCTGTGGTACTGAATTCCACAGTTGAACTATGCGCTGTGTGAAGAAGTACTTCTTTTATCTATCTTGAATCTCCCACCAATCAGCTTCATGGGATGACCCCAGATTCTAGTATTGTGAGAGAGGGAGAAAAATGTCTCCTCCTGTCTTTCAGATTTTGGAGTGAGGCTGTGTATTTCAGGGATGGAGTAAAACTTACTTATTTATTTAGAATATTTATATATTGCTCCCCATTGAAAAATTTCGGAGTGGTGTACAAGATAAAATGAAAATAAAAACAGAATAAAACAAAACAAATTTTAAAAGAAGCAAATAAAGAGATATTAAGGAAATTAATATTAAGGGAAGGCTTCCTGGAATAAAGATGTTTTCAGGAGGCACTGAAAGGAGTACAAGGTTGGAGCCTGCCTGACCTCCAGAGGCAGGGAATTCCAAAGGTGGGGAGCCACCACGCTGAAGGCTCTTCCCCTGGTGGACTCCAATCAGAGGATGGATCTATGTGGAACCACCAGGAGCAGACCCTCAGATGACCTCAATGACCAGGCAGGTTGGCAGGGTAGAAGGCGCTCTCTCAGGTATCCTGGTCCCAAGTTGTTTAGGGCTTTGTACACAAGTACAAGAACCTTAAACCTGCCTGGTAGCGAATAGGCAGCCAGTGGACTTCTGGACTTCTGTATACCCTCCTATATAGATGGTCACCGTACTTATTTCCCCAGAATGCTCAGAACAACTTTGCGTTATGGTATTATTTTCTAAGGGGCATTCTGGGGAGCCTGGGATGACACTAGAGAAAAACTGGTGAGTGTTACACCCCAAACTCTGAAAATTCACCATGCCCCATTACTTGCCAGGGCCCCCACAAATGTGAACAGACCATTTTAGCTTTGCACTAATTTACACTGAAGTAAAGCCATACATAGAGCTTGCAATGTGATTCACATTTTTTTAAAATAATGTATTTTGACAGTGTGCATACATTGAAAAAATACACAGAAACATGTTTCTATCAATGGGAGAAGAATGTGTACATTTCAAAGATGCACACAGTTTATTTATTTATTTATTTATTTATTTATTTATTAAAACATTTGTATCCTGCCCTATTATCACTGGGATCTCAGGGCAGCATGCAGATAAAATCAGAACAATATAAACATAAATACTTTACACAGCTAAAAATGTATTAAATCGTTAACAAATTAAAACCGGTAGAAAAAGATCAAAAGAAATAAAACAATTAAAATCAATTAAAACTATTTGTAACCATGGAGAATTTAGCCCTTGACAGCTTTGATAAAAAAAAGCCATATTTTAACTTTGCACTGAAATAAAGCCAGTATCGGTATCAGTCAGGCCTCTAAGGGTAGGGTATTCCACAATCGGGGTGCCACAACAGAGAATGCCCTCTCCCATGACCCACGATAATGTATTTTATTTATTTATTTATTTATTACATTTTTATACCGCCCAATAGCCGAAGCTCTCTGGGCGGTTCACAAAAATTAAAACCACAATAAAACAACCAACAGGTTAAAAGCACAATTACAAAATACAGTATAAAAGGCACAACCAGGATAAAACCACGCAGCAAAATTGATCTAAGATTAAAATACAGAGTTAAAACAGTAAAATTTAAATTTAAGTTAAAATTAAGTGTTAAAATACTGAGTGAATAAAAAGGTCTTCAGCTGGCGACGAAAGGAGTACAGTGTAGGCGCCAGGCGGACCTCTCTGGGGAGCTCATTCCACAACCGGGGTGCCACAGCGGAGAAAGCCCTCCTCCTGGTAGCCACCTGCCTCACTTCCTTTGGCAGGGGCTCACGGAGAAGGGCCCTTGTAGATGATCTTAAGGTCCGGGCAGGTACATATGGGAGGAGGCATATGTATGTCTCACATTGGTGGGACGCAGAGGAGGGCTCCTCCAACAGTTCTCAAATCTCGGGCAGGCATTTATAGGGAGAGGCACTCCCTCAGGTACTGAGGTCCCAAACCGATTAGGGCTTTGAATGTCATTGCGAACACCTTGAATTCCGACTGGAAGCATATAAGCAGCCAATGCAATTCTTTTAAGACCAGTGTTCTATGGTCTTTATACAATGTTTTGGTGCATACATTTGGAAAAATACACACAAAAATACAGGTGGATATTCATGAAAGAAAAAAAAGGTGGGGGAGATCTTGCAATCTGATACAGACAGAAGTTGGAAAAAGGTTTGTGGTGGAATTCTGAGAACTTTGGTGAGCTCAAATTTCACTGATTTGCACATCCCTATGTCTAAGATTAAACTAAAACCCCCAAACTATTGACATCTCTGCAACCCATGGTATTAATGTAACATGTAAAGTTGGCTCTGAACCAACAAGTTTTGAAAGATTTATTGTAAACCTACAAAACAGACAGAAAGTATGTGGCATTTTAGTTCTTTATAGATCTTTAGAGATGTCAACTCCATGTGGGAAAGTCTAATGCATAGAGGGGAAGTACCTCCTGGAATATCGATTGTGGACATCTGCAAAGGGAAAGCTGGTGTGCCTAAAGGTGTACACATGAAACTGGGAATCTTAATCACACAGGATTCCTAATCACAGGAAAGCCCATGGGAACACTTCTACACATGTAAGTATACCTTATGCAAATTTCTGTGATCAATACATGAATGTTTGGGCAGGACAGGAAGACACAGTCCTGCTCCACATCCATACTCTTGATCTCCATACATAGGGCTAACATTTGCAGAAGGTTTATTAATCACGCCGTTAAACCAATTGCAAATAGTGGGGGAGGATCAGTAAATAGACCAGATGGATTTCCAACAGGTAGCCAGTCTCTGATTTGAATAGGAAATTATGATTTCCACTAATTAGGCTTTATGGATGCAGAAATGTCATGGGTCTTTCCCAGCTCATTACTGCTCTCTCTCTTGGGTAAATAACAATCAGGTGAGAAAGACCCACACAGTTGACCCCACCCACATGATTTTGGTACCTGTGCCCATAATGCAGCCATGTGGAATTGCATCACCACGAAACAGGGTCCCAAGACACCGTAGAGACACATCTGATGGGTACCGTTATTTCCCTCCAGATGGCAAGCAGAGACATATGGTGCCTCTGCATTCACTCTCTCTCAGCACAGTGCTGCTATAATGCAGCTACTAGCAGCTTTATGACACTTCCAACTTGGAAAAGGACAACATCTGTTGTTCGGGAGAAAAGCACAACGCTTCTACAGTCCAGGCCCAAGGGAGACATTTGTGGATGCCTGCAATGTATGCCTCACTGGGGAAAGCCTGGCAGCTGCTACCAAAACGCATGTAGTGATGCTCAGAAAGAGCTGTGGCCATCTGTCATTCATGCCGCAAAACAGTGCCCACCTACAACCATCTTTTCTGAGAGACTGTTTAGCACTGTGGTGTTATCTCCATAGTCAACTGTGGAGAACATGCCTCTCCCAGCAGGTATTAAAAGGAATCTCTTTCATTTAATGAGCGAAAAGGTAGATACCTGGAGATACCTGTGGCAAGTGCTCTCACCCTGCTACTGATCATAGAATGGGTGGAAAGAGAGGCTTGAAGGATGCAGAGAAGAAGAGCTATTAATTAATTCAATAACCTGAAATGGGGTGGATTCAGACCTACCCAGTTAGTTACTTTGAATAATGCTTAGTATGTTGAACCTAGAGAAGAGAAGATTGAGGTATGAAGGATTGTGGAAGGGAGGAGATTATGCTGGGTGTGTTCCCAATGTTAATCCAAAGCAAATGAATTAGAATTGACAATATTTTCACATTGGTTGTTCAATTTAGAAATGCAAGTGCACTTATGTGAAATATTGTCAATTTTAATTCATTTGCTTTGGATCAAATTTTGTACATTTTATGGTCCTTAACTTGTTTTTTTCATCCCAATGTTGATCCACCTGAAGATGATCACAGCATTCTGAAAACGGTTTGGGTCGGACACCAGGGACAAGCAGCTAGGGATGGATGAATCTGACAATTTTGGTTTCTTCCAGTTTCTCGTTTTTCCAGTCTTAAATTGGCTTCATCTTGAACTTTGAGATTTTTGTTTTGTTTTCTAAAGTTTGCATGAAAATCATAAGCTTTTTTCTGCATGTTTCTCCTAATACGGAAGTAGAATGCATACCTTTTGAAAATGCGCACAATTGATATTTACATTTAGAAAAATACACATAGAATACTCACAGATTTTCATGCAAAACAAAAGAAAAAACAAAGGTTGCAATCTGATATGGGCTCAAGTGGGAATAAGTTTTGGTATGGAGTTCAGGGAACATCACTGAGCTCAGCTTTTGCTGATTCACACATCCTAATTGGATGTGTTATTATACCAAGCTTCCCCAACCTGGTGCAACTAAACTTTTTGGACTCCAACTCCTATGAATCTCTGCCAGCTTGGCCAATGGTCAGGAATCATGGAAGTTGTAGTCCAAAACTTCTGGAAGGCACGAGGTTGGGAAGGCTGTATTATGCCTGGCTCCAGCTTTGTTATACTCATTCTTTATATTGCAACACAGGGTGTTTCTTCCTCCACATTTTTTTTCCACACCACCATTATTATTTCTACTTCCTCTACTGCCAAAGGCAACATTCATCCACCCATTAGTTACTGAACAATTTAGAACTATCTAGTATCCATACAAATTTGGATAGATTTTCTTTATGTAGTCAATCGGCCATTACAGAATAATTTTTCATCCAGGATTATCCCCTTAGTGACACTGGAATCAGAATGTTAACTTAATAGATCTGAGCATATAGAATAAATTGGGCTAATGTTTTTAAAGAAATGGTTTAAATTTACTGGGCTTTGAATGTGGCTGGGAAACATTCATTTTTTGCATTTGATTTAACACTGTTTTAGCTTTTCTTTTCTTTTTTTAAAGGGAAAACCCCCCAAGCTTATAACTTAGTTAGCTTTTAGCACCTTTTTAAGATCTTCACACTGGAAAAATAGATTAAAGCCTGCCGCTACTATTTGGATGTTTAATCTGGCTGATCGTAACGGCTTAATTGTGTAATCCTCCCTTCCCTCTCATGTTGAAAGCACATGTAAAGGGGTTGTGTCAAGTAGCCCTGACCCTGCTGCTAACACCTCTTCCAGTCCTCTCCTTGCCCCTGCTTTGACTGAGTCCCTTCACATGGCTACAGAACACAGGGCTGGTGGAGAGACAGCCTGCATGAGGCGAGACTGAGGCCTTAGCTAGACCTAAGGTTTATCCCGGGATCATCCCAGGGTCATCTCTGCCTGCTCCCGGGATCCCGTGTGTCATTTACATGAACAGGGATGACCCCAGGACGATCCCGGGATAAACCTTAGGTCTAGCTAAGGCCTGAAAGAACTGAAAGAATTGGGCACATTTAGCCTTGAGAAGAGAAGACTGAGGGGAGATATAAAAGCACTCTTCAAGTACTTGAAAGGTTGTCACACAGAGGAGGGCCAGGATCTCTTTTCAATCATCTCAGAGTGCAGGACGCAAATGAATGGGCTCAAGTTACAGGAAACCAGATTCTGGTTGGATGTTTCCATGCTCCCATCCAACCCACCCCTGATGGGCGCAGTGCTCCTGAGGAGCTCTGCGCGCGGGTCCTGGCTCCTCATGAGTAACTGCAAGGAGCCGGGACAAACCGCGACTCCTGGCCTAAATGGTAGAGCGAGTTCCCGGGGCAAGGGAGGGATCATCCCCCACTTATCCGGGGATCCCCTGTGTGTCATGTGGATGCACAGGGACAATCCCAGGGATAGCCTGGGATTTCACCCTATCTAGCTGAGGCCGGTATCTGTCATAGGGCCCCAACAGCTGTCAGTGCACCTCAGTACTGGTACAAAGCTATAAAGCAGTACTGTGGCACCTCCCTTTTATATGCTGCTTTCATACTGCTTTCATAATGGAATATTCTGCTTGGTGTAGATGAGTCCTATATGTATATTTTATGGGTCTTTACAGAACAATCCTAACCCCAAGAACCACTGGCTGGAGGGGATTATGATGTCCTTCCACTGAAGAAGATGAGCTCCACAAGGGGGTGCAGACGTCCACCCGGTAGCCCCAGAAGTCTCCATGGGTATAGATCTACCACCAGCAATCTTTCAGCCAGCAGTAGGCTGAAATAGGGCAACCTGGAATAAGGAGGTGTCCTTCAAGCTTCTCAATCCAAGGTCCCTTAATTCATCTGAGAAGCCCTAGGACCTGTTCACTCATCTACACCCTCCATTTGAAAACAGTGGGAGAGATTTATTATTTGTTTAAGAAAAGAACCACCAAAGAAGAAAATAGTGGGTCCCCAAGTAATGTCCCCAGGTAATAGTGTCAATGACATTGCACTAGCATAAAGAGGTTGCCTTGCCTAGCATTAGCCATCAGGACTTTGAATTTAACAGTTAATCTGCCACTTCACTCCTGATCAGTGTGCTCCTCCTCTACACACTGACCAGGATTTCTGAATGGTCCCTTCCATGCCAAGGAGTTAGACTTGGTCATGTGTTTTGTATTTGGAGCTTTAGTGAAAAGGACCGTGATTTAAATATTCATCAGAGACCTGGGACTGGCTGCAGCTCCCTGATGAGTTCATACTTGGTGGCAAACTTGTGTTTGTTCTCTTGCTGTGCAATGCAGGAAATGGATTTCCCACTGATGCTCCCCAACATTGTGTACAAAAATGCCATTTTATGAGTTTCCTGTTTTGAAATCCTTCACAAACATCAGAACCAAGGACAAGCAAGGGTGTGAGGATCCACAGAAATTCAATGGCCAAAATCTTTGTTAGATGCAAATGTCAGATGCAACAGTACAATTTAAATGGCACAGAGAAAATGCAAACTTGACAAATTCTTCTTTTGACTGAATTAAAATTCAAAAGCCAGCTCAGTAATCCCAATGTTTCAGGGACCCTGGTGTCTCCTTCCTAAGCAATCTTTGCAGGCCCATCTTAAATTAATGTTTTCTTAAAAGGTTATATTCACACTTTACTAGACTGGCTGGCTGTCTCCGCCCAATTATCCAGTGGGTTTTAGGATCCTTGGAGACTTCAGAATAATTGGGATCCTATGGTGCATAATGAAGAATGCTCCTTAAATAGAACTTGAGATATAAACAAATAAATGGAAGATGTTGTGATTGTGCCATTGAATATGTATGCATCTCTGAATTTATCCTCAGAAGGCTGCACAATAATGAAAACTCCAATAAGCACTGTGAGTTCTGTTTGGCCTTTACAGGGAACTGGAATATCAGAGCAATGATCTGATTATTCCAATGCTACTGATTGCTCTTCAGACGTCCTGCTTCAGTAATTAGAGCATGCTGGCAATCAGCAGGAGCCAAAAATGGCTCTACTCAAATTCCAGCGGCTTCATTCTTGTCTAGTGTCCTTTGCTTTTAACTTTGCATTCATTTGATTTTCTACACAACTGAACTTTTGTATCGTGGCTTCATGGGGTTCCTATTGAACGTTCTCAATCACAGAATTTGCATCCAAAATATGAAGGATCATCAAATCAAAATATTGCTCCAAATTTGTAGGCAGCAGCCTACACATTTGTAAGGCTTTTGTGAAATCTAGATGTGGTTTGTGTGTGTGTGTGTGTGTGTGTGTAGGAAGGGAGGGAGGGAGACAGAGAGAAAGCTCTTCTCTAAACGAGCAATTTATTGCACACTCACAAAAGTTTGTGGGTCCATGACATGATGTTATCAACAGCCAGGGTATCTCACACACTATCCCCTAGAAATCTCGCTTTTAAAAAACACAAACCAGAGATAATCTGGTAATATGAGATAGCGGGTTATCCCAGTGTGTAAACCCAGCATCGCACTATAAATACGCCACTAGTTGGCACTGCCAATCCTTTCTTTCATAATCTTTCCACCACCCCTTCTCTTTCTTTTTGTCTTTGCCCACCTCTTATCTCATATGCTTTCTGCCACCCCCTCTCTCTTTGCCAACTCTTTGTCTTGCACCCCTTCTATCCCCATCTTTCTGAAACCCTCCTTTTCTCTCTGTTCCTGACACATCATATCTAACTCCCCATCCAGAATGCTGACAGAGGAGGGACAGATCATTCTTGCCAAGAGGTCCTCACAGATCGCTCGAGTAGCTTCACCCATTTCAGTTTTCCCACACAAACATACACATGCTTTTTCCCTCCCACCCTCCTTCTCTTCCTCCGGGCCTCCCCCACCTATATAAAATTAGGCCGAACAGTGCATGAAATTAGGCTGCAAGTTTCTCAGCCCCAGTTTAAAGGAGCTGGTGATGTTGGGCTGGGGGCTTCCCAGTAGCTCATAGGGGAGTACGCTCTGCTTCACAAACCTGAGGGTCCATTGGAGGTCTATGGGAGCCCTGAACTTTCAGTGCGATTAGGTGACAGTTTTAAAACCATTGGATACCCGCAGTGCGGAGATATGCCTCATCGGAGCTCTGTTCCTTTTTCAGATAACCGCTTCGTTATAGCCTACAGGAATTAACAAAAATGCTTATAGATCCCTCAGTTTAAAAGTTAAAGAGATGAAACTTGGCACCATGAGAGCTCCTATGTTTGCCTTTAGCCACACCAATATTAAAGCAGATTTGTTCATGCTTTGATTTTTAGGATTTTTTTTTTAAATGAGGTTTTACAATTATTATTTTAAAACATTGTGGTCAGTTTTAAAGATAATGAGATGAAACCTGGCAGCATGATACCTCTTAAGTACCCCTGCATTTTCCCAGGATAACTGGTTGCACAGTTATCCCAACTTTTGCCATGGTCCCAGGACCATCCCGAGGACTGCAGCTTGTGTGCCTCGTGCTCCCGGGGCCTGAAATGGGTACAGAGCCACGTGGGGTGGCTCTGTGCCCATGGGGTGGGGGGCAGAAATTTTGCCATCCCAGGGATGGCATGGGAATTGGGTGAGAGGTTTTTTTTACCTTTGTTTTTTGCTACCTGCACGCAGGGCTCCTAAAAACAACAGCAAGGTAGCTGTGACATCCATCTTTCCTTCTGGGACATCACGAAGCTGTCAAGACACCGGGGGAGGATTGCAGAAGCAGATACGTCCATGATCCTCCCCCTCGCTCCCTCTACACTCTTCAAGTGTAGACATGCCCAGAGAGAGAGAGAGAGAGAGATGTTGTTGTGATGCCACTGATCACTATTTGGGTAATAGTTGGGGAGAGAAAGATATAGATTTCTCCTTCATATATAAATGCACGCATGTTCACATGAGCGATGAAAGGGTTAGCCTGGGCCAGATCAAAGGTCCATCCAACTCAACATTCTGTCCCCTGACACTGGCCAGACAGAGTTCAAAGCAGCAGCAGCAGAGACAACTTTGTCAGTTAGCACTTGGGAATAATGCCCATGGCAAAGCAAAGGATCAATGGGGTGACAGATGTCGCAGCCAGATCGCCCTCACATCCATAAAAGGTCCCTCCATAATGTGCAGGGGTGTATTAATGCAGAATCAAAGGGGTGGGTGTGTGTTTGTGTGTTTATGCAGAGGAATGGTTTGATGGAGGGGAATTTAAAATTTCATTTAAAAATCAGCAGATGAAGGGATCTGATTCAAACTTGGCATGCTTAAAGCCCTACTTAAGAGCTGTCACCCTGCCAAGTTCCATCTCATTATCTTAAAAAAAATGGCCATGGTGTTTTAAAAGAATATTTTAAAACCTCAAACTTTAAAAAAGTCCTAAAAATCAAGGGATGAATCAATCTGATTCAAACTTGGCATGGCTAAAGCCATACTTAGGTGCCAAGTTTCATCTCTTTACCTTTAAGAATGAGGGGCCTATAAGCATTTTGGTTAATTCCTGTAGGCTGTAATGAAGCGGTTATCCTAAAATGGAACGGTTCTCCGACGGGTAATCCGACAGTGAGGAGAGACAGAGCTGATCCAAAAATTAAGAGTAGAGGAGCACCTCATCAGAGATCTGCTCTGAATTTCGGGGTGGATAAGACCCACTCTGCACACCCCTAGTTGCTGGTGCTGGGGTAGCTGGATTAATGGTATGAGTGAGCATTATACACCGAGGGCACACTTGCCATCTCTTCCATTTAAGCCATGGATCTGTGCCTTTAATTGAAGCATGGCAGAGGGAAGTAGGTGGCATTTTTCCAATCATTGCTGTAGTGTGACATGGGGAAAAGTGCACCGGTCTCAGAGCATTTAGAGGAAGTAGATCTCTATCAAGACAACTTTATCCCATGCATGAGACCACTTAAAGACAAGCCCCTCTGAGAAGAAAGCAGTTCTGCACAGTTTCCTACACAGGGCAGTCGCTAAAGTTTACATCTTGCCCCAAGATGTCTTCCTAGCAGCTCTGCCCTCTGTGCGTCAGTGTTCATGCCCTACTCCTTTAGATGGGAACTTCCTGACTGTTAGAGCAGTACGACAATGGAACCAGTTACCTAAGGAGGTTGGGGGCTCTCCCACACTAGAGGCCTTCAAAAGGCAGCTGGACAACCATCTGTCAGAGATGCTTTAGGGTGGATTCCTGCATTGAGCAGGGGGTTGGACTCGATGGCCTTGTAGGCCCCTTCCAACTCTGCTATTCTATGATTCTATGGAGTATGAAAAATTAATGCATTGCCTCCTGCCCCCTTGAGATCAGAATATGGGTTAGAAGGGCACGTGTGCTTGGCCCCCTCAGCTTAAAAAGCTTCCATCTTTTGCCATGATGAAACTGCCAATCATTCTGGCACAACACAGAGTTTCTGGTGCACAGCCTGCTCAAAAGAGCATGAGATTGGAATAACAGTTTGGGCTCCAGGGGCACCTGTGATGCTGTGTGATCTTGCATGACTCCTGCCTGCACACTGTCTGGCTGTAATCATTGGCATCAATCCCTTCTATAAGCAGAATGAAAGTGCTTCGGAGTCATTCTTCCCCTTTCAAAATCGTCTTTGCACTCCATAAGCTGCACAGCAGCAGAAGCGATAAGGTTTAGGTTCAAAATGCATAGGGGAGTCTTTGGGGACAGGAATTCATTAGTGCTCTATAACCAGCAGCAGTGTCCATAGATCCTGTTTTATAACCAGCAGCGGTGTCCATAGAAACCAGTACCCATAGAGATGGAGGGGGGATCTTTGCATTTGTGTCAAGGTCTGAAAGGTATGGGGCATAGTACAATTGGAACCCACAACTTTGATATTGATGATGATGATGATGATGAAGAAGAATTGTATGGCACATGGTTGCATGTGTCTCTACTTCTTTCAGAGAGCTATGTGACCCTGTGGGGGGAATTGCATGGAAAGATTCACACAGCTAGATTTGTGTGCCCACTACCCATGTAATTCCATAACTACATCCATCACCCACTCCCTCAGATCAGAGGAGTGATGCACAAATTCACCATAGCACCTGAAATCTTTACAATATCAGTTTCAGACCTCAGGGGCAGTCAGGTATATGGAGGTCACTCATAATATCATATACACCTAGAGACCTCATGACATAGTACAGGACTTGATGGATGAATGGTGTGACTGAGTCTAAAGATGAGGCAGCTTCTATACCCAGACTGCTTCAAGGGAACATGCTATCTCTTTCTCAGAACATAAGAAGTGTCGTGCTAGATCAGACTAAGGGCCCATTTAGTCCAGCTCTCTGGTCACACATTGGCCAACCAGCTGTCGACCAGGGACCCCCAAGCAGGGCAAAAGTTCAACAGCTCACTCCTGCCTATGCTCCCCATATTCCAGACATGGTTCTGTGCCTTTAATATGTGGAAGAGAGAGAAATGGGCAGGTGCCAGTTGGCCCATCATTGCTGCAAAATCATATATGGAAAAAAAATGAACCTGTCTCAGAGCTCTTAAGGTGTTGTACTGCCCTTTGTGCCAGATTTGATGTCTATGGGAGTCGGTGACTGCACATGCATGAACATGGTAATGAGGCCAGCAAGTTCACTCATACCCAATCCATTCAAAATGAGGTTGGGCAGATTCATCCTCAATAGGCAAATTTGATACCTTATGTGATGCTGTGGTGTCTTCACATCCACTATGTGCTCGTTGTTAGAACCATTCAAGGAGGGAGCAGATATGGGGGTGGGGAGAGAAATGGTGCTAATGTAACAATAAGGGTGTTCAGTTGAGCAATAAAGAGGGTAGCAATAAATATAAGCAGCGATAAAGAGGGTAGCTGAGAACATATGTCGATAGCCTCAAAAAGCACCTGTTTCATCTTGAAGATGCTCTACCCCTGGGTTTTCTGCATCAAGTAGGAAGTTGGGATAGCTGATATACAAGCCCCCCTTCAATTCTATTGTACTATGTTTGAGAGTAAAAAAAGTCAGCATAGCCCTTAACAGTCCATGGTGCATCTAGAGCCTAATCTACACCAAGCAGGATATTGCACTATGAGAATGGTATGAAAGCAGTATATAAAAGGCAGGAGCCACACTACTGCTTTATAGCAGGATTGAAGTGCACTGACAACTGTTGGGGCCCACTGACACTTTCATATACCACTTTCATACTGCTTTCATAGTGCAATATCCTGCTTGGTGTAGATTAGTCCTAGGAGGAAGGCAGAAACAACATCCTGTGTTTTACGATCTTTTACAAATGACTCAAATTATCAGGGGGACTTGGTTAAACTTGCTATTTAGAAAGATAATAGAAGATGCAACTTTTCAGCTTTGAGCTGTTACAAAGGAGTGCACCTCATCCTATTTACATTTTTTCCCCAGAGATGCTCCAATGAGCTCCCATTGCTATCAAAGTTAGTTAAAAAATACCCTTTGTAAAACACCCGTAGTGCTTAACCCCAGAGGGTGGTACCCTGATGAGGGTACAATGGCAAACGTGCCTTTGAAAAGCAACATGTTTTCAGCTCAGAAATGTACAGCATCTTTGAAATCCATGTGGGATTTCGCTGCCTACTGGGTTTCACTTTGTTATCAAAAAACCAAAAAACCTGATTGATTCTTTCATCTGCTTAACCCACTGCAATGTTTTTCAATTAACATATTCTGGGAGAGACATGTCGTTCCCATCAAATAATCTGTTCAAAAGATGTAGCAAGCCTGCATTTCCTTGTGAAGTCAATTAGATTACACTTTTTCTTCTTCTTCTGTCTGTGAAAAGGATCTGGCTCTTTCCCACCTACTCACTGCAATTTCTTACCGTTGTCTTATGCCTCACCCTTTCTCATTCCTGGTATGCCTTCTTCTTTTGGATTGCGTATGAGAGATTTCTTTCTTTCTATCTATCTTCAGTACCTACCTTCTTGAATGGGTAATCTGGGCTGGCGTCAAGGTTAGACATGGCTTGGTATCTGTTGCACGCTCACACACCAGCAGAGGCCTACTGACAACAGTCCCCTAGTCTTGCTCTTCCTTCTTCTTTACCATTGCACCCTACTCGTTCATCTGCCTCTCATTCTGGCCTAGACAACAGTAGGGTGAACATATGAAAAGGAGGACAGGGCTCCTCTATCTTTAACAGTTGCATAAAAAAATGGAATTTCAGCAGGCATCATTTGTATATATGGAGAACCTGGTGAAACTCCCTCTTCATCACAGTAGTTAAAGCTGCAGGAGCTATACTAGAGTGACCAGATTTAAAAGAGGGCAGGGCAGCTGCAGCTTTAACTGGTGTGATGAAGAGGAAATTTCAACAGGTTCCCCATATATACAAATGACACCTGCTGAAATTCCCTTTTCAATACAACTGTCATCCTTCTCATATGGTCACTCTAGGCAACAGTCCTGTTGCAAAGGCAGAGCAATAAATGCTATTGTCCACTTACTCACTGGCTCTCTGCCTGGCCAGCAAGCAAGAAGATGACAGTGATGATGAGGAAAAGGAGGAGGAAGAGGAGGAGGAGCTGGTGACAATGGCAGGGAGAAGGTAGCCTCACTGCGCCTTGACCAAGGGTCCTCAAAATCCTGGAGCCACCACTGGGTGCTATAATAAGAACAATAAAAGGGTGGTGATTTTTAATAGTCACCAACAGAGGGAAGTTGAACCTAAGTGGTGTCCCCTTTACTCCCTCCCTTGGCAGTGAATGTTTTCAACTCCTATGGGGTAAAGCAAAGTGCTGCATTTGGGGATACTCTTGGGATGCAGGGAAAACTTGCCCTCCCCTCTGGACATTGGGTGGCCTAACCCTAATTGAAGGGATCCTCAAGGAGTCATCATGTGTCTGTGTGCACGAGCATGTACAAAGAAGTGCTCGACCCTCCTCAGGGGTACATGGAATTTCAAAGTTGACCCTCTCCACACACCCTTCCACCTGCCCTAATGAAGTTACAGGCATTGTGCCAGTGTATGCAATGAACAGGGGGCTGCTAAGTGTAGTATAATGTTTAAGGTCATGTTTCAAGAAGGCACAAATGGCATTACTTTTTAAAACGATTCTTTGGGAAGAAAGTGCAATTCTAAAACACAGTTTTAGCTTTTGAAAACTGCTCCAATCAGATCTCTCCCCAGGGCCAGTGACAGACTATTTTGTGCCCTAGGCAAGGCAAGCTACTTGCACACACACATACACACACACACACACACACGCCCCAAAATTGGCAACTTCAATTTTTAAGAACAGATGTTTTGTCAAAAAAATAAAAAGCACAAAACTTGAACTTATATTTTTTCTTAAAACGGCTAATTTGTATAAAACTGTGACCCTTAAAGGGCAGTACTGAGCCCCTCTGAGGTCTGTGCCCTAGGCAGCTGCCTAGTTGGCCTGATGGTAGCACCAGCCCTGTCTCTCCCTCCCCAAAGATGCCAAGATTAAGTGCTGGGCAGAAACCTGCCCCCTATTTTCTGGAACTTTTTCTCCCTGCAAAAGAGGTATTTTTGTTTCTGCCTCTTTTCCAGGAAGGGGGGAATTCAGAGAATTTTTTCCTTGGGGAGAGGGCCAAGTTTTTCATGTGCCATTTTTAAGTGCAGCCGGTTGCTGAGCGGGCTTCTTATTTTTTTAGTTTTTCAAAAAAGAAAGAGAAAAGAAAAAGCACCCCTTGGAGGAGTCCAGCGGTTCTAAGTGAATGTTATTGGCGACCACGTGACCTCGCCTCTCCAATAAGCACTCAGAAAGAACTCCTGGGCTCCTGCAAGTGCCAGGGGTGTTTTGAAAAGAAAGAAAGAAAGAAAGAAAGAAAGAAAGAAAGAAAGAAAGAAAGAAAGAAGACCCCTCAACAACTGGCTACATTTTTAAAAACTCTCCCAGCTTCTTTCGCCTGAGTTTTTGTTTTTCCCCCAACCACCCCACGAAATGCTGAAAATGGAATGGTCAATTCTCCCCCCACCCCAAGCACTAAGGTAAATAGATAGATGGATGGATGGATAGATAGATAGATAGATAGATAGATAGATAGATAGATAGATAGACAGATTCCTTCAGACATTTATACTCCATGCCTCTATGGTACAGGCCCCTGATGGGAGATGCATAGAAACTAAACTTTTTTTTTTCAGATCACAAACAAGAACTGTCACCTTTGAATTATGTGTGCCAATCTTCCCACCCACTGCACTCGACTTCAAACTCTAATGCTATAAAGTGTGAAACTGGGCTTTCATTATCTCTTAACACATTGTATGAACTTTCACTTTTAGAAAAAAAAAGTCACTCTAAGCACTTAAAGGAAGGAAGAATGTTCACTTCTCATAATTATCTGAAATATCTTAGCTTTGAATGGCCACAAAAAGACAAGTGTGTCTTTCCGCTTTGAAATGAGCGTAAATCATTACTAATGCAAACAACAATTGTTACTATGATTCTTAAATATTGTGCTGCATTCCTTTGTGTTAAGAGTCATTCCACAAGATTTTATTTCTCCCTCTCTGGGTTTTTATGATGTGGGAGTAACACATGCTAGGTGGGAAGTGAAACATATGGATCTCACTCACATTCAGGTCTGTGAAAATCAAAAATATCTGTCTACCAGCTATTAGTCATGATGGCTGTAAGGAACTTGCCAATTTAGAATCACTATGACTTTGACTGAATAATGCCATTGCTGTGGAACAATAGTGGTAGAAGACCACTGCCTTCAGTCCATGCTCCTAGGCTTCCTAGAATGATCTCATTGCTTACTGTGAGTCAAGCTGAGCCAAGCCTGCTTGATTCCCCCTCCCCCGAGGAAATATCTTAGATCTTGTGATTTCCACAACATCCTTGAAAATAAAGGCCACCTTATCAGTCCCCACCCCAAATACTATCCACTATTCTTTTATGGTGGCCTATTTCCCCCCTGCCCCACAATGTCCCAGAATGTCATTAGGTGGATGCAAAATGGTGATGAGATAGCTAACAGAGTTGCTGCTGCCATTCATTTCTTGATTAAATGTAGTAGCAGCATAAAATGTCTATATGCATTTTACAAAAACATAATAAGACAAATAATTATTGTGGGGCATTCAACTATCTATCTATCTATCTATCTATCTATCTATCTATCTATCTATCTATCTATCTATCTCAGCACATTATAAAATATCAGGTCTAAGGCCAAAACAGATTGCAGGGACTAAAATAATAAAACACAAAAAACTTTTTTTTAATGCCTGAGAGAACAGGAAGGTCTTATCCTGGTACCGAAAATATAGCAGTGTGGGTGCCAGGCAAGCTTCCTTAAGAGAGTGTTCTAGAGCTTGGGAGCCACCACTGAAAACGCCCTCTCCGATGTTGCCATTCTCTGAGCCTCAGAATGATGGGGGGGGGTACATGAAAAAGGGCTACTGCAGAAGCCCTTAAAGTATAGGCAGATAAAATGGGGAGGGGTGTTAGATCAGGTACAATGCAATGGCAGCCCCGCTGCCCCCCCAAAAAATACCCTTACGAAAAAAGAAAGAACTTACACAACTGCATCTGTGAATAGGGAGCACCACCCATAAATAGGTTGGAGAGCTTTGAGAGGTCATTTGTGTAGAGCTCTTTCACCCAGCCAATATGTGTGTGGAAGGGGCACGTCACCATAAAGTAGTTAATAGGGCTGTGCACGGACCCCCCGATCAGCTTCTCTTCCAGATTCACAACTTCCAGATCAGGTTCGCTCCACTCCACTTCGATCAGCATATGGTCCACTCCACTTCGCTGCAGAGCTCCGGATCCGGATCGGAGCTCCGCTTCTCCCCCCCATAGACTTGCATTGAAATCCAAAAACGCCTACAACTTTTTTTTCTGTTAATGTTAGAAACCTCAAACTTGGCACCATGATAGCTTATCCATGGATACACACACATGCCAAGCCTCAAGCAAATCCAAGCATCCCCTGATTTTGGGGGGATTTTTGAAAATCTGACACCCCATTTTCAGAAATAGGATTAACTCCGACATTTTTACAGATAAAAACTTTGAAGCAGGCACCTTCACAGATGCCATCTAGATCCACATTCATGGCAAGTTTCAAGCAAATCCCATCATCCCCTGATTTTTGGCGGGGTTTTTCCCTTTTAACTCACCCCAATTCAAGTCCCATGCTAGAACTCCATCAATTTTCATGTTAGAAACCTCAAATTAGGCACTATGACAGCTGATCCATGTATACAAATGAATGCCAAGCATCAACCAAATCCAAGCATCCCTTGATTTTGGGGGGATTTTTGAAAATCTGACACCCCAGTATCTCAGGGATTTTTAAAGCTACAGACAGCTCAATGGGCTTTCTTTATTTATGGCCATTTCAAAGGAAATCCCAACATGCCATGAATTGGAGAGTAGATAAACCTAAATATGAATCTTCTTCCACACTTGAAAAATATATTTGGAACTTCAAAAAGCCTAAGTGAGCGCAGGAAGGACTTATCCCCTGAGTCAAAGCAAGACATACACAAACCATCCCTGCAAGGCGGGCACAGAGGAGGACAGGCAGCACTGGGAGCAAGAATGCCAGAGGCTGGTGAGGTTGAACCACAAAGCCCATCATGTCGTACAGCTCCCAGGCACCAGGCGGGCAGAGAGGCAGGCAGAGATATGCCATAGATCTATGGGGAAGTCAGTCCCAGCAGATACCCCAAAACAACAGCACCCAGTCAGAGTTGGGAAGGCAGGCATGGAGCAGACATTTCTGGGGGCACAAGGAAGTGAGCCAAGGATTGTTTCAAAGCCAGTAATGCAAACCATCCCTGTGAGGCGGGAGCAGCACAGAGAGATGCCTTTTCTTTTGCATCCCATAACTAGGAGGCTAGGAAGATAAGAGCTTTGTGATCCTTGCTTCAGAGTTGATTGACTGCATTGTGATCACAGCCATCATTAAACAACAAAATAATAACGTTAATAATAGCAGAACTAATTAATATTAATAGCAATAATAATAATAATAATAATAACAACAACAACAACAACAACAACAACAACAACAACAACAATAAGGAGTTGAACCACAATGAAAGCCTGCCGGACTTCACTGAAGAGGAAAAGCCAGGAGAGCTTGGGCTATGGGGTGTATAAAATGTAATAAATAAATAAATAAATAAATAAAGGAGGGGTGGGATTAAAAGCAGCAGTGTTGCTGAATAAATAACAACAAGAAGAATTTTTTTAAAGGCTATGTCTGTCTTTTACCAGTAAGAGGAAAGTGGACGTGCCCAGGGGGAGGGGGAACTGTGCGAATTTGACTGGCCCTAAGTACCAGTCTTTAAGAAGCTACCTGACACTTCATCTCATGACAGGCATAGCTTCTCCACTGGTTAATTTTTGGACGGTTCTGATGATCCTCCAAGGAAAAGAGTGTGTGCACTGGGCACGTCCACATGCCCTAGGTGACCTCATCCCCTTGCACCACATCTATTCAGTTGTTCACCAAGGTTAGGGTGGGTAGCAGTGCTGTGTTTTCTATCTGTTATTTAGATATCTGTTATATTTGCTCAGTTTATGATTTCAGGTTGTGTTTGTGCATTTGGTGGGCTACTGTTTAAAAAACACTGGGAAAAGTCCATTCAGAGACTAAGAAAGAAAAGTTTCCCGGTATCCCAAGTTACTAAGTATCCCATTTTGCTTATCTCCCCCTCCAACTTTGGGATTGGAGGATGCTTCATCAGGTGATCATGATTGGGAGTTGAATCGGCCTCTCAGGACTTCAAAAAGGTACCTCTCCTGCTTTTTTACCCTATTTTTAAAAGAACTATAGCAAGCAAACTGCAGCACGCAGAGTGCTGAAAATAGGCTCAAAATGACCCCCACCCACAACTCTCTAAGTACAGTGAGTTTCAAATAGATCGCTTGAAAAACAAAAAAGTTATCCACTAATCTTTTCTGCAATGCAATCCTATGGGTGAAAAAATCCAAAATGGTGGGCGAAGCACTCTGTGAAAAGAGGAGCGATCCGCTTATGGTTGCTTCTCTTCGCCATGCTTCTCCAGCCCACCGATTCACTTCTCCGCCTGTAGCAGAGGCGGATCACCCAGATCCGCTTCTGCTTCTCTGATTTGAGGAGAAGCGGATCACAGCCCTAGTAGTTAATCACCTGCATTCTATTCTATCTTGCCTTTGCCAGCTCTCTTTGGCTGACCTTGTTTGGTTCCCCTCCACCCCACCCCACCCCACCCCACCCCACCCCAGGTGCTACCTGCTTACAGGGCTTGAGAGGAATTTTCCCCTATCCCTATTTGGCGCTTTGGTGCTGAGGATTCCTCATCAGGTCTCCCTTTGCCTTTCTGATATGAGGGGGTTTATGAGAGCGTTTATTATTGTGAATGTTAAGATGATATTATTGTCGTTTGCTACAACTTGGGCCTGAGACTGAAACTGTCTGGCTTAACTCTGTGAACAAATGATTAGGTGTAAATCTACTTGCAACCTGGGGGCTCTCTTGACATTGTCTTTTCCCCCAGGGTGGCTCCAAATCCACACTGCCTTGGTTAGATGAGACAGCCACAGATTCAAAGCCACCCTGGCCAAAGAGGTGAAGATGCGTGGCTGAAAAGTTGGGGACATACCCCGACTTTTCCAAGCAGAGCAAGGTCAGCCCAGCTCTTGAGGTGGTCTGTCCTTGCTCAGAGCCACTCCGGGGGCATTCCTGGGTGGAAGGCAACCTCCTATTGGTCATCAGAAACCATGGGAGGGAGCGGGCCTGGCAAGCCTAATGGCTGCCAGAAAGCCCGTGCTGCCTCCCCTTGTAAGGACAACTTGCCACCACTATGCACCAGTGATAGCGTAGGGATTGGCGGCAGAGCGGCAGCAACCCGGTGCCATAAAGATCGCTCCATGAATAGTGTGTCAGGCTCCTGGATGGGGTTAACAGGTTGGGAGTTCTTGCTTCATTCCTAGAAGTGTCTGCATTGAATTCTTAGTGAGCTAGGAATATTTAAGTTGGCTAAATTCCACATGCTCTCACCCCAGGTTGAAGAGCAGTTAATTCAGTTGAAAAGAAAGTTGGACTCTCACTATGCTCACAGTGCCTCCATTTGAGGTATGGGACAACATAGGATGGCCACAGCAATATAGGGTTGTAGCTTATGAATCTACAAAAAAAGTGGAAATGCATCACTAAAAACTAGGCATGTGCTCCGCTCCGATTAGAACCGGAGAATCAGAAGCAAATTGGCCTGCTCCGCCTTGCCCAGAGGCGGAGTAGAAGCGGACCGCAGACCCCTAGAAGCAAGGCGAAGAGAAGCACACAGACGTGCCCTCACTCTCCTGTACTTGGAGGGCCATCAGAGCCCTACAAAGAGTAACCCGGTGGAGCAATTCCTATCATTAGTTGAAGTGAGCGTTTGCTTCTTAAAAAAGTGGTACCTAGACAGGACCAGTCAAACTGGCAGATGATTCCCCCTTTGGTCACTATTACTGGTAAAAGACAGATATAGCCTTTTTAAAAAAGTTCTTCTTGTTGTTTATTCAGCAACACTGCTGCTTTTAATTCCACCCCTCCTTTGTTTATTTATTTATTTATTTATTTATTTATTCCATTTTATATGCATTACTGGCTTATCCTTGGCTCACTTCCTTATGCCCCCAGAAATGTCTGCTGCCTGCCTCCCTTCCCTCCCTCCTCCCCTGCCCGCCTCGCAGGGATGGTTTGTGTCTGGCTTTGACTCAGGGGAGAAGTCCTTCCTGCGCTCAATTAGACTTTTGGAAGTTCCAAATCCATTTTTCAAGTGTGGAAGAAGAGTCATATTTAGGTTTATCTGTACTCCCCAATTCATGGCATGTTGGGATTTCCTTTGAAATGGCCCCATTGAGCTGTCTGCAGGTTTAAGCTCTGCCAAAAATCAAGGGATGATGGGATTGCTTTGTACCTTGGCATGATTGTGGGTCTAGATGGCATCTGTGAGTGTGCCCACTTCACTTTTATTTATCTGTCCAAATGTCAGAGAACAGTCCACATCTGCAAATGGCGTGCCCGATTTTCATAAATTCCCCAAAAATCAGGGCATGATGGGACTGCCTTGAGTCTTGCCATGCATGTGTATCCCTGGATAAGCTATCATGGTGGTGAGTTTGAGGTTTCTAACGTGCAAATTGACAGAGCTATCGAAAGGGGTATGAATGGGGTGCCCGATTTTCATAAATTCCCCAAAAATCAGGGGATGATGGGATTGCCTTGATTCTAGGCGTGCGTGTGTATACATCCATGAGGTGTCATGGTGCCAAACTTGAAGTTTCTAACTTTAACAGAAAAAAAGTTGTATACTTTTTTAGCTTAATGCAAGTCTATGGGGGGGGGAAACGGAGCTCCAATCCGGATCCGGAGCTCCGCAGCGGAACGGAGTGGACATAGGTGGAGCGGGGGCGGAGCGAAGCGGCCCGATCCACAATTCACAGATCTGGAAGAGAAGCGGAGCGGGGGTCCGTGCACACCCCTACTAAAAACGGGGACAAAAGTGAAATACAGTACATTGAAATACAGTACATTTCATCACCGGGCAAAAAGTTGTGACCAGGTTACCTGTGGGTCTTGCTGATTCTGTGGTCTAGGTGCTGTTGATGGGCAACTTCAAGGCCCAGTCTTCCTTCTGATGGTTCTTTTTTAAGGGATGCAGGGGTGAATTTCTTTTTGAAGAATTCATAGATCAAAATGGAAACAGGACAGAATGATTTTAGGTGTGGAAACCTTGTCAAATCTGGAGATGTTACTCTAGCATGCCGGACTAATCTGGGCTTTGATTCACATAAATAAAATACCCAAATTAGGCACTTCTGATTACATCTAGTAGAAAATTTTACTTTACATCTAAGTGGCATTTGGAATGCTAAAAACTGCATATTTTGACTTTATTTGTTTGAAATTGTGTGTCTCTTGCCTAGTCACATAAGCTATAAAAAGAAACAGGCCTTTCTGAATGTCTCAACATAATTATGTTTTCTTTATTGCAGTATGAATACAGTAGACTAATTTCAGAAAGCCCTGGGATAACACTGATATATGGTTTCCTACTGAAAGCCAAATAAAGACCCCACTGAGCCTTTAATGTCGGGAAGGTAATTTTCAATTCATTTTCAGGAGGCCTTTGCTGGTGGAGACTTCAAAAAAATCATAAGCAATTCCTGTATTATTGTATGTGATAATAAATAATTCTGTTCAATCATTTGTTTCTTAACTTGAAAGAAGCATTCCAAGGGTGTGTATGATGAGGTTCAGTAAGTAGAGTGCCTCCCCTCTATAACTTTAGATGTGGATCAACTAGTATTTGCTGATGATGGGGCTTCTTAATTTAGGATGGAATCCTATGTTTGAGATACAACAGTCCTACAACTCTGGGGAAAGCTGGGAGTTTTTCTTTCTATCTATAGGACTTTTTCTTCCATCTAAACATGCACAGGATTGCACCATTAGTGTTTTTATTGATCAGGTCTTGGCTTTTTGAATAGGTTTTTTTTAACTGTTATAGATGGTTTTATATTTTAGTATATTTTAATCTCTGTTGTACGACTCCTTAAGACTATTTTTGGGGTAGGGGTGGGGGACAGGTGTCTGATACATTTAATAAACAATCATGACAACAGCAGCTTCTTGTCAAAATTATGGAATGCAGCTTTGATGCAGCAGGCCTCTTTGTGCGTTATCCAAAATAGGCACTTTGAACTCTAGAACTACCCTAAGTGACAATGTAGCATCTCTCTGGGCTTCCAGGTTACAAAAAAAAAGAGGGTGCACCACTAGCTGGCACTATAGGATGGGCATTTCCTTAACCCAGAAGCCCTGCAACTTCAGCATGTAGTGTTGTTCAAGATGCATTCTGGGTAAAATTAGTAGCTTCCAATCAGCAGCTGCCAGAAGGAGTATTGCTGTATCTGGTCAATTTGGTCCCCCCACCATTCCCAATGTTAGCCATCTTATCTGCTCAAAATTGTCAGGAATCTTTTTCCCTTCCACTCCAATGCCTCTTCCTTATATCGAAGTAAAAGTTCTAATCTGAGAACTTTCATATCAACCCAACACAGGTACAGATCTCATAGATATATGGAATTCAGGGTGTCATATGGAAGTAAATTGGCCTTGAAACTTCTTTCCTCCATTCTCAGGTATTCTATGGTTGGCTTTCCATTCCCAAGGGAATCATCTTCCACTTTTCCACTACTTGGGGGCAAGTTGCAACTAATTTATTTATTTATTTATTACATTTTTATACCGCCCAATAGCCGAAGCTCTCTGGGAGGTTCACAAAAATTAAAACCATAATAAAACAACCAACATGTTGAAAGCACAATTACAAAATACAGTATAAAAAGCACAACCAAGATAAAACCACGCAGCAAAATTGATATAAGATTAAAATACAGAGTTAGAACAGTAAAATTTAAATTTAAGTTAAAATTAAGTGTTAAAATACTGAGAGAATAAAAAGGTCTTAAGCTGGTGACGAAAGGAGTACAGTGTAGGTGCCAGGCGGACCTCTCTAGGGAGCTCATTCCACAACCGGGGTGCCACAGCGGAGAAAGCCCTCCTTCTAGAGAACTAAGAGAATCCATTGGCAGAGTCTTGTCCAAGGGCCCACAAAACCTGGAACTGTTATGCCCTACATGCTCTTGCCCTACATAGTTTGGGTCCAGGCTACCTGCGGGATCGCCTTCTCCCATACACTCAGGTCCTCTGGGAAGAATCTACTTCAGTCAGCCAAAACTAGGCTGGGAACAATTACCCAGAGGACCTTCTCTTCTGCTGCTCCCAGACTGTGGAATGGCTTGCCAGAGGAGACTCGTCAATGTAAAAGTCCTTTACCATTTAAGAAAGCTATTAAGACTGATCTCTTCCAGCAGGCCTACCCAGTGGAATTTTAGGATGTTTTGGGGATGTTTTTAGGATGTTTTAATAATGTATAATATGTTTTTAATCAATTTTATGTATTTATATTTATTATTGTTCCCTGCTTCAATCCAAACGGAGAGGCGGGTAAGAAATAAATTATTATTATTATTATTATTATTATTATTATTATTATTACTACTACTACTACTATTACTACTACTACTACTAATAATAATATAATAATAATCAATGAAGCTAGGCACTAACTTGAAACTTAGAATTGTTTCAAACAATTTCCACTGCAGCACAGATTAGTACTGTGCAGAAAGAAACCCAACCCGCAGCCTCTTTGGTTTCCTGCAAAATAGGGATATATGAGAATTTCATTTTTACTTGTAAAATGTGCAAGCATGTTTCATATCTTTTGTCCTGTCCTACAATTCAGAAGTTCTGGAAATAAATTATAGGAGAATTTGCTTTGATCAGAGGGCATAGATTACTGCAACAGGCCACTAATACTACTGTTTGGATATGTTAAAGTTCTGGTCTTAGCTGACGATGTGGAAATGGTTCAATATTTGCTCTCAGCAGCTCGGTTAACAATATCCTGTAATTGGAAAAAAGCAAGAGCCCCAACCTTAGATGTATGGTTGATTAAAATATGGGATATACTGTTTATGGTAAAAATTACAGATCTGATCAGATTAAGAGAGGGCAGTTATATGATTCTTTTGTTGAAAAATGGACCTTTTTATTATGTACTGATCCAATGAAGTGCAAGAGAGTGCTAATCCATGTTCCCTATTAGGAATATTGTGAGGTTGTATAGACTGCACTTTGGGGGTTTTTACTTGTAAAATGGAAAATGGGTGATTTATTATTTCTTTATTATTTGTATTTGAATACTTGTAAAATAAATAAATATATAAAGAAAAAGCACACACATGTAAGCAGGCCCTGTGCAAAGCCCTAAATGTGACCACAAGCACGAGTCCACTGAAAATGTTCACAAATTGCCAGACATCTGCTCACGTATGATTTACGTTCCTTTGCCAGATTGATTTTGCACAAATTTCCTAATTTGCACCAAATTCCCCTTGCAGACTGAAAGCCTTGCTTTAGTCTCTGGAGGAAAGTTGCACAAACTAGGAAATCTGCACATATATGGAAAAATCTGCACATATATGGAAAAATTTGCACAAACTTCATGTTCAATTGCTGCTTCATTTGTGCAATTTATTTTCAATTTGCACAGAGCAAATCACAATCCTGAACAGGAGTTGGCCAGAAGACGAGTGTCAAGACGACGTTCAGAAAATCCCAGCGATATAGAACATCACTCATTCGCCCGTCCCCACTTCAAAAGAGGCAGTCATTTTTCTTCCTCTTTCACAGGGATACTAAGAATTTCAGAAAATTTCACAGTGTACATAGTTTCAGTGCTCACCTGTGCACTCTCTATTTAACCCATTCTGTCCTTGCAGCCTCTCTGGTTGCTTGAGCTTTCTGAAAAGTCCACTAGGGGATTTAACCAGGACCTCCTCCCTTGGATCTTTCCAACACTGTTGCTTGCTGAGTGGCTGAAAGCTGATCAAGGCATTGTTAGTTTGGTTTTCATAGAATCATAGAATCATAGAATAGTAGAGTTGGAATGTAAAAAAGAAGAAGAGACTTTTTATCATCTTTGGTGGACTTGTAATTCAAATACATTCCATAATTTAGAAGAATATTAAAGACAAATATAGAAATGAAACTGGAAGCTTTCTTACTCGGATTAATGGACAAACAACTAAAAGAGAAGGGGGGAAATTTATTTTTGTATATGACAACGGCAGCAAGATTGTTATATGCACAAAACTGGAAGAGTGAAACAATACCAACAGTGGATGAATGGATGTTGAAGATATTGGAACTCGCAGAGATGGCAAAACTTACAGCGATAATGAGAGAAAGGTCAACAACTATGTTTATGCTGGAATGGAAACCATTGATAGAACATCTGAAAGAGATAGAGAAAAATGATAATATTTGTTTGTGGATTTTAGTATTAAGATGGGGAAAGAGAGGAAAGGAGGAGGGATTAGAGAGAAATGAAGTATGAATCTGTTAATCCAATGTATGACTCAGATACATTATAAGAAAGAACTGAATTTGATTGACATATAAATGGTAATTAAGAAATTAGTTGGCATTTTTGGCTGAAGAGGGCTAAAAAACGTACTTGCCCTTAAATGTTTTTATTGTAAGTGTAGTTGTTTCATGTATACCTTTGTTTGTATGTATTATATGTGATGTCTTTGTTGGTGATGTTTTTTAAAAAATAAAATAATAATAATAATAAAATAGTAGAGTTGGAAGGGGCCTATGAGGCCATCGAGTCCAACCCCCCGCTCAGTGCAGGAACTTACCTTAAAGCATACCTGACAGATGGTTGTCCAGCTGCCTCTTGAATGCCTCAAGAGTGGGAGAGCCCACAACCTCCCTAGGAAACAGGTTCCATTGTCATACTGCTCTAACAGTGAGGAAGTTTTTCCTGATGTCCAGACGGAATCTGGCTTCCTGTAACTTGAGCCCGTTATTCTGTGTCCTGCACTTTGGGATGATCGAGAAGAGATCCTGGCCCTCCTCTTTGTGACAACCTTTCAAGTATTTGAAGAGTGCTATCACGTCTCCCCTTAATCTCCACTTTTCAAGGCTAAACATGCCCAGTTGTTTCAGTCTCTCTTCATAGGGCTTTGTTTCCAGACCCCTGACCATCCTGGTTGCCCTCCTCTGAACACACTTCAGCTTGTCTGCAACCTTCTTGAAGTGTATTGCACAGAACTGGACACAGTACTCAAGGTGAGGCCTAACCAGTGCTGAATAGAGGGGAACCAATACCTCACACATTTTGTTGTTGTCAAAAGTCCAAGGAGGAGGAGGCGGAGGAGGCAGCACTGGAAAGAAGTCCTTTCCCCCCTCCATTTCTTTTAACCTGCCCGATTGGCTGCTGAGGCATTCAATCGGCCTAAGGTAACCTTCTGAGGGGTGATACTACATGTTCTGCTGTGGCTGCTGCTCACTGAAAATACATTATTGTAATGTTCTATCAGCATAGGACACAATTACAACATTCTGTGAGAACATTTTATAACTTTACTGAAGCTTGAGATTCAGGGATGATCTGGCATAGCGGCTAAGATTATGATCTGTGAGCCAATAATTCCCAAATTTAAATGTTACTTTAGCTCTGTGCTTACTAGGTGGCCTTAAGCAAACCAGAATTTATCAGGCTTACCCTCCATTCCCCTCACTTCCCCAAATCTGGACAATTGGAATAATAACACCGATATAGCTTAGAGGGTTGTGAGGATTACTGAAACAGAAAGAGTTATGTCAAGTGCTATATCTTCTTCATCATCATAAGTAAGGATTAGGAACTGTTCTAAGAATAAGTAGGAGTTATCGATAGTTTGGATCGAGATATTGCAGAGGACAGCACTGAGAACCAGGAAGGATGCTGGCAGCTACCTTTCAGATTTGTGGCATATGCAATTAGCCTATCTCGGGTATTATATCTAAGCTGTGGCAAGTGTATTTGCTTGTACAAATTCTGGCTAGATCATCTTATTTTATTGTATTACAACAGAGTAAGAAGACAAATCCGGTTCCGAATATTGTACAATAGTTTAAGTCACATTGAAAATGTCCCTTCTTGTTTGGTTCTCCTCTCCTAGAGGTGATAAACATCTCTTGGATGTTTCCTAGAATAGCTTTTCTAGCCTGGGATTATTCTCACCATGTGTGCCTGAACAATCTACTTTCTGTGAGCTTTTTCTTCCCCATAGCCATTCAAAGACCCAGCAATATAGACAACCAAGGTCACAAAGGAGATCAATCAAATAGAGGAGGGAAACCCAGAAGACCTGTTCGGGAGTCTCTTTCTCCTCTCTCTACACACCACATTTCCCCACATTTGCAGTCACAAGTCCAAGGAGACCAAAAGCTGAATTTCACATAATAGCCTGATGACCTGTACACAGTGTTATAGTCAGCTCCAAATTAAAATCCGTAACACAATTGAGAACTGTCAGTAAAAGCAATTGAATTCTCCATTCTTTTACTTCTTAAATTGGAAGGGAAAAAAATATCTGTTGGCAGCTCACGGTCAATCAATGCCCAGTGTGACGGGTGTTTGCTTTCCAATCAAAACTGTTAATCCAATTTTGTGCAGAAATTAGGTTGTTTTCTAATTGAGTGACCAGGAGACAACTGTCTGGACAGATTGGCATGAGACCACTGCATTAATAGAAATACATTCAGCCATCAGTCCTTATTGGCTTGAAGAACTGCATGGTGCCAGGGGTTAATGAGATGCAAAGTTACAACTGATTAACAAATAACAGGGTATTAACAGATATGCTAGTTAATATAACTGAAACTCTTATATAAAAACATAAACTGCCTTCTCTGGGTGGGGGGAGAGATGATCTTTTAGCTCTAATGTTTCCTATAAGATGGGCACCAATTGGTTTTAAACATGCAAGCATGTCTGCATTGAGAAATTAGTAGGGATGTGCTCCGCTTCTAATCGGACCGGAGAAGCAGTAGCGGAGCGGGGGGCTTCGCCTGCCCTTAAGGCGGAGGCAAAGAAGATTGGGGGGCCGGCGGAGCGTGGCGAAGAGGATCGAGGTGAAGGCGGATCCTTCGCCTCGATCCGGAGCTCCGCCGGAAAGGTAAGTGGGGTTTACCGGGCCCTGCCGCTGTCGCTGTAGCCCATGCGGCGACAGCAGCAGGGCCCGGTAACGCCCCCCGCTCTCCTCTCCCTTACCTGCCTCCGTCCGCAGTCCGTCAGCATCTCCAATTGAGCCCGTGGTTCCAGCAGGAAGTCTGGGCCGCACTTGCGGCCCAGACTTCCTGGTGGAACCACGGGCTCAATTGAAGATGGTGACTGACCGCGGACGGAGGCAGGTAAGGCCCCCCTCCCCCTTGGTCCCTTACCGGGTTCTGCCGCCGTCGCCGCATGGGCGGCAATGGCGGCAGGGCCCGGTAACCCCCCCCGCCCTCCTCTCCCTTACCTGCCTCCATCCGCGGTCCGTCAGCGTCTCCAATTGAGACCGTGGTTCTAGCAGGAAGTCTGGGCCGCACCCAGACTTCCTGCTGGAACCACGGGCTCAATTGAAGACGGCGACGGACCACGGACGGAGGCAGGTAAGGCCCCCCTCCTCCTTACCGGGCTCTGCCGCTGTCGCCGCATGGGCGGCGATGGCGGCAGTGCCCGGTAACCCCCCCTATGGGGGGGACCGGAGCTCCGATCTGGATCCGGAGCTCCGAGCGGAGCGGAGTGGGCACAGGCGGAGTGGGGGCGGGGCGGAGCGGGCCGATCCGAAAATGGCGGATCCTAAAGTGAAGCGGAGTGGGGGGTCCGTGCACACCCCTAGAAATTAGTGTATGCTTTACATTTAATCTTGTTTGTATTAAATCAGTCTGGCTCTTAATTCTGGCCTGGCACTGTTGGATCCAGCTCTTTGAGACCCTGGTCACCACACCTAAAAAAAAGGATATTATAGAGCTGGAAAAAGTGCAGAGAAGAGCAACTAAAATGATTAAGGGGCTGGAGTATCACCTCTACGAGGGAAGGTTACATCAACTGGGATTGTTTAGCTTGGAAAAAAGGAGGCTAAGGGAGACATGAGAGGTGTACAAAATTATGTATGGTGTGGAGAATGTGGATAGGGAGACATTTTTCTCCCTCTCTCAAAATACTAGAACCCAGGGTCATCCCATGAAACTGATTGGTGGGAGATCCAGGAGAAATAAAAGGAAGTACTTCTTCACACAGCACATAGTTAAATTATGGAACTCACTACCACAAGATGTAGTGATGGCCACCAATCTGGATGGCTTTAAAAGGGGGTTGGATAAGTTCCTGGAGGAGAAGGCTATCAAGTACTACTAGCCCTGATGGTTGTGTGCTATCTCCAGTATTCGAGGCAGTAAGACTGTGTGCACCAGTTGCTGGGGAACATGGGTGGGAGGGTGCTGTTGCACCATGTCCTGCTTGTTCATCCCTGGCCAATGGCTGGTTGGCCACTGTGTGAACAGAGTGCTGGACTAGATGGACTCTTGGTCTGATCCAGCATGGTACTTCTTATGTCCTTATGTTCTTAAGTTCTTATGAAAAGAAAACTGAAATCCTGAAGAGTCACACCATGTGATCTGGGAAGCCTAACCAGCCCTCATTCGTAAAGAACCAGTGCTGGGTGCATGCTAGGGATGTTGGAAGAATCCATTTGCATTGATAGAGCATGACAAGCTTCCATTGGCTTTGCCTCCGGACTTCGGTCCTTTTCCCGCTAACTGACCTGACTTGCTCTGCAGTGAGTTGGGCCAGTTAGAAGATTTCTGTGTTGTCTTTGTTTTTTAATTTGCACATATTACAGCTGCAATGTGCATCAATTTGCATAATTTGCATAAATCATGCATAGTACGACCACATTTTGTGCAAATTATGAAAATATACACAAATTTCAGCTGGAATTCGTGCAAATCTCTACTTGTGCTAATTGCAGCCCAACAACAACAACAACAACAACAACAACAACAACAACACAAATCTGCAAAAATTCTCCTGAGCTGGGAAAAAACTCATGGCTTGGCTCACAAATGCAAGGCAAGTTGGAGAGGCAGTGGAAGTCCTTTGAGCCCGAAAAGGACCAGATTTCCATGCGACAGACACCTGTAGTTCATGGCAACAAACATGGCAAACCCAAGCCCTCCACTTTTCTCCTTGGAGCTCATACCTCCCATGCAAACAGTACTATTCATATCAAGAACAGGTATGAGAGCTATGTGTATGAGTTGAAGAAATGAACCCTACAACAGGGATGTAGATCCTCAGGCCCAGTAGCTAAGTCTGGTCTACCTGGGGTCCCAATCAGGCAATTTGGGGTTCCACAGAAAGTTACAACACCTTCCTCTGGCTCTACCCCCTTTCCTTTGACTACCAACGTTTCTGCGGCTTTCCAGCTTTTTTGAAATCCCCCCCCCCATTCTAAAATGTTGAAATGCCTTCCTGTGGATTGGTTACTGAAAGTAAGGGCTTCAAGCTTAACTATGCTCATATATTGACCCTGCCCCTTTTTGCCTTTAGCCCTACCCACCACCAGAATGTGGGCCCAGACAGTGCTCTAAAGATAAATTTGGCCCTTGGACTGACAGAGGTGCAATGCCCCTAAGAAGAGGAGAGAAGGGGCTTTAATTGCCATTAGTGCAGTGCTGAAAATTTCGATCATTCCATTTTCGGCATTTCATGGGGGACGGAGAGAAAATGAAAACTCAGGCAAAAGAGGCTGGGAGAGGTGAGAATTTCAGAGAATTTTCTCCTTGGGGAGGGGGACAGGATTTCCACATAGCTTTTTAAATGTAGCCAATTGTTGAGGAGTCATCTTGCTTTCTTTTTATTTATTTTAAAATACCCCAGCATTTTCAGGAGCCCAGTACAGCTTACTGGATGTTTTTTGTAGAGGTCACATGGTCTCCAATAGGCATTCAGTAAGAACTGCTGGTCTCTTCCAAATGCTAAGGGGAAGGGTGTGTGTGTGTGTTTGTAAAACTAAAAAAATCGAAAGAAGGCCACTTAGCA
Organism: Elgaria multicarinata webbii; assembly: GCF_023053635.1. NCBI lineage: Eukaryota > Metazoa > Chordata > Lepidosauria > Squamata > Anguidae > Elgaria > Elgaria multicarinata. The sequence continues at coordinate 154,025,125 of NC_086172.1, read as the reverse complement.
ACCAGCTACACTTAAAATTGGTATGTGGAAACCCTGTCCCCATCCCTGAGGAAAAAATTATCTGAATTTTCCCCACTCCCTTCGAAAGAGGCAGAAAAAACAATGTCTGTTTTGCAGGGGGAGAGAAAGTTCCCCAAAACAAGGGGAAGGATTTGACCCAGCACTTGTTGCTATGCCTGGCCTGGTGTGTTGCTGACATGGCTGTATAATATAATGAACATATATTGCTACAAAAAAAACAGTTTCTACATATTCAGTGAATCATGACTGGAAAAGTCTTTGGCAGACAAATGATTGAAAATGAGAGAGCAGTGAACAGATGCAAAAATCCATTCTACTTTTTAAACTGTCATTATTAATTCTTCATATCAAGCTTTTTTCCTCCCTCAAAGGCTGAGTTGTATATTTATTTGTTTCTTACACTCTAAGCAATAATATTGGTTTGTGATTTATTGTAATAAATGTGACAGTTTACATCCAAATAACATGTACAGTGAGCGATTTATGCCTTTTCTTCAGATCAATTCTTGTCATATTTTAATACAGAGGAAATCTTACTCCTTGGAAAGATAACTAATATTCTCTTTCGTTCGATTAGTCGTTTATCTTTCAAATGTCCCAGTTTTCATAAAGTGGGGGTGGGGAGAATAAATCTGTATGAAAACAACAACAGCAAGAAGACGTTTCTTGAAGATGGCAGAATAGGGCCGTAGCTAGACCTAAGGTTTATCCCAGGATCATCCTGGGTTTGTCCCTGCCTGAGCGCTGGATGCCCTACATGGCACTTAGATGAACAGGTTTGACCCCAGGACAATCCTGGGATAAACCTTAGGTCTAGCTACAGCCTAGGAGTGTGCTAAGAACAGACACAAACTCTCTCACTCCCCCCCTCCACACACACACTATACATCAATTAATTTAACTGCTTGGAATACACGGCACATGATTTTATAGATTACACAATTATGAGCATTGCCTTGATAATGCTACACCATAAATAGTGCAGTAACTAATTCAACTGAGCAAGGAAAAGCTAAGTAGTAAAGACATATTTGTAATAATAAAATATGGGAAAGAGACAACCACAGAATACCACACTTTACCACAGTAATGTTCAGAAATGGATGCACTAACGAAACACAGTTTTTAAATCACAGCCATCAAGGCCTTTATGTGTTCCAGTTTCATCATCTCCTGCTTTAAAAGACTTGGCCTCCAATCCTTCACCCTGAACAAACAGAACAAGGTGTATGGAATAGCACCTCATAAGAAGAAAGTGTGTCTTTCCCATTCCCACTGCAATATCATACTGAATGTAGATGTCTTGGGAAGCACATCCCTCCAAAGAGAAACCCCTCCATTTATTTTCTTCAGACAATCAACTGCCCAATCCTTCAGCACCTGGCTTATGGCAGCTCCCAGTAGATACCGGAACAGAGCCATGCACAGAGGCTTTGGTAAGAACTGGTAATGCCCTGATGTGAGGTATGAGGGGCCTCTATTGAGGGATGGACCTGCCAAGAGACACAGCACCCTCATTTCAAAAACAGTGTACCAACCATGAAGTCATCCTGGTAGGGAAGTTCTGGCTAAACTGGCTTCTTACGAGAGACCACCTTGCTCTGTATTCTGCTCAAAGTCCTTCACTAAATATCGAAGTCACAACCCAATAACCACAGTTAAACCCACTAACCCGATTTTATTGTGGCTTCTCTGCTGTGGCACCCTGGCTGTGGAATGAGCTCCCTAAAAAAGTTTGCCTGGCGCATAAATTATAGTCTTTTCAATGCTAGGTAAAGACCTTTTTAAAAAAATCCTCAGTATTTTAACACTTTACCATTTTTAACTTTGCTGTTTTAAACCTGTATTTAAATCTGTATTTTAAATCTCTGTATTATTGCTTGGTTTTTATTCTGGTTGTACTTTTATATTGTTTTTTAATATATTGTGGTTTAAGTTTTATCTTTTAAATTGGACTTTGTGGTTTTGATTTTTGTGAACTGCCCAGAGAGCTTTGGCTATTGGGCAATATAGAAGTGCAATGAAGAAAGAAAGAAAGAAAGAAAGAAAGAAAGAAAGAAAGAAAGAAAGAAAGAAAGAAAGAAAGAAAGCGTGTCACATGATTACAGGGTAAGAAAAACATTCCATCGTGGGAAACCTTCCCAGGGCCACATGTCAGTGGGTGGGACCAGAAACAAGTGTAGGTGGAGCCAGTACCAAAAGTGGGTGGAGCAAATACCAAAGATTAATGAGAGCAGACCCACCCACACTTCTTTCTCATATACACATGCACCAATTCTCTCTCTCTCTCTCTCTCTCTCACACACACACACACACACACTCATACACGATGTGCCCTATTCTGTGTGTGTGTGTGTGTGTGCGCGCGCGTGTGTGTGTCCATGTCCCATTCTCTTTGTCTCCCTCCCATTTTCTCTCTCCCAACCTCTTTCTCCCCTGCCTATTTGCCTTATTAATATGTGCAGGCATAGCGATTTATGGGCTTTTCATTTGCTATGATTGTAATTCCTCTTTTTAGGTGAAGTGGAAATGGAAGTATTAGTGAAGTATTCCGCTTTACTAGTACACATACTTTTCATAGACTCCTTTATATTGCTCACCATACACTGCACAATCATTCGTGGCGGGGGAACCATACCCTCCTCAAAACATGAGATAGAAATTACTGTTGATGCTTTTCTCTTTTCCTATTGTAAAGGAAAGGCTACATCTCAAACGTGTTCTCAGGAATGGTCTACTAGGCACTTTGGTGCCTATGGTGGAAAAGCCAATGGCCAAATCCAATGTTGTGTGAGAAGACATCACCTCACATCATGGGTATTTTGCCTTCCTTCCTCCAGCTTCCTGTGCAAAGCAGATTTTGTGGGTACACAGCTGCTGCAGGAGGGAAGGGAAATCATCCCTCACAGTGCCGGCTCCATGTTTTTGAGGTCTTTTGGGTAAGACCCCCTCAATGGCCTGTCTCCCTCAGTTGACCCTAGCTTCTCACTACCATTGTCACAAGATGCTAGTGCTCCTCATGGCCCTTCCTCATCATCACTCCCACATTAGCAGAGAGCTAATGAGCAAGTAGGCAGTGGCAACTACTGCTCTTCCGTTTGGACCACTACCATTGTCGATGTCAGAGTGAGAGACAGATGAACAAGGAGGTTGCAATGATGAAGAGGAGGAGCAAGTCCTTGTGGCTCTTGTCCGTGGGCTTCTACTGGAGTGTGGGCCTTTGGCACATGCCCAGCCATGCCTGACTTGATGCCAGCTCTGATCCACCATCAATCAGCAGGAATAGGGAATAGCCTCCTTCACCATCAGTGGGTGGGATTAATTGGATGCCACCCAATATGCTCCCATCATATGGGAAACATATACATAATAAGCTAAATAATTAATAATTGGCTGTTTTTAATAGTAACCAAATCTTTCATAGAATCATAGAATAGCAGAGTTGGAAGAGGCCTACAAGGCCATCGAGTCCAACCCCCTGCTCAATGCAGGAATCCACCCTAAAGCATTCCCGACAGATGCTTGTCCAGCTGCCTCTTGAAGGCCTCTAGTGTGGGAGAGCCCACAACCTCCCTAGGTAACTGATTCCATTGTTGCACTGCTCTAACAGTCAGGAAGTTTTTCCTGATGTCCAGCTGGAATCTGGCTTCCATTAACTTGAGTCCATTATTTCGTGTCCTGCACTCTGGGAGGATCGAGAAGAGATCCTGGCCCTCCTCTGTGTGACAACCTTTTAAGTATTTGAAGAGTGCTATCATGTTTCCCATCAATCTTCTCTTCTCCAGGCTAAACATGCCTAGTTCTTTCAGTCTCTCTTCATAGGGCTTTGTTTCCAGACCCCTGATCATCCTGGTTGCCCTCCTCTGAACACGCTCCAGCTTGTCTGCGTCCTTCTTGAATTGTGGAGCTCAGAACTGGACGCAATACTCTAGATGAGGCCTAACCAGGGCCGAATAGAGAGGAACCAGTACCTCACATGATTTGGAAGCTATACTTCTATTAATGCAGCCCAAAATAGCATTTGCCTTTCTTGCAGCCATGTCACACTGTTGGCTCATATTCAGCTTGCAATCTACAACAATTCCAAGATCCTTCTCATTTGTAGTATTGCTGAGCCAAGTATCCCCCATCTAGTAACTGTGCCTTTGGTTTCTATTTCCTAACTTGGCATTTATCCCTATTAAATTTCATCCTGTTGTTTTCAGCCCAGCACTCCAGCCTATCAAGATCACTTTGAAGTTTGTTTCTGTCTTCCAGGGTATTAGCTATCCCACCCAATTTTGTGTCATCTGTTAGAGCTGTTTGCTCTAAGAATAGTACACTCAGCCATATGTGTTCCTCCAAGAAATACTTCTTTAAGAGCAATGAATCTAAGTGTTGAAGCACTTAGATTCATTGAAATTAATAAGATTTAAATGAATCTTGATTTATTTGCTGCTATGATTTTAATGTGTCTATTCTAAGCATGACTAGATTCAGCCTGGTGAATTGGTTATGTTCATAACGTTTAAAGCTTCTCTTGGTGTGTGTGTATCATGGACACATCAGGGTTTTGTTTGCTTGTTTAAACTTGTAAAATCATAAAATTCTAATTTGGAGAATTTCACATTGAACATATGTGCTCCACCATCCTGCCATGATTTCCACGTCTTGGCAAAAGGGACTCTGGGTCTCATGGCTCTTGTAGGTTAAACAAAGAAGTCAATATCTTGACATGTCATGCAGCCAAATTGACACCATTTGGCATAAGCCATGCATTTACCATCAGCAGCTTGGTCCCGAAGTTCAACAAAGGGTGTGTTTTTGTTTGGAGAAATGTTAGTATTGGCACTGAATCTGACGCATGTCGATGTGCCCCCTATGCTCCTCTGCTGTACAGTAAAGTTTCCTCCAAACCCAAAAATCAAAGTAGTCAGAGAAGGTTTCGGTTTGTTTGCTTATTTTATTTTCTTATGTAAAAGCACACTGGGTCATTCCCAATTAGTAGCGGTCTTCAAGGTTCTACTACACTAGCAGACTGCAGTGATCCATCACAGCTGTCACATCTTAGGCTGCATTGCTAAATAGGTTTCAGATGTTTCCCCATTCCCATGTTTGGGTTTAGCGTTGCATTCTATTTTATGGACCCCCATAAATATAACAAATTAATCTAGGTTATACAGAAAAAGTAAAAGAAAAGGAACAAGTGAAGTGCAGATAAGCTTTTTAAGCATCCATTTGCCAGATACAGAGATTAAGTTTAAAAGTGGCACATTTTTGTAAAAACCATATAAACCAAACACACAGCCTGTTTCAATAGACCAACATGCAGGATTTCTAATAGACATTCAAACTCAACTATATTCCTGCTCTGGGTTTCCAAAGTTTGCATGAGAAGTGCCTTTGTTGTACCCCTGTTTTTCTTGGCTCTCCGTAGCCTGGCGTGTGAATGAGAGTTTCTTTAGCTTTGTGTATCTAAGCCATCATTTGGAAATGTCCAATTTGGGGTTTTCTCTGGTTTAACAAAGTTTCAATTGAAACGCTTTTTCCTTACGAATGTCATCACAGGCTTTTGCAAAACTCCTGCACTTTCTTCAATGACGTCACCTACAAGTTGGCAAGACCTGCTCAACTAGTTCTGCAAATCATGACAAATCATTCACTGAATTCATGGGGGAGATGTACTACTAATTTACAGTAAAATAATCAGAATCACAATTTAATCTGTCACTAATTTACTAGGACCTATAATAAAATTGACTTCCAGCATTTAAATTCAGACCAATATAATCAAATAATAATTTCAGTTGCTTTGACTTCAGTCATTCGGTGATCTCAGTGGCCTTTCTTTCTTTCTGCAGTGAAATATAAACTGATTCTAAATTGAGAAGTGGTTTAGCCAATGCTAGTTGTTCCTATACAGCCTAGAATCAAATTTTGATTAAATATAAGGGGAAAAAAACTTCCTGATGGTAAGATCTGTACAACAGTGGTACAGTCTGCCTACAGGGTTGTGGGTTCTCCATCTCTGAAGGTTTTTAAGAAGAGGCCACCGCTCATGGATGGTTTAACTGATTTTCCTGCACATTGCAGAGGGTTGGACTAGATGATCCTTGTGGTACCATTTATTTATTTATTTATTTATTTATATAGTTCTTCTTATATAGGTCAAATAATACATCACATATGTACATTCGGAGTCATTACAAATATATGTACTTATTCTCGCCTGGGTTTAAGATTGTTTAACGTTAACTAATTTAATTCAATTTAATTCAATTTAGGGCACCCCAAAACTATTCAACTATTCAATTTAGGGCACCCTCTCCCTGATGCCATCACGGTGCCCGGCCTTCTTCCCCCCTCTCCTGCCGGGTCCGGCCTTCCCCCCCCCCCAGGATCCCCCCCTGGCCCGATGGGCACAGCGCTCGTATGAGCGCTGTGCCCAGTCCGTGGCTTTTCCTGGCTACTTGCGAGTAAACAAGCAGCCGCAAAAAGCCACGGACCTTGCTAGATGTTCCGCAGCCCCGGCCTCAGGCGCACCATAAAAGGCGCACCATAAGCGACTTTGCTTATGGCGTGTTAGGGGAGGCTTCAGCGTGGCCTGACCCCAGATTCCCCTGTGCATCATCTGGATGCACAGCAGGGAAAACGGGCCTCACATCGTGCTAATGCCTCGTCTAACAAGGCACCAAGATAGCCCACATATTCTTAGAAGACATATAAGGACATATTATCTTCAGTTGGTTTCTTCTAGCACTCCACATGATAGCAAAAGTTCATGCTAACATTATTGATGGTGATGCTAATCTCCTTGCAGCCACTCCTGGCACATCCATTAGGGCTTTGGGGACAGTGTCCCTGTTCAGCTATGTAGCCAAAGGACAGCCAGCTCTGTCAGGGAGGAAGGAAACATTGCCAAAAACTGGAGATAAAGTGCTATTTGCAACATTTTTTTTTTATTGCCACTGTGATGAATGTGTCTTTTGACATGTTTTCTCCTGGGAGCTCTTGAGCCTCTAATGGCTTCCAGTGGGCCTCAAAGAGCAGCTAAGCTCCTTTCCATTCACAAAGCAAAGAGGGAAAAGCTTCTATGTACTCTGCTACATTATGAGGAATAACAAGATTATTTGTCCCTGTGAGGTTTTCTAGCAATGCTCCATAGTCTCCCTTTTCTTTTCTTTTTTAAATATTTCTGTAAATAATATGTGTGTTTAAATTCCCCTCAGATGCTTTCAGAGATGTGACCAAGTAATCAAAGCTGATTGACCACCCACCCAGCCATACCATGATGACATCACCCCATTCACCATATCATCTATGTGACTGGATGGTATGACCCACATGACCAATTCATGGCGGGGGGAAGGAGGAGGAGGAGGAGGAGGAGGAGGAGGAGGAGGAGGAGGAGGGCACAGCTGGGGAGGGAGAAATGGTTCTGAGCTGCATTGGTGATTACATGCAAAATCTAAGATGTTTTCAAAAGAAATTTCCATCCTGACAAAAAAGCATGTGTTGCCTGAAGACTGAAACTGGTGGATATGTGGTGACTCCCAGTACATGAAGTAGGTGAAAGGGCTTTTAATGTGAGTGTGAAGGCTTGAGGCCACAATGCAAAGTAAAAGGTCAGGCCTCAGAAGTGTGTGGTTATTCTGTTAGGAGGGGGTATCCCTGACAAGAGTAGTTTCATTTCACAATTAAGGCTGTTGTGAAAGTCTTGAGGCCGGGGCTGCGGAAAGTCTAGCAGGGTCCGTGGCTTTTCCTGGCTGCTCGCTTACTCGCAAGTAACCAGGAGAAGCCACGGACTGGGCACAGTGCTCATAGGAGCGCTGTGCCCATCGGGGGGGGGGAAATCACGGGGAGGGAGATAGGGGCCGGGGAAAAGGACGGACCTGGCAGGAGAGGGGGGGAAGAAGGACGGGGGACAGGGCATGGACATGGCAGACGGGGGAAGAAGGACGGAGGACAGGGCATCAGGGAGGGGGGGAAGAAGGACGGGGGACAGGGCACGGACAGGGCGGACGGGAAGAAGGACGGGGGACAGGGCATGGACATGGTGGATGGCAGACGGGGGAAGAAGGACAAGGGACAGGGCATCGAGGAGGGGGGAAGAAGGACGGGGGACAGGGTACGGACATGGCGGACGGGGGAAGAAGGACGGGGGACAGGGCATGGACATGGCGGATGGGGGATGTGGAAGAAGGATGGGGGACAGGGCACAGACATGGCGGATGGGGGATAGGGGAAGAAGGATGGGGGACAGGGTACAGACATGGTGGATGGCGGATGGGGGATGAAGGACGGGGGACAGGGCATCGAGGAGGGGGGAAGAAGGATGGGGGACAGGGCATCGAGGAGGAGGGAAAGAAGGATGGGGGACAGGGCATCGGGGAGGGGGGAAAGAGGGATGGGGGACAGGGCATTGGGGAGGGGGGACCCTATATTTATTTTAAAAACCACTTACCTTCTCTGGTGGTGCGCTCCTGCGCACATGGCCCTTTAACTTGAAAAAAAAATGGCGGACGCAATGGGGCTTCCCCTTGCCCTGTCACGTCTTAAGTGTGGAAAAGGGAGACGGCATGCGCTAGCTGTAGCGCTCCATCGCCCCGACTCCCGGCCGGATTATCCTGTAGGTCTAGCAAGGCCCTAAGTTTCATTTCTTCAAGATTCAAACAGTACTTTCTGTTAAGGGGGAAAAGGGTATATAAAGAGAGCAGAGTGCCAGCCAGAGCAGCAGGAAAGAATCAGAACGTGTGGAAGCAGCAGCTGGAAAGGCCTAAATGCAGCTAGGGTGATGGACTTGCATTTTTGCTTCTTTTCTTTTCATTTAATGCCTTTGTATCCCATAGCTCTATTGATTAAATACCTTTACTTGTAATTTGGTGGTTTTAACATTCTAGTAAACTGTTGTGTTAAACCTAAAGTGTCTGGAGTGTCACTCACTCCATGTCTATAGCCTAAACCCCATGTTATTGGGAAGGGGTTTATAAAGGAAGGAAAGTGGGACTCTTAAGGAGGCAAAAATATCCTTAAGGATTTGCTCAGGGGGTCCAGGTCATAAAAGGAACCCTGACAGTGAACAACTTAGATGGGATGCTTCTTCCCTGATATGTTTCCCCCCTATACAGAGATAAAATATGTAAATCATCACCTACAAAATGTATTGGGGGGGAATAATTTATCGAGGAATGCATGGATTGAGCCACCACCAGGGTGCCAGCTAGCTACCAAATCCATGTCCTAAATGCAAAAAAAATAATAATCATGTGTTATTTCCTGAGTGACAAAACACATTGTTTTCCTTTCACTGAGATTACCTTCATATAGTAGAAAAATGCCACATTATACAACAGCCATAAGTATAAGGTAAATGGATAATGTAACTGAACTGTAGAAATGTATATCATCACATCACATAAGTGGATGCTAGGCTGTGGCAAGTATGTTCAATCGCAGTGAATGAGTGCATAAATGGCAAATTTCTGCTACACTGACCAAGAAAAGGTTACTGATTCTGGCACTTAAGTGATCATAATCAGCCTTTAATGTTGCTAGGCTATTTTGAACAGAACCTTGGAACGTCCCTTCCTTTCCTGATATCAAATGTCAATCCATATAAATTCAAAACTAGACCAGAATGTTTATTGAGCCCAATATTAGCAAGTGGAATGGCAGAGACTCTGTGGGTAGTGGAGGGAACTTGTCTCAGAGCAGGAATGATGACATCATCTGCCAGAACTCCAGGGTAATTGATAGACCCTCATTCCTATGCCAAGCAAATGAGTTAATAAAAGGGCTTTCAAGATTTACTATTATTTGTAACAAAATAAAACAAATGGTGATACTTCTTTTGTAAGACTATTGACATCCCTAATTCAAAGATAAAGGTTGCACTTCAGTTGGCTGAAGATCTTTCCTTACAGCTCAGTTGTGTCTTAGGCCTTAGCTAGACCTACCTTTTGTTCCAGGGGAGAGGAGGTGAGATCTTGCCTTGTGAATAATGCGAGATCTCACCCTTGTTTACACATAAGGCGTGATGACCTCAAGAAGAGAGATGTCACACCCACCATTTTTTTTATTCTTGAAGGACCGGCAGCGCATGAACGCTCCAGTGGAAAGGTAAGGGTGTTTTTTTTTTAAAAAAAAAAACTTTCCCAGCTCCCCCCATCCTAAACCCCCACCCTTGAGTCTTTTTTTTCTTTTGAGAAAGGCAAACAAGGATGATGATGATGATGATGATGATGATGATGATATGCTAGAGGAGGTGACTATGGATTTTCCTTGAGAATGTAGCTACAGAGGCCATTATTATGAGTTCCTACAGTTCAAAATTATTATTTTACTGCCTTTGGGTTACCATTCCCAGCCTTTTTATTTATTATGTATTTTTATTAAAACATTTGTATCCCGTCCTATATCATTGGGATCTCAGAGTGACATACAGATAAAATCAATTTAACAGTTTAAAGCAATAAGTAAAATACACAGCTAAAAACATTAAAGCAAGCTCAAACCAATAGAAAATTCAAAAGCAATATTAGAATTAGATTTTTTCCGATTTCCTGAATTTGCAAAGTTCACATTTCTGAAAATTTGCACTTGTGAAAATGCCCCAATCTCCCCAAAGTACACATTTCTATGATTCAGCCTATGGGGCGAAAATGTGTATTTTCAGCCAGTTTTTTTTTTTAATGTGTTTTCTGCAACTAAGTTTTCATAAAATTATGGAAAGTAAAAAAAAAATGGTCTGCAAGTCCACAGAATTCATGTGACCTTGGAAAAGCTGGTCTGCTGTGGAATTCACAAGATTATTATTATTATTATTATTATTATTATTATTATTATTTATTTATATAGCACCATCAATGTACATTGATTCATAGAAATTTGATTCATAGAAATACGAACTCATTTGATACCATAGATGTCTCCACCATCTCAAGTCAGAACTATGTCCTACAATGTGTTGCAAGATTTATTCCCAGATAAGTGTACATATAATTGTAGTCTGAGGCCGTAGCTAGATCTAAGGTTTATCCCAGGATTGTCCTGGGGTCAAACCTGTTCATCTAAGTGCCACACAGGGCATCCAGCATTCAGGCAGGGATGAACCCAGGATGATCCTGGGATAAACCGTAGGTCTAGCTACGGCCTGAGTATATTATCACTGGCTGACATGGTGTTCAGCCCATTTAAGATGTGGTTGCACACCATTGTTCTTTAATAAACTCCCCTTGAATGCTGAAGCGTGCAGTCTGGGAGATGTGTATGGATCTGGCATTGAATCTAGATGTACAATTTTCTATGTATAGGAGGTTGTTGTTGTTGTTGTTGTTGTTATTGTTTTCCTTTTGCAAGTGATCATTCAATAATGTGATCTCCCCCAGTCCTGCCAGCAGTCAGAAAGGATATAGTCCATTCTGTCATTTCAGCAAACTACTATATTCATTCCCATCTTATTCTACTACTTATGTTGAACCAACCTCTTTGAATAGTGATGTTATGGGAGACTGGGAAGGGCATGGAGTCCTGAGTCCCTACGGGTCTGCTAAGCCACCATTTTGTGTAACCATTATGGCTTGTTCTTTATTGTAAATTGTCATTTATGCAAATAGTGGTCATAAAGGGGCCAACCGTCATTTGCATAAATGGGCATTTACAAAAAAGGAAAATCTGCTATTATTATGCAAAAGGCATCTTAGTGAGGGATTGGGCAGCTAAGTGCCCCTCACTGGGGGCCCACAGATTGCCTGGAGGCTCACCATCTGTGGGGAGCAGGGTTGGGTGGCCAGTGAGGGTCTGGTGAGTGGCACATGCCGCAGACTATGGTGAGTTCATCCATCCCTGTTTTGCAGCCCTGAGCAAATGTGTGCAGTAAACACAGCATAAATGGCTGTTGTGACTACTACTATTAAAATGATTAGCATTACTTAAAATTGTACCAGCATATCATCATTATCATCTAAGAACTATACTATTCCTTTATGACACATTATTACATCTTTCTAGTCCCTAACCTTTTCATGTGCAGCCAATAATTTTGACTCATCATACACATTTTTTAATTCTTTTTCACATACATTACTATTTTTCCCTATGATTCAGCCATTTATGTATAATTCAGTTCCTCGGAAAGAATACAAAAAGCCTTGGTTATGAGAATATTAACACCCACCATATGGTTAGACTTCCATAACAAAATTTTGGAAAATTGTATGAAGTGTTGCTGTTGTTGTGTTGATATCTTGAATTGTCAATGAATATGATACTTTACAGAATAAAAGTGAAAAGGCATGTCCCTGCCCCAAGGAATTTAAAAACTACATTTCAAAGAATGTGACACTACAATATGAGAAAAGGAATGAACAACTAAGGTGATGTTAACAGGGGGGTAATAAACATAAATGCTGCACTTACATTATGGTGGGGTAAGAATTTTACTTCAGTTATTGTGTGTTTTTAGCAAAATTCACATATGTCTTCATATTGAGGACAGAAAGAACCTGAGATTAAAAAACAAACAAGAATTCAAGTGAGAGAAACCAAAACTAGGGATGGATAAATCTGTCAATTTCATTTGCTCTCAGTTTTTCATTTTCCCAATCTTAACTTCAGTTGTTCTGAACATTTTCACAGGAACAGGACAAATGGTATATCAATAAGGACCCTTTCTCATTATGTTTCCAGGAGAATAGAACTCATTGGAAATCTCCAGTGTTGTGTGTATATGTGTGTGTATGTATGTGAGTGTGTTCCTGTGGTGCTACCTTAAGTCTCGTTAAGAGTCTCCAAAATATTACTCAAGCAGGCAAGGCAGGAGATTGAAACCTATTAAGTCAGGTAACGCTTCATTTTCCATAGGCCTCTTGTTGAGCAGAGTCCATTTAAGAGGAGGAATGTAGAGAACTTCTTGTTATGTAGTTGAGGTTTTCAATTAAATTTGGCCTACCCAGACGAATTTTAAACGTAAGGATCTTAAGATGCTGTGATTGTTATTTTAATATTGTATTGGTTTTATATGCTCTTTTAACTAATTTTATGTATTATATTGTGTTTGGTGTTGTTCCCCACCTTGATCCAGAGGGAGAGGCAGGTAATGTATTATTATTATTATTATTATTATTATTATTATTATTATTATTATTATTATTATTATTATTTGTGCAAGGCCAACAGGGCAGCTTGCAGGAGAAAAAAGTCTAGTTGGAAATGGAAGGACTGTAAGGAGCAGAGCGGTTTTAAAAAGCAGCATGATTAACAGGATACCTAACTTAATATTTGGTGTCATTGGCTTTATAAGCTGTATTGCTGTGGTAGTTTCAAAAAAGCAACAAAAGAGGGAGTATAGCACAGATTAGAAGTGACATTGGCCCCATTCAGAGCTGGTGCTACCATTTAGGCCAGTTAGGCAGCTGCCTAGGGAGCAGACTTCAGAGGGGTGCAGTACTGCCCTTCAAAGGTCACAGTGTTATGCTTTATATGGGACAGGAAAGGTACGCACTGCAACGCCCGGGCCTGAGGAGGACACCGCTTCCTTCTTTTTCCCTCTCAGCCTTCCCAAAACCGTCGCTAGTTCTGCCACTGCCACCACCATCATGCAGGAGCTCATCGCCAGCATAGATGACGTCACGTTCGACCTGGAGATCGTAGTGAAGCAACAGCTCGGGGCGCAGCCGCTGCCCTTCCCAGGCAGGGACAGTACATCGTGAGGGGATGAGGGACGGAGGGAGGGAAGGGAGAGCCAAGGCACAGGCTGACCAGTGCACTGATCCACCACCCTACCAGGCTTGAGAACTTTCCTTTTAGGGATTAATGTTATGATTCTCTTCCTTTTGTTCGTTTAGGGCGCGATCCTACGTCGGTTTAGACAGGAAAAAAAGTCCTACAGCTCCCAGCATGCCCCAGCCAGTGTGTTTACTTCCAAGTAGACATGCAGGGGGCTTCACTGGACGTGGCCCTTTGGTCTCACATAGCAGGGCTCTTCTTAGGGTTAAGGTTAGAACTAGGCCTAAGAGCTTGTGCTTTTGCGAAGTCAGCTTGAGTTAGGATGCAATCCTATAGACAGAAAAAAGTCCTACAGCTCCCAGCATGTCTCAGCCAGCATAGATGGCTGGGGCATGCTGGTAGTTGTAGGACTTTTTTTCCTGTCTAAACAGGCATAGGATCAAGCCCTTAATTATATATCTATATATTTCCAAGGATGGTAACAACATATGCATGTTAAGGTCCCTATGGGCAAATAAAAGAGGATGTATTAAAAAAGGGAAGAGTGGCATGAAGATGGCAACCGTAGTCACACTTTACTGTTACTTAATTTATATATGCATATGGCCTATATAGGTTGGTCTCAAGGTGTCTTACTTCTGCACAAAAATGAAACATAGAATATCAAAGTGTAATTGGCACCAAAGTTACAAAACAACAAAAGCATTAAAATACAGAGTCCAGAGAGGGGATAAAATCTCATTGAACTTGGTTGGGCTTTCTTCTGAGGAAACAGGTGTAGGATCACTCTACAAGTCTTTGCAGTGCAATCCTGGACTTGTCTAGTAATCTCCATTGATTTCAATGAGACTTAATCCCAGGTAAATGTGTATAGGGTGTTCCATGTTGCCATCATGACTAGTAGTTGTTCACAGATTTTTTCTCTTCCATAAATATATCTAATCCCTTTTTAAAGCCATCTAAGCTACTTGTCACTCTCACTCCCAATATCTATTTTTGCCTTTTTCATACTCTTTCTCTTACTTCATCATCATCTTTCACTTAACACCCCCCCCCAAGTAATTAATCAGTTGTGGGGGCCCTGACCCATCAGTTGAAGATGAGTGGATGGAAAGAAGGACTGAGCAATTTAAAATAAATTTAGCAGTTTCAAGTTTTGTGCTTTTAATTTTTACTACAAAACATCTGTTCTTAAAAATCGAAGTTGGCAAATTTTGGGGTGTGTGTGCAAGTAGCTCGCCTTGCCTAGGGTGCAAAATAGTCTGGCACCGGCCCTGGCCTCATTCAGAAGACACCTTAAACCACAGCTTTAACCACGGTGGTTAAACCAGAAAGCCGGGCTGTGTTCAGAAGACACCTTAAACCACAGCTTTAACCAAGGTGAATAAGGCAAAAAGTCTTATTCATGTTAATCATGCTGCTTTTTTAAAACCGCAGATGCTGAGGGTTGCCACATGATCTACCTATTCATCTCCAACCTACTCTGCTGCCCCCTGGTGAAGTGGAGGACAGTGCCCTACTGCCAGTCTTGAAATAAGATTCAATTGTCAGTCTAGTTGCCTTTTGTACATAAAATCGGGGGGTTATCTTGTCCTTTGCCTCAGGAAGCAAGTTGTTTGTGGCTTGCCCCTTTCATCCATCCACCCACCCACCAACTTGCTTTGTACATCAGTGGCAGAGTGGAAATGGGATTGCAAGTGGAGAGAGAAGTTCCAGAAATAAAACACAGACACCAGAGCTTGGGATAAAATAGGGCCTCTTTATTTACACATGGAGATTCTCCCCTCCATAGATCTGTGCGTGAACGGGCGGGAATCTAGTTCATTTATCCTCAGGCAACTAGCCCGCCCCTCAGGGAGAGCCACTCAGCTGAAAACAGGGGTTGAGTGACCCACCCACCCTTTCCAACTACACTTGAGTGTTTTGTGAGACCAACCCACTTCATCCCCACTCGGGCTGCAAAGCCGAGTAGATGAGACAAGAAGACCCCCAAAGGCAAACCATATCCTGACACGAAAGCTGTAAAGCCTCTGAGGAGCAGGACCTCTGGCTTGCCAATCACCAGCAAGGTGCCAGAGTGCTCACTGTCCCTACTCTGACTTCCCAAAATTCTTGCACCACCCTGCCATTTACAATTGACCTATTCATCCCCCACTTCTAAAGATTAGATCCAGTATGGAGTAGGCAAAAACCTGAACATCACTAGATGACAGGGAACATTCCTACTCAGCCCCCCCCCCCCTACAAAGAGGATGACTGGTTATTCCCATACTGGTATACAGGGAGGGTGGGTGCAGCCGAAACCAAAAGAGGCCAGAGCCATGCGGGTGAGAACCTTTATACCCTTGGCTTCGCCCCTGCCTCATGAGGCTGTACATGTGCAAGCCCGTGAACATGTCTTCCATTTTATTTCTGGCTCCCTCCCCCACACAAAAGCTGTCCCCTGCCCAAGCTGTACTGGCTGGGTGGAGATCGGGTATCCTGTAGTTTTCCTGGGTGATGCAACCTGGTTGCACAGACATGTGGCAGAGTCTGCATTAAAGACAGTTGGCTGCTGAACAAGGCAATGCTCTGGGAAGTTCGCAATGCCGGTGAGCCCATAGGCTCAAGTTGTTTGAAATACATTGCAGGATTGCCCAACAAGCACTTTCAGCTTAACCCCGGTGGTCTCAAAAATGTGCCATGGAGCACTTTTTTTTCAGCCTCAAATGAACTGCTTTAAAGCCCCAAGAATCCTAAATCCACAATTAAAAGGTGGCTTAAGACATATTTTCTTAGTATTTCAATAACGGAGGGAAACAGAATGAGTATCATCAATTCTCTTGGCGTATAATCAATGCAGGTACTTGGTGAACAGTCTTCATTGGAGATTTAGTCAAGTACCAGCTGAAGATGCTATAATTCCCTCGGCAAACATTTGATAAAGATTAGAAATGTGTGGGCGATGATAACCAACACCTCTGGAATTCAAACAGACTTCATTTGTTTTGCACTTAACGCTTAAGCTGCAAAGTAGCGACAAAGTTTGAAAGAGGAAATGGAAAGGTAGATGCTCAGAGAGAAGAAAAGAGAACAGTTTGTATGTCCAGAATAGATAGGAGTGAGAATTGTGCTTGGTGTGTGGGGTGTGTGTGTTGCCATTCTCCCCCCCCCCCTAAGAAATTACCAACATTCTCAAATTTCTTCATTAACAGGATGGAAAGTATTTGAGATGAACAGAAAGGAAGAAGGAAGGAAGGAAGGAAGGTGT
The DNA here is from genome assembly GCF_023053635.1 of Elgaria multicarinata webbii. Taxonomy (NCBI): domain Eukaryota; kingdom Metazoa; phylum Chordata; class Lepidosauria; order Squamata; family Anguidae; genus Elgaria; species Elgaria multicarinata. The sequence continues at coordinate 154,008,150 of NC_086172.1, read as the reverse complement.
GGAAATTCAAATGGACAGATCTATCAATCCAGGCCTTTGAGTGCTTAATTCTTAAAGGTTTTGGATTAAATCCCTTCATATTTAGCCATGTTTATGGTGCCCTGTTACCCTGCAACTCCTGGGAAGCCTATCTAGCATGGGGTTGTGGGGGTGGGGGTGGGGAGGAGTTGTTCCCACTGGAGACTGGTAGCTCTGATTTTGCTGGGGCTGTAAATCCATTCTCGATTTTAATCAGAACAAGCCAGAATGCTAAAGGAGCTATTCAAGGTGCTGAACCTATTTTTTTTTTTTTTTTTTGGTGTGTGTGTGTGTGTCAGTGCCATTAGAGTTCTGGAGGGGTTCCTTTGACATTCTGGTGGGTTCACAGCCCCACCGAAATCAGAGCCACCAGTCTCCACTGGTTGTTCCTGAACAATGTGAGATGGCATGATGGGAGGCTGTTAGGAAGAGGCATCCAAGCCCACATTATTGAGCAATACTGCTCACCCTTCAGTCCTTAAAAGCAAACAACAACTCCCAAACCCCTTGTTTTCTTCTGCTGAAAATAAAGACTTTATATGGTACCACTTTTTCCATGCATAGTGTTCATAGCATACTTCAAACCAGCTCCACTTTCATTTGTGGTCCATTACACTTACACCTGTTTTAATCTTCCCTGTTTCACCTTGCTGAAACTTTCCTGTTCGGAAGCTAGAGACTAATGCTGCCCAAATGGGTGTGTGGATGTGAATGTGTGGGTGTGGGAGATGTAATCCAATACAGTGAAGAAGCAGAGAGCTCCAACGTCTGATATTCAATTTCATGCAGAGCATCCAAGAAACCCCTTTGAGCTTGAGATGAAGTACATTGAACTTGGGCTTCAGCAGCTGCCAGTGAAACCTCTTAGGAGAGGGCTCAAAGGAACACATTGGATAAGAAAGTGATGGATTTCTTAGAGGGCAGTAAATGAGAGAAGGAACCAAATAACTTTTCTGACTGTGATGTTTCTTCAGAGACTGCAGTGACAAATAAATATACCATATTTTGGAATTCCTGGCTATGTCCATATATATTCTCTAAGGCATGTTATGCTGAGCTAGAGGAACTGGTCTGAGATCATCTAATTTCTTTGATGGTTTAGCTATAATTTGAGCTTTAGGCTACAGTCCTATACACAAATACCTGGGAGTAGGTACAATTGAACTGAGTGGGGTTTAGTTCTATGGTTAGGCATATATTCCACAAAAACAAAAGAAACAAATATTAAAAAAGCACACAACTGTAAGCAACATGTTATATACAAGTCAGATCATTTTATACAAGTCAGATTACAGGCATAAATACAATACAGGCATCTGTTTTTTCTCTTGTTTCATCATATGTTTTGACTACTTCAGAAAAGCAGTTCCATTAATGCCATTAACGAACAATACCGTGGGAGTATAGGAGTTTGAGAACTTTAAATAGTCCTTCCGTCCCATTTTTTTTTTAGTTAAAGCCCTCAAAAGGAGATTTTTCTCAATCTCTGGCAAGTGATCCAAACTGCTTCAATGGCAGCAAGTACTGTCAACAGGTATTCTAAACATATATTATAAACCTCCCCCTTCTCACTGACCCACCACCAAAGGTGGTTAGGCTAGTGAGTACAAGAGAAAGGGCCTTTTTAGTGGTGGCTCCATATCTCTGAGGTTCCCTCAGGGGCTCAGCAGACTCCTTCTTTGGAAGATTCAGGAATGCTTCTTCTCATTGGTTGTTTTATAATCAGTGGGCTTCAGGAATTATTGCTGGTACCTGTTTTTATAGTGGTTTGTTGTATATTTACTGTTTGATTGCATTTATCTATATATTTTAATGTTTTATGGCACCTTGAGAGGGTTCTACTCTTAAAGGTGCTTAAATGTAATTTTAAACAAATAATAAAAAAATGGATTGCTGTAAGCCTCCCTGACTCAGATTCAATTCTACCACTGTATTCACCATTCTCCCACATCAGTTTTCAAATAAATGCCAGTTATTTGGTAACTGGGATATTATCTTTCCAGAGCAATGTGTAGTTGTAGATTTTCATTATTATCTCTACAAGTAAATGAATTAGAGATGAAGGTTCATGATTCAGGTAGAGTTAGTTATGTCCAGGTCTACTTAACTGAGAGTAAGCCTTAATAAGCACGGTGGGACTGAGAAAACAAGCAGAGGGTTGAGTTGTATGTCCCATTGAGAACAATGGAACTTAAGTTGGTGGGAGCTGTTTATTTATTTATGATTTACATCCTGCTTTTCTACCAAGGAAATGGTGGTCAAGGCAAGTAACAATACTAAACACCAACATTTAAAATAAAATTAAAGCAATCATAAAACAGGTATATCAAAACCACGATTAAGCACTAACTTCTTCCATTGGTTTTAGTGGAAAGCATCATTGTGAAGGACAGGGGTGCAAATCTGTACCTTTAACTTGCTGTTGCTATGAGGGTGTAAGATCTGCCCCTAGGTAGGATCTATGATCTATTGTTCCAACTGGCTGCGCCAGGCTTTGGTGGCTGCCAGCCAAGGTCATTCCTGTCTCGAGCCAGTCCAACTCCCACTGGCACCTGGAGATTATCAGGGAGGTGGACAAACTAACGGGATTTAGCTGTGAGAAAAAGAGGTGGTTTGGCACCTCGGGGAGGGTGGTGGGCTGTAGCCCGGGAAGGGCACTGGTTGGTTTACTCAGGTCATGGGACCAGGGGTCCCAAAAAGAGATAAAAAGCTTTATGATGAAGTTCCTTCATCTTCCTTGATGGTGCGTGCATATGTCAAGTGGGAAGGTCAGGTCCGTGGCAACCATGGAGGTTGCTCGGAGTTAGAAAGGGGTTTTTATGTTTTAGCGTGTGGGGGTATTCTGGAGAAGGCCAGCTGGATTTTGGCTGGGTGTAGGGTCGTATGAATGCTTCTTGGGGTAATGGCTAAGTATTAGAGCTTTTCCTCATTTCTTTCCTCACTCTTCCTTGTCCACATCCCTTTTCCCTCCCCGTTCCCTTATTCTTCCCCTTCCTATTCTTTAAGGGGCTGTTTTGCAACCAAGGCCTTATGTGTTAGTTTTAGTGATTGCAATAAAGTTGCTTTGGTCCCTAAATGTGTGTCCGTGGTTTATTCCCATGAACATCTGGCTCATCCCAGTTGTGGATAGGGCAGGGAGGTGGGCAACTGGGGAGCTGAGGACGTTTGGTCCAGGAGCCTACCTTCCAGGGTTGTCAGGTGAATCCTGACTTCCTTTACAATCATAATTAATGTTAGGTGGTTTTTGTTTTTAAATAATATGTAGTGTCATCAATGTGAATGACAGTTTTGCACAATACAAGAAAATGGGTTTCTGTCTACAATTAGAAAGGGAAACAAATATCTCAAATTTGGTTTCTCTCACGTTCATGTCCCATCCCCCCAAATCTTAAGTTTGGTTGATCCCAAACTTGAGGAACTTTTCCAATCTTAAGCTTCATTTCTCCAAATTTAGAGAATTCATTTTTCATTAAAAAAAAATTGCATGCATTTTTGCGTGCATTTCTAATACATGCATGTTGTATACAACACTGCATAATATACATGCATTTTTGCAAGCAATTTGCCTGATATAATGCATGTTTTCATGTTATTTCCCCTAAGATATACATTTTCTGTACATTTCCCTTGCTACACACTTTTTTTTAATTTACATTTGTTGATTGGAGACCTCCATTGCAAAATTTGGAGAAGTGGGCATTTAGCAGGAGAAATGAGTTTTGCCTCTCAAGGGGGTGAAATCATGTACATTTATATTAAAATTTAAATGCAACCTGCACAAAGACTAGGGGTGTGCACGGACCCCCCGCTCCGCTTCACTTGCAGATCCGCCATTTTTCGGAGCGGGCCGCTCCGCCCCGCCCCCGCTCCGCCCACTTCCGCTCCGCTCTGCTCGGAGCTCCGGATCCGGATCGGAGCTCCGTTTTTCCCCCCCCCATAGGGTTGCATTGAAAGCTAAAAAAGTAAACAACTTTTTTTCGCTTGAAGTTAGAAACCTCATGTTTGGCACCATGACACCTCATGGGCGTATACACACACACGCCAAGTTTCAAGGCAATCCCATCATCCCCTGATTTTTGGCGAATTTTTGAAAATCGGGCACCCCATTCACACCCCTTGGGATAGCTCCGTCAATTTGCATGTTAGAAACCTCAAACTCGGCACCAGGGCAGCTTATCCATGTGTCCACATGGATGCCCAGACTCAAGGCAGTCCCATCATCCCCTGATTTTTGGCGCGGCTCTAACCTCTAACGCACCACCCATAACCCTAATTCACACCCCTTTAGATAGCTCCGTCAATTTGCACGTTAGAAACCTCAAACTCGGCACCATGATAGCTTATCCATGTGTCCACATGCACGCCAAGTTTCAAGACAATCCCATCATCTCCTGATTTTTGGCAAATTTTTGAAAATCAGGCACCCCATTCACACCCCTTGGGATAGCTCCGTCAATTTGCATGTTAGAAACCTCAAACTCGGCACCAGGACAGCTTATCCATGTGTCCACAGGGACGCCCACACTCAAGGCAGTCCCATCATCCCCTGATTTTTGGCGCGGCTTAACTCACCCCAAATTGTCCCATTCTACAACTACATCAATTTGCATGTTAGAAACCTCAAACTCAGTACCATGATAGCTTATCCACGTGTCCACATGGACGCCAAGTTTCAAGGCAATCCCATCATCCCCTGATTTTTGGGGAATTTTTGAAAATCGGGCACCCCATTCACACCCCTTGGGATAGCTCCGTCAATTTGCATGTTAGAAACCTCAAACTCGGCACCAGGACAGCTTATCCATGTGTCCACAGGGACGCCCACACTCAAGGCAATCCCATCATCCCCTGATTTTTGGCGCGGCTTAAACTTTTTAACTCACCCCAAATCAAGTCCCATTCTACAACTACGTCAATTTGCACGTTAGAAACATATCCTTTGGTCCCATGACAGCTTACCCATGTGTCCCCATGGACACCAAGTTTCAAGGCAATCCCATCATCCCCTGATGTTAGGGGAAGTTTTGAAAATCGGGCACTCCAGTATGTCAGGGATTTAAAGTTGCAATGCAGACAGCTCAATGGGGCCAGTTCAACTTGATAAAGTCTAAGTGAGCGCAGGAAGGACTTCTCCCCTGAGTCAAAGCAAGACACATACACCATCCCTGCAAGGCGGGAAGGGGAGAAGGGAGGGAAAGCAGGCAGGCAGGCAGGCAGGCAGGCAGCATGCATTGTAGTGCCGCAAGGATGACTTGAGCACTAATGCATAGCAAACCAACCCGTAAGCGGGCGCAAGGAGCAAGTGAGGCAAAGATGGCTGGTTGTTTCTTTCTAAGCCAGCAGTTACGCATTGAGGGGCACAGAGGAGGACGACTGGGAGCAAGCATGCCGGAGGGTGCTGGGCACGAACCGCAAAGCCCATCTCCCAGGCACCAGGCGGGCAGAGAGGCAGGCAGAGTGACATGTCATAGATCTAGTATTGGGGAGGAGTCAGTCCCGGCAGATGCCCCACCACAGTAGCACCCTGGGTGGGCGTTGGAAAACGCCATCTTGTGGGTCCATACTTCCCCCACCCCATGTCCTGCAGGGTTGCCTAACTAACCCTTGTGGGGATGGGAGATGGAGAGCTTAGAGTGGCAGTGCCAGCAGCAGCCTTCGGCTTTCCCCTGGAACCAGTCGCCTTGCCCGCCTCTTTCCCCAGCAAGACCGACTGGTGCTTCCTCTGAAGATGCATCTTCATGCTGCTGGTTCCATAATGCCCTGTAGATGAACCCCTGCTTAGGCTGAGTTTGCAGTGGCGACAGACAGCAAAGCGGGGATCCGCTCCCAACTCAAAGTGGTCCCACACGATGCTTGTCTTTCGTTTCCGTGGTGACACCACCAATTGCCCGCCTGAGCTCTCTGGTGTTGCCACAGAGACAGGGGTGGCAGCAGAAGAGGGGTGAGATGAGACTGGGGAGAGAGCCTCAGCCTACTGCTGCTCCTCCTCAGCCCCCACATCCTGGAGGACCACCGCCTCCTCCTCCTCCCCCTCCACTGTGCTGAGGACCTCGTCTAGGTCCATCAGCGGGCTCATGGGCTCAAAGGATAATGAAGGAGATACTCCTCCTCCTCCTCTAATGGCACTGCTGCCACCTGCCTCTTGCAACCTGCCTCTTGCTGCCACCTGCCTCTTGCCACCTGCCTGCTTACGGGTGCCAGCCTGAGCCTTGCTGCTTTCAGCACGCCTGCTCCCTCTTCTCATGATGACTAATAAAATATTAATACTACTACTAATATGTATAAGGTACTATATGTATAAGAAGAATATAATATGTTTAAATGTAGGGAAATGGGACAAGAAGTGGGACTTCACAAAAGCAGTGCACACACAACACACTCGCAGTCCAAGTTACACAGAGAAGAAAAAGATAATTATATTTTTTGGGTATTTATTTGTATATAGATAGAAGGAAACACAATCAGGATTTAAGAGAGGGGAGGGGGGACCAACCAAATACTAATATGTATAAGAAGAATAAAATATTAATACTACTACTAATAATATGTATGAGAATAAACTAATATATATACTATAGTACTAAGAATATGTAAAAGAATATAATAATATGTTTAAGAATATTACTAATAAATGTAGGGAAATGGGACAAGAAGTGTGTGTATGCTTTCAAAAGAAAGCTTTCACAAAAGCAGAACAGTCAGGCTTTAATACAGGGAAGGGGGGGGGCAACCAACCCAACCCACCAAACACACACTCCAAAATTTAAAAATAAAGTTTATATTAAATCAAAGTAAGGGAAAAACACAGGGCAAACTAAGCTATAAGTCAGAAAGAAGCAAACAAACACACACACACACGCCAAACTAAATCTATCCTAATCTATCTCCAAAGTCCAAAGCAGGAGCACTAACTAACTAAGTGTTCCCTCCACAAACGCCAACCCACAAAGAGACACAAAACAGAAAGTTCTCAGGTTGGGTCTGCCTTAGTCCCCCCTCCAACGCTGGGATTGGAGGATGATGCTTTCTGAGGAGATCAATTCTCATCAGGATTGGGAGTTGAACGTGCCTGTCATCGCTTCCAAAAAAATAAAAAAAACCCAAACCCCGATTTTTATCAAAATATTGCACGTGAACCACAGGACGCAGAAAGTTGAGAGTAGTCTCAAAATGACCCCCATCCACGACTCTCTGTGCACAAGAATTTTCAGAACGATAGCTTAACCCCCCCCCAATTATCCCCGATTCTTTTCCGCAATGCAATCCTATGGGCGAAAAGCCGAAAACGCCGTTTGAGCCGTGCGGTTGACCCGATTTTCAAAAAAATATAGCACGCGACCCACACGACGCAGAGAGGTGAGAGTGGTCTCAAAATGACCCCCATCCATGACTCTCTGAGCACAAGAATTTCCAGAACGATAGCTTCAAAAACAACGTAGTTATCCGCGATTATTTGCCGCAATGCAATCCTATGGCGAAATGTTTTCAAGATGGCGACCGGAGCGCACCGCCTGAACTAGGAGCTCCGAAAAATGGTCGCTTCTCTTCGCCTTGCTTCTAGGGGTCCGCGGTCCGCTCCTACTCCGCCTCTGGGTAAGGCGGAGCAGGCCAATCCGCTATTGCTTCTACGCTCCTAATCGGAGCGGATCACACCCATAACAAATACCTAGCTTATCCTCCATAAAGGCAGCAGAGGAATTGGTTGGAAATGGAGGTGAAGAATGACCACACAATTATTGCTGTTGCATGTATTTAGAATTCGTTACAGTAGAGGGTAGACCTTACTTTCTTTTGTTTTGAATGAATACTGAACATTTAGGCCTTGGAATATGACTGAGGGATCTGGCCCATTGATTGTTTGGCAGCTATTATGAAGAATAACAAATTCTTTTCTATACAAATATGCATTTCACCATTCTTTTGAGTCCCTTTTATATGGATGCTGCCACCTGGTATAACTGACACCTCTTTAATAACTCTGTAGGCTCTAAGTACTCAAAGGAGGGTTCACCCACAACATCACCACAATTCAGGTGCCTCAGCGGGCCTCTGTGAAATCAAAGCTTACAGAGACACTACAGCTTTTTCTTCCTCCCTGTTCTGTACAATGTCAGTATGCGCAGATGTAAGACAAAACCAGCTATCGGTTACCAAAGAGCTTTCTGACCCTCTACTTTTGTCATTTCCTTCCACATGAAAATCAAAGGCTCCCCCCGCCCCATCCATTTCAAGTTTTACATTTTTAAACATCCCTCCCCTTTCTTCCCCCTCTGTAAACTTGCATTGTCACTCAAGGCCTGCATGAAGAAAGCTGTTGCCATGGAATGTTGCTGAAACTGACCCCCTCAGGTGGCTGCAAAACTCCCACTGGGCGTTTGCGTTCAGAAAGTACCAAATAGATAGCAACACTCATTTCTACTTGAATAACCGTATGTTCATAAACACTCCCTCATGCCCTTTGTCAGCTGTCACTGTTCACTCCATGACACTCGGCAAAAAGTTCAGGTTTCTGTTCTTCAATATGCCTGTTTTACAAAGACAAACACATTATTATTATTATTATTATTATTATTATTATTATTATTATTATTATTTCAGGAGGGGTGGATTCTGAGATGACAGTATTTATTTCTTTATTTATTTTATTACATTAATATACCGCCCCATAGCTGAAGCTCTCTTATCCTTCAAAAACTATTTTTATAAGCTGTATTGTGGCAACACTGAGTAGTAGGGATGTGCTCCGCTCCGATTAGGAGCGTAGAAGCAGTAGCGGATTGGCCTGCTCCGCCTTACCCAGAGGCGGAGTAGGAGCGGACCGTGGACCCCCTAGAAGCAAGGCGAAGAGAAGCGACCATTTTTCGGAGCTCCGAGTTCAGGCGGAGCGCTCCGGTCGCCATCTTGAAAACATTTCGCCATAGGATTGCATTGCGGCAAATAATCGCGCATAACTACGTTGTTTTTGAAGCTATCGCTCTGGAAATTCTTGTGCTCAGAGAGTCGTGGATGGGGGTCATTTTGAGACCACTCTCACCTCTCTGCGTTGTGCGGGTCGCGTGCTATATTTTTTTGAAAATCGGGTCAACCGCGTGGCTCAAACGGCGTTTTCGGCTTTTTTTAACACAGTAGCCCCACCAAATGCACAAACACAACCTGAAATCATATACTAAGCCAAGAATAAGAGATAGAAACACAGCACTGCTCCCCACCCTAACCTTGGTGAACAACTGAATCGATGTGGTGCAAGGGGATGAGCTCCCCTAGGGCATCTCATCGTGGACGTGCCCCCACTCTCTCCTGCACTGGAAGGCCATAGAGCCTTCCAAAGAGAGTAAAACGGTGGAGCAATGCCTATCATGAGTTGAAGTGAATGGTCACTTTTCAGTGGTGGAGCAATGCCTGTTCTGAGTCGAAGTGAGCGTTTTACTTCTTCTCGGAGCTGTTGGTGGCTGTCAGTGTCTTGAACTGGCAGCTACTTCCCCCTCCCCCGGGCACGTCCCCCTATTGCTGGTAAAAGACAGATATAGCCTTTTTAAAAAAATTCTTCTTGCTGTTTATTGAGCAACACTGCTGCTTTTAATTCCACCCCTCCTTTGTTTATTGATTGATTTATTCCATTTTATATGCATTACTGGCTTATCCTTGGCTCACTTCCTTATGCCCCCAGAAATGCCAGCTGCATGCCTGCCTGCCTTCCCTCCCTCCTCCCCTGCCCACCTCGCAGGGATGTTGTGTGTGGGGTGCCCGATTTTCAAAAATTCGCCAAAAATCAGGGGATGATGGGATTGCTTTGAAACTTGGCATGCGTGTGTATATCCCCATGAGGTGTCATGGTGCCAAACATGAGGTTTCTAACTTGAACAGAAAAAAAGTTGTATAATTTTTTAGCTTTCAATGCAAGCCTATGGGGGGGGGGGAAACGGAGCTCCGGATCCGGATCCGGAGCTCCGGGCGGAGCGGAGCGGAAGTGGGCGGAGCGGGGGCGGGGCAGAGCGGCCCGATCCGGAAAATGGCGGATCTGCAAGTGAAGCGGAGCGGGGGGTCCGTGCACACCCCTACTGAGTAGGACTGTGAATGTCACTGGCAGTCGTCCAAGCTGGACAAAGACTAACGGCATTGCTTTTCTAGGGAGCATAGCAGTAGTTTCTCTCTCCTAGATAGGGATGGGTGAACGTGTCAGTTTTGTTTTCTCCCACATTTGATTGTTCTTCATCTTCTTTCCACTCTGTTTAAAAAGACATTTGGACATTCTGGTACGTTCTTATCAAACAACGAACTGAATGAAATGCAAAGGCCAAACTCAGCTGGTACAGCTAGTCCCAGCATGCAGAAGACACAAAATCGGCTTTCAAATGAGTTCTAGCCCAAATGAGTTCTAGGGCATGTCTATCCCAGGGATTGTCCCAGGATCATCGCTGTGCATCCACATGATGCACAGGGGATTCCGGGGGCAGGGAGGGAAGATCCTTCCATTTTCCCGGGATAAACAGGATGGCTTTTAGCCTGATTTTTCCCACAGTCTCGCAATCATCCCAAGACTGCGGGAGGTGTGGGGGGCCATCCCGGTTTCATCTCAGCTCCTTGAGAGTAAACGCAAGGAGCTGGGAATGAGGCACGGAGCTCTTCAGGCACTCCGTGCCCATCAGGGGTGGGGTGGGGAGGAACAGGATCAGAGGTTTTTTTTTTTACCTTTTACTTTTAGCTGGAGTGCCAGTGCACTCCAGTTCTTCATGTTTGTAAAAAGAAAAAGGCCACCGTGACGGGTGTGATGCCTGGGATGTCGTGTGGCCCATGTGGACTGAGGGTGAGGATCTCACGATTAGCAAATTGCAAGATCCTCCCCCTCCCCCTCCCCCTCCCCTCCTCTGGTGTAGACATGCCCCTAGACTCATTTCACATTTTCCATCAGTGTTGCTCTTGTCAATGTTCCACTCATTTAAGTATCCACATTTTTTTAGGGAGCTCATTTGGCTCCACTCCATGGGAGAGGATGCTCAGGCATGACCATGTCAACTGCCCAGGCCATTTCTCCATTCCAGAGGTTAACCAGAACTTCAACAGATTCCCCCACTAATGTGACAGGAATATCTTCAATAACCATTAAAAAGCCAACTGGATCCATCAGCATCCCCTGCAGAGGCTCTGAGTCTGAGTAAGTCTAAACCCCACTACGTAATGATCTGTCCATGATAATGGGTCTATAGAAAGTTCCTTCACTGCCAGATCACCATCACCCCTTATATAGAGAAGACCAGATCTAAAGTATGCCCTGTTGAATGAGTGGGACCAGACCCTAATTGGGACAGACCCATGGTTGTCATGGATGCAATGAAATCTGGAGTCCCTCCTGACAAGGCAACCTCAGCATGTATATTGAAGTCCCCCAGCACAACCAACCATGGAGACTCCAGCACCAACCCCAAGACCATCTTGGCTAGCTCAGAAAGGGAGACTGTGGAGCAGCAGGGTGGGTGGTACACCAATAGAATCCATATTCTGTCTCATATACCGACTCTCAGATACACACACTCAAAATTGGAAAACTGGGATGGGGCATCTGGACAGGGGGATTGAACCATGAGAGACCACTGCAACTCTGTCTCCCAACCCCCCAGGTCTTGCCTCCTGCAATACAGAGAACCCAGGTTGGCAAAGCTGGGAGAGATTTACTCCCCACTCCCATCTCATCCAACCAGGTATGTTTACATTCAGTTTACACTCATTGGTTGTTAGCTATAGAGCAATGGACTGGAAGGTAGCCAGGTGTTGGAACTTTCTATAGTTTTGATGAAATATTTTTAGAGATTTGTATGCAGTTCCTAAGTCCATGCAAGCAAGCAAACAAACAAGATTATTATTTATTTATTTATTTATTTATTTATATAGCACCATCAATGTACATGGTGCTGTACAGAGTAAAACAATAAAATAGCAAGACCCTGCCGCATAGGCTTACATTCTAATAAAATCATAATAAAACAATAAGGAGGGGAAGAGAATGCACCAAACAGGCACAGGGTAGAGTAAAACTAACAGTATAAAAGTCAGAACAAAATCAAGTTTTAAAAGCTTTAGGAAAAAGAAAAGTTTTTAGCTGAGCTTTAAAAGCTGCGATTGAACTTGTAGTTCTCAAATGTTCTGGAAGAGCATTCCAGGCATAAGGGGCAGCAGAAGAAAATGGACGAAGCCGAGCAAGGGAAGTAGAGACCCTTGGGCAGGTGAGAAACATGGCATCAGAGGAGCGAAGAGCACGAGCGGGGCAATAGTGTGAGATGAGAGAGGAAAGATAGGAAGGAGCTAGACAGTGAAAAGCTTTGTAGGTCAATAGGAGAAGTTTATATTGGATTCTGAAGTGAATTGGAAGCCAATGAAGAGAATTCAGAAGTGGAGTAACATGGTCAGAGCAGCGAGCCAAGAAGATGATCTTAGCAGCAGAGTGGTGAACAGAAACCAACAAACTGATGTGAGAAGAAGGAAGGCCAGTGAGAAGAAGGTTGCAGTAGTCCAACCGAGAAATAACCAATGCATGAACAAAAGTCTTGGCAGAAGAGACAGACAAAAATGATCGAATCCTGGCAATATTATACAGGAAAAAATGACAGGATTTAGCTACTGTCTCAATATGAGGAATAAAGGAGAGCGAGGAATCAAATATAAAGCCAAGACTACGAGCTTCCTTGACTGGAGTAAGTGTAACATTATTGACAGTAAGAGAGAATGAGAGATGAGGAGAAGGTTTAGGAGGAAAAACAAGCAATTCAGTCTTTGCCATATTAAGTTTCCAACGATGGTGAAGCAACCAAGCTGAGATATCTGAAAGACATGCCGAGATACGATCGTGAACATCAGGAGAAAGATCCGGAGATGAAAGATATAATTGTGTATCATCGGCATACAGGTGATATTGGAGGCCATGAGATTGAATAAGATTACCCAAGGGCAACATGTATAAAGAAAACAACAACGGACCAAGCACCGAGCCTTGCGGAACCCTTACTGAAAGGGGAAAAGAAGAAGACGAGCTGCCATTAGCCAACACGCTGAAAGAGCGACCCGCTAGATAGGAGGCAAACCAGTTATAGACAGAGCCACAAAATCCGAGGTCATGAAGGGAATCCAAAAGAAGATTGTGATCAACCGTGTCAAAGGCTGCAGTTAGATCAAGGAGAATAAGAACGGAATAAAGGCCTTTAGACTTGGCAATTAGAAGATCATTGGTAATCTTAGTAAGGGCTGTTTCAGTGGAATGCAAAGGACGGAATCCAGATTGAAAAGGATCCAGAGCAGAGTTACTAGAAAGAAAATCAAGACAACGAGAGTAGACCACACGCTCCAGGATCTTTGAAACAAAAGGCAACAAAGAGACAGGTCGGTAGTTAGACAGAGATAGCACATCAAGAGTAGGTTTCTTGAGAATAGGAGAGACTGTAGCATGTTTAAAAGCAGAAGGAAATGAACCAGAGGACAAAGAAAAATTAATAATATGAAGCAAGGAAGGGAGGATAGCAGGGATAAGATTAATAAAGACCCGAGAAGGAATCGGATCACGAGAACAAGTGGAAGGCTTTGAAGAGCGCAGTATTGTAGACAGTTCATCAGCTGAGACCAAAGGAAATGCAGAGAAATTTGCAGGAGGAACTGACAGATGAGGAACAGGAACTGGAAGAGAAGCAGAGCTGGCAAGATCAGAGCGAATAGTTTGGATTTTAGCATTGAAAAAAGAGGCAAAGTTATTAGCAGACAGAGAGGTGGGGAGAGATGGTGGATTAGGCTTCAGAAGAGAATTGAAGGACGCAAAGAGCCGCTGAGGATGCATAGCATTTGACTGGATCAACATTGAGTAATACTGCTGTTTGGCCAGTGAAATGGCAGAAGAGAAAGAGGAGAGAACAAATTTGTAATGGACAAAGTCCGCCCAGTCCCTGGTCCTACGCCAAAGGCGTTCAGCTGCCCGGGAACAAGAAAGAAGGTAGCGGATGAAAGAGGTGAGCCACGGTTGGGGTTGAGAAGGACGAACTATCCGAGTTGTAGATGGAGCAAGATTATCAAGAATTGAAGATAAGGAGGAATTAAAGAAGGAGACAGCTGAGTCCAAGGAGACGGCCGAAAAGACAGAAGGAAAAAGCCTCATAATTGATAGATTGCAAGTCATGACAAGAGCGAGAAACAGGATGTGAAGGAGGAGGATTATGAGTAATCATGAAAGAAACTAGATGATGATCTGACAAAGGAAAGTCAGCAGTAGAAAAGTCCCAAACAGAGCAATTCCGAGTGAGAACAAGATCCAAACAGTGTCCAAGGGAATGTGTGGGTGCATCAGACCAAAGCTTTAGATCATAAGAGGAAGATAATGAGTGAAATTGTAGAGCTGCAGCGTCTTGAGGGTCATCCACATGAATATTGAAGTCACCCAAAATAAGAGTAGGACAGTTATCAGAGAGGAAAAAGGACAGCCATGAATCAAAATCAGAGATAAATTTTGAGGACGAGCCTGGGGGGCGGTACAGAACAGCAATCCGCAGTCGCAATGGATCGAAAAGCCTCACCACATGTACCTCAAAGGAGGAAAAACAATGTGACGGTGGAATGGAAAGAGGCTGGAACTGGCACAAACTAGATAATAAAAGACCCACACCACCACCACGACCCTCTGGGTGACTAGTGTGAGAGAAAGAGAGTCCTCCAAGAGAGAGGGCAGCCGAGATGGCGCTATCATGGGCAGGAAGCCAGGTTTCAGTAAGAGCAAGGAGGTGAAGAGACCTAGAGATAAACAAGTCCTGAATGACAGGGGCCTTAGAAGCAACAGATCGACAGTTCCATAAGGAACACGAAAAAGGCAGCTGAGAAGAGGGAAGACACCAAATAGGAACTAAGTTAGGAGAGACGAAATTGGAACGAGCCATAAGGAACAGATATGAGGAGAAAAGAATTGAGAGAAGAAAATGAGGAGAGAGAAATAGCAAGAAGCCAGAGAAGTAAAACAAGCGAAGAACAGCATTAACCAGAACAAGCCCGGCCACGACCAGTAGCAAGCGGTCGCAAAACAAGAACAAGAAGGCAGGCACAGGCTGGGGTTCTTCCTCCGAAGTAACAGTTCCGCTTGACCGGCTTCGCGCCCACGGCAGAGAGCCTCAGGCCGAGAGCCCTTTGGCTCTCGTACTTCGACTCGCGCCTCCAGCACCCAGAAGCCTTCTGTACCTGCAAGGGGGCGGGGCAGACAAACGCTCAGCCACCATGTCATTACAAGCAGCCTTTCCCCAGCAGACTCCAGCAGCCTCCAGCACCCAGGTTTGAATAAGTACCAAGTTTGAATAAGTACCCCTCAAAAAAAACCTGAGGTGAAGAAATACCCCCAAATACAGTGAGGACTGAGCATGCGGAATCCCTATAGCATGCTGACTGACTGCTGAGAGAACAAAACTATGAAAACCAGGTGTGAAGGGGAAGAGAATACAGTGGCTCGAAAATGAGGACCGAAGAAGGAAGGCCTAGAAAAGCACCTGGGGGTTGCCTTGCACTCTCACTAGTTGATGGCTTCTGCCCTAGGCCCCTAGATGGTTCCTCCGGAGACTGTATACAAAATATGTACATTACAAACAATCCTCTACTTGCATTGTAAAAAGAGAGGAGTCAGCGGCCGTTATACAAGTAAAGAGAATTTTAAAGGCATTCAAAGCTGCATGTCAGATTTTTTTATGACAATAGAGAGAAACATAATGTCACATTGTCCTCTCCTGTGTTCACAGGATGATCAGCATTTATTTGGGGGGAAATCAGTGGCAGCTCTGCTTTATTGAAATCAGACGAAGCAATAACAGAGGCTGAATCTTTCTTTTCGTCAAAGACATTTTTCCCCTAGTTATTACTTGCAGTCTTGTAAGATGTAACATGTCAAGTTCACTTTCCATTTATTCTAAAGTTTGAAGGGGTCTAGCTCTCCTCCCTTGCTGTTTTCTTCAGTCAGCTATTCGGCCCTTTCGCATTTATTTTCAGCTCATCAAAAGATGCAGTCAGATGGCATTGTCGGGTTTTATGTCTTTTTTCATACGACCATGCAAAGGGGACCTTGAAATACCAAAGCATTTGTCTCCAATCTTTGGGTTTTTATTTTCACCATACATTATTTGCATGAGCTTTGTAGCTTGTAAGTTTACAAGATGCCTATTTTCGTACCACGTCATTGTTTTATTTTCTAGTTCTTTTGGTTTTAATCTTCCCTTAATGAGGCTGGACCTTCAGAAGTGTATCCGTATCCTTTCTGTCTTTCAAAATGTATATTCTGTCATACACTGGCAGCAGTTCGTTTTGATGGGAGGTATTTAGTTTGACTGAGTACTCCATCCAGAACAGTTTTTGAAGAATGGAAATGCAAATCAAAGCAATCATGAAAGAGAGAGATCCTAGGAGCCAAATGAAGATACAGACTCAGTGTTTGGAAATTAAATGCAACCATACCTCTATGGACAGAGAACTTTTAACCAAGTCTGCAAGCTGAATTAAATCAGACGTTCCTGTAAATAATAGCCCAGTGCTGTGACACTGTATGCATCTCCAGTTAAAGATATAAATTGCTAAGTCTGTGGGAGCCAACGAACAAAACAAGAGCCAATGTCTTGCAGCCCCTAAATGCACACATTTAAAAATGTGCACAAAAATGCATACGTTCAGGTGCCCATTAAGGAAAACAGAGACAAATTCCCATATATAATTTTAAATCATCATCATCATTTACTGTTTTACTCTGTACAGCACCATGTACATTGATGGTGCTATATAAATAAATCATCATCATCATCATCATCATCATCATGTTACACAGAAACAGGATGGAACAAGCTTGACCTATTGACACCATGCACATGGTCCGAAACTGCAGCCGTCCAATTTGTCAGGCAGTTAGAATTAGGACCAGTGGAGGCTGGTGGCTTTGATGTCGGTGGGGTGGTAAATCTGCTCAGGATTTCAGTCAGAAGCATTCAAAATGCCAAAGGAGCTATCCCAGGTGTGAACTGAAAGATGTGAACTAGTTCTGACTGAAACCTCAAGCAGATTCACTTTCCCATTGACATCCCCAGCCCACACTGAGTAGGACTGTGCTCCATTTGAGCTTTAGAATCATAGAATCATAGAATAGCAGAGTTGGAAGGGGCCTACAAGGCCATCGAGTCCAACCCCCTGCTCAATGCTGGAATCCACCCTAAAGCGTCCCTGACAGATGGTTGTCCAGCTGCCTCTTGAATGCCTCTAGTGTGGGAGAGCCCACAACCTCCCTAGGTAGCTGATTCCATTGTCGCACTGCTCTAACAGTCAGGAAGTTTTTCCTGATGTCCAGCCGGAATCTGGCTTCCTTTAACTTGAGCCTGTTATTCCGTGTCCTGCACTCTGGGAGGATCAAGAAGAGATCCTGGCCCTCTTCTGTGTGACAACCTTTTAAGTATTTGAAGAGTGCTATCATGTCTCCCCTCAATCTTCTCTTCTCCAGGCTAAACATGCCCAGTTCTTTCAGTCTCTCTTCATAGGGCTTTGTTTCTAGACCTCTGATCATCCTGGTTGCCCTCTTCTGAACACGCTCCAGCTTGTCTGCATCCTTCTTGAATTGTGGAGCCCAGAACTGGACGCAATACTCTAGATGAGGCCTAACCAGGGCCGAATAGAGAGGAACCAGTGAACACAACGCTTTTAGAGATCCTGAAATGATTTCTGGGAAGAGGGGAACCCCTCTGAAAATGTTATCCTTTTTTTGCAGCAGGCTTTGAAACCCAGTAAATCTAAACCCAGCCAGGTAATGATCTGTCCATGATAACAGATCTATAGAATGTTCCTTCATCACCAGATCACCACCATCCCATTCTACACAGAAGACTATATGTAAAGTATGCCATGTTGAATGAGTGGGGCCAGATCCTCATTGGGACAGACCCATGGTTGCCAATGGAGGCCATGAAGTCTGGAGCCACTCCTGACAAGCATGTATGTTGAAGTCCCCCAGGACAACCAACTGTGGAGATTCCAAGGACTGCTGCTTTTACCCCAATCTGTTGCAGTGGTGCCATTTTTTAAAAAAAGACTTCATAGAGAGATCCTAGTGAAAATGGTATTGCATACATGCCATTGTCATCAAGGATGGATGGACTTAAACTATGTTCATGTGTCCAAGTGCTTGCTGAGCCACCACCAGGTATCTGCCCCTGTCTGGCTCCCTGGCCAAGCTGCCGCACAGTCTGCAGATACCTAGTGGCTGCAAAGCACTTGTGGATAACACAACAGTTTGGAGAGAGGGGTCAGGTAAGTGCAGCAGCTTGCTGAGCAGGTCCAGGAGGTTGAGTATGGGTGAGTCTACCAGACTCCACCCTCTTCCCAGGCTCTCACAACATTCTAACTAACATGATGCCACAGAGCGAATCAGATTTTGTATTTATGTATTTATGTTTTTATTTATTACATTTTTATCCTCCCTTTTTTCCTCCAAGGAACTCAAGGCAACGTACATAATCCTCCTCCTCTTCATGTTATCCTCACAACCACCCTGTGAGGTAGGTTGGCCTGAGAGTCTGTGACTGGCCAAAAGTCACCCAGTGGGTTTCCATGGCCGAGTGGGGACTAGAACCCGGATCTCCAGACTCCCAGTCCAACACCTTAGCCACAACACCACACTGGTATTGATATCACTGACAGTTAGGAATGTCACAGAAATCCAAAACAGATTCAGATTACTTCGGATTTCTATAAATCCAACCTGCGGAATCCTCCATGGAATGGCATCTTCTTAGTCACATAGATTTTGTGGACTTGCGGACCGTTGTTTTTCAACTTTCTGGAATTGTAGGCAAATACACACAAAAAGTTAATGGGAAATGTGCTAATATATGCACATACACACACAATGTTTTATATGTCTCTGATTTCACTTCATCCTCCACTGTGTTGCATGTTTGTTTGTGTGTACCCTGCTCATTGATAGTGTGCTGAGCTAAGAAAAATACACAAAATGCTTCAAGCCAGTGAAAGTTACGTAAATTGTGGTGGACTACTTTTGCATACGTTTCCAAAGGAGGAGAGGGGGGATCTGATTCCTTCAGTGAAAAGAGAATGGGGTGAAAGATGGCTTCCAATCCACGAAACACATATGGACCAGATTAAACCAAATTGGAGGGTAAACGAATCTTATTTAGGGAGAGGGCAAAACTTTCTGGTCTGGTCACAGAACTGTTCCTATACAATCAGGAAAGTGAAATGACGTCTATTCAGAGCAATCTTTCTTGAATAAGAGAATACTTCCATTTTCTTTTAAATTGATCCAAGCAAGCATGGAGCATCTTTTGATGCGGATCAAAGTGTTTGCAAAAAATTGCCCCTCCTTTCAGCTTTGCCCTAATTAGAAAAGTCATGCACCATGGAAAACATTTATGAGATGACCACCTACCGAGCGGCTCTCTCATTTCATCCTAATAGAAATAACATTTAATAAAATTACAAATTGAAAGCAGAACACCTCAATGTATATTGTGCTCAGGTTGTCATAAAGACAAACACGTGAGATGCACTACAAAGGAAAACTTTGGCAGAATCAGCAAAGACAATCAAGGAAAGAGAAACAATGCAAAAAAGGTAGTATGTAAGTAACACATAGCTTGGGATGCAGAACCTCAGGTCCTGGGGACAAATCTGGCCCTCTGGGTGACCCTACCTGGCCCTCCAGATATACCAGAAGGCCCCCCTTCTTCACCTGGCCCCTTCACCTCAATCGCCATTCATTTGATGGTTCCCTTGATTTTGTGCAAGTTTCCCCCGAATGTTAAAAGGTTGAAATGCGTCTCTTGAAGCTTAGTTATGGACAGTAAAAGCTAACACATGCTGCCATTTTTGTACTTTTGGTCCATCTCTTTTGCCTCACTCATCACTGGAATGCACCTGCCAAGAGTACATCCAAAATGGAATTCAACCCTCAGGCTGAAAGGGTTTCACCCCTAGGGGATGCAGCAAGCACCTGCAGACACCCTTCCCCATGCCAGCACCCCTGACAAAGTCGGGTGCTCCCGACATGAGTGTGGACCCTCACCCAGCACTCACAAGGCCCCAATGAGTTCTCAGCAGCCGCCTGCCCACACGCCAAAATCACACACTTCCCCTTTATCCTTGAGCCAATGGGGTCATTAAGGGCATCATTGGCACGGGGGGGGGGGGATTTATGGAGGTTCCAGGAATTGGACAATTACCCTGGGGCATCAATGGCAGCTGCCATTGATGAAGGAAGGGGAAGTGTGTGATTTTGGTGGGTGGACAGGTGGTTGCTTACTCTTTCCTTGTGAGCTTCATCTGAGGCTCGAACATCCTGGGGAGCAGGCGGCTATAGCAGCAGGTTGAGAGCCTGCTGTGGTGAGTGCAGGTGGGTTCACTCAACTTTAGAACCACCCCAGCCCCTAGAAATGTACAGCTCAGGTGGTGGACAGAGGGATAATCCACCCTTGTTCTAGCAATGAAACCTTAAGTGGCTGCCCTAAATGTTAATCAGAAACATAGGCCCAAATTATACATTATACATTCAGATGGCATGGGCACTTGTTGGGGCTCAAAGCCTGTTTAGAAAATGCTTGCTTCCTCCCCCTGACCCCAGATGCCAGTCTGTGGATCCCAGTGCTTGCCCGGCTCAGTGCGCCCCAAGCCAGGCAAGCGCATGGGCAACCACTTCCTCACCAAGTGCCATTTTCCACAGGGCTGCTCATTCTTTTCCTTAACTATCCCATTTGCACAACTGGTGGCCTTAAAGCAGTGGTTCCCAAACTTTTTCAGGTCACCGCCCCCTTGGTTCCACAAACTCATGCCCAGTGACCACTACCCTACACTATAAAAATCATTATTCAGAATAGCGGTTTTCAACGACCCACTAAGGAAGATAATAACAATAAAATTCAAAACAGTAACAATGAACTGAATATTTATTCAAAATCTAAAGCACCGGCCATAGGCTTGCCAAGGGAGGGAGGGAAAAGAGAGTGAACGCCTGTTTTGCAGCTGGCGTGGCAGGGCACACCAAGCAGGGCATGTCTCTTCATTAGCGTTTTGGTGCTTTTGAAACATTTCAATTCACCGTTAAAAGGCCTCTTCTTAAACAGTATTAATACATGTGTGGATTCTTCCCCTATATGGCTTGGGACCAAACTACCTTCTCCCATAAAAATGTCCCTGGGTTTTAAGACCTCCTGGAGAGGCGCTTCTCGGAAAAGACCACCTCGAGCACCCCCCTGCTGCCCCCTTGCCTCTTAACGCCCCCCTATGCAATCCCACCGCCCCCAAGGGGGCAGTACCGCCCACTTTGGGAACCACTGCCTTAAAGGGACTATTTGCGTGAACAGGATAGTTACAGAAAAGAACAAGCAGCCATTTTTGCAGGAAACGGTGTCTTGCTGAGGGAGTGGGCAGCAGTGCACTGCTGCTGGGTTCCCTGTGGATTGCCCAACAGCTCACCCCAACCTGCTCACCGGGGTCAGGTAAGGTTGGTGGGGGTTAGCGAGCACCATGCAGGGCGGACACAGGGTGGTTTGTCTGAACAACATGTGACCAGCTAGGCTAGGCCTTATACAGTATAGATACATTTTGGCAAACATTAATTACTCTTTCCAAAGATTAAGGAGTTGAGTTGGAAAATTTCTAAACTGCTATAAGCAGGTTAGAGGTGGGCATACCCTTGGCTGTTTCCAGTGAGCAATTAAGTGATGACCAGCCCAAAGATTATTCCTGGAGCACAATTTTCTGAAACTAACTTTCCCCAACATGCTTGACCTAACCAAAGAGACTATGGTTTTGTCAACTGATCCAAATCCTTTTTCTGGCTCTGATGTCTGTACTCTGCATAAAGTCAGATAATTAATGCCTAGTAATCATTACCTCTGACAATTCATATGGAATGCCTCCAATCTCTTGATGTCTTCACAGAACAAAGTCCAATTTCTTAGCCAAAAATAAAATAAAACAAAAAAGCTGGATTATCTTGAATGAAATCAGACAACTGAGTATTGAAGGGTTCTCACAAACACCAAAAATAGCATTGCTGTCACTATTTGAAGATATAAAGTGTGGAAAAGGAACTATAGAGCTGATATCGAATTTGTTGGTTGCAGCACGACTGATGGTAGCTAGGAACTGGAAGGTCCAAGGGGAATATACTATTGAGGAATGGTACAAAGAAGTATGGGACATAGCCATTAATGATAAACTGACATGTAATATTAAGTGGAGAAAAGGCGTAACTAAAATAAATGAGTTCGAAGGAATTTGGAAACAGTTCCTAGTGTTTGTGTTTACTAAGGGAAGTGGGAAACCACCAGCAGAAGAAACGATTAGATTTTGGACTCAAGAATGATCCCGAGGTGGGGGGTGCACTTTTATGTTAAGAACGAAGATGTTGTAGTATGATAAGGTATATGTAATAGTTTTTGATATTTGTACTCAACAATCATTCAATATGTATGCAGCAGATATTTGATGTTTTTCTTTTTCTTATTGTGTTTTGTTTCAGTTATATTTTGGTAATGTTTATCTATGTTTATATAGTGTTGAAAATGAATAAAAAATTTTTTTTAAAAAAAAGAAGTGCTAGAAGTCAATTTTGAGAAGTCAGGGGAAATAGGTGAGGTTCCAGCTGATTGTAATAAAGGCAGACAATGTGTCTATCTTAAAAAGGAGGAAAAGATGAGCCTGAGATATTCCCTTGGATGTTGTATAACAGTTCATTTTTTAAAAAGGGATGTGTGAAACGTGAAGGAGGAGTTCAGCTTCCAGTTCCTTTGCTTGATCCCCAAGCAGTGGATAGTCACGGAAAATCCATCTGCCTATTCAAATTCCATCCTGTTTCTTTTGCACAAGAGTTCCTTCAAAATGATCAATCACTCACTTCAAATAAAGGCCCCTAAAGAAGGAAAAAGGCCACTACCTCAGCGCTGATGAGAAGCCAATTCCATTTAGGGATCAGTGAAGATTTTGTTTCAGTTTGGGCTTGATAAGAATTTACCATATTCAAAAAGTTCTTCATATTCAGGAGAGAAAGAACTTGAGATGAATGAAAGAGACAGTGAAACTGACAATTTGCCCATCCCTCATTCCATCAGGCTCCACCATCCATCAGCTGTCCCTTGACAGCAGCCATTCCATTGGGGTTGAGAGACCAGTAACTTTTTCCTCATCCTCAAAATCCCCTTTCCTTTCATGCCATTTCTTTTAGAATGTAAGCTTAAGAGCAAATATGGCCTTATTATTGATCTTTGTAAGCAGTTCTGGGGTGCCTTCCTTGGTTGAAAAATGGTGTAAAAATTAGGGTTATGCAAAGTTGGCCTTCTCTGCCTTGAAATTCTAGCCAGAGCTCTGTTGAGGCAATTATCTTTCCTGATTTTGGAGCAGCTCCCCTTACTCAGCCCCAATGAGTTCTCTCATTGGAGAACTGCCCATTTTTGATAACCACTCTAGTCAATGGAAATTAATCAAATGCTTACAGCTCCCTCATTTTTAAAGATAAAAATATGAAACGGCACAATGATAGCTCTTAAGTAGGGCTTTAGGCATTATTATTATTATTATTATTATTATTATTATTATTATTATTATTATTATTATTTTATATAGCACCATCAGTGTTCATGGTGCTGTACAGAATAAAACAAAACAAGACAGCCTGCCATATGGCTTACATGCCACACTTGTAGCAGATCCATTCATGCCTTGATTTTTAAGGATTTTTTAATTTGTCCCCTCAAACCATTACCCCCTTAAACATGCACACGTACACACACACACACACAGAGAGCATTGATGTCTGAAAAACAGTCTGATAATTTCGGAGATGTTAGAAGCTCCAGTTGGGCGTGCCTCTGCTCTGAAATTGTTCAACAGGTTTGGAAGTAGCCAATCTCCGCTCTGGAAGATTGAATGCTCCACGGATGTTTGCAGTTACCAGATAATTCTGGGGAAGAGAGCACACCCCTAGTAAAAATCACCTAAGTAAGTAAGTAAAGTTAAACAGAAGAACCTCCACGTTCAGTGGACACATGCTCCTGGGTATCATTGTCAGGGCAACAGCACCGGAAGCCATTGCCTTTATGTTCTGCTTGTGGGTTTCTAGAGGCAACTGATTGCTTATTTCACATGTGTGCATTATTGATGTTTAGGGTTGGTGGTGATGGTGGTGGAGATTCAAATGAATGAAAGGATCTGAAAACTATTTATTGGAATTGATTTTAGAAATTCTTCTAGTTGTTGGACTAGATGGGTCCTTGGCACTAGATGGCTCTTATGAGATTCATCAATTTCAACTTCCCTCTTTACAATACAGAAGCCAGAATTACAAATATTGGGTAAAGTGTCATCAACAGTATGTCAATCCTCATGTTTCATACATGGGTTAAAGGTTTGCAAACCCAGAACACTGTCTCAGTTGAGAGAATGATTTGTATTTCTTACTCCCCGGAATGGGGAGTATAGAGTTATCAGTTTGACAAATGTCTGTCACAAAAAAATGGCACTTTCAAGTGCAGGTGTGTGTAGGAGGGATGGCTTTGAAGAAGGACTCTGTGGACTTCAAGTTCACACATTGCCTTGCTTGGACAAAAGCAATCCTCTTCAGTGACTCAGGGGAGAAGGGAAGCATTTTGGTTTGAAGCTCCTTTTGGTAACAAATGATGTTGCTTGCCAGTGCTTCCAAGAATAGAATGCAAGGTGTGATGTAAGACCTGTAACAAAGAACTCCATTGTAATCAATCACTGTTGGCTGTCACAAAATGATTATGACTCACTGAGGTATCAGTTAACCCATTCCTTTTTTCTGCTTTTATTAGGCAAAAAAGAAAGCATAAGCCTGTTGAATTTCTACTGAGTGCACAGGGTTGAAGCAGTTTTCTTAACATTTTATAACTGTCTGTGAGGTAGGTTTAGTAAGCAATATAGTATCATTCCCCAAATAATCTAGCCAGCTCTGGTATCCATTCATAGGGTTCCCATATCTAAAGCTAATATCTGTAGCACACTTGCTCTCTTATGATGAAGTAACAAGTCTCTGATTGCCTGGTTCGTGTGGCCGACAAGACAATGTCACAGAAATTAGATTTTTGAGTGACTATCAATATGGGAGACAGAAAATCCTTTGAACCAAAATGTATCATCATAAAATGCTACCAACTCGTTTTCCCACCAGTCAAGCTGAATCCTTGAGAACAAGTTAAAGGAATCAATATGGTTACACTGAGATCTTTGTATTGAGCTGTGGTGTGTGTGGAAGGGGTGATTCCCCCCCCTCCCAAATTGGGTGGATGGACCTTCCTCTTTTGGAAAGTCCCTTCCTCTCAAAGAAGGCAGATCCTGCATGCAGCCATACAAATTTGACCAAAACAAGGCTCTTAAATCGCTCGAACTGAATCAAACTCTTCTTGAAGATTTGAAACTGCTTTGGAGATTGGGCCACATTGGGCCACATTGTAACACAGACAGGATATTTGCCAAAATTGAAACCTCCCATCCACAAAATCTCCATATAAAGAAAATGCCAGGGAGGGAGGAGGAGAGAGGGAGAAGGGGTGTGTGTGTGTAACTTTGTAAAGTTATTCCTCAACCCAGATATAACTTTACCAGGATTCATTCATGCAGAAGGGGTTACTATGCCTGCATATTTCATCCAATTATGGCAAAAAGGAAGGAAAATGTATAGTCATTTCTTGATTTTCCTTTTTGAAACAAAACTTCAGATTTTTGTAGCAATGTTCTGATTTGGACCCAAAATAACGTGAATGCCCTCTGAATTAGCCTGAGCCAAATGATCCCACCCTGCAGAGTGCTGAAGCAGGATTGAATCACGTGTTGTCTTTGATGTGTATATCTCTACTGTATGCCTTGAGTATACTTGATACCTGCTGAGTTGTTGAAAGTAAGGGAGGAAAGGAATCCAGGCAGCTGTCTCCCACATCAAAAAAGGACAACTAGAAAGCGCGCCTTGAGAGTAGACAGTATTAACCCTTATCTATCTATCTATCTATCTATCTATCTATCTATCTATCTGACTTCAGCAAAGTATTTGTTACTGGGACCCATATTGCAAGAGCCCTGCTGGATCAGACTAGATGTCTATCTAGTCTATCATGGCGTAGCCTCTGAGATGCTCACAATCAGTGAACATAGGATGCTGCTTTACTGTATATAGGGGTGTCAGAGGAATCTGGTTGGGGATGGAGGTCAGAGTATTCTGGCTGGCTCAGTCCCCTAACTCCAGCTCAATCATCCACGAGTTGGGCCAACTCACAGATTTTTTTGGGGGTGCACAAATGGCACAATTTGCACAAAATAGTGTCAGAAAACAGTGTAATTTATGCAAATTAGACCATTTACGGCTGCCATTTTGCACTAATCAGCCTGCAACTTTGCACAACTACCCCCCCCCCCCGGGCAAAGTTGCCAGCTTTTGGGAACTGCTGCATGCCCCAAAAGTGCTGGATTCCCTTGCAACGGATAACCATAGCCTTATACTAGGTCTTGAGGGTTTCAGAAAGGACTTCTCAGCTGCACCTTGATTTGCAAGTGACTGAACCTGGGAATGTTTAACTGTAAAGCATGTGCTCCACTACCGAGCTACTTCCCTTCCCTGCCAATGGAAGAACATGAAGACAACATCCCTCCCATCGTGTTAGTTCTACATGTGGGATTCAGACCTATTCTGCCTGTGAACATGGCGTATCTATCTAAATGTCATAGCTTATAGCTGTTGTTTGGCATCACCTCCAAATTAAACCCTTGCGTGAAAGCTGTTGAATGAAAATTCTAGAATTTCCATGAAAACAATATTCAAAATGAATTTGGACGATCTTGATCAGGCAAAACAGCTGCTCAAAGTCTGGCCGGCATTAAAACGGTTTTAATGGGGAAGTAAGTTTTCCTGCAAAGAGTTCTGTAAATTTACTCACAGTTGGTGACACATGCCCCGAATCAAACTGAGGGTGGTTCACCCAACACAGATGTGCAAAATATGTTATCATCAAAGTCCTCATGACTGAGATCTCCACATGTGTGCTTTTAGTGCTTTAGACATGAGGGGAAGAGTGATGTAGTTTGTCTAGGTATAAGAGATCTGTGTTCTGTGAGTACAGCTGCAGCCAGAACCCTAGGAGTTGTTCAGAAGGAGGATGTAATAATGGCCTCCCCTCCCGGGAAGAGCCTGATTAGGCCTAAACTGCTCCAAAGACTGAGTTCACTTTGGAATGGGCTCAATGTCTCACAACCCCTCTCTACTGCTATTCCCTTTCCCACACAAGCTACCTGACAGAAGCAGCATCAAGAGTAGGACTGGCAATGGGAGAGCCAATGTCTTGATGTTAGCCATGCTCATTCTGAATTGAGCCAAGAGATCACCCATCACTGTAATAATCATAACGTAAGAAGAGCCATGCTGGATCAGACCAAGGGTACATCTAGTCCAGCACTCTGTTCACTGAACAAGGTGCAACAGCACCCTACCACCCATGTTCCCCAGCAACTGGCATACACAGTCTTACTGCCTTTGATACTGGTGGTAGCACACAGCCATAAGGACTAGTGGCCATCAATAGCCTTCCTGAACTTCCTTTTAAAGCCACCCAAATTGGTGGCCATTACTACATCTTGTGGTAGTGAATTCCATAGTTTAACTATGTGTTGTGTGAAAAAGTACTCCCTTTTTATTTGTCCTGAATTTCCCACCAATCAGCTTCATGGGATGACCCCGGGTCTCAGTCTTTCCAAGTTTTTTTCTGAGGATGCTGGCAAAACCAAGCACTTCGGAACTTGCCTCCAGACCTTTTTGCCAGTCCCCTCACATTTCAAGCAAACTTGCCCTTGTGAAAGGGGAAAAAATAGTAGCAGGGACAGCTCCCTGGAAACAGAAAGGGCATTGTCACGCCTATCCTTAAGGTCAAGAAATACAGGAAACCATACTCCTATGCAGGCATTACTAAACTGAAATGGCGGAAGGGGACAGAAGGATTCACCCTCCATCTGAGCTCTTTGTGCTGACAGGGGAAGTCTGAAGAGAGACTGTAAACACATTTGGCTGTACACGTGGGAATGTTGCACAAGGTCAATTTGGTCACAGTCTTTCTTCAAACCTTCCCCATCAGGTTGGGATGGAGAGAGTGCAGGGCTGGCGTGTTTCCCCCTATGCTCCATGGGCGAATCTACACCAATGCTTACAATGTGTTTTTACCATTTGAAACGTTTCAATTTGGGTTGCTTTTAAACATCACGGGGGACACTCAGGGAATGCAGCGTTACTTACCTTTCGCTTTCCTGGTACTTATTCGTTAAACCAGGACACACACTGCATCTTGTGTCATTGTAGGTAGGAGTTTCTCTTCGTCGCATGATACTGTGATCTGCCCACTTATCTCCTGCCTTCTCCTCCCATTTTCATTGATCTCTGCGCAGGCAGAGCAGTTGTTTAAGGCGCAGAAATCAAATGCCCATGCCCTTAGGAGAATGATTGGCTAAAAAATGAGGCTTGGAATCAGAGAGAGACGAAGTGATAGAAGTGACAACAGTGAAAGGGAGGACATTATACAACATGCAACGCTTTTAAAATGTTAAAACAGAAAAAATGTAACGCTAGAAAGAAGGGAAAAGAAATGAAGAAAAAATGTTAAAAAGCAAGTGTCATGTGTCCCAATCAGTTATGGTAACCCTTCCTTAACGATTTTTTTCATAAGTGTAGATCCTGCCCATATTGTAGCCATGCTTTCAATTTTGTAATGCCTTTCATTGAGCTACTCTCCCATGTATATCAGAAAGAAACTGCATTCTTGAACATGCTCCCAGGCACTTGGGCCTTAATGTCTACAAGGCCTTTGCTGTTCTCGCCTCCTCCTTCTCCTCCTCCTCCACCACCACCACCACTACCACCACCATTCCATTCAAGAGTAAGCTTTCTTGGGCTGTGCAGGAGTGGGAAGTGACCAGAAGGCTGACTGTCTCATGATCAGATAATATGAGTGTGAGCTAGGGCCAAATTTAGAAGGAGTTGCTGCTTAACATAGATCCTTTCTACATAAAGCTTTTACTGTGAGCTCATGGTTCCTTACTCATGGTAGTTCAAAGGTCCTTTACATGCCATTGTTAAACTCCAGCACCTCTCCTGAGCTTTGCAATGATTATTGTGTTTCCCCTCCCTCTAATCAGGGAAGTCTGATGTTTTTCTGAATGGCATTACAGATCCCTCATGTATGTGCACAATTCCCCTATAACACAGCATCACCTAGAGGTTGTGTAATCAAACATATAGAAAGGCAGAGAAAGAACTATTCAGGGAGGATGTGTAAAGGAGCCAATCTGAATCCCATGAGAATCCGGAAGCAGAAGCCTCGGTAAAGGTGTGGGTTCAAAGCTTTGAGTAGAAAAGCCCTTATAGTGGGACATGGATTTCCAAACTGAAGGGGCAACAATATTCCATCCCACACCCATTCCTGAAATGTTCTACCATCTCTAATTGAGTTATATGTGGGCATCTCCTGTGTTATGACTCATAGAATGGTTTGTTTAACAATGGCCAAGATAAATTATTTTGTGTTTGGAAGGTGATCAAGACAGTTTCAGGTCCCCTACCCTTGTGGATGTGGGTTCCACATACACAGTAAAAAAATAAAATAAACAACTGCACTCAAATGGTATTGATAAAGAGATGGCCATATTAGAAAGTGATATCCAACAGCATCTAACATGAGTCAGAGTTTGTTCCTGCGCTGTTCATGGAGGCTCTCTTCAAATTGATTATATCCATATGTCGACATATTTCAGGATCATTTCAAGAGGCACCACATGAAGCCAGAACATGGTGCAAAACATGCAGTCCTGTTTTATGGTAATGCAGCTATTTGTGGTCCTTCATTAATTCTTGGGATCTATGCTAACTCTAAGTTGCCCGGTTATTGACCCCACTCAAAACATTTTTAACCAATGGCCATTAAATCAGGAGCTATTTCAAAGGTAGTTTTAAAAAAAACACCCAAAAAATATTCTTTTATGGCAAGCAGATGCAGTCGGTATGAATCCAACAATTTATCTCATGTGCAAGGCTCAGCTGTTTCCAAAAGGTCAGTGATGATTGTATAAGCTTAAATGTTTTTGGAGGCTTGGAACACTTGTTCCTCTTTGGAGTGCACAAATCATTTGCTATTTACTAACGGTTTCCTTGAAAGAAGATTTCATTTTCTCTGGTTTTCCCCATTCACCTTCCCAAAGACTCTTATGAAAGCTAACACTTTGGTGAAAATAAAAGGTTTTTGAGTTATCAATGGTAGCAACATAAGCCAGTTCATAATCAGGACATGGTGCTCTCTAGGGTAGGGGTGTTGAACAGCAAGACTGCACCAAATCCTGCCTGAAGTCTCAATCTGGCCCTCTGAGATTCCTCAATATGGTCCCTCCCCATTTCTCTGGCCTCATCTCTTTTTCCCAAAAGGGAAATTGTTTGATGTTTTGCCAGATTTTGCACAGTTTCCCCCACACCCATTCTAGAAGGTAAACATGCTTCTCTCATAAACATAAGAAGAGTCCTGCTGGATCAGACCAAGGTTTCATCTAGTCCAGTACTCTGTTCACACAGTGGCCAACCAGATGTTAACCAGAGACCATCAAGCAGGACACGGGTGCAACAGCACCCTCCCATCCAGGTTCCCCAGCAACTGGTGTACATAGGTAGATGGGAGATGTAGTAGTCACTATTGTTTATTAGGTGGTCAGAGAAGTTTGTTTGTTTGTTTTTACTTTATATTTTAAAAATAGATATTAAAATTGCTGAATGCTTTGAAATGGCTTGACTAATAACCCTATGTTACAATGCAGCATCAATTCCACTGATTGGAATGGTTGGTTGCTCCTTTTTTCCGGGCAATCACATTAAGTCATCATGTAGCATCATTCTCGGGAATATTAGTGGTCCCATTCCAAAGTGTGTGGCAACACTGTTGGGCAGGTATTAAGGGGGTCCATTGTAACACTACATTTTTAGAGCCTGAAGAATTTGGTCCATCAAGCTCCACTACATTAGGTGTACTTTCAAGGCATTCTGAATCAAAGCTGAGACAAAATAAGTTTGGTTCCCACTTTCATTATTGTCACAACGAGCCTGTTTCTCATAGGGATGTATGAAAAATCCATTTCAGTCTGGTTTTGACCAGAACGTACCCAGTTTGCACCTCCCGATAATGACCATCCACCTGCCCTGAACACCATTTGCAGATGAAGTCCATACATTTTCAAACCTATGATGTGATTAATAGAATAAAGAAAGTACTAAAATGGGTACATTTGGGAAATGCACATTAAAAATGCTTAGTTTTTTAAAAATGTGCATGAACATGCTTGAATCAGTGGAATATACATGCATTAAAAAAAGAAAATCACAATTGATGCATACTTTTGGAAACGGCATGCCATTTTTTTGTGTGGGGGAAAAAAGAAGAAGCTTGCAAACTGATAAGAGCGCAAGTTGGTATGTTCTTCGAGATCAGGTTTTGTAGATTCTCACATTCCCAATTTCAGGGTCCTTTTATGTGCCCACTGACATGTCATCTCTTTTTCTAGAAAGAACTGTTCAAAAGCTCCCAAATTCTGACTTGTAAAACTCACGGGGGATTGTGCATCCTCTGGTGTAACCTACAAGACACAACTTGTGGGCACTCCGGAGAGCCTTGTCACCAAGGGAGCTGTACAATCCCTAACTTCTCTGACCTAACTTTATTGGCTGTTTCAGAGACTGCACAATTCCCTGGAGCCTTAAAAGCCAGCCTTTGGGGAAGGTTTTGTACACTTTTGTCTGAGCCGTTGTGACTCATGTCCAGGACTTGGGTGAAAAGCAGAGAACGAGTTTCTGTTCCTGTGTAGTTTGCTTGTCTGGTCGATGAAAAAGTATCCCTCATACAGCTTGCAAATTTCGGCAAACCCCCCAAAGTTTGTGAAAAATTGAGCTCAGCGCTCCAAGGAATGGGTGTGCTTGATTTTTGCTATTTCCTCAGGGATCTGCCAAAGGACTTTGTGCTATTTAATATATAGCACAGAATGGGAATAGAAAATTAGGAATGAGATAGGTGAGAAAGACAGGCAAGGTTTCTGAGTGCAGATAGGGACATATCAGTTTTCTTTGAAGAAGAGCACTGACTGGGTGCTGAATGTACTCAGAACAAAGTATGACTCCTTGTGCAAAAAAGATGACAAGGTCAGCCTGGGAGGAACAGGAATACGTTTAGCATGCTGCAAGAGACTACTTCATGCATTCATTCCCTTAACATGGCTTACATTTTCCCCTACTAGAATCTGTCATCAACTCCGCATCATTCTTCACGGAGCAGTAAAGGGGAGCAGCAAACGGAATTGATGTGCTGTGTTAGAGGTGAATTAATTAAATCCAGTATAGTGTAATGGCTAGAGTGCTTGACTGGGACTGTGGAGACCCGGGTTCCTGTCTCCACTTGGCCATAAAGCCCAGTGGGTGACTTCAGACCCCTAGCCTGAGCTACATACTAAATGAGTAAGGAAAATGTCCAAGGGAAGAAAAAAAAGGCCTTATCTATGTGTACCAAATGTTCTATAAGATGTCCTTGCTGGAGGAACCCTGGAGGTCAGGAAGTCATTCGTGCTGATCTGAAACCTGGCCTTTGGTCCATTAAGAGGTTGTCCTTTGTCAGGTTCCTGTTAAAAAGCAAATGGATGAGCAATTAATTTTATTTTAAAGCCATTCAATTAGTGAAAACAAAACAACTAAGCATTATGGGAAATCTGTTTGGCTATCGATTTCCCCATTTCAGACTGCAGTAAATCAGATGCCCTGACTCTCCAGGTTGTTAGCGGAGGATTTAAACTGCTGAGCCAGTGCAAGCCACTCACTCGTAAGATTATTTTCCTTATTAGAGTATGCACACATTGTGGGGAAAAATTAAGTGAAGAAGTGCTAGAGTTGGACAATTCTCTTCTCCCCCCTCCCTCCCAACCACCATTATCCATTCTTTAGTGCATATTATACCATTTTCTTCAACTTTGTGCCTGCACTATCAATGCATGCAAAATATGCACTGTGTCAACTAGTGGAGTCATGGAAATTTGTACTTTCCTTGTTTGAAATTGTCTGTCTAGTAAGGCTATACTGGGCTCATCTACACCTAAGGGTGCAGTGGGAGGGAGGGGGAAGGATAAGGGACTTACCTGCTTCCACAATCCTCCCCCAGCATCTATATGGCCATGCAACATCCTGGAAGGCAAAAGGGACATTGTGGGTGCCATTTTTTTGAAGATATAGTAATCCCATTTAAAGTGCACATAGTAATCTAAATTGGAGGTACCAGAGGATAGACTACTGAAACCAAGGTCCAGATTGAACCAGGCCTGGGCCATCAGCCAAAGATAGTTGAAAGCATCCTGTGCCATTGAAACTAGGGGTGTGCACGGACCCCCCGCTCCGCTTCACTTGCAGATCCGCCATTTTTCGGAGCGGGTCGCTCCGCCCCGCCCCCGCTCCGCCCACTTCCGCTCCGCTCCGCTCGGAGCTCCGGATCGGATCCGGAGCTCCGTTTTTGCCCCCCCATAGGCTTGCATTGAAAGCTAAAAAAGTAAACAACTTTTTTTCCGTTGAAGTTAGAAACCTCACGTTTGGCACCATGACACCTCATGGGCGTATACACACACACGCCAAGTTTCAAGGCAATCCCATCATCCCCTGATTTTTGGCGAATTTTTGAAAATCGGGCACCCCATTCACACCCCTTGGGATAGCTCCGTCAATTTGCATGTTACAAACCTCAAACTCGGCACCAGGGCAGCTTATCCATGTGTCCACATGCACGCCAAGTTGCAAGCAAATCCCATCATCCCCTGATTTTTGGCGCGGCTCTACCCTCTAACGCACCTCCCATAACCCTAATTCACACCCCTTTAGATAGCTCCGTCAATTTGCACGTTAGAAACCTCAAACTCAGCACCATGATAGCTTATCCACGTGTCCACATGCACGCCAAGTTTCAAGGCAATCCCATCATCCCCTGATTTTTGGGGAATTTATGAAAATCGGGCACCCCATTCACACCCCTTGGGATAGCTCCGTCAATTTGCATGTTAGAAACCTCAAACTCGGCACCAGGAGAGCTTATCCATGTGTCCACATGCACGCCAAGTTGCAAGCAAATCCCATCATCCCCTGATTTTTGGCATGGCTTAACTCACCCCAAATTGTCCCATTCTACAACTACGTCAATTTGCACGTTAGAAACCTCAAACTCAGCACCATGATAGCTTATCCACGTGTCCACATGCACGCCAAGTTTCAAGGCAATCCCATCATCCCCTGATTTTTGGGGAATTTATGAAAATCGGGCACCCCATTCACACCCCTTGGGATAGCTCCGTCAATTTGCATGTTAGAAACCTCAAACTCGGCACCAGGAGAGCTTATCCATGTGTCCACATGCACGCCAAGTTGCAAGCAAATCCCATCATCCCCTGATTTTTGGCGCGGCTTAAACTTTTTAACTCACCCCAAATCAAGTCCCATTCTACAACTACGTCAATTTGCACGTTAGAAACCTATCCTTTGGTCCCATGACAGCTTACCCATGTGTCCCCATGGACACCAAGTTTCAAGGCAATCCCATCATCCCCTGATGTTAGGGGAACTTTTGAAATTTGAACACTCCAGTATGTCAGGGATTTAAAGTTGCAATTGCAGACAGCTCAATGGGGCCAGTTCCAAGGCAATCCCAACATGCCACGAGATAACCCTAAATCTTCTGGCACATTTGAAAAAGGGATTATTGAATTTGATAAAGTCTAAGTGAGCGCAGGAAGGACTTCTCCCCTGAGTCAAAGCAAGACACATACACCATCGCTGCAAGGCGGGAAGGGGAGAATTATTATTATTATTATTATTTATTTATATAGCACCATCAATGGAAAGCAGGCAGGCAGCATGCATTGTAGTGCCGCAAGGATGGCTTGAGCACTAACGCATAGCAAACCAACCCATAAGTGGGCGCAAAGTGAGGCAAAGATGGCTGGTTGTTTCTTTCTAAGCCAGCAGTTACGCCTTGAGGGGCACAGAGGAGGACGATTGGGAGCAAACCAGGCACCAGGCGGGCAGAGAGGCAGGCAGAGTAGGCGAGGAGTCAGTCCTGGCAGATGCCCCACCACAGCAGCACCCCGGGGGAGGCGGGCAGGCAGGCAGGCAGGCTGCGGGCATTTCTGGGGGCACAAGGAAGTGATGGCTGGTTTCTAAGCCAGCATTGCAGTTAGTCACGCATTGCAAACGCAAACCATCCCAGCGAGTCGGTCACCGAGGAGGACAGGCTAGCAGAGGGGCAGGCAGAGTGACATGTCATAGATCTAGTATTGGGGAGGAGTCAGTCCCGGCAGATGCCCCAACACAGTAGCACCCTGGGTGGGCATTGGAAAACGCCATCTTGTGGGTCAATACTTCCCCCACCCCATGTCCTGCAGGGTTGCCTGCCTAACCCTTGTGGGGATGGGAGATGGAGAGCTTAGAGTGGCAGTGCCAGCAGCAGCCTTCGGCTTTCCCCTGGAACCAGTCGCCTTGCCCGCCTCTTTCCCCAGCAAGATCGCCTGGTGCTGCCTATGAAGATGCATCTTCATGCTGCTGGTTCCATAATGCCCTGTCGATGAACCCCTGCTTAGGCTGAGTTTGCAGTGGCGACAGACAGCAAAGCGGGGATCCGCTCCCAACTCAAAGTGGTCCCACACGATGCTTGTCTTTCGTTTCTGTGGTGACACCACCAATTGCCCGCCTGAGCTCTCTGGTGTTGCCACAGAAACAGGGGTGTGGGATGAGACTGGGGAGAGAGCCTCGGCCTGCTGCTGCTCCTCCTCAGCCCCCACATCCTGGAGGCCCACCGCCTCCTCCTCCTCCCCCCCCTCCACTGTGCTGAGGACCTCGTCTAGGTCCATCAGCGGGCTCGTGGGCTGAAAGGAGAATGAAGGAGTTGGGGATACTCCTCCTCCTCTAATGGCACTGCTGCCACGTGCCTCTTGCAAACGGGCACTTTTCCCATTCCCACCCTCAAAAAGAGAACGCCGGGCACAAGTTGCAGAAGAGAGTGGCTCTGCCTGCTGCTTGTCCTGCTTCTGTTTTGGAGCAGTCAGCCAAGGAGTTGCCCGTTTGAGTTTCACAGGAGGAGAGGAAGCCCTGCTGGCAGACTGAGCCTTGCTGCTTTCAGCACGCCTGCTTTCTCTTTTCATGATGACTAACAAAATATTAATACTACTAATACTATGTATAAGGTACTACTAAGAATATGTATAAGAAGAATATAATATGTTTAAATGTAGGGAAATGGGACAAGAACAATAAAATATACTACTACTAATATGTATGAGAATATACTACTAAGAATATCTACAAGAATATAATAATATGTTTTAGAATATTACTAATAAATGTAGGGAAATGGGACAAGAAATGGGACAACCACTACTATAAGAAGAACAAAATATGAATACTACTACTAATATGTATGAGAATGTATACTAATAGACTACTAAGACTATGTCAAAGAATATAATAATAATATGTTTAAGAATAGGGAAATGGTGTGCGTATGCTTTCCCCAAAATGCTCAATCTGTGGCTGCCTGTTGAACTTGACAAAAGCAGCCCACTCCGTCGAAGTTACACAGAGAAGAAAAAGAGAATCCAATTTTTTTGGTATATTTGGTATATAGAAGATAGAAGGAAACACAATCAGGATTTAAGAGAGGGGAGGGGGAAAAAGAACCAACCACTACTATAAGAAGAACAAAATATGAATACTAATATAATATGTATGAGAATATATACTAATGGACTATGTGAAAGAATATAATAAAATATGTTTAAGAATATAAATGTAGGGAAATGGGACAAAAAGTGTGTGTATGCTTTCAAAAGAAAGCTTTCACAAAAGCAGAACAGTCAGGCTTTAATACAGGGAAGGGGGGGGCAACCAACCCAACCACACACTCCAAAATTCAAAAATAAAGTTTATATTAAATCAAAGTAAGGGGAAAACACAGGGCAAACTAAGCTACAAGTCAGAAAGAAGCAAACAAACACACACACGCGCCAAACTAAACCTATATTAAATTAATCTATCTCCAAAGCAGGAGCACTAGCTAAGTAAGTGTTCCCTCCACGAACGCCAACCCACAAAGAGACACAAAACAGAAAGTTCTCAGGGTGGGTCTGCCTTAGTCCCCCCTCCAACGCTGGGATTGGAGGAGGATGCTTTCTGAGGAGATGAATTCTCATCAGGATTGGGAGTTGAATGTGCCTGTCATCGCTTCCAAAATAATAATAATAATAAAAAAAAAAAACCCAAACCCCGATTTTTAAAAAAATATTGCACGTGAACCACAGCACGCAGAAAGTTGAGAGTGGTCTCAAAATGACCCCCATCCACGACTCTCTGTGCACAAGAATTTTCAGAACGATAGCTTAAACCCCCCCCCAGTTATCCCCGATTCTTTCCCTCAATGCAATCCTATGGGCGAAAAGCCGAAACGCCGTTTGAGCCCTGCGGTTGACCCGATTTTTAAAAAAATATTGCACGTGAACCACAGCACGCAGAAAGTTGAGAGTGGTCTCAAAATGACCCCCATCCACGACTCTCTGTGCACAAGAATTTTCAGAACGATAGCTTAAACCCCCCCCCAGTTATCCCCGATTCTTTCCCTCAATGCAATCCTATGGGCGAAAAGCCGAAACGCAGTTTGAGCCCCGCGGTTGACCCGATTTTTAAAAAAATATTGCACGTGAACCACAGCACGCAGAGAGGTGAGAGTGGTCTCAAAATGACCCCCATCCACGACTCTCTGTGCACAAGAATTTCCAGAACGATAGCTTCAAAAACAACGTAGTTATGCGCGATTATTTGCCGCAATGCAATCCTATGGCGAAATGTTTTCAAGATGGCGACCGGAGCGCTCCGACTGAACTCGGAGCTCCGAAAAATGGTCGCTTCTCTTCGCCTTGCTTCTAGGGGGTCCGCGGTCCGCTCCTACTCCGCCTCTGGGTAAGGCGGAGCAGGCCAATCCGCTACTGCTTCTACGCTCCTAATCGGAGCGGAGCACATCCCTAATTGAAACCATCTGAGGTTCAAGTGATAATGATGGATCCAGGTGACCCTCCCCCCCCCCACAAGCTATGAATCTGCTCCTTCAGCCCCAACCAGAACAGGTTGAACACCCTCCAGCAGTCCAAAGAACTACCTACCAACAGCATCTCAGTCTTGTCTGGATTGAGCTTCAGTTTATTAGCCCTCATCCAGTTCATTGTTGTAGCAAGGCACTGATTTAGCACATCCACAGCCTCACTTAATGGAGATGATGACATACTGATGGCAGCATACTCCAAGACTTCTGATAACGCGCGCCCCTCAATAGTTTCCTGTAGATATTATATGGCATGGGGGACAAAACTCACCCCTGCAGAACCCCATACTGGAGAATCAAAGGGGCCAAGCAATATCCCCCAAGTACCATCTTCTGAAGCCAACTATTCACATCGGAGCAAAACCACTGCAGTGCAGTACCCCCACCCATTCTGAACTCAGACAATCACAGCATGGTTTATGGTATCAAAAACTGCTGAGAGATCTGAAGGAGAATCAACAGGGTCACACACATCCTGTCTCTCTCCAGACATAGGTCATCATAAAGGATGACCAAGTCTGTTTTTGTCTCAAAACCTGGCCTGAACCCCAGCTGAAATGGATCCAGACAATCAGTCTCATTCCAAACAACTGGAGCTGGTTGGCAATCAACCCGGAAAGGAACATTTGCCTCCAGTCTAATGTTGTTATGGTCTTCCGGGTCCAGGGAGGATTTCTTCAGGTGTGGTAAGACTACAGTCTGATTCAGATGGCCTGTGACCTCTGCCTCTTAAAAGGAGATAATAATCACTTGCCTTGTCCAGCTGTCTGTTCACTCCCTGCCATTTTTTTAAGCAATAGCAACAAGGACCCAATTCAGAAGTGGTTGCTCGAACCAGTTCAAACTCTTTGTGAATGTCCTCAAGCTGTACCCATCCAACAAAACTGGACAAGATTATACTAGATATTACACATCTAGCTTTCCAGTACCCTGCTCATCTTCAGGTTAGGATTCCTATTAGGGGTGTGCACGGACCCCCCCAATCCACTTCGTGGCCCGATCCGGAAAATCCGGATTGGGCCCAATCCTCTTCGCGCCGCTCCGCCCGTCTCCCGCTCCACTCCGCGGAGCGAGATCCAGCTTCGCTGCCATCACTATATGGGCGGCGGCGCAAGAGAAACCACCCACCCACCCCGCCCCCTTACCTTCCTATGTCGCGGGATTCAATTGAGGCCCCGGTTGAAGCCGGAAGAGGCCTCAGCCTTCACTTCCGGCTTCAACCGGGGCCTCAATTGAAGCCCGCGATGGAGCAAGGTAAGCGTCCCTCCTCCATGCTCCCTTACCTGGTGCTTCCGCCGCCACCCGCCGCATGGATGGTGGTGCCGGCAGCGCCAGATTAGTCCCCCTCCCCCCCACTTACCTTCAGGCGAAGCTCCAGATTGAGGCGATCCTCTTCGCCTCGATCCGCAGCCCCCCTGACTCTCTTCGCCTCTGCCTTTTCCGGAGGCGAATTAGGCTGCCTCGCTCCTGCTTCTCTGAACCGAAGAGAAGTGGAGTACATCCCTAATTCCTATTAGCTCCAACATATACCTGTTCTTTATGGAAGTAGTGTATTTCCCCAGGGTTTGGATAAGAACAGATTTGTAGATAACAGTATATGAGTCACAGAGAGCACCTGGAGGGCTCTATGTGAATTAAAAGTGATGGCTTGTGCCAGCAATACTTATATACTTTTGGAGATATATATATATATATATATATATATATATATATATATATATATACACACATACACACACACACACACACCCAAGAGGGGAGAAGAACATGGTGGAAGCAGAAATGCTGTAAAACATAATGTAGAAAGACTTCTTCAAATCCTTCTGAAGTGAGAAATTCAAGGGCAATGTTTTCTGAGAAACATGTTCAGTTAGTAACCCATTTCATTTTTAAAAAAAGGGGGATCATGAGGGATCCTCTCCTGAATCTATCCATCCTAGGTAGATGCAGTAGTCTTACACATTGTCATGGTACTTAATGTTCTTTGGAGTTGTCCCAAGATATTGCTGGCAATGCAATAAGGAACCGGGAAATAACATGCATATGTTTTTGTATCGCCTGCCAATACAGAGGTTCTGGAAAAACATATGCAAAACTATGTTGGACATGCTACAAACAGATATCCCCTAAATCCATCTCTGTGTTTAGTGGGACTGAGAAAAAAGAAATTTGTCTAGGAAAAGCTGCCTCCAAGCTGCTGGACTTGGCCGTTGCAGAAGCGGGCAGGACATAATGAACTGGAAACTGGCCAATCAGCTTTTGCTCAGCAGATGGAATTCATTTTTATTTATTTTTTACTTGCACTGGCCCTGGAGCAGAGGGCATGGTTTTCAGGTTGGTTTCTGCAGCTGATGCATTTGCTATAGGAGGACAAAATTGGCACTTTCTGACTAGTGTGTTTGATGGATGAAAATTATAATATTTTTGTATCAAGTATGCAATGTTGTCCTTTCTTTCACCAAAAGACACCCACCCACACCCACATCCAGCACTAAAAAATAAGCATAATACATATAACTAGAAACCTGAAGGGGACTTGGCTGGTTAGTCCAAATCAAAAGGTAAAGTTATGTCCCCGCCCCCTTTTTTTCTGTTGGCTCATTGCCCCCTTATGGTTGTTGAGTCACAATTTTCCAATGAAATCCCATGTCTGTGCTTGTGTTCTAGACCAGGACTGGGAAACCTCCGCCCCCCCTCCTTCCCCCACTGAGCTCTGCATTACTTCTGCCAAAAATGGTTGGGGCTATACGTTCCAGCAGCAGTAGACATAGCTGGAATTACAGATGTGACTCTGTCTTTTGTTCAGTACACACACATGCAAAAGCCCCCAACACACACACACACACACTTGCACACAAGTATTTTTCTCCCCCAGTTTGTGCAAGGTTCCCTCCATTGTCTTTGTAGTTGTTGGACAGAGAAGGACATGTTTAGCCTGGAGAAGAGAAGATTGAGGGGAGACATGATAGCACTCTTCAAATATTTGAAAGCTTGCCACACAGAGGAGGGCAGGTTGTCGTCATCGTCATCATCATTATTATTATTATTATTATTATTATTATTATTATTATTATTATTATTATTATTTTCTTTTAAAACCTGCATGGTGTGAGTTTTGTTTTGTCATTGTGTTTCAAGTTCCTATTTTATTTTATGCTTTTATGTTTTATATTAGTCTACTGCAGCAAAACTGACAAATAAGTGTATGGCACCTCAACAATTAACAAATTTATTTTGGCAAAAGTTTTCATATACTATAGCACTCTTCATCAGATGCATTGAGTATTCTGGAGTTTCTGGATTATATATAACATATATATGGTGATGTTTTTGACTTCTATTCCAATAGGCACCAGCCAGTATGGAATTATGGGAGTTGTAGTCCAAAACAGCTGGATTCCACCAGGTTGAGAGGGCTGCTTTAAGAACTTTTATAAAACATGCCAGGATTGTATTCTATATTCTGTTCAGGGACAGACACAACAGTATTTGTCAAAGCCTTTCCTCAGATTATGGAAAAAGAGACTAAATATAACCGTGACATACAGAAGACTTACTAAGAAAACTTCTAATCAGCTCATGGATTCCAGGAATGGCTTGGTCTGTAAAATAAAGTGGAAAATATGAATAGAGGTTAAATGTACTATCCTCTGTCAATAATTTGACTTAAATTAAATGTATTTCCTTTTAATTAATTATTTTCTTCATATTTTTCATTTTTTCTTCTTTTTCTCTCTGTTGATTTTGTTTAGGATTTTTTTTTTTTTTTAAAAAAAGATTTTTGCATAGTTCCACCTAACTGGAATTAATAAAAATGCAAAACCTGCCTATTCATCCAAGGTGTATGGCTAAAAAGACAAAACAAAATGGTCTGAAGTGGAGGTGGAAGAGAACTGCCTTGCCTCTTGCTTTCTGGAAACTGGCAACATTAAAAGGGGGGAAGCCACACCCACCCCACCTTTTCCATTGTATTGTAAGTATTCTAGACTTCCTCCATGTGGTGCTTGTTTTGGGGTATGAGGAGATTTGCCTGGTCAGGAGAAATAGTCCCACATTCAATCCTCCATTTGCAGCCAGAAGTGCTAAACGCCATCCTCATCCTAATCCCAGTGGTGCAATAAGGGAAAGATTCATAGCATCATCAGATGGGGGAAATTCACATTTCCCTACCATTGCTCCCCCCACACTTTGGTCCCATGATACTTCCTCTTTCTTCTCAAGGAGAAGAAAGAGGAAGTAAACAAAGACCACGTGGCCCATTCAATAGGCATTTCCATTGTGCCCCCTTTCCTGCACACAGTAGGAAATAGTGACACATTTCGCTCCCCACCCCTCACCCCACAAAAAAATCAGGTTTACCAAGATCTTACTTTGTGGTGGAAAAACCAGGAGAGGGAGATGCATGGGAGGCAGATGCATCGTTAAAAGGACCCTCCAAAAAACCCTGAGTGGCCAGTAACGACGAGTGTTCGATAACATCCTCATCTGGTAACGCTCTCAATACAGCAAGAAAATCACAAATGCACACACAGAGAGACAAGAAAAACCAAATAAACCAAAACACATTAGGGATAGGAAAACCAGGGATGTTTGAGCTCACTGCAGTTCTCCAAACTTTCAAGTTTGGTTTGGCTTCCTCTGGTTTTTATCTGCCACCCGTCTTTCAGATTGTTCAAAGGGAAAGGTGCAGATTTCTGTGTTTCGTTTTCCAGGACTGCACATGCCCCCTCCTTCAGCCATTGATTAAAGCATGAAAATTGATATTTTGGGGGAAACTGTGCATTACACACACACACACACACACACACACACACACACACAAATGAAATTGTAAGTTCAGGAACGACCAGACACTTTTTTCGGGGGGAGATGCACTCCTTTTTGCATTCATGTTTGGGTTTGTGAATGTGGGGGACCTCCGATGATTTGTAAACCAAAATGAAATTCTCCTACATCCCTAAAAAAGAAAAGAAAAAAAGAAAGAAAAGGAAACAGACTTGCTCCCAAATCCTGCAGTGATTTAAAACACAGGCCACAGTAGTAATGGAAAAAGTAGTGAGAACGGCTGTTTACAAGAATATTTTCTGTTCATAAACTCACAATTTAATAACACATACAAAAGTTCTCCCTCCAACAAATAACCAATGTGAGATTAAAACTTTTTACAAGGGGTACATATTGCTGTTCTTTCAAGTGCAGGCCCCCAATGCAATTGCTCTCTTAGGCAGTGGGGTTTAAATAAATGGAAATCACAGGGACTTTTAAGAAAATGCTTTATGCAGCTTTGACCTGCCTTGATGGACTGAAGGGAGGGTGATGAAAACTGCAATCTTAATAAATCTCCTGCAGCTAGAGGTTTAAAACTCATACTGTTTCAAATTAGCGAGGACAGCAATATTTATTTGCTGCTGAATTCTAGCCAGCATGACATTTCAGCAGGAAACACTTTATAAGACTTAAACATACAGCCACAGAAGTTGCAAACGAATTATTAAAGGATGCATAGAGGAGGAGGATTTCCCCCCTCTTGCCCTGCTCGTGCTCTCCGCTCCTCTGATGCCATGCTTCCCGCCTGCCCAAGGGCCTCTACTTCCCTTACTCGGCTTCGTCCTTTTTCTTCTGCTGCCCCTTACGCCTGGAACGCTCTTCCAGAACACTTGAGAACTACAAACTCAATCACAGCTTTTAAAACTCAGCTAAAAACTTTTCTTTTCCCTATAGCTTTTAAATACTGAGTTTGTTCTGACCCTATACTGTCAGCTTCACCCTACCCGGTGCCTGTTTACACTTCCCTGTGCCTGTTTGCATTCTCTTTCCCTCCTTATTGTTTACTACAACTTTATTAGATTGTAAGCCTATGCGGCAGGGTCTTGCTATTTACTGTGTAATCTGTACAGCACCATGTACATTGATGGTGCTATATAAATAAATAAATAAATAAATAATAATAATAATAACCTAGTGGCAAAAACAAAACAAAACAAACCCTAAACAAACTAGTAAAGTAAACATCTTTCCTTCCCATCTGCCTGAAATTGGAAAACCAGACATACACACACAAAAATGCTTTACGAATTTAAGTCGAACACAAGCAAGGAAAAGTTGAGCTAGGTAAAATAACAAAGCAAGCTCCATGCTCTGCTACTTAGAGTTGTTTAGAAGAACCATCATCATTGTAATCCAGTGTTCTCTATATGCATTGTCTATAGAACATAAGAAGTGCCTTGTGTGATCAGACCAAAAGCCTATCTACGATGTTTGTCACTTGCTTCTCACCGAAAAGAGGAGATAGATCACCCAAACAGAGGACACAGATTTGCAGGAAATGGGCATGTACTAGTTTATATAGAGAGACGCAACTTTAGAAATAATTATTGTAATTAAAATAGAAATACTGTATTTCTTCGATTGTAAGACGCCATCGATTGTAAGACGCACACTAATTTCAGTACCACCAACTGAAAAAAACAACGACCCTAAGACACACCCCGATTCTAAGACGCACCCCGTTTTTAGAGATGTTTATATGGGGGGGAAAGCGTGT
The DNA here is from genome assembly GCF_023053635.1 of Elgaria multicarinata webbii. Lineage (NCBI taxonomy): Eukaryota > Metazoa > Chordata > Lepidosauria > Squamata > Anguidae > Elgaria > Elgaria multicarinata. Next base: position 153,963,405 of record NC_086172.1, on the reverse strand, counting down.
CTTAGAATCAAAGAAATAGGGTACAATATATGTTACCATAGTTGGGAAGGAGATTGTGATTGGGTGACCTGTGTGCCTTGCTCAATCGGCTATCCAGGTGCCAACTTTTCATGAGCAACTTCAAGGCTTCTGCTCTTCTCCCTTCTAATGGCTTCTTTATCTTTAAAGTTGACTTGGGCCTAATCTACACCAAACAGAATATTGCACTATGAAAGCAGTATGAAAACGGTATATAAGAAGCAGGAGCCACACCAAGCAGGATATAGCACTACAAAAGCTGTATATCTGTCAATGGGCCCCAACAGTTGTCAGTGCACTTCAGTAGTGTGGCTCCTGCCTCTTATATACCGCTTTCATACCACTTTCCTAGTGCAATACCCTGCTTGGTGTAGATTAAGCCTTGGACTGGACAACCCCACAAATATAAGAAAGTACCCTCAAATATGGTATTGAGAATGTGGATAGGGAGACCTTTTTCTCCCTCTCTCAAAATACTAGAACCCAGGGTCATCCCATGAAGCTGATGGGTGGGAGATCCAGGACAAATAAAAGGAAGCACTTCTTCACACAACGCATAGTTAAATTACAGAACTCACTACCACAGGATGTAGTGATGGCCACCAATTTGGATGCCTTTAAAAGGGGGTTGGATAAATTCCTGGAGGTGAAGGCTATCAATGGCTACTAGCACTGATGGCTGTGTGCTATCTCTAATATTCAAGGCAGTAAGCCTATATACACCAGTTGATGGTGAACATGGGTGGGAAGGTGCTATTGTGCCATGTCCTGCTTGTTGGTCCCTGGCCGATGGCTGGTTGGTCACTGTGTGAACAGAGTGCTGGACTAGATGGACCCTCGGTCTAATCCAGTATGACGCTTCTTGTGTTCTTATGTTCTAAATAGAAAATTGTCCTCCGACAGTCCTTCAAATAATGGATCGTCCGGCAACTAAGGACACATGGCAACTCTACTAGTCCAGCAGTCTGTTTCCCCCAATGGCTAACTACATGCCTATTTATTTTATTACTTAAAATTATTTTCAGGCCACCTTTAAGGATGGAAACCTGACAAGGAAGCTTTCAAAACAATCAAATTCAATTTAAAAGAAAATAGTGACATTAAAATAAAAAGGGCAGATTTTTTTTTTAAAGTCCAGGTGAATCTCCTAAGGATCTGCAAAGAAGGGCGGGTGCATTTTCTGATGCTCTGTTGATGAACAAGAACAAAATTCTCATGCATCCCTACTCTCACCCACATCTGGGAGCTGTCTATCCATTTTAAATGTCCTGTGGTGTTTGTGCGATGCTGCTGCATCAGTTACACAACGCAGCTGCCAATTTGCTGCCACCGTGGGGCTTTCCCATGAAGCTGCACATTTTAAAAGTTGGGGACTTACCTCAATGTTTTACCCTAAAGCAAGGTCACCACGGCTTTTCCACCATCTGACCTCACTCTGGCATTGAGCCGGGGGCATTCCTGGGTGGAAGACGATCTCTAATTGGTCACCAGAAGACAGATAGAGGGCAGGGGGTGGGCCCAGCGAGGTGAATGGGTGCCAGAAAGCCCGCACTGCCTCCTGCTATCAAGATTACCCATGACCACCCCATGCAGCTAAACCCCATGCAGTGAAAGCATGGGGTTTTCCCAAAGCAGCGACAACGTGGTGCTGTGAAGGCAGCCCCTAAACATAGAAATGCAGAGAGCTGCCTTTTCAGCATTTTGCTCTGCTAGATTCGACTGTACTCACCTTTGAATTAGATGTGCTAGTCATGTCCGCATCTATGAAAAGAAGAAGACTCCATGTCTTGCCATTTAGTTCTTTGCCAGAAACAATTTGTGTTCTCAAACATGAGCAGTGTGATTGACCCAAATAATTATCAACCAGTCTCAGTACTCTCAGTTAGCCTGTGAAATTACATTAGAAAAGCCAAGCTTAGGTTCAATGGGCATTCTGATTATGAAACCATGATGTCCTGTTTCCCATAATTGTAGCTTTCACCGAGTTTGCCCTGAATGCCATCTATTTTCAGCCAAACAGACTCAGGCACTGACAAAATGTCAAGATGACAGCAGTCACCTCAGGATTCCCGCCAGGCCTGCCATTGTCATGGATGCCCAGTGTTCACTTGTAAAGGTGAGCCACTGGGTGTCGGGATGAAAGTACCAGCTGGAGTCTCACTGGTGAAGTAAACTGAAGAGAAGAAAAGGGATGTGCCATCCCTTCACTGGAAGGCAACATCTAAGACTCATTTCCTCTCCACCTCCGGGCACTGGTGCACTTTAGCCATTTGCAGGATATGTCCGCTTGTCGGATTACAGTTCCTCTCTCATTTGAATGAGTGTTAACTGGCAAATACCAGACTTTTTCAGTGGAACAGGGTAAATTGCCAAGCAGAGATTAAAGCTCATTGTCTCTTGAAGGTCATACATTGCAAAAACAATGTATTTGGAAATATCCCTGTGCAGATCTACTTACATCTGAATTTCTTCTGGAGTATCTCTTTTCTCAGTATGGGACCAAAACATTTTGCTACCTGACGCAGGGGCAGAATGATGCCCTTCACACATGCACATTTGGAGTCATTTTGCTAGTCAGACACCAATTCCTACTGTCATCTAGCTAAGGGGAAACTGAAGCAAACTTGGTGCATGACAGGTCCTACCTGGCCTGAATGTTCTTTTCTTTTTGCTGTGTACCCAGTGTTGCCATCAAACATAACTATTGCATAGTATTGTATATCAAGCCTACTTAGAGTAGACCCATCAAAATGAATGGGACTTCAGCTACTTGTGACAAACCAAACTCCCATTCATTTCAATGAGTTTAATCTAAGGAACATAGGCCTGCACAGTTCATTACTGTGTACACCCAGGGATTTTTTTTTAAGATGAACATAAAGGACATGATCCACTGATGCCGTACTCAGCTTGCCAAACCACGGGACAGCCATTGCATGTGGAGGAGGGCATGAGGAGATGTGACTCAAGCCCTAGCATTGGTGGGGCTTTGTGGTGACACTGGCCGGAGAAGGGGCTTACGAGGCAATATTAGCCTTCCGGGAGCTTCCTCCGAGCATCTTTGAAGTGCAGCTCCCGGCAGAGAAGCTTCCCGTACAGCAATTCCTTTTTGCTCTTGCTACCAGGAGCAACAGTGTGTTGTTGGGGGCGGCAGCAGCAGAACAACTGGAGGTCCGTTCCTGCCACGTGGGCAACATTTTGGGGTCAGTCAGCACAGCTGCTCAAGCGGAGGTCTAGTGGCGGGGGGTGGGGGATGGTTCCCAGCAGAGAGGTTCCCAGTAGAGCAATTCCTTTTTGTTCCTGCTACTGTGATCAATGGTGCTCTCTCAGAGGCAGCAGTCACTCAGCATGGCAGCAGAGCATCTGTAGGGCCATTCCTGCTGCATCCGGATCCCCCTCTGGATCCTTACTCAATGGCCCTCTCAATTCAGCACTTATTGCTTGAAACATTAGTATGTGCCTAGCACAGCCGGCACACCCCTTGCACACGACTATGCTAAGGAAGACTAAAATTGGATACTACCCTCTCTTCGTTCCCACCACACAAGAAGGGAAGTTAGGACAAAGGTATTCAAGTAAATGGATCTGAGACTCTCAAAATTTGTGAGGGAAATTGTCATGCCTAACCCTACTGCCTCTGTCTTGGGAGAAGATGTTTCAGGTAATCAATCAGAATCAGATTCAGAACTAGAAGACGTAGTGCCAGACACAAGCCAGTGGGGCGATTCTCCAGCTGGGAGTCAGCCCTCTCCAGAGCTTATCTCCTCAAGGCCAAATCCTACACACTCAGTGGGAAGTGAGGTTTCTTCCGGAGGTGAGCATCCCAACAAGCTAGCTGATGCGAGGGTCTGCTGGAAGCTCAAATGCATGGTGCGGAAGGAAGGCATGAGAAAATCTGTTTGATTACACCAGAATCTGCCTCCGTACCAAGCTCCCTGAAGTTACGGGCATTTGGGAAGTGGTTTCCTATTCTTCTTGAGCAGACAATTGTCTTGCTTAGTTTGCATAGTTGCCTAGGGTGATGTTTTCAAGAGGTTAGACTCTCTTCTGGTTGAAGAGACATTTGTTGCTTAATAAAAGCTTTGTAGATTACTTAGCAAGCCTCCCATCGAAAGCAGGAGTTTTCTGAGAAACACGACAGAAATCATCTGATGAAATTTTCTTACCAGCAACTGTCCCCATTACTCGCCCCAGACTTTTCAAGGCACTGCTTGTGGAAAGCAACCAGTGTATTTATTACTGCAGAGAGGAATTGTGGATAGGGATATCATACTGTCACCGTCCAGCAATGCCTTTTTCTGTGAGTGATAGAGAAAATAGACAAAATAATGTGCTCATACTCCTTTTTGCCCTTTCCTTCTTGTGACCTTTTCCATTGCCACCAGGTGGGAATTAATTTTTCTTTCTGGTTGCCTGCACCAAATTGGCCTCAAAACTCACTGGGTGTCATATACCTTCTGTAGGTATATGTAGGGGGTGGGGTTGCCTATTAGATGTTGGGTTAGTAACCCAAAAAGAAATCACACCACTCCTCTGGAATTCCACACTGGATAGATATCCTAGTTTTATTCCCCAAAACAGATTCTGAGGTTAACTTTATTTTATTTTTAATGATGCCTCACCTAGTCAATACTAGCCAGTACTTTTAATGAAAATCAGGAATGTTTAAGGTGGAAGAAGCCTAAAAATAATTCTCTGATTATTGGCAACCATTGCCAAGCTTCAATCCACCTCCATCAAGAGTCTAATGGATTCCCGTAAGTGAGTGTTTGTGTGTGAGAGAGATGGGGTGTATGTGATTCCATATCAGACTAGCTTTTCCTGAGTTGCATGGATTCTGTAGAATTCTGTAATTCTAGGCAAATTTAGACACAGAAAAATATTTTTTTAAAAAAACTGGCTGAAAAAGTGCACACACACATTTAAATAATAAAATGTGCATTTTGGGGGGGATTTGCACATTTTCACAAGTACAAATTTGTGCAGATGCAAATTTGTGCAAATTTCAGAAATTGGAAAAAAATCTGATTCTGCCAATGAGTGGATGACACCTGACAATTTTTGAAATGCAGATGGAATGGATTTTATAATACCTGTACATCTCTAGATTTGGTGCTTTCCTGTCTCCTTTTCTTCTTCCCCCCTTTTTTTCTTTTACAAATAAATGCCTTTTTCTGAATGTACTAAGAATGTGTGAGTGTAATGCTACCCCATGTGGTTTTTATGAAATCTCTGAGGTTTTGTTAAGTTCAGTGACTCCTTCCTGTTTAATATTTCTAGAGCTGAGGTGAATGGAGGATTCCTTGGCAGTAGGCCTCAGAAATTCCAGCTGAATAGCCTAGAACATTCAGTCTAGGTTAAGCCATTGGTGGCATCCTGAATTATTTTTGGAGGAACCCCTATAAAATGGATGTCCAGCAGTATGGAAAGAAGTCTCCCCAATCCAGCTGTTGGAAACAGTGATGCAACCAATACCCAAAATGAGTCAGATCACAAATTGAATCTAATAGGTTCATAATCCTGGAAAGCATAATAGACCCTCACTTGATTCCAGCAATCATTTTATTAAAAATTCAAACCAGGATTTATTACATATTAATTTATATTTTCTGAACATCCAAACTCCACTACCTTTGCATAGACTCAGGGCTTATCTAAACCAAGCAGGATGTAGCGCTATGAAAGTGGTATGAATGGGCCCCAACAGTTGTCAGTGCACTTCAATATCGCTATAAAGCAGTAGTGTGGCTCCTGCCTATTATATACCACTTTCATAGTGGAATATCCTTCTTGGTGTAGATGAGCCCTCAGATATTGATTGCTGTGACCCTTTACTTTCCAAAGGAAATGAAAAAGTCTCATTTGCAATCTACATCTGTGTGGAACCACTTTAACCCTTTAGGGTTCAATCCTATCTATGCCTGTTTAGACAGAAAAAAAGTCCCACAACTCTCAGTGATCTCCATGCCGGGAGTTGTAGGAGTTCCCTCCCTCCCCCAGTCTAGACATGCATAGGATTGTGCCTTTAGTTACTATATGACAAGGGAAATAATCCGTTTAAAGGTATGGATGTGAAAAGAACACCACATGTGCCACACTTTCATGCTATACTTCAGTGTAGCACACATGCAAAAATTCAAATATAATAATCAGAAATCTTATAATAGCAGAGAATTTTTGTTAAAAGTTCATAATTACAAATTGTGATGGGGTCAGTTCACCCATCATTAGTAAGTAAAAAACAAAACAAAATCACCCCTACTTAATAGAATCATTGTTAAAATTATGATACCCCTGCTTGTCACAGTAATTACTGTGAAAGCTAAAAATGGTTAGATGATTGCTAGGACTGTTTGAAGCAAGTTCTCTTTAGAGGACAAATGCAACTCCCCCCCCCCCCACACACTGGGGACTTAGAAACAGGATTTTAAATTTTAATTATCATGTTCATTTAGGGAAACATTTTCTAAAACCTTGGCGTGCCGTACTTTTTCATGTGTTAATCAGACCTGCCATATGTTTTAGAGACTTTGTGCTTATTGGAAGAAATAATTGTCCTGGTTTGCACCTAATTCAACAGCTTCATGAAAAGGACTCTTATGAAATAACTGCCCCACAGACTTCCATACTGTAACAAAATGGCTATCTCATAACTACAGCGGTTGTGAATTACTTTACTTCTGTGCTTAACACAAAATGCTCAAGCATTCAATTTTATGAATCAATATAAGCATTACAAAGGGCTTGATTTCTGTTTATTTGTTACATTTTTATACTGCCCATTAGCCAAGGGTCTTTGGGCAGTGCACAACTAAAACCATAAAATACAAGTGTCAGATAAATTTTAAATACTAAAAGTTAAAAAAGTTGATATAAAACCAACTAAGTTAAAATCCCGGGGAAGCCTAGGAGGCGTTTAAAAGATGTTACGTTTTCCACCTCCCAATCCTCATGAAGGAGGATCTTCCAGAGGGTGGGTGCCACTATAGAGAAGGGCTACTGCTGAGGTTCTTCAAGACAACATTCCATTCATTTCACAATGGCCAGCAGGACCTCCTCTGAGGATTGTAGTTGTCATTTGGGTGTACATAAGGGAAGGTAGTCTGCTAGGTATGATGGTCCCCAAATTGTTTCGGGCATTGTAGGATAACAGCATAACCTTGTATGTGGCTTGTTAGCTAACAAGCAGCCAGTGCAGTTCTTTTAACACAGGTTTTATATGAGCAGAGCTAGGTGTCCCTGTGAGCACCCTAGCTGCTGCGTTCTGCATGAGCTGCAGCTTCCAAACCATACACACGGGTAGCCCCACATAGAGTGCATTACAGCGGTCTAATCATGAGGTTACCAGTGCATGAATGACTATGGCTATGCTAACCCTATCCAGGAATGGGCATTGTTGGCATACCAACCAAAGTTGATAATGGGTTCTCTGGGCCACCATGGTCACTTGGGTCTCAAGTGACAAAGTTGGATCCAAGATCACCCCCCAAACTACGGACTTTCTCCTTCAGAAGGAGTGCAACCCCATCCAGAACAGGCAAACACCTCAATTTCCAGACCTTGGAACCACCAACCCACAAGGCCTCTGTCTTATCAGGATTCAGCTTCAGTTTATTGGCCCTCATCCAAGCCATAACTGTATCCAGACACTGGTTCAGAACATTCACAGCCTCTCCCAATTCAGATGTTACAGAGAAATAGAGCTGGGTATCATCAGCATACTGGTGATACCTTGCCCCAAATCTCCTGATGACCACTCACAATGGCTTCATAGAAGCTGTGGAACAATCTTCTCATGTGTCAGGGCATGAGATCAATCCACCAGTGAAGGATGCATCAGCACTGAGCAATATCATCCCTGTCAGGGCATCACATGGCTCACCACTGACACACCATGGCCCCAGTGGGGAAGGAGGGGCACTGCGCCAGTGGAAGGCTCTGTCCTGCAGCTGTCACAAGAGAATGGGGATCTTTTGCACCAGCAGCAGGAGAGATGCTTGCATGTCCTATTCCCCTTCTCTTCTGACAAATGGAGATGGGATGCACAAGTATCTGTCCTGCTCATGACAGCTGCAGGACAGAGCCTTCACCCCCATCCCCTGCTATCAGTGAAGGGATTTCTACCACAGTTTGACATTACATGTCCAGCTCTGGGAGGCATCCTTCGCCCCCCACCCAACCTGCGATCCTTTTGGGGATTGGCTTGAAGGGGTAGCACAAGCTCCTTCGATCCCCTCGAGCCGATCTTCAGATGGATTGCAGGGTGGGGGCAAGGGACATGCATGTCTCTGGGAACATGTGGGGCACCGAACAACATCCCCGTTGCCTGCCCCTGCATGGCCACTGCCGCAACAACCTGGAAAGCCCTCCCTCATGTGGTTCAGGAGGCAGAAAATGTAATAATTTTTAAACGTCTCCTAAAACCTGTCTTTTTAAATAAGCCTTCCCTGGACTGTAATTTATTCTGGTTTTATGTGATTTTAAAGCTTTAAACTGGATTTTATGGTTTTAGTTGTAAACTGGCCACAGAGCTTAGGCTGTTGGGCAGTATAAATATGTAATAAATAAATAAATAAACCTGCAGGCACATCAGCTCCAATGACATGGGAGGCCATGCGCCTGCTAGAGTGATGGCACATGGATCCCTCCACTGTCAGGCAATGTGATGCCTCCGTCATTGCTTCTTTCTCTTGCAACAGCCACTGCGAAAGATGTGCTGTGGCCGTCCCCAGAGGAAGCGGCAGTGGATGAATCTCACCTCCTGACAGGAGGAGGGATCCGTGCACCACCTCTGCCATTGCTCTGGCTATGGCCATGGCACATCTCCATGTGCTGTATCTCTCCTCCCCCTCCTCCCTTCCCCACAGAATGGCAGTGCTCCAATAAGGTAAGCAGGAACCAGCAGTGCCATTTGGTGGGAGAGAGGACTACTCAATGGAATGTGACTATTCTACTCCACGGAGCACTAGTTCCGTGTCGCCCAAGTGCAGAATAGTCATCCACGGAGTGGACTATTCACACTCCATGGACTAAAGTGTCATCCAAATGCACCCATTGTCATTCTAGGAATTTATAGAGGGAAATGGTCACCACCAAACACACACACAAATCCCAACTGGCAGTCAATCCCTCCCCCTGCCTAATGCCCCAGGGTGTTCTTAGAACATAAGATTGTGGCTGCCAGAAGATGACCACTGAAATCATGTCCATGATCACCAGTGAGATGTAAGCACTAGGGGTGTGCACGGACCCCCCACTCCGCTTCACTTTAAGATCCGCCATTTTCGGATCGGCCCGCTCCGCCCCGCCCCACTTCGCCTGTGCCCACTCCGCTCCGCTTGGAGCTCCGGATCCGGATCGGAGCTCCGGTCCCCCCCATAGGGGGGGTTACTGGGCCCTGCCGCCATCGCCGCCCATGCGTCGACGGCGGCAGAGCCCAGTAAGGAGGAGGGGGGGCTTACCTGCCTCCGTCCATGGTCCGTCGCCGTCTTCAATTGAGCCCGTGGTTCCACCAGGAAGTCTGGGCCGCAAGTGCGGCCCAGACTTCCTGCTGGAACCACGGGCTCAATTGGAGACGCTGACAGACCGCGGACTGAGGCAGGTAAGGGAGAGGAGGGCGGGGGGCGTTACCGGGCCCTGCTGCCGTCGCCGCATGGGCGACAGCGACAGCGGCAGGGCCCAGTAAACCCCACTTACCTTTCCGGCGGAGCTCCGGATCGAGGCGAAGGATCCGCCTTCACCTCGATCCTCTTCGCCACGCTCCGCCGGCCCCCCAATCCTCTTCGCCTCCACCTTAAGGGCAGGCGAAGCCCCCCGCTCCGCTACTGCTTCTCCGGTCCGATTAGAAGTGGAGCACATCCCTAGTAAGCACCCCACCCTCAGATGACTGATGAATTTATTTCTTTATTACATTTCTATACCGCCCAATAGCCGGAGCTCTCTGAATGGCTAATAAGGATAGTGAAAATGTTCTTTGTGTCTTTCATTTCATAATGAATGGAAGTTGAACTGAATGGGGAACATTTGAAACAATTTTTAATTCATTAAAAATAAATCCATGACCATGGAGATAATCGGAGATACAACGGTGGGGTCTCCCCTCATCACACACAATAAAATTGGGTTAGAAGCGGTCTATGAGAACTTCCAACTTCGAATTTCAAAGAACTTAGAGTTTTAGCCAAAGTATTACCAAGGCTGCAATCCTGTGCATGCTTGCTTAGGAGTAAGCCCCATTGAACACAGTGGGACTTAATTTTGAGGAAACACACACACATTTGCATTGCACAAATCCATGAACATTTTGAACAGTTTAACAAATACTTCTCACAGAGGTTAATTCAGAGCTAAGTCTTGTTTTGTCTTCAACTTTTTAACCTATATGCTTATTGTCTCACAGATTTTTTTTTTTTTTAATAAATGTGTTATTTCCAGTCATGAGGTCTAGGCAGTAAAATTAGGAATTTGTTCTATGAATAGAAATGACCAGTTACACTACAGATGCCTTGAGATGGTATACAAAGTTTGAATTGCTAGGCAGTGTGTGTATATTTAAAACACATTAAAATAAAAGCTATTGAGGTATTTTTTAAAACATGATTTCCATATAATTTTCTTTTCCTCCCAAAGATAAATGAACTTTGGGGTTAATGGGAAAGCACTGTTTTAAGTAGATAACATTATACAAATTGCATACTGCAGAGTAATTAAAGGACATAAGACTGCATTATATGAGATCAATATGCACTTAAGATCCAGGAAAAATCTTTCTCTGAAATAACGTCACTCATTCTGATTTCCATCACATTTTCCATATTGATCCAAGGAAAAGATGATCCTTTACAACCTGTTGTTCTATGCAGGAGACGGGCAAAGGCTGTATGTTCACTCAGGAAACAGAAGCAACAGCAGTTTGCATTTCTATCAGGCATGCACACTTTCTGACTGCAAATTTCCCAATACATAACCCAAGTCTTTATTAACACTTGGAGCAAGAAACTGAAGGAAATGGTTTAATATGGTGATTAGATGCTGGCTAAGCTCTTCCAGCGAGCGCTCTTTCGAAAGGCAACCGCAAATAGAAGCGTCAGTGCATTATTTTGAATTTCCAGATCATTTGTTCTCTTCCAGGATTCCGTAGAAGCACTTAGAGTATAACCTTGTGGAATCTAATTATATACAGGGGAATATGTTGAATATTACTAGTGGGCCTGGAACAGAACTGATGCTGATGGTGTCACTGTAACAACATGAATAATAAGGTCATAAGAAAAACAAACAAAGCACATCAGTAATGTACAAAACTAAATAGCCTCTAAGGTCCTCGATGAACAGGGGGAAAGCAGCAGGCATCGACTAGAGCTGGGTGCAAGCAGCCTCTCAAAATTCACCACCCTATTTGTGGGTAGAAAAATTGTGTGTGTGTGTGTGGGGGGGGAATTTCACCAAATTTCTCCAAAGGAAGGAGACATTCTTTAACAATTTCCCACAAGTAGGCATCACCATTGGCAAGGGTTGTAGAACAGCTTCTTTATATATATAGGTGCTCTGTTGGTTTTTGCACTGTCACTGCAAGTGGCAACACACCAAATGTGTTGGTTGCCTGGCCCCCATTTTACATCCTCCACAATGCCCCATATACCCAGCATTACTACAGAGTATACTGCAGGATACTGTTGCACTTACGTTTGAGTTGCATGTTTTCCGTGGCTTGTCACTTGTATGCATGCAGCACCTGGCGAAATTCCCTCTTTGCCACAACAGTTAAAGCTGCAGGAGCCTTGCCCTCTTGACCAGGTACAAAAGAGGGCAGGGCTCCTGTAACTTTAACTGTTGTGAAGAAGAGGGAATATTACCAGGTGCTGCAGACATGCAAATAACACCTGCTGAAATTCCACTTTCAATACAATTGTTAAAAACACAGGAGCCCTCTCCTCCTTTCCATATGGTCAACCTAGATTAAGTCTCAGCTTGTTTGCCCTCATCCGTCCGAAACCATATATACTTGTCTCGTATCTTTATTTCCCCCCTTCCTCTGCTCCTGAAAGATGTATCCTGTTGCAGACACATAGTAGTCAGGCATAAACAGAGAAGATGGCAGCTACCTGAATGGTTGACATGGGTGTCATCACTTCAGTGTTTTGTCACTTGAACATGGGGGGGGGGGAGTCATTGGACTAAAAAGGCTGAACTCATTTTGTAGAGGAAGAAAATGGTAAAGAAAAGTGTCAATTTCAGGTTGGTCCTCATCCCAGTGAGTACTGTTCTATTTCTTTAAAAAAAACTTCTGTTTCTTTTAAGCTCCACCACTTCCAACTGCATGGAAATGGAGAGAACCATTTTGCTCTTTACTTGCACTGCCTAATTGCCAAAAAGTACTTTAAGCTGCAGAACTAGTAAGTGAATGCCATACCTTAAACACAGTAGACTAAAATGTTACAGCTGCTGTGGTAAATTAACATTAAAGAAACATTTGCTTTCCTGGATCATTTAGGCAGCTTAAAGAGGTTAATGAAAGAGGAAAACTGGTCAGTGAACCAAAAACCAGGGAGTAGCTGCGACAAGGGTTGGGGAGAGCTGGTGTGCAAAAATAATTTGAAGATTGAGGTGCTAGCCTGATTGCTAAATGGGAGGCCCAAAATACTTAAAACTGTGGTGTTTTCCTAAGTCTGTATGAAGACATTTAACAAATGCATCCCATTTCAATGCATGTTCAAATTTGAACACATTCCAATAGCATGAAGTCTAAGCATCTTTACTCAGAAATAATTGCCACTGAATTCAATGGGATTTGCTTCCCAGTAAAGCCCTGCTTAGGAGTCAAAGGGCTTACGAGACGTAAGGAGGGTGGGGTCATGTTGACTGTCCTCCCCCCTCTGGTTGTCCAGCCAGGACACCCTTCACACATTGGAGGGTGAAGGTCTGCCCCGAGGATCCTGCTGGACTGTAAAGGAGGGGTGCTGAAACACATTCAGCGCAAGTGCCAAATTCCAGGGTGGAGAAACTCTCTGTGGCCGCTTTCTGTGGGTGAGGCCAAAGGCAAAGTGGGAGGAGCCAAAGGCAAACAGGGAGTGGTGAAAATACCCCAAATACCTGCAGACTTGGACTATTTTATTTATGTATTTCATGAAGCTCTCTGGATGGTTCACAAAAATTAAAAATGCAAGGTACAGCATAAAATAATGGAAGCTTAAAACCACAATATAAAAGTACAACTGGAAGAAAACTGAACCTGGCACTAAAAGGAGTACAATAAACAAACAAACAAGAACCATGAAAAGTGAATTGCAGAGCTGGTATAATTGTTTATACATACGATGCTAGATATAAGTAATGCTGAATGTTCATACAATTGTTGCTAAATACTTATGTCCTTGTTTGTTGTATTTACCTTGTTGAGGGTCCCTCCTATGCTAATTCTTGCTAAAAGGAGTACAACATAGGTGTCAGACAAATGTCTCTAGGGAGCTCATTCCACACCTCAGATGCTACAGCAGAAAAAGCCATCTTCCTAGTAGCTGCCCACCTCACTTCCTTTGGCAGGGGCTCCCAGAGATCTGAAAATGATTAGATGGGCCCTAGTCCTGATCCAGCATGCCTCTTCTCAATTCTGCATATACCTGAAATGCACACATTGATTAAGTTTGTGCACATTTTTCAAAAGCTCAGATTTGTTTAAATACATTTTTCAAATGTACACATGCTGTAAAACACACATATTTTTGATCTGCAAATCATTCCAGGGGTGATTTTCATTGGGAAAATTGTGCACAGGGAGGGAATAATGCCCTCCAAAGCATTGTGGTCCCTATAGGATACCACATATAGCTCCTTTAAACTTTTTTCTTGTATTTTTAATGGATGTCTTGTCTAGTTGCATCCTCAGGTCTGCCTCCTTATTCAGGCCACGTAGTCCCAGGATAGTAACTGGGCCTGACAAGCAATAATCCTTCTCTAAAGGGTGACCTTATCTTGGACTGAGCATCACACATCACTCCTCGAGCTACCCAGTGGTAGGGAATCTCATGGACTGTGGGCTTGGAGAACCATCATCCTCAGAAAACAAGATTTGAAGAGATCGGTTGAATCCAGGGTGATCATGGTATTATCAGAAATGTTACATAGGAACACACAAAAAGGAGTATTGCACAAATCAACTTGCTTTTAGAATGAATTCTTTAACCCTAACCCTTAACTAAATGAAATAACCCTTCCCAGGTAGATCTAATCATATGCAGATAGATCTAATCATATGCCATCATTTTTACCAATTATGAGGTCTGTGATGTCATCACTCCACATCTAGGAAAAATTGTAGATCACAACTTCGCTAAATCCAGTGAAGAGCCAGTGGCTGGGTTTGGACAACACAATAATCAATGGGGGGGGGAATAAAGAGGCACTCGTCCATTGTATTGATTATTGTGTTGTGTGGAGGGCAACATAAAATGGGTACACAACTCACAGTACACTATTTTGTCAATTTAAACAATGAGGAAAAACAATGGGCTGCTCCGTTGCTTATCCAGAGACCCATTGATTAAAATGTTGTGTGGTGGGTTCCGTTGCGTAATCTTCCTCCATCAAATGCGCTATTCCAGAAGGCTATAGAGTTCTCTGGCAGGAGCAGCCGAAAGCAGCCAGGCAGAACAGCTGGCAGAACTTCTCTAGGGAGCTCATGATGGGATGTATGATGGGATAAGGCTGGAAAGAGGGAGCGAGGAGCACCAGCCACCCAGAAGGATGCCAGGACTTTCAGCCGTGCAACAGGGGGACAGGCAACATGTCGGGTCGGGAGTACCTCTGAAATAACGTAATGTGCATTGCCTATTCCCTCCTCCACTGCCTAAAGTGTCATCTGAAAGAACCCAGTGTGGTGTAGTAGCTAAAGTGTTGATTTGGGAGCCAGGAGATCTGGGTTCTAGTCCCCACTCAGCCATGGAAACTCACTGGGTAACTTTGGGCCAGTCACAGACTCTCAGCCCAACCTACCTCACAGGGTGGTGGTTGTGAGGATAAAATGGAGAGGAGGATTAGTACTGCCTTGGGTCCCTTGGAGGAAAAAAGGCAGGATATAAATGCAATAGTAAATAAAATAAATAAATCCTGAACAACTGTGAAAGCACTGAGGCAATGAAAAGCGGGCTGAAGTGGCAGGGTGGGCTGTGGGGTAAGTGGAAATGCAGGGTGCTCACCTGTGAAGGCTCAGTCTCTGGCACTAAACAAAATAGGTTTGTTTTGGCTCCCATTCCTTTTCTGAGTTTCCATCCCCAAAATGGTCATGCATAATTTGATACAAATGGGTTGTTTCGGTTTCAGCAGAGGAAATGGGTAGAAAAGAGTGAATCACCTGCAAGTCATTGAGAAGAACAGCTCTCCTTTCAGGTCAGGGTTAGGGTAATTAGTCATTCAAGCTAAACTATAATTTGCCGGAGGAGAAACAAGTGATTTGAATTTTCATGTTTTCTATGTTAATGGCAAGCCATCATTTTCCTGAATGCAGTGATCCTTCCTCTCAAGGAACCACTTGAAGAAGAAAAAAAAGTCATTTGCTACAGCCCGAATGGCAGAGCTTCCTCTCTCAGCACCAGAGGCAATTGCTTGAGTACATAAGCATCTCTTCTTTCTTGCCACTATGCTAGACCTCCCCTGCTCCGCCCCCAACATCAGCCAAACTTCGCAAAAGAATTCAAGTCTAACATGATGATTCATGCTTTTTCTACAAAAGCAAACCTTTCAGCTCTCAGCAGCTTCTTCAGTACACAGAGTGCACTCATAGTTTTGTAATGTTAGGAACCCAAAACAGTTTCCCATAAGGAGTGGGGGAAGTAGGACACACCCTAAAATGGCCTCCTCTGCACCACTGCAGTCCCATGTCTTCACCTGTTTCCCTCTCAGAAATCTCTCTCACACACACAGGATACCTTCTCCCCACCCCACCAGCCCCATCCTCTTTAAATGCTGATACCTTTTAGCTGATGAGAGTTCTTATACATTACTTCTAAAAGAAAAGAAATCCCTGTGCCAAAGAACTAGTGGGAGGTTAAAAAGGCCCACCCTTCCTGAGAGAGGAAAAGCAATATGCATGTTGCTACATGAGCTGGAACTAGGGATATAAGAGAGTCAAATGACTTTGGACTTCTTTGAATCCAACCCATGGATTTCACAGTGACCTGAATTTTCCCCGAGATGAAAGGATTCTGAAAACTTGCAGGTGTGTGTGTGTACACATCTCTAGCTGGAACTAGTTCCCCTGGCTTCCAGTCTGCTTCTGGGCACAACTCAAAATGCTGGTATTGACCTAGAAAATACTGTATATGACTTGGGTCCAGGTTATCTGAAAGACCATATTCTCCCTATGAGCCTGACTGTGTCCTTAGATCATCAGGGAAGGCCCTTCTCTCAGTTCCTCCTTGCTATGTTTCCAGAGGCAGACAAAGACTTTTTTGTTCCAGCTGGCCTTTGGGAATAGCCTGAACCTCTGTTAATGCGCTGGATTTTTAATTGTCGTTTGCCTTTTAATGTTTAAATGTTTAAAATACTATAGATGGTTTAATTATATTTTATTTATTTTTATTTATTTATTTATTTATTACATTTTTATACCGCCCAATAGCCGAAGCTCTCTTAATTAATTAATTTTTGGATAATTCTATCTATATGTTTCATTTATATATGTTTTAATTTTGTAAAGCCATCTTGAGTAGCAGTATTGGGAAAAAGGCGGGATACAAATAATAATAATAATTAGCTTGAGAGGTGCAGAATGGGTAAATCCCTAAAAAAGCACCTTAGATTCAGCGGATTTCTCTCCCATCTGAACTGCATAGGTGGTGGAGTTGGGACGGCAGGGCTAGATTTACACTGCTGCAGGGTGACCCTATGAAAAGGAGGGCAGGACTCCTGTATCTTTAACAGTTGTATTGAAAAGGGAAGTTCAGCAGGTGCCATTTGTATATATGGGGAACCTGGTGAAATTTCCTCTTCATCACACCAGTTAAAGCTGCAGGTGCCCTGTCCTCTTTGAAATCTGGTCACTCTAGTATAGCTCCTGCAGCTTTAACTGTTGCGATGAAGAGGGAATTTCACCAGGTTCTGCAAATATACAAATAACACCTGCTGAAATTCCCTTTTCAATACAACTGTTAAAGATACAGGAGCCCTGCCCTCCTTTTCATAGGGTCACCCTGCAGCAGTGTAAATCTAGCCCTGCCGTCCCAACTCTACCACCTATGCAGTACAGATGAGAGAGAAATCCGCTGAATCTAAGGTGCTTTCTTAGGGATTTACCCATTCTGCACCTCTCAAGCTAATTATTAATATTATTATTTGTCCTTTATAGCAGTATTGAACTGCACGGATAACTGTTGGGGCACAATCCACATTCCACATACCGCTTTCATAGTGTTATTTCCTGCTTTTATTCTGCATTCATACTAACTTGACACAAGGTGCAGAGCTGGCCTAAGAGGTGCAACAGCAGGGCCAGTGGTGCAACCTCACTCTCGGGGCGTTGCTAGACGTACCGGGTGTTCCGTCGTTGAGGAGCGGTGAAAGCGGCTTTTCCCGTTCAGCCGTGACGCCTCATGCTCCACACCTGCCTTCGATTTGTGGCGGAAGTTTGCGCCGGTTGTGCTGCTGCCGCCGCGAGAACGGTTGTGCAGCTACACCGGCCTGATTGCCGCGGCTTTTTTTTTCGCTCGCTGCACGGTTTGCGCACGTCCGAAAGACCGCAAACTTGCGCAGCCGTCAGCGATGCCGCCGCCGGCCCTGGCGGCGGCAGCGGCGGCAGTGCCAGTGCCAGCCGAAGTGCTGCTGGTGCTGTTGAGGGTCAACATTGATGCGCTCACTTCCTGATGGGGGTCGTGGCGGGTGTCATATGACCCGAGGTCAATCGTCTGCATGGCCACTCTGTGCCTACATCTCCCATCATGCCTCTGAGGTGTCGGCGGCGATGATCGCCTCTGTGCCCTGTGCCCCATCCCAAGGAGCCAACCCACATCTGGCCGTAGCCATGGCAGCAGCCCACAAACAGCTCTGCCCTCTGCCAGCCTGGTACCCACACTAACAGGCAGCGTACAGCACCGCCATTATGCGGCCACGGTAGCTGCCCACCGCAAGGAGTCACCAGCCACTTTTCCGGTCCTCCGTTCCTGCGCAAACTGTCACTGGGGAAATAAAAAAAAAAAGCCGCTCCGCCGCGCTGCCCCAGCTGGCGGACTGCGCGCAAATGGCGGAGGCGGCTTGACCGAAGCCGCTGACCACTCCCCCTTAGCACGCCTTTTCCTGACCAGTGCGGACCGCAGTGACCTCACATCCTCCCACACGTACTCCGAATTACCGCGGGACAGCAGGAAAAGGCGTCCTAAAACTCACTTTTTTAAAGTCGGGAGAAAGAGGCTTCACCGCGGGATAACGGCGGATCCTCGTGAACGTCATCTGGAAGCCTCGACGTGACTGCGGAAGGTAACGCGCGCTAGAGCCTCGTCTAGTAACGCCCTCGGCCTCTATGTATTTACAATGGCATAGAGGGGAATGCCTGAATGGCACCAGGGAACAGGCATTATCTGATAAACTAGTATGGTGGTGGAATGTTCTGCCTAACCAGAGGTTGGTTGATTCTATACTCTAGCGTTGGCCTTGAAAGCAATTTGTGTTTTCCCAATGTGCATCTTACCTCCTTAACGTATGACAGTGGCTAAGACATCCTCATCTCTGTGCAATCTAAGCCTTTGTTTCTTCATCTCCATTTCTTACATTAGCTGTTTGTTAGGGGTATAACACTGCTACTCAACTGGTTGTTATCAGCAAATGCTGGTTTTCTGTGTGTGCGGCTAGCCTGGATGAACGGGGAGCTCTCCATCACAAACATTCCATCAACCATCTATTTTCCCCTCTTCTTGAACTGTTTATTCAGCTCTGAAAAGGTCCAGCGTTTCACATTTTTTAGATTCATTCACAAAATAGCACTTGTCTGGCTCTATGTTTAATTCCGGTATCATTCGCAAAAGGCCTGTAAAACGGTTCTGTATGTTTAGCGTTAAATACTGTAACAACACCGCTTGGAGGGAAGGGGGGGGGGCAATTTCCAATTTAGAAGCAAATGACAAAAAGCCAGCATGCTTTCCTTGTGATTACAAATGCAAACTCAATGCACATTTAGAGTGCATGCCAGGCCATCCAGAAATGCTTGAATTCATTGGCAAATTGGCATTAGGCTGCATTTAGACCTCATCAACAGGCCATTAAATTCAAGGTTCAAGACTTGCTTTGGTTGCTGGATTGGAGAAAAGAGGACAAGAGGGCCTTATTATTTATACAATACCAAAAATGAGGCAAGCACTATACTGATTAGAATGAACCCATGATGTTTTAAAGTGCTGAATGCACAATCTATTTACTAAGGTTCATGTATTGTAGTGAAGTAGAGCTACTTTGTCAGCTGTGAGCCTGCATACACATACTGCTCACATTCACACATGTGTTTACATGCTCAATCACAGAAAAGGTGAAGGCAAGGCAGGCAGGTCATCACCCATACTGCACCAGTTGCACTGGTTACCACTGCATTTCTAAGCTCAATTTAAAGTGTTGGCTTTGACCTTTTAAAGCCTTAACAGTTTGCTACCAAATGACTTGAAGGATCACTTTCACCCCTATCAGTCTGTCTGCACTTTAAGAGCAGCAACATATACCTTTTTCACTTGCCCACCTTTGAGGGCAGTTCGGTGTGCAAATATACCAGACAGGGCCTTTTCCACAGTGGCCCCCACACCTCCGAAATTGGTTACCCTAGATAGTTAAACTACACCCTTCAGGAAACATAGGAATGGTGAAGCTCCTTGTTAGGTCACCTTCCTTCTTTTTCACTGAGTAATTACAGAACCATATGTGTCATAGAGTTGAGCTGGCAGTCTTGTGCTTGCCCCAAAGATAAACTAGACATTTTGACCATTTCATACAAATAATAGAAAACCTTTTGGGAGGTTCCTCCCCTCCCTAAACTCTCCAAAGAATACTCAAAAGGCCCAATTCCCCATGCTGCTTGTTACTCCATTATGACAACACAATAGTATTTTGCCCCCAACCAGCAATAGCCTCTGCTGCGGAACGGGGATGAGGTGAAATTGTCAGGAAGTTAAAGGAGGAAAACTCAACATGTAGCTCCTATTGGAGACAGCAGCCCGTGTGTCTTTCTCTGCCTGTAGTGTCTATTTATTTCTGTAACTGAATTCCCCCTAAGGTTTGCAGTCGGTACATTTCCCCCCTGAAAAATGTCAAATCTTTCAGACTACAAGATGATTTAAAATGATAATTATAATAGCAGGGGTCAGAATCTGACCAGACGTCTCAGAAACTGGTAGAGCCAGAAATATCAGTGCAAGGTTACAGAAGCCTGCCTGAGAGTCAGATGCAATGGCTGCAAAGGAATAGAAAGGGGGGGACGACAGAGCCCTCTATTTCCTATCTGTTTCTAGTGATTAACAAAAGCAGTGCCAGGGCACCCGCATGACCTCTTTTTAGATTAATTAACGTGGGGGAAGCTTGTGTGAATTGCAGGGAGCCTTGGAAAACAGGTTTGGTCAGACAGAAGACGAGGACATCTAGAAATACATTTAGTTCCTCTCCTCGTCCACTTTTTTTCTGATATCAATAGTAAACATTTTCATTTTGTTTTGTTTGGGTGTATCATCTCAGGCTTGCTTGGGCAATGCAAATATCAGGGCTGGGCTGAATAAAGAACCACAGTGATGTTTCTCCAGGACAGTCCTTTAATTGCTTACACTGTATTCAGACCTCATTTTGTAACCTCTGACTCAGATCAAAAGAGGGAAAATTCCACAGCACAGGAGCTATTTTCAGTCCTTGAGCTATATGAACTACAATCACATAATTGTGGTATAATTATTGGCATGGTGTTTTGAGTTTAATTCAGCCCATATTGGTAAAAAGACAGGTTTGAAAAACTCTCTCTCTCTCTCTCTCTCTCTCTGTCTGTCTTTCTTTCTCACATACACACACATACACACACACACACACACACACACACACACACACACACACCTTTCTACACCTCCCGGCCTTATGGGAGGGAGGTGGGGAGGATCTTGCGATATTCTGCTCATGAGATTCTACCCCTGGATCCATACGCACACACGACATCCCAGGAAGAAGGAGGGATGTTGTGCCTGCTATTTTTTTTAAAAAGGGTAGATGAGCGCAATTGTGCTCCAACAAAAATGTAAGTTTTTTTAAAACAACAACAACAATGACCCCACTCCCCCCCCCCCGATAGGCACAAAGTGCCTGGAGAACTCCATGCCCATTTCCTGCCTCCCTGTGTTTACTCACAAGGAGGTGGGACGAAGCAGGGGCAAGTGGCCACACATCTCCCCCAGTCCCGGAATGGTCCCAGGACTGCAGAAAAACTGGGAAATACCCATTTAACATTTCCCCGGGGTTGTCCCCGGCTGATCCCCCACAGAGACATTGTGTTGTAGTGGCTAGAGTGTTGGCCGGGGAGTCGGGAGATCCGGGTTCTAGTCCCCACTCAGCCATAGAAACTCACTTGGGTGACTTTGGGCCAATTACAAACCCTCAGCCCAACCTACCTCACAGTGTTGTTGTTGTGAGGATAAAATGGAGAGGAGGAGAATTATGTATGCCCCCTTGGGTTCCTTGGAGGAAAAAAGGCAGAATATAAATGTAATAAATAAAAAATAAAATCCCAGGATCCCCTGTGCATCATTTCCCCAGGCTGACCCTGGGAAAACCAACAGTGTAGAAAGGGACACACACACACACACACACACACACACACTATCTTGTACACACAGTCTATGTACTTCCAGAAGCATTTTCCCCTTGGACTCAGACTTGTGAATGAAATCCACAAAATGGTGCTGTGTGCGTGGCATGGAGTGGCTAAACATACAGCGCCCTCCCTCCTCAAACCCATGGCTGTTCTCTCTATAACTGCCACTGAATTTCACCTCACGTTAAATTTCAAGATCCCTGCTTGGGTGAAATGTCTGAAGAAGTGTGAGGAAAGTAAAAAAAGAGAAGGTTTTTTTGATAAGATCAAGGTGTTCTTTGGCTTCCCCTTCAGAAAGTAGAGGAAGGAACTAGAGGATCAGCTATCCTTGACATGATACTGTCTACTAAGGATGACTCAGTGGATAAAGTGGCAGTTACGGGAACTCTGGGGGTAAGTGACCACATCATACTTGAGTTCTTGATTTTAAATGAAGCAAAAGCTGAGTGTAGCCATAACACGTACACTGAATTTTAGGAAAGCCAATTTAAATAAACTGAGAAATATGATAAGTAAGGTCCCATGGCAAGTGACCCTAATGAGAAAAGGAATCCAAGATGGGTGGGCATTTTTTAAAAAGGAAATTTTAAAGGCACAATTACAAACAATTCCAACAAGGAAAAAAAAAAAGATAGAAGACAACAGAAGAAACCAATATGGCTCCACAAATACTTTAGAGATGACCTGAAAACAAAAAAGGAAGTGGAACATATAGAAGGTGGAAGGAAGGCCAGGCCACAAAAGAGTACAGACAAATAGCACAGAAGTGCAGGAATGGCATCAGGAAGGCTAAAGTTGAGAATGAACTGAGATTAGTGAGGAATGCTAAAGCAACAAAAATGCTTTCTTCAGGTATGTGCATAGTAGAAGACAGAGGAATGAACTGGTGGTTCAATTGCTTAATGAGGATGGTAAGTTGATAAGAGATGACAAAGAAAAGGCCAAAGTGCTCAATTTCTACTTTGGCTCAGTCTTCTCCCAAAAGTGGGTCTATGACACCCCACCCCCAAGGAAAAAGTCAAACACAAGCTGAGGGGGCAGGAGATTGATAAACAATCGATCAAGAAGCACCTAATTTCTTTGAATGAGTTGAAATCTCCAGGGCCCGATGAACTGCATCCTAGCATAATGAAGGAGCTAGCAGAAGAACTCTCAGAACCGCTGTCTATTATCTTTGCAAAATCATGGCCAAGTCGGTGAGGTGCGGATGACTGGAGGAGGGCTTATATTGCCCCTATCTTCAAAAAGGGCAAAAAAGGAGGAGGAACCTGGGAACTACAGACCAGTTATTCTGACATCCATCCCTCAGATTTTTTTGGGGAGCAGATTATAAAGTCAATCTGTAAGCACCTTGAAAACATTGCAGTGATTACTATAAACCAGCATGTATTTGTCAAGAACAAATCCTGCCAAACTAATCTGATCTCATTCTCTGATTGGGTAACCTCCCTTGTTGACTGTGAGAATGCGGTGGACATAATATATCTTGATTTCAGCAAAGCTTTTGACAAAGTAACACACAACATTCTGATTAGCAAACTAGCTAAAAGTAGGCTAGATGGAATAACTATTAGGTGGATCCACAGTTGGCTACAGAATTGGACTCAAAGAGTAATCAATGGAACCTTCTCAAACTAATGGGAGGTAACAAGTGGGGTAC
This sequence comes from Elgaria multicarinata webbii, assembly GCF_023053635.1. Taxonomy (NCBI): domain Eukaryota; kingdom Metazoa; phylum Chordata; class Lepidosauria; order Squamata; family Anguidae; genus Elgaria; species Elgaria multicarinata. The sequence continues at coordinate 153,939,913 of NC_086172.1, read as the reverse complement.
CACAGGGCTCAGTCCTCTTCAACATTTTTATTACGAAATTGCCAACTCTGCCCCCCAGGTGCCAGTTCGCAAATTCCTGCTGTTGCCTGACTCACCTTGTGCTGAGTTGGGCAAGCATGCAGCAGCCCAATCCCCCACTGAGCCACCATTTTGCATAAAAACGGTGGCTCAGCCTTTTTCATAAAGATCCGTTTTCTCAAATGGCAGTCATAAAGGGCCCATTTAGACAAGATTACAGGCATAAATGGTCCATTTACGCCTGTAATTTTGTATAAATGGCTGTTCATGGACTGTCTGGCGGATTACCATTTGTGGCAAGCAGGGGTGCGCAAGGCACTTTGGCAAATGGCACATGATCCAGGCTAGGGTGAGTTTGCCCATCCCTAAACTGAGTATGTTTAGCCTTGAGAAGAGAATGCTGAGGGGGAATACAATAGTACTTCTCAAGTACCTCAAGACAGGGATGTACGGATTGCGTAAAATTAATTTTTTGTGAACCGCCCAGAGAGCTCCGGCTATTGGGCGGTATAGAAATGTAATAAATAAATAAATAAATAAATAAATAAATTCCATTTGTGTTTTGCAGATTGTCAGGTGCCTTTCATTCCATCATCTGCCTATCAATGGAATTGGATTTTTTTTTCAGTTTCCTAATTTGCACAAATTTGCAATGATTCACATGTGCACAAATGTGCAAACTCCCCCCAAATTTGTAAATTTCCCCAGGAGTGCATTTTCAGCAGGGACTAGAATAGATTCATTTTTGGTCAGGTTTTCCAGTTTTGTGTATTTTTTTCCAATGAAATTTGCTCAGAATTCCGAATGGTTAGGAAAATAGTACAAAGGCCTGCATATTCTGTCTGAAAGGGGAAAAGCTGGTCTGTTATGGAACTCTTGCTTCAGATTCATAAAAATCCAACTCATTCAGTACCATTTCATATTACTGCAACATTCATACCTAAAGGGTTGTTGCACAGAAGAAGAGGGCAAGCTATTCTTTATCATCCAAGACTGTAGGACACCAAATCCTGGATTTGCATTACAAGAAGGCAGATACTGGTTGAATATCAGAAGCAAATATCCTAATTGTCAGAGCAGTTAGAGAATGGAACCAGGTTGTCACACAGAGGAGAGCTAGGATCTCTTCTCGATCCTCCCAGAGTGCAGGACACGGAATAATGGGCTCAAGTTAAAGGAAGCCAGATTCCAGCTGGACATCAGGAAAAACTTCCTGACTGTTAGAGCAGTACGACAATGGAATCAGTTGCCTGGTGAGGTTGTGGCCTCTCCCACACTAGAGGCCTTCAAGAGGCAGCTGGACAACCATCTGTCAGGGATGCTTTAGGGTGGATTCCTGCATTGAGCAGGGGATTGGACTTGATGGCCTTGTAGGCCCCTTCCAACTCTGCTATTCTATGATTCTATGATTCTATACCGAGGGAGATGGCAGGCTCTTAGTTGCTGTTTGAGGTTTTCAAGGAGCGACTGGACAGTTATCTGTGAGGGGTGCTTTGAACAGGGGGCTGGATCTGATGGCCCAAATGGTCCCTATGAACTCTATGATTCTAAGCTTCCTCTTGCTTTATGAGATTTTATTTTGAGAAATGGAAAGTGCAGTGATGCTCATTTGGTTCTACATGGGGTCCTACATAAACTCCGTCAACAGGAGTTTCACCTTGTCATGGGTATTTGGGGAAGATGGATGGGCATTCCGAAACTGCTTCCCCACCACCACATGTAAAATAATAATAATTGGCATGCCATATCACTAGGATATCAAAACGTTTTCTTTAGTTACTAAATAGCCTCTGGAATCACAAAGTGAATTATTGGCTCCAGTGACTCATGTGCCTTGGAGAATACCATATCTAGCATTCAGGGTGGACTCAAAAACTAGAGGAAGATAACTTTCTGCCACCTGAAAAGGGACTTTGCATTGGAGGGTCCCATTCTCTAATCACTTGGTAATACCACACAATTTGGATTCAATTTCTTTGTTTTTACCTTGAATACCACCTACCATTAATCTCCAACTTAAATCTATTAGATAGACTGTCATGTTTCTCTTTGGCTTCTGCTCATTACCTACCCAGGGACCTGCGTGTTTTGCCTAGGGCAAGAGTCAGGCCTGAGTAGCAGCTGAACTGAATGTTTTTTTAAAAGATGGGGGTGTAATTGCTTTTTAGGTGTAATCTAATACCCCCAGCACCCAGCAGTGACTAATTTGTTCAGTCTGCAATTTCGATCTTGAGATTGGGGCCAGATCTACACTAAGCAGGATATGACACTTTGAAAATGGTTTGAAAACTGTATAGGGAGTGTGTCCTGGGACCCAACTTACTGTTATAAACTGTTTTAAAGCAGTAGCGTAGATCCTGCCCATGTTTCAAATGCAAACCTTACAGCCACAACATTTGGCCCAATTTTTGCACTACTTTATTCCCACCCATTGAATTTTTGTACCAGCCACCCTGATGAAGAGCTCTGGAGAACCTGAAAGCTTGCCCACTGTTTTGTGATATTTGGTTGGTCCTAATGAAGATATTGCCCAACTGTTGGATTGTGGAGTTTTTTCAGCCAGTAGAGGGAACTCTGACACTGTTCATGGCTAGACTACTCGACCATTATTGCAAATACAATGGCATATATGAATATTCCAGAACAGGATGAATATGGAGGCTTCTCAAAATACTAATGCTACACAATAAGACCGCAATCCTAGACAGCCATATCTGTGAATAGAGGGGGGAAATGTTCAATCGGCCAGAGCAGGTTTGAAAGAATTGACTACAGCTGATCAAACAGGCTGGTTTTAAACAAAACAGCAGGCTGCCCACTCTGCTAGTCAATTGATTTCAATACGGATGCCCAATAGCCAGCTCAGCACACATTTCTCCGAACTCATGGGCATGGCTTTCTTGAATTACATTGTAAACTGTTGCTTAAACCCAGGGCTGGATCCAGGATATGCACTCTGTTGACGGAAGGGCTCTGTCCACTTCTTGGTGCCTGGGCTCATTTGGGGGGGGCTTCCCCACACAACAGCTCCTACCATTCAGCAGGGTCCCCCAACTCTCTGTGTAGCATTTCAGGGAGGTGGAGAAGATCCCATGGAGAGGGGGAAGAGGAAGCCAGCTTAACCAGCCCAGTTGCATGCACCAAAATTTAAATTCAATCCACAATGTTTAAATATTTTTCTCTCCAAATGTTTCCAACTATTTTTCCAGGCCTTCATATCTCTATGTGGGTGCACTTATGTGTCAATATGTCTTTATTTCCTCCAAAGGGAAGGAACAGGACAAAAGCACACCAATGATCTTGCCAAGGAGTGTCATTTTCATGAAAGCTACAAAGTGGATTTAGCAGAGGAGAGAAATTTTGCTTTGCTTCCTGTGGGCTCGCAGCATATCCGGGTTTCAGTTCTCCAAGTGCCAATCTGTATGTAGCCAAAAGGGCACAATCCTCAAACAAGAGGGAGGTATCAGAAAACTTAGGAGATCCCCATGATTTTCAGAAGAACAACAAAACTTGAGGGGAGGGTACCTCGAGGAGGAAAAGCCCCAAACAGCCAAATGTGGACTGAGTATCCTCAGTGGTTACAAAATGCTGACTGACTATTGGAGGGAGGTGAGAATGAAGCATCTAGGACATAAGGAGAGCCATACTGGATCAGACCAAGGGTCTATCTAATCCAGAATTCTGTTCATACAGTGGCCAACTAGCTGCCCATGGGAAACCCACAAGCAGGATGTGAGTGTAGCAGCACCATCTAGGTAAAAGGTAGAATTCCTGCTTGCCAGCCATGAACAGGAACACTCCATACCGGAATGTTTGTTGAAGGTTCCACTTGTTTTTATAGCAGGGATGTGCAGCGTCCAGCTCATGGGCCTAATCAGGCCTGTGGAGGTTCCACGTTCACACTGTGGAGCCTCCTTGGGATCCTGGAGTAATCTCCCAGGGCTGTCTGAGTCCCTTTCTCTATGCTGAGAGAGAAACAGAATTGTATGAATCTATGATCCCGGAGTGCAGGGCACAGAATAATGGGCTCACAGGAAGCCAGATTCTGGCTGGACATCAGGAAAAACTTCCTGACTGTTAGAGCAGTATGACAATGGAACCAATTACCTAGGGAGGTCATGGGCTCTCCTACACTAGAGGCATTCAAGATGTTAAAAAATAAATACATTATAGAATCATAGAATAATACAGTTAAGGAGCCTATAAGGCCAAAAGTCCAACCCCCTGCTCAATGCAGGAATCCACCTTAAAGCATACCTGACAGATGGTTGTCCAGCTGCATTATTATTATTATTATTATTATTATTATTATTATTATTATTTATATAGCACCATCAAGCACCATGTACATTGATGGTGCTATATCAATAATAATAATAATAATAATAATAATAATAATAATAATAATGCAGCTGGACAACCATCTGTCAGGTATGCTTTAAGGTGGATTCCTGCATTGAGAAGGGGGTTGGACTTTTGGCCTTATAGGCTCCTTAACTGTATTATTCTATGATTCTATAATGTATTTATTTTTTAACAAGTTATGGAGCACCTAATACTTAACATACTAAGTCCTCCATTATAAATATTGCTTATAAAGAAGCAAAATAAAAAGATAACTGGAAGTTTGGATAAATGTTAGTGCAGTGCTTACTAATATGGGGCTGCGCAAGGAATACTGATCTTAGGCATTTAAATTCAGGAGTTAGTCCCATTCTGTTCAATGGGGCGTACATCATTCTAGTAAAGTTGGTTTGGAAAAATGTGGGCATACTATATTTTGGTCATTGGGAAATTGATGAATGGAGTTCATATAATGATGCTACTGCCAAAAATAATTATCTTAAAAGGACAGTAGCGTAGTGGAGCCAGGGCTCACAGACTCCGCACCAGCATATGCTGATGATGATAATTATGATGATGGCTGACATCATCTGCCATCCCTTCCAAATTCCCTGTTCCTTCTTGATGAGCAGTCAAGAGCTATTTGCTTTACAAAAGTCCTGCTCCTGGTGGAGATGAAATCTCCTAGAACTGGTTTGTTGATATGGATGGGTGTGGCTTTGTGGGTGTGGCTATGGAGAATGTAATGATGAGTGCCCACACTTCACAATTCACCACTACACCACTGATCAAGGGAGCAATGGCGTCCTGTAAGAAGATGGACAATACAGACTTGTATTACAACAGAGATCAATACACAGAGAGGTTTGGGCTTTGAAGGAGTGTCTGACTACCTTCCTAGGGCTACCGTGTAAGGGCTAACTGTGACCCCACATATGAGTATTTGGTTGTTCTGAAATAATGTATATGCTTATTATGAAATATTCATAGGAAACACTCTTAAAATGCAGGTAGTTTGGGGATGGAAGAGGATTTAATCTTGAAAACACCCAAGATATTTTGAACCGTACATGAAACTTTGTCCCTTTTTGTCCCATCATTGAAAAATTCCCATTGCCTCTTTTCCATCACATCAACACCGTACCTTGAAGGGTTAAAAAAATCCTATTACTTTATCTCAAATAAAACAATAAATTCTCCTCAAATACCCTTGAATATGACATTACATGACATGACATTACATTCAATATAAATGTTGATAGCTGATTATTCTTCTACATCATTATCTTTGTGACCTAAATGTGCCAAAGCATGTATCAGAAGCCATTAATTTGCTGCTTGAGAACCAGCCCAAATATTGCAGAAAGCAGTTCCCTCCTGTTGATGGCCAATAATGATGCTGACCTGGATGGAGGTGAACATAATCTTTTTAAGTACCTTCTTTTTGCCAAAGCTTGCTTGCTTCTTTCTTTCTTTCTTTCTTTCTTTCTTTCTTTCTTTCTTTCTTTCTGGTTTATAATATCAGAGGAATAAATAAGAGCAAGCCTAGCATCTTCCAAAAACAGTCATCCAACGTGAGATGCCACTCTGCCAAAAGGTTGTGAACAGGGTCTCTCACTCTATCTGAATTCTGTTTTAGGGGAGTTCAGATGTCTGCCATGCATTGAAAGCACACACCAAGGGGTCACTGTTTTTGACTCATCCTAAGAGGATCTCAATCCCTCATCTTCAAAACAAGAGGTGCGGAGTTAGCTATTTGGAGGGAGGGGGGACTTGGCTACAGAATGGCTTCCACTTCCATGAGGTTTCCACTTTCAAGGACCCAGTTTTCCAGGAAGACCCCAGAAAACCCTCCCCAGAAGAGGTTGCATTGCCATACTCCGACTCTGAGGGCTCCAGCCATGAAGACACAAGCATGCCATAACCACTCCCACATCATTGCAGCCTTTTAAAAACAGACCAGTCCCCTTTAAGAGATCAGGGGCCTCTTGGGGTCCCATGCAACCTTTTCAGTTCCTCCAGGAGGTTAGGCTCCAAGCCATTGGAGTGCATTCCCTTGCTGCTCTCTCTGACCTGAAATCAGAGGTACCCATGGGAATTCCCCTTCGGGAGCATAGCAAAACCCTAGCTACTAACTCCAATCTCAGATCAGAGATCGCAGCGAGGGCATGAGGGTCATGCTGGGGAAAGCGGCAGGTCTCCCCATGTACAGGCAAGTCCCATCTCCTCCCCACTGCTAATAGTGATTAAAGATACTATGTTAATGAGAGGCAGCAGGTGCTGGGATTCACCTGCACTGAGGATAATCTGTACAGCACCATGTACATTGATGGTGCTATATAAATAATAATAATAATAATAATAATAATAATAATAATAATAATGGAAAGCAGCCACTGTCTCCATGCACAGGTGAGTCCCTTTCTGCTTAGCCAGCCCTGCCCCTTTCCCACAAAGGGGGGAGAAGAGACAGGGGTGAAGTGGTTCTCCTTTGAAGAAGTGATGGGGGCTTAGCCACTTCTCCTTTGCAGACCTTGGCCATTTCTACACCAGACCAAAATGTGGGCTGGTCACGGCTGAGTCCCTGTGCGCCCAAATGCAGGGACGGACGAGTGCAGGTGATTCTACTCACAGTCTTGCGACCACGGGAGGTGTGACCGCCCATCCTGGCTTCTTCCCTCTTCCCCATGAGTAGTGAGGAGCAGTAGAGGGAAGGAGCCGGGCTGGGAGGAATCGGGAGTGGGGGGAGAGGGCTTAGGCCACACTTACCTTTTGCTGGAGCATGAGGCCTTTTCTACAACTAAGGATTATCCCAGGAAAATGGAAGGATTGTCCCTGCCTGCTCCCAGGATCCCCTGTGTGTCATTTGCATGCACAGGGATAATCCCAGGATGATCTTGGGGGAAAAAGCAGATGTAGAAATGGCTTGAGTGTGCTCCAGCTCCTATCACTTAACAAAAATAGCCGCCTCCACTCACATGACATCCCTCCTCCCATCCCAGACATCACACTGGCCATTTAGACACAGGGGACGATCCTGGAAGGAGGTAAGTCCAGGATCGCCCCCCTCCCTCCCTCTACACCGAGCTGGTGTAGAAATGGCCCTTGCCATTGCAGGAAGGAGGTGGGACATGCAAAGTAGCTAGGTCCCCTTTGCTCCTCCATTAGAGAAGCAAAGGAGACTCCACCACAGCCTCCCACCTTCCCCAGAGACACACAATAGACAACAATGTAGTGCAAGACACAATGAAAATGCAAAACACCACGTCTGTGTTTTGAAAGGGGAACTACTGACCAATGGCCTAGCATCATGAGGATTTTTCAGATGAGTGTTTTGTCTCATGCTCACAACTGGCCACTCATGGTTCTTCATGAGACATTTTGACGACACAGCGTTCCTCCTGCATATCTCTCCCTCCTTCTGCTCTTTTTTCCGTCACAAAATGAGCCTCATAAAATCTGATTGGGGGTGGGGAGGGGTATAGCAAAACTTGCCGCCATTTCGTAATGTGTGCAGGAGAAGCTGCGCAATGAAACGGCCCACAGGATGGGCCATGTGGTCATTGCTGGCTTCCTCTTTCTTCCCCGTGTGAAGAAAGAGGAAGCTGCTCATCCCTATTGTGGGACAGAAGCAGGACGCAAAGTGAAGGTAGGGAAATGCGATTCTGCCCCCCACCCGCCCCCCATCTGATGATCCTCATGCACAATACCAATTTTGCTCTGCCCTTTTAATGGTGAACGGATGGGTAACAACTTGGGAACTATGCACAACGGAAAGTTGTGATGAGAACATGGCCAGTGATTTGAAGGTGCGATGATGACCAAGAAGACATTTACCAACATTGTTCTGAACATGCAATGGCAGTATTTGGAAAGGCAAAATATATCCCCAGAACTTGACTTTGCATTCAGCCGGAGCTTCCCTGAATCCTGACTGATGGCATGAAAGACAGAAACAGCCTTACATGCATCTTGGAGCTCAGATGAGATCGGGAGACGAGAAGGTAGCCGGGTTATATTTTTACACTAATCAGCTGGTACATTCTTTTCTTTTCACTTCCATATAAAGAAAAGCAAGACACATCAGTAAGCCAGTCTGACATAGCCACTTTTATCCCCCCTCTCTGTGACAAAGCTTTGGTGCTTGGCTAGGCCCAAACAAAGGAAAATCACCTCCGATTCTACACAGTGGGAAATTGCTAGGAAATAATAGAAATCACACCCTGCCCCCTTCCCAGAGCCCCCGATAGATCAAAGCCCTCCTAATTCGGGCCCCAAAGCTTCTTTATATTAAATACCAGGAAAGTATGTTTAGATAACATTATGGGGCTGACTTAAACCATAAAAGCCAGGAAATTCAAAATTAAGGCTGGCACTCCAGTCTTAAATCATGCAGCAGAGGAGGGGGGAGTGTAAGTAGACCAGGCAGGCACAACAGCGGGGACTAGAGCAGGCTCTCTTGCTGAACTTTTGAAATTCTTCTGCCATTGGAAAACAAAGCCTCTCTCTCTCTCTGTCTGTCTCTCTCTCTCTCGTTCTTTGTAATCACTACTAATCCTCTACCTCCTCCCTGGGCTACAGGAAGTTAAGTAGAGGATGTCTCCGATGCTCCATTGGGGGTGGGCGATTCTGTTTTTAGCAGGACTATGTTTTTCAGTTGGATTACAAGGTTAGGCATTTCCCATCCTTCTCCCCATTTTTTTCCTGACACAGTGAAAAAAATGTCCTGGGAACTGGCAGAATCCAGTGCTTATTTTTATTTATGTTATTAATTTATTGCATTGATACCCCACCGTTTTTCCTCCTTCATACATAATTCTCTGCCTCCTCTCCATTTTATCCTCACAGCAACAACCTTGTGAGTTAGTTTGGGCTGAGAGTCTGCGACTGGCCCAAACTCATTCAGTGAGCTTCCATGGTTGAGAGGGGACTAGAACTCAGATCTCCTGGCTCCCAGTCCAACAATCTAGCCACTACACCACATTGGCTTATAAGTGCTATAACTGGCAAAACCCCAGTGCTAAAAGCAAAGAGTAAGGGTGGACACATTTCTCCATACCACCCCCATGGTCATAATCAGTAGCCAGTTAGTGTTTCTCAGTCCCCCAAACACTGCGATTGGAGGAGAACATGATCATGGACAACACTGTGGCTATTCCTAATTGGCGAACCACAGATGTCAATACCAAAGCTACCCCTCACTCAGTGTCTTCCAAATATGGAGATATTCACTTTGGGGACACACACATAAATACACACACAGAGAGAGCAGGATAATTCTGGAGACTTTAGAAGCTCCGATTAGGCACGTCTCCACTCTGATATTAATTGAAGGGTTTGGAAGCGGCCAGTCTCTGTTCTGGAAGATTGAATGCTCCACAGTTGTTCATGGTTACCAGATAATTCCAGGGCGGAAAGCACACCCCTACCAACCGCTGCCAATTCAAGATCCCTGATTCATGGGTGCCCAATGGAACAGATGACGGGAAATGTGGAAGAGAATGAACATAGTGCCATTTAGACTTCCCAGTTGCAGACTGGAGCCTTGAAAGAGCAACATCAGAACTTGTCCCAGGCTACTACATGTCCATCCGAGCCATGAAAATCTTTCTGGCATACACAATACAGAGAAAGAGGATATAACAGGAGTATCAATCAGTTTGAAATTCAAAAGTACTCAATAACATCCAACAATGCATTATTATTATTTTTACAAAAGTGTGACATCAACCATTTCAAAGTGAGCAGATATTCAAAAGCAGGTTATTGACATAGGAAAAGATATGTCATACAAAGGTTTTCACCCCCAAGTCACCTTTATCCATGCCCCCAAAAGCGTCCCCCACCACAAAAAGCAAAAACCCAAACATGAAGGGGGAAATGATTTGATCAGGAAATGCATTCAGGTACAGATTGATGCATGTCCAAAAATGCTATTAATCATTTTGGAATGTATTGCTTCAAGACATCAGAAACCATTATTCCGTCTTTGTTTAAATAAGCCAAACATACAGAATGCACATGGGGCCCTTAATCATGAAATTCAATCTGGGGGAAATTTGTCCAAAACAGATATAAACTTTATTTTAAAGATAGCAGATATTATGGAAATGCTGACAAAACTTTAAGTGCAACATTGGAAACAGGGATGCTATAATCAGAGGAATTAAGCTAACAATGTTTGATCCTTTCTTATTACATTTGGCTTCACCAAGTTAAGACAACAATAGAGTGAAGCTACCAACATACATGCAATTGATCTTCACTGCTTTAATGTAATTAGTTCTTAATTCTCCCTCTAGGCCCCCCTCTGGATCTGCTTAAATTTTGAAACTTATTCAAAGAAATGCCTTAATTATTACAGCATGCTGCTTATAGGGTGTTCTGCAGTATGTATCTCAGCAGGATACACCTACAAGCCCCAGTCAGTGTCTGCATCCAATTTTCAGCTCTAGAAAATCCAAGCATCCAGCCTCAATCTCAACAGGCCCACAGAAAGGTGGTTCTCTTTTAACATGCTTAATGTAGGACACGGCCTTCCTGAATCAGACCAAGATCCATCTGATCCAGCATTCGGTCTGCACAGAGTCTGAACATTCAAATGCCTTCAGAAGCTCTCCAATGTTTTCACTATGCTGCTTCTGCCTATGGAAGTTCCGTGTAATTATTGGAGTTAATAGGGTCAATAGAACCATCGTCCATTAATTTATCTACAGCTGAGAAACATGCGAGAGGTATTAGTATGCTTGAGTGTCATTACGACTCAATGAGGACTGAACATGTAGGAATGGACAAATCTATCAAATTGGTGTTCCTTTAGTTTCTCATTTTTCTAATCTTAAATTCAGTTTGTCTCAAACTTTGCAAACTTCTCTGCTCTTAAGTTCAGTTTGTCCCAAATTTAGACATTTTCCAAAAAGTTTGCATGCAAATTTATAAGCATTTTTGTTCAGGGCTGTGCATCGCCTCGGGCCAAACCCCTGAATCTTAGCCGAGGTGGACCTGTTTGGCCTGTCTTGGACTGAATACAAGATAGTACTGGGTCAGCCTGAAGCAATGCAGACCTTAGGGTGCCTCAGGCCACTTCCAGGCGGGCTGCTTCCCCCCTGCCAGCCCACACAAGGCTGACCATGATGAGTCCATTGGACTCCCCTCCCTCCCCCACTCACTCATCCCTAAACCCAGAGCTGTCACCCGCACTGCCTGTGAGGCTTACCTTTGCTGTCTGTCCTCCTCCTCCTCCTCCATTAGAGCTGAGGTTTAAAAATAAGATGGGGGCTCTGCTTTTTCGTAGATCTAAGGTCACAAACTATGGCAATGATAAAGTGCCATTTCTGTAGTTTGAGCCATAGATCTATGAAAACCACAGAGCCCCCGTGTTACTTTTAAATCACAGCTCTAATGAAGGAGAATGGATGGCAAAAGTAAATCCTGCGGGTGGTGTGGGCAGCGATTCTGGTTTAAGGGGATGACCGGGGAGAGTGAGCGAGTGACCTTGAGCGAGTGACCTTGAGCCTGGCTTTCCTCGGTGCTTGCCATATGACTAATACCCAAGAACCCACAAGGGCTGATCCACTTGGGGGGGGGGGCGCTGAATCTTGCTTCAGATTCAGTTGTGAAACAAGGCTGTCCAGCCCCGAGTCAAATTGGGGCCAATTCAAAGGCTCTGGAGCAAGTCGGGAGGGCTGTGTACAGCCCTATTTTTGTGCATATTTATCCTAGTACATGTATTTTTGTATGCATTTTTGCCAGATATAAGCAATTTTATTTGCAAACAATTTTCCTAATATAATACATTTTAAAAACATTATTTCCACTGATATTACAGGGGACACTGTAGTGTCCCCTGTGTTATAGGCGATCAGTAAAAAGAGCATTCCACCATGTTACCCTGTAAATTGGGGGGTGGGTCATTCTAGCGTTCATAAAATGGAAAATGTTTCACCAATCTTTCTGAAAATACGACCTGCCAGAAAGAAATGCTGGTTTTACATACCCTGGCAATTTCAAGAAGTTTGGTGAAATATTGAAGGGGTGGTGGCAGTTGAAAGGACGAAAGTAAAAAAATCCTCTCTGACTCAAAAGTGAAACTGAAAACTGGGGGTGGCGACTTTTTTTTTGCGCAGGGAAAGCTCCGAATTGGGACCCTTACCCTCCAATCCATTGGTGGGATCGTGTTCCCCAGTCCATCTCGTTGATGGAATGGCCTTTCTTTTTTTAAAATTCCCTTCCATTGAATTTTAATAATAAAAAAATTGCCCCATTAAAGTCAATGGAGGCCTCATAACACATCGCATGCGCAGTAGCGGCGCTCTCCCCCCCTCCCTCCTGTCTTGAGGGCTATCCGGAGTAGGAGCCAGCCCGGGGGCTCGCTGCCCAGTCCAGGATACACAAAATGTGGCTGCTGCCGCTGCCCCTCCTTCCCTGTCAGCGCGACCCGGCAATTGCCCCAAGATGGCAGCGCAGGCCTTGCAGCAGCAGCAGCCTAGCAACACCTGAGAAGCCCCGGCCGGCTGGGGAGTGGAAGGGGGAGCCGGGCGGAAGCGGAGCAGCAGGACCGGAGGCAGAGCCAGAGCAGCAGCAACCCAACAACGACCAGACGGAGCAGCAGCAGCAGCAGCAGCAGCAACCCAACGACAACAACACAAACGGCTGCCCCGCCTCCTCACGGCTGCTCTCCCGGGGAAACAGGCTCCCATGCAGGGCCTCGGCACGAGGGAGCACAAGGGAGAGAGATCAGCGCGCCACGAGGTCTCCAGGGTGCTTACTTTAAAGAAAGTTCTCCTCGGGTGAGTGCCTGGATCCAGCTCACCTCCTGGCCCTTCTCGTGTTTGGAAGAAGAAAGTCCTACAACTCCCAGCATCTCCAAGCCTTAGACTGGTCTAGCAGCTCCCTGGGAGTTGCAGGGCTTTTTCCCCTTGCCGAGCAAACCTGCTGCTGCTGCTTGTTGTTGTTGTTGCTGCCGCCTCCTGCAATCCTGGGGCTGCAATCCTGGGCATGCCTCTCTGGAAAAAAGCCTCATACAGACCTGCACAGGATTGCCCTGTTAAAAGTATGGGGAGGGGGGGGGGGGAGACTGCTTAGGCTTCCTGCTGATTTTAAAACTGGATTCTAGGTCTACTGCAAATTAGATCCTGGCTTCTCATGTTTTGGACTACAATTCCCATAAGCCCTCACCAACACAGCCAATGAGTTGTAGTCCAAAATATATATTGAGGGTAAAATCCAAGGTAAATCCTACTTAGAGTAGACCCATTGAAATGAATGGAACTTAACTTGGTCAAAACTTACATAAGTCTTATTCATGTCAATGGGTCTGCACTACATAGGACTCATGTGGGATTCTACCCTCTGTTGCCTACCACACTTAGAATCATAGAATAGTAGAATTGGAAGGGGCCTAAAAGGCCATTGAGTCCAACCCCCTGCTCAATGCAGGAATCCACTCTACAGCATACTTGACAGATGCTTGTCCAGCTGCCTCTTGAAGGCCTTTAGTGTGGGAGAGCACTTAACCTCCCTAGGTAACTGATTCCATTGTCGCACTGCTCTAACAGTCAAGAAATTTTTCCTGATGTCCAGTTGGAATCTGTTTTCCTTTAACTTGAGCCCGTTATTCCGTGTCCTGCACTCTGGGAGGATCGAGAAGAGATCCTGGCCCTCCTCTGTGTGACAACCTTTTAAGTATTTGAAGAGTGCTATCATCTCTCCCCTCAATCTTCTCTTTTCCACGCTAAATATGCCCAGTTCTTTCAGTTTCTCTTCATAGGGCTTTGTTTCTAGACCCATGATCATCCTGGTTGCCTCCTCTGTCTGCGTCCTTCTTGAAGTGTGGTGCCCAGAACTGGACGCAATACTCCAGATGAGGCCTAACTAGGGCCGAATAGAGAGGAACCAGCACCTCACTTGATTTGGAAACTATACTTTTATTAATGCAGCTCAAAATAACATTTGCCTTTTTTGCAGCCATATCGTATTGTTGGCTCATATTCAGCTTGTGATCTACAACAATTCCAAGATTCTTCTCATTTTTAGTATTGCAGAGCCAAGTATCCCCCCCCCCCATCTTGCAACAGTTCATTTGGTTTCTTTTTCCTCGGTGTAGAACTTGGCATTTATTCCTATTAAATTTCATGCTGTTGTTTCCAGCCCAGCGCTGCAGCCTATCAAGTTCACTTTCAACTTTGATTCTGTGTTCCAGGGTATTAGCTATCCCACCCAATTTTGGCTTAGCCTACCTCACAGGGTTGTTGGAGGGGGGGCTAGGAAGGGGAGATGTTATTTCTGCCCTGAGCTCCTGGGAAGGAACAGAAGTACCATAGATGCCTTACGCCAGGTCAGATGATTTCATCACCTATTCCGCTATTATATGTTTTCTACTCTAACTGCCAGCAAAAAAGTTACCTTCTTTCCAGCAGGCTATCTGAAAGCACACCCAAGTCATATGTAATATGCACATTTGATTTTTAAAAGATTTAGAAAGTAATGCTTCCAAAAACTGCATTAGCCTTTTATGCTGCAACATTACACTATTGGCTCACATTGAGAAATTGATCAAAAATGGTCACCTTCTTTCCAGCAGACCCAAGTCATATGTAATATGCACATCTGATATTTAAAAGATTTAGAAAGTAATGCTTCCAAAAACTGCATTAGCTTTTTGTGTGGCTTTTATTCCTGTGTGTCGTTTATTACATACTAACCCTGTTCAAAAGGCATGCTAAACCACAGTGGTTAAGCATTTTGAGCTAAACATTATGGCTTAGAGTGTCATGTGAACCATGACAATTGATGGAATGAGACCCTTACTCATTAATCCAGTGGTGGTGTCTTCTTCGGCCTTCATTGTAGTTGGTGGAATGACTTTTCTTTTTTTAAAAAAATCCCTTCGGTTGATTTTTAATTATTATTGTTTTGCCCTAGAGCCTCAATGTTATTATGTAAACCATTGGTTTTTTGTTTATTGAATATAATATATAGGGTGGCCATCTTGATTTGTAAGCATGCTCAGTAGTGCCTCCTCCCCCCCACCTGCCTCAGCTATATTGGAACATTGAGAGAAAATGGCTGCCTCCTCTAGCAAATATTGTCAGTGTCTTCTCAGAAGTACGTCCCATTGAATGTAATGGTCTTATTCCCTGGAAAGTGTGTAGGGGATTGTAGCTTTTTCCACACTCAGTACACAGAAATGGTTTTTCACCTCGGTGAATTTATTTATTTATTTATTTATTTATTACATTTTTATACCGCCCAATAGCCGAAGCTCTCTTTGATGTAAAGTAAGGGTGAACATAATTTTAAAGCTTTCCCACACTCTACACATTTTTATAGTTTCTCCCCTGTGTGGGTTCTTTGATGTCTACTCAAGGTCCCACTAGAGCTGAAACTTTCCCCACAGCCCATACATTTATATGGCTTCTTTCCTGTGTGGTCATCCGTTACACAAAACCATGAAATTCCATAAACAAAAAACCTACGGTTTACAAAACAACGTTATAGGCTGTACAGTTTTCAACCAAACTCCAAAAAGCAGGGAAATTGAGAGTTAAGGCTCACAGGCCTATAACGCCACATCCTCCCTAAGGAGGCAGAAAGTGCCAGTGAAATTCTCATTCTCCCAAAGCAGATATAAACCATGAGGACAGGATGGAGAATAGGATATGCAGAGGTGACTGTGGGGTTGTGGAAAACTGATGACGAACAACTTAGGGCCACCTACTTTTTGTTTGTTTATTTATTTATTACATTTCTATACCGCCCAATAGCCGGAGCTCTCTGGGCAGTTTAGAGCAGCCCTTCCCCAACCTGGTGCCCTCCAAAGATGTTGGACTACAACTCCCATCATTGCAAGTCAGTATGTCCCATGGACAGGAATGCTGCGACTTGTACTCTCAAACATGTGGAGAGGTGACTATGGGATTCTGGAAAACTGATCGGGGAATGTTGTTCTAGAGCAGCCTTTCTCAACCTGGGGCGCTCCAGATGTGTTGGACTACAACTCCCAGAATGCCCCAGCCAGGTGGCTGGGGCATTCTGGGAGATGCAGTCCAACACATCTGGAGTGCCCCAGGTTGAGAACCACTGTTCTAGAGCAAGGGCAGGCAAAATGTAGCTCTCTAGATGTTTTAGCATTCAATTCATAAAAGTCTCTGTCAGCATGGACAGTGATCAAGAATGCTGTGACCGCAGAAGAATGCTGTGACCGCAGAGGATTTTTCTTAGTGTTCAGCAGTGTGAGATCAAAGGCAGAGCTACCACCTAATAGATTCATGTGTAAGGAAGGATTATTTTAAAAACTATTGATGAAAATGATTTTCGTCCTCACCATAACATGGGAGTTGCAGCGCAGCACATCTGGACAGCACCAGGCTGGAGAAGGATGGTTTATACTTGGGTCCTATACATGTCTTCTCAGAAGCCAGTGCCACTGAGTTTACTAGGGCTTCCCCCCAAGTGGTATAGGATTGCAAACTAATCTCATCTGAAAGGAGTTCAAGACACCCAAACTAATCCTTTTCTGTTCCTCTGTCACTCTGATGAGATGATGTATTGTGGAGGGATTGTGGGGAGTGAACAGTATATTTTGTATGAACACATTTTAAGAAAAAAATTGGTTCTTTGAAGGGCAGGGTATTTACGAAAAGCTGAAAGTGCCAGCTCTTGCTCTGGTTCTACATCTCCAACAAATAGTGCCCCTTCTGTTATCAGTCGTGCTGCTCTATGCGAGATGTGTGTGAGAAAAAAATATTGCGCAGCCCCTGTATTTGGTAAGGATATAGAACAGCATTCCCTCTCCTGCTGTCCCAGCTTTCCTGACCATGGGACATACTGACTTGCAATGATGGGAGTTGTAGTCTAACACCTTTGGAGGGCACCAGGTTGGGGAAGGGCTGCACTAAAAAAAAAATAGAAGTAGGTGGCCCTAAGTTGTTCGTCATCAGTTTTCCACAACCCCACAGTCACCTCTGCATATCCTATTCTCCATCCTGTCCTCATGGTTTATATCTGCTTTGGGAGAATGAGAATTTCACTGGCACTTTCTGCCTCCTTAGGGAGGATGTGGCGTTATAGGCCTGTGAGCCTTAACTCTCAATTTCCCTGCTTTTTGGAGTTTGGTTGAAAACTGTACAGCCTATAACGTTGTTTTGTAAACCGTAGGTTTTTTGTTTATGGAATATACATATTTGTATGCCGTTTTGATTGGAGGACTTTACTGAAAACTTTGGAGATGTGTGAACTGCAAAGGATAACTGCATTTCAGTTTGTATACTGGCTCTAAAGTAGAAAATTAGATGAAATATGGACTAAATGCATGCTGCCCCCCATTCCTATGAGCATGGCCAGGGGATTCCAGGAGCCACAGAATGTTGAGTGTCAGTTGGATGGAAATATCTGGAAAAATGTAAGAGATTTGCTTTAATGTCCATTAAAATAGGTCAGTCCAGTAAAGGGGAAAAGGGCAAACAAAAGAGAAATAGGAACCTGGACTCCTCTAAATGTAGCATTTATTTATTTGTTCATTTATTTATTCATTACATATTTATACTGCCCAACTCTCTGGGAAGTTTACAAGTAAAACCATAACATAACAATCCAGATTAAAACTTAAAACTTTAAAAATCACATAAAACCAGAATAAGTTACAGTCCAGGGAAGGCTTGTCTAAAAAGATATGTTTTTAGGAGGCATTTAAAAGATATTATATTTTCCGCCTCGTGAACCGAATGTGGGAGAGTTTTACAGAGGGTGGGTGCTGCTACAGAGAAGGTATAGCGTTAGGGCCAGGTGGGAGGTGAACCATCACAGAGGCCTATGATGAACTCTGGCTTAGAGTGTGTGGAAAAGACACCATGAAGTTGATTTCAAGTTTTTTATGCAATGGATGGAAAACTTTTTTCTTTCTTTTGAGGGCTGCATTTCCTCTAAGGATAGTCTGGCAGGGGTCATGTGATGGGTCACCACTTACATCTCTGAAAAAGAGGAAATGCATCACCAAAAAACAGGACCAAAGAGGACGACGCTGATTCACATGCACCAATTACATGTATAGATGCAAATTAAAAATAATTATTTTAATTCAACGCATCATGTCTCACCACAGTGCAAAAGCCTGTGGCCAGGTGACCTTTGGGTCCAGCATATTCAGTCTGCTATCAGGTGCTAACTGTTGCTGGGAAAGAGTTCTTATGGTTCTTTATCCTTGAAACCAGAACTGGATTGGACAGCCCTTCAAATAGAGGATACCTTCAAATAGAGAATGGTCCTCTGGCAGCCCTTCAAATAAGGGATGGTCCTTTATAAAAGAAGATACATAGCCACCATAGCCATTTCAGGTTGGCCAAGGCTGATGTCAGTAATGAATAGGGCAAGAGCCAATGGTGGGTGATGCCACCCCTTTCTCTCTCGCTGTTTCTGCCACGCTCTTTCTCTCTTGCTCTTTCTGCCACACTCTTTCTCTCTCGCTCTTTCTGCCACCCCCTTTCTCTCTGGCTCTTTCTGCCACACTCTTTCTCTCTCACTCTTTCTGCCACCCTATTTCTCTCTCGCTCCTTCTGCCACCCCCTTTCTCTATCACACTCTTTCTGCCACCCCTTTCTTCTGTTTCTTCTTCTGCCGTGTGTACTGGCAGTACAACACACACACAATCTTAGGGGGAAAGGATAGAAGCTGTGCTCCTGACATTGTTAATGGTGAGCCCCACCCATGAGAAACTGTTGGAGAATTCCTGCTCTCCCTGTAGAAGAAATCTGATGAAAAGTTCCCCACAACTGATCTACTTCAAAACAGAATGGAGCATTTCAAGAGTCCATTTGCACACAGACTATTCCAAATATTTCCAAACATATTAAGTATTAGCAGAAAAGGTTAGATAGACAGGTACACAGGAAAAGAATACTAATGACAATGTTATCACAAACGTGTGGGGGTTTTAAAAAAATGGTTTTCAATTACAGCTTCTAGGAATAAAAAATGTTCTGAAATCATGAGTTTGTCTAAAATGATCTCTAATAATTATAACGTTAGAAATAATCCTCTTCCACCTTAACTTTCTGAGATTAAAATGGAACAGTCTTTTGATATGAATCCCTCCCCCTCCCCCAAACTCCCATATTTTTGGAGGAAACCATTTTGCAAAAGTCTCATACCACCCACCATCCCCATTTAACTCACATGCAGAAGAAAATATACCTTTTGAGACAGGTGCTATGTTGTAAAGGGTACAATTTTTTATTTCTAGTACTGAAAACTCAAAAAGTGCTAACCTGTTTCATCAATCGATGTGGTGGATGTTATGTTTTAAAGTCTCTGAGCAGATGTAAAAGCATGTTACCCCTGATACCTGCCATGCACTGGTACAGCTGGATAATTTTAGAACCTGGACTTAATGGTTTTATGGAGGGAGAGATTTAGATGGCCATGTGTGTTGCTTCAGTCATGAAGCACACAACTTACACTTCCCTTCTTCCCCGTGCACCGTCCAATCACCATTCGATGCTTGACTACTATTTATACACTCCTGTAATGATAGAACAACAACAACAACAACAAACCCCAACAAAACTCCCTACCAATCCTGATAAAAGAAAATATTCTGGGCATGTGAATCTTAAAGTCACTTGAACCATAGCACCACCATGACTACAGAAATAAAATGGAGTTTGCCTCTGCTGCCCTCATAACCTGCCACTCTTTGTGTGGTCATTGCCACAACCACCATCCTGGGCCACAGAGTCCTGAACTTTGGCCCTAAGGCCTAGCCCTATCTGCACCATTACTGCTATGACCGATATTTATTTATTTATTTATTTATTACACATTTATACTGCCCAACAGCCAAGGCTCTCTGAGCAGTTCACAATTGTAATCCACGGAAAGCTTGTCTAAAAAGATGTGTTTTCAGGAGGCATTTGGTTAGGCCTCATCTTGAGTAATGTGTCCAGTTCTGGGCACCACACTTCAGAAGGATGCCCAGACAAGCTGGAGCATGTTCAGAGGAGGGCAACGAGGATGATCAGGGGTCTGGTAACAAAGCCCTATGAAGAGAGATTGAACGAACTGGGCATGTTTAGCCTGGAGAAGAGAAGACTTAGGGGAGACATGATAGCACTCTTCAAATACTTGAAAGGTTGTCACACAAAGGATCTCTTCTCGATCCTCCCAGAGTGCAGGACTGGAATGATGGGCTCAAGTTACAGGTAGCTAGATTCCGGCTGGACATCAGGAAAAACTTCCTACCTATTAGAGCAGTACAACAATGGAACCAGTTACCTAGGGAGGTTGTGGGCTCTCCCACACTAGAGGCATTCAAGAGGCAGCTGGACAACCATCTGTCAGGTATGATTTAAGATGGATTCCTGCATTGAACAGGGGGTTGGACTTGATGTCCTTAAAGGCCCCTTCCAATTCTACTATTCTATGGGCATGTCTAGATGTGGCAATATCCCAGGGATTGTCCCAAAATTGTCCCTGTTTGACCACATGATGCACAGGGGATCCTGGGAGCAGGGAGGTATGATCCCTCCCTTTCCCCAGGATATGGCCCTACACTGTATTCCCAGTTCTTCCTGCAGTCCTGGGATGATCCCGAGACCGCAGGAGGTGTGGCTGGGCATCCCGGCTCCTCGCGAGTAACTGCGAGCAGCTGGGAACCAGGCACAGGCCACAAAGCTTTTCAGGAGCTCCATGCCCATCAGGGGTGGGGTGGGGTGGGGTGGGGGGAGGGGTTGTGTTGTTATTTTTTTAAAAAATACCTTTTGCGCTGGAGTGCTCCTGCACTCAGCTTCGATAAAAATAAATAAATGGCGGGCACGAGGTCCTCTTCCTCCCATGTAGACTGAGGGGGAGGATCTCGCGATCACCATATTGCAAGATCCTCCGCAGGTAGGTCTAGACATGCCCGACGACCATCCACGTTCCATCCACTTTGTGGATCACTTGGGATAGGAGCAGGAGGAGCACGGGCAGGTTCAGTAAAAGAAAGTGGTGATGGGGAAGTGGCTGCTGCTGCTGCTTGCAAGGTGCACTCTAAGAACAGCAGAAGACTCATGACCAAGGCTCCATCTAGTCCAGCACTCTGTTCACACAGTGGCCAACCATCTGCTCACAGGAAACCCACAAGCAGGATATGGATGCAACAGCACCCTCTCCACCATATTTCCCAGCAACTGGTGCACGTAGGCTTACTGCCTCTGTTACTGGAGGTAGCACATTGCCATCAGGACTTGTAGCCATCGATAGCCTTCTCCTCCAGGAATTTGTCTAACCTTGTTTTAAAGCCAGCCAAATTGCTGCTCATCTTGGAATGCATATTCTTCTCCTGGTTCAAGGTTGAATTAGATGCCAGAGCAGCTCAGACAAATTCAGACCTGCCCCAATCACATCTAAAGTGGCTGAGTGGAATTTCACTTTTAAGAGCAAACGGGTTGTACAAGGAGGTCTGCTGTACCCTCTACTTATGTGTCACTCATCTTCCTGCAGTCTGTATGCCAGGGTCACCTTTCTATCACCTGAGATCCCTGTTACTGGAATGGAGCTGGGCAGGGAGAGAAGCATCTCAGGGAACAGGCTATGGGAAAGGAAGATGTGTGTATGGGTTGGCTCAACCCCTTTCATCCATCTTCCTGTTTGGATCTTTAAACACACACACACACACACACTCCAGTCTAGGATGACCATATGAAAAGGAGGACAGGGCTCCTGTATCTTTAACAGTTGCATAGAAAAGGGAATTTCAGCAACTGCCATTTGTTTATAAAAAGAACCTGGTGAAATTCCCTCTTCCTCACAACAGTTAAAGCTGCAGGAGCTATACTAGAGTGACCATTTCAAAAGAGGACAGGGCACCTGCAGCTTTAACTGTTGTGAGGAAGAGGGAATTTCACCAGGTTCTCTATATATACAAATGACCCCTGCTGAAATTCCCTTTTCAATACAACCGTTAAAGATACAGGAGCCCTGTCCTCCTTTTCATATGGTCACCCTACTCCAGTCCCTGCTTCATATGTGATTGGAGTAACCTGCTAGCTCTCTAGTTCGCCCTAGAGAGGTTACATATGCATAATCTCAATTTATTTCAGTAATTAATACATCAAATGTGAGACAGCAATAGCCCAAATCTTCCATCTTGTTTGACCTTAAAGAGGATCATTATTAATGACAGCTTCATCAGGTTGTTTTGCACGGTCTTTATTCAAGCTTACCAATAAAGCTTTCAATGGAATAACCAAACATGTTTGGTTGTGTTTAAAATATTTATATCTCACGTTCTCCTTCAAATAAACTCATAGCAGCTGACGGCATACAGTAAATAAATACCCATATATGCACACATAATAATCCAGAAAATACATATATATTTTAAATTGACCACACTCAATTCAATGGGGGAATAAACCTCTACTAAGGCAGCAGGAAAAACACACACACATAGAAATCAGAAAATTCCAAAGGGCTTTTTGAAAAACAAAAAAACAAGAACAAAACATCTGGCATCTGAAGATACTCTGTTCACAGCCAAGTGGTTAGTATAAATGGTCACAAATGCATGCTTCCCACCAGTTAACGCTGCATTCCTGAAGACCAGGAGAGCACTGGTAGGTAATTAATGCAGCTGGGGAAAATGTATTTACACTTTAATCCTGGATGTTCAGTACATAAAAATGTACCTATTTTATATTCTGTCACATAGGATTGCTTTTTTGCTCACCATCCATGTAGCTCCCCTGACCCTCTTTTCCAGAGCTGGTGTGATCAGCTGTGCTTGATCAAACATACCCTGATTCAACATAGTCTGGTACTATTTAGAATGTTGCTCACAAATATTAAATTTTCCTCTGTAAAGAGGAAAACAGAATAACCAACACTATGATTTGTTCTGTGCTGAAACGCCACCTGCCCTTTAGCAATCTGTTTGTTTCCCTGCAAAAGAGGCAGCCATTTTAATTTTTCTTTCGTTGAGATTTTGAGAATTTCAGAGAAATTTCCGAGGGGATCGGGGTCAGCCAGAACTATGAGGGAGCTATCCATGGTGCTGAACCCTATCCACAAAATAGGCGTAACACCTTCGATAGCTCCTTTAGAGTGCTGGCTGGTTCTGACTAAAACCCAGAATGGATTTACAGCCCCACTGAAATCATTGGCACCAGCCTCTATGGATCAGAGGGTTATTAGCACTGTGTGGTACCTTTCTATGTCCTTTCAATCATTTATTGCAGGGGGGGGCCAGAAGAGCAGTTAACATGGCAACTCCTGAACAGTAACCCACCTAGGCATTGACGCTGGCTAAGCCAAGATCTCTTCTGCTTTGTAATGTGACAAGCCTTTGGTTCTGCCTTTGGGGCAGGATTTCTGTGGGCTGGAGACCAGCAGTGTGACTCAGCCCCTCTTCAGATGGGCCTCAATGCTGCAGCCCTCCCAGTACCTCCAGCTGAAAGAAGGGATGAAAGAAACTGGCACAGTGGGAGGACTGGATATAAATACAGTGTGAAAGGAGAAGGGGAGAAGGACACTTACGCCATGGCTAGACCAGGCCTATATCCCGTGATTGTCCCAGGATCATCCAAATGACACACAGGGGACCCGGGAGCAGGCAGGGACAACCCCTCCATTTGCCTTGGATAATCCTTAGGTCCAGCTAAGGCCTGAGTAAGAACACTTTGAGAGGCATGTGGGGAGGTGGAGGGAACTATGAAATTATGTCAGATATCTTTCATCCCAAAGGTCATGATTCAGTTTTGGAGAAGTTCTTGGGCGGTACATCCCAGTGGATGGCAGAGGTGGGGACAAAAGGGATGTGGCAAAAAATACCAGCATATTTTAGTTTAAAGCTCTTACCAAAGTAGCTAAGCCTTAAGAGAGGCACTGCATTGTTTTAGAAAGTGAAAACAACTGCTCAGTACCTGGGAAACCACCAATGATTGGCAGTCAGAAGAAAGGGAGTGGACCAGGGGAAGAGATGTGGGCAGCTGGGGAACCCAGGGGTGGATTAGTACCCCAGGCAGGCTGGATTTGGCTTGTGTTTCAACACCCCTATGATACCTCTGTTTTTAGAGCTGATGTACCTCCAAATTGGAGAATCACACTCCAGAGGATTAAAATGGGTTTGAATATTTTTCAGGTACTTTGCCCCCCCTTTTTTTTCTGGAAAGCTTGCAGAAATAGCAATTGCACTTTCAATTGCATTATCAACAAGAACCTTTAGAAGTAGTTCCTTGAGAAATCCAGCAGTGTTCTTTTTAGCGGTGGACTCCTGCAGTGTGACATTAATAGTGCAATTAATGGAAGTACAGTAGACATTGCTTCATCATATGCAATCCATTTCCACTTACAGGAAAAAAAGAAGAAGAAACATGCCTTTTGAAAGTCAGTTATTACAAAGGATACAATAATTATTTTTTCAGATGTTGTAACTTGAGAGTTCTTCCCCCCCCCCATTTTTTGCCATGTAATGGGTGTGTTTGCATGAATATTGATGGGAAAAGCACCTCCTGGTTGATCACTCTCCTCAAAGAAGTTGTATTAATCGGTCCTGGAAATGGTGCAGGGGCTACTCATATTTGTTGGAGGGCATCACAAAGTGTGCCCCCTCTGCCAAGGGGAAACATATCCTTCTGTCCTGTTTCCTTCAGAAATCGTCATTATGATGACATAAATGCAGCAATTATAGACTATATTGATTCTTATTACACCACAGCAGCAGTCAAATCAGTAGCTGCAGGAGGTGGATCCCTTCTCAACAGCTGTAGTAAGTTATTCCAGGATGAGGCACAAAGTCTCTGGAGCACTAACAGTAAGTGGCTGCAGGATCCTGGATAAAAGGTTACAGAATGAGGTAAAGAGCTGCAGGACCAGGATGGATGTTCTCAGAGCAATACAGTGCAGGCAGCTGTGGGGTTATAGTGAATGAACATGGAGCAGTAGCTGTAGGATCTGGATGAATGCTTATGTAATAATGATGTGTGATGTTGATGAGTAGCTGCAGAGTTAGGAAGACCTGTAATTGAACTGACTGGGAAATTTGGAAAGTCTTTTCTCATCCACCTCTTCCTGCGGGCTTCTGACTGTTGCTGACTGCACTGGTAGGTCTCTCCTGTGTTTGCTATCAGCCACTCCTCTGCTTTAAATCACTGGACCTCAAGGAATCCCAGCTGCTCTTCTGCCCCTTCCTCCTATACTCTTCTTTATCCCTTTGTTCCTTCTAGTTGCTATTTTCAGCCACTCCTCCTGAGCCTCTTCACTTCAGCTCAATCTTTCTTTTGAGTTTCTAGCCTTCAGGCTTTTACCCTGTGCTTCCTTCCCTCCTCCATCAGAGTCCTTGATCCATTTAAAGGGCCCCTGCTGCAATTCCTTTTTCTTTTGTTTAACCAGCCTTAACTGTGGCTGGCTACTGTTGCTAGGCACAAGAATTGCACAGTGACCCTTGACCCCTCACAAGAAGAGAAAGGTGTTGCTACAGCTTTCTACTGTAGTCACATGTTTGCCCCACATTCTTCCCCCTTGCCCCTGTATTCCCCAACATTGCAACCAATACTATGTAGAGACTTCGGATGGAGGAGACAGCAACATTTTACACTTGTCATGCTTTGAGGGATGCTCATTATACGATCGCTAGAAAAAATGGTCATCTTTAAGCTGGGAAGGAAGGTTGTGAAGTTAAACATTGACCAGTTTTGTTTTATTTTTGGCCCAATTTCTAAATTTCTGGATAGTTCATCCACAATTTACAGTGCTGTGAAGTCCTTCAAATTCCTTCCTTCAGAAGAGGGCAGTGTCTCTGCTATGGAAAGCAATTCCTGTTCATAGAATCATAGAACAGTAAGAGTTGGAAGGGGCCTATAAGGTCATAGAGTCCAACCCCCTGCTCAATGCAGGAAACCATTTTAAAGCATCCCTGACAGATGGTTGTCCAGCTGCCTCTTGAATGCTTCTAGTGTGGGAGAGCCCATGACCTCCCTAGGCAATTGGTTCCATTCTCATACTGCTCTGACAGTCAGGAAGTTTTTCCTGATATCTAGCTGGAATCTGGCTTCCTGTAACTTCCGTCTCACTCTATGTGTTTGTTCCTTTAAAAATGCTGACAGGGAGAGAAATAGGGGTATTGATCCTCAATACAGGGATATTTTTCTGGTTTGTCTCTCTTTGAGAAGCCTCATGTGGTACAGAGTGGTAAGCGGCAGTTACTGCAGCTGAAACTCTCCCCATGGCCTGAGTTCGATCCCAGTGGAAGCTGGTTCTCAGGTAGCCGGCTCAGGTTGACTCATCCTTCCATCCTTCCAAGGTCGGTAAAATGAGTACCCAGCTAGCTGGGGGAAAGGTAGCCACGACTGGGGAAGCCAATGGCAAACCATCCCGCTACAAAGTCTGCCAATTAAACGTCAACGAAAGCAGGCGTCCCTCTTGGAGTCAGTAATGACTCAAGTGCTTGCACGAGAGGTTTCTTTCCTTTCTTTCCTCTCTTTGAGAGTGACACATTAGAATGTTCCAGTGGTACGGTTGCTGCCACGTCAATTTTATTTCCTATTTCCTACTGCTATGAGCGAAAGCTGTATTTTGGACATGGGGACAGCCCTTCTGCATCTTACACAGCATGGTACGCTAGAGTGTTATTTGTCTCAGTGTGTGAAATGACGCGGTTTGAAAAAGCATTAAAATTAAGGAGTTGATGAGAAAATGAAGTGAAAGGTTCCTTACTGTGAAAGGCTTCCCATTATTATACCAGGAGAGAAAGTTTAAGCACAGCAAGCAATAAGTGCTACTTTGTTCTTGCTTTAAAAAAATGATAATGCTAGGGAACACCCCATTAATACTGTAATTATATGTGATTTCTTGGCAGCTTTCTGCGAGGGACTGGGAAATCACTTTCCTTTCCACTCCTACCCTACACACTCATGGACAAATGCCTGCACAAACAGTAACAGACCAGTGGTACTCCTGCCTTGATTTTCCATTTCAATGAGCACACACTGATACAAATTTCCATTATTGTCTCAGGATGTATGAAGAAGCAAGCACAGATGATGAATGAGGCAGTCTGTGGAAAACCACTATTGCTGATATTGAAATCCATAAATTGGTAGCAGATTTAGACCCTGGCCACGTAGAACACACTGGTGCTTAGGGAAGAAATTTCACCTGCTCTGGGTTCTGTTTGGACCAGGGTCAGGCTCTCTCTCATTCTTAGGATATCATTAGTTTGTACCAGATCAAATTGCCAAGTGTGTGGAAATCCATTGGTCCAGATGATTTGGGGATTGTTTCCCATAACACCCCCCTTCACAAATTGCTAGGAAAAGAAGGTAAAATATAATTTGTTGTATTTTTAATTTCTATTTTGTACATGCATGTACTGTGCTTATACATACATTGGGGTATGAGGTTAAGAACATAAGTCCCATGCTGGATCAGACTGAGGGTCCATCTAGTCCAGCATTCTGTTCACACAGGGCCAATCAGCTGTTGGCCACAGACCAAAAAAGCAGGGCACAGTGCAACAGCACCCTCCCATCCATGTTTCCCAGCAACTGGTGCATATAGGCTTACTGCCTCGGATACTGGAGGTAGCACAGCCATCAGAGCTAGTAGCCATTGATAGCCTTCTCCTCCAGGAATATTATCAAACCCCCTTTTGAAGCCATCCAAATTGGTGGCCACCATTACATCTTGTGGTAGTGAATTCCATAGTTTAACTATGTTCCTTGTGAAGAAGTATTTCCTTTTATTTGTCCTGAATCTCCCACCAATCAGCTTCATGGGATGACCCCAGGTTCTAGTATTTTGAGAGAGGGAGAAAAATGTCTCCCTATACACATTCTCCATACCATGCATAATTTTGTACGACTCTATCGTGTTTCCCTTTAGCCTTCTTTTTTCCAAGCTAAACAATCCCAGCTGTTGTAACCTTTCCTCATAGGGCAGATGCTCCAGCCCCTTGATCAACTTAGTTGCCCTTTTCTGCACTTTTCCCAGCTCCCCTTCAGTGGAGTGGTGTGTATTTGTGGGTGTATACATGCACTTTAGTTAGAGGACTGAAATCAGATGGGCTTGAAAACTGCAAGGATCCTGCCCATCACTACTCCCCATGAGTTCTGAGTTCTCTGCTATGGATTTGCTTCATGGTTAGCTTTTGGCTTGGCTCTCTTCCTTGAGTGATCTGTTTTGGATAGGTTTAGAGTTCTCTGCCATGGATTCACCAATTATCCTTCAGACTTCAGACACCCAGCATCCCCACCTTACAATGGCTAAATATTTCCTAGAATATCTGCAAAATGCTTAATTCTTAATAATATGCTTCATATATTTGGGGTATATATGTGATGACATGAGGTTTATTGCTTGGCTCACTTGCTTCAGTTATTCATGTTTAGTTCTTGCTTTGTGCTTATGACACAGTAACAGCCTGTATTGTCTCAGACTGATCTCTGTTGGACTGGTATCATGGATGGAAACATCATGCTTAAATCCAACAATATGTTCTCACTGAGCTACACTTCCAATGTTAAATAATTCCATTGCTGAAGCAGTCCACCAATGCATGAACCTTTTGGTTTTTTGCAGCAGATGAGTTTGAAACTCATACTGTTCTTCCCAACATGCTGTATCATCTCAGCATTACATTGTACCTTCCGTCCTTCTTGCCTGCTTTTCAGATTCCATTCTCCGAATGATCTCTTTGACACCATAATCTGAAAAGAAAGAA
Source organism: Elgaria multicarinata webbii (assembly GCF_023053635.1). Classification (NCBI taxonomy): domain Eukaryota; kingdom Metazoa; phylum Chordata; class Lepidosauria; order Squamata; family Anguidae; genus Elgaria; species Elgaria multicarinata. The sequence goes on along the minus strand of NC_086172.1, from coordinate 153,910,857 downwards.
ATGAATGAATTTGTTATGCTGAAGCTTAGAGAATTTATTTAAAATATTAATTTCACCTTCTCTCCTAGAGAAGACTCTAATAGACACAACTGGTTGCCATTTATGTCTTCTTCTTTTAAGGTGAATGGTTTCAGTTCTGCAAATCACTATTTTTGCCAGAACAAAACTGCAAACTGCCAGACTTTTATAGCTCAATTTTTAAACATGTCACATTGAGTTCAATGGGCTGTCCATCGTAGTAAGGATGTTTGCAGCCAATGAGGAAAGAAACATACAATACAAAACCAACATGATATAAAATAATAAGGAAGTTGTTTCTATTAGAGTCTTTGATGGTGCAAATATCTTGCACCCTTACCTGTCCAGAAAAGCTATTGAGCATATTTACCATCATTTTAAATACATAGTGGTAGATATGCTCAGCCGATTGGAATAAATTTCAAAGAATGAATGGTAACACCTAATGGGGAAGGAGGAGGAAAAAGAGGAGATGATGTGTAAAAAGACAACACGGGATATAATTAGTTGTGTGATTTATTTATTTTTAAATTAATACTATTTGTATCCAAAGTAGGAACTTTCAGGGGTGGGTGGGAATGCCCCTATTTGGCTTCTAAACATTGAAACAAACCATTTTAAAAAGTGCAGAATAGGTGTACTTGGATATAATTCTCTTTGGGAAGCGGATATTTTAATGTGCTTGGGAAAAGGGGAGAGAGAGAAAGTTCTTTGGAAGACATCCTAATATGTAGTTAAAGCAACAAACTGTTTTGTGTCACTTTAAAGGGTAACAAATTTACTATGGCATAAGCTTTTGTAGAGTGCTGAATGCAGGCCACTTCATCAGAATATACTCTTTGTTGCTTTTGCTGCAACAGGCTAGGACAGAAATTAACACATAGTTTGATATGTAGATATGTTGTATCTATACACATTTATATACCATATTTTAGCCTAACAAGCCCCCCTCCCAACAGCTCCTCAAACTAATTAATTTTTGTGAACCGCCCAGAGAGCTTTGGCTATTGAGCGGTATAAAAATGTAATAAATAAATAAATGAATAAATAAACTTGCATGTGATCATATATCTAGTTCTCAGTCAAAAGAGCCAGCTCATAGCATCCAGACATGATGGATCCAGACATGAGAATAAGAGCTATTCTGGATCAGACCTGATGTAGAAATTTCTAACAAACTATCAGACTGGCACAACCATACCTTAATTTGAGTACCCCTAACTGGGAAAAGCAAACAATGCCCAAGTCTGAGATCCTGACAGCTAGGAATTTTTGACATCTATCTATCCTATGTTGCTCTGCCTAGACTGGAAATGTGGATAGCCTTTGAGGTAGAAGATGGTTGTATATAGCAGTTTCTGAAAACCCAGGAGACAGGCTCAAGTATATTCTGTCTAGTTTGGGGACATATAAACTGAAGGTGGTGCTAATGCTCAGGTATGACAACCTCATAAGTAGATTTTTTACAAAGACAGAATTTCATATTTTGTTATGCCTGAAGCAGAGAGCTTATTTTCCAGCTGGGGGATCCTGACATACATTGATTGATTGATTGATTTGATTTATAACATTTATACCCCATCCTTTAGGGGAAAAAGGCTCCTCAGAGCAGGTTAGAATAACAAGAAGCATGACAATTCCTGCCCTCAACTTTACAATCTAGATGTAATAGCCTTTTTACACAATACATTTATTGTGCGCTCATAATTCTGCACTCACAGTAGTTGCAGGTGTTTTACATGACATCCTCCTCCTCCACAGCCTCTCCATTCTTTTCAACCATTATAACGGTGTTTTGTTTTTGTTTTCCTAACGAGGAAAGTCTTGTATTTCTGGAAAGGTGGCATGAAACCCTGGTGTATTTGCACAATTCCACTATTTCACAGTGACACCTAGTGGTTATATAATGGAACATACAGAAAGGCAGAGAAAGAAAAACCCTGTATGGGGGACTTGTAAAGGAGCTGATCTTTACCTCATAAAGAAATCAGAAGCCTCGATAAAGGGATGAGTTAAACACCTCATGTAGAAAAGTCCTAAGACACGAACACATGGAATAAGGGAGGGAGGGTATGGGAGAAAAGAGAAAATATGAAGAGATAATGACGGTGATAGTTTACTTCCTCTTCCTGTCTTACTCACAGGGCAGTTGGTTGGAATGGCTCTGTCAGGGGAGGAAGAACCCAGTTCCTGTTTGATGAAGCATCTACAGACCGAGACAGTGACAGTACAGTTCACCTTACTGGCTGTTGCTGCTTCTTTTCAGCTCACAGGGCATGTGGCAACTTCTACAGTACATGACACTGGCAAAAGTTTATAATATCTGGCTTGCTGCTCTAAAGTAGAGAACAGGACATTGTTCAAGTAGGATACATGAGGTTGGATCCAGTGGAGGCTGGTGGCTCTGATTTCTATGGGGCTGTGAATCCATTCTGGGTTTTGGCAGAACCAGCCAGAACTATTCAAGGTTCTGAGCCTGTTTTTTTTTTGGGGGGGGGGTAGGGTTAAGCACTTTGGATAGCTCCTTTAGAGTTCTGGCTCGTTCTGACTGAAACCCAGAATGCATTCAGAGCCCCACTGAAATCGGAGCCACCAACCCCCACTGGTTGGATCCAGCAAAAGTCCCTTATGGACGGAAGGAGTCTTGCATTCAGAGTGGGTATATGGCCCACTCTCAACCCACAGCCAGCACTGACAAATAACAAAATGGATAGCTAAATATTTGTAGCTTGGCAGCCCAAGCGAGCTCCACACTATCAGATTTGCAAATGACTTCCAACTCAGCAGTTTCAGTCTGAGTTCCAAGCTGAGTATATCTTTGGCGATGAAAAGGGCTTCTTCTTTTCTAATGGTTGCTGGAAGATTTTGCTTCCTGCACCTCTTGGCTAAATGACATTGGTAAACATTGCTGAGCACATCTGTCAAGATATTTATGAGCAACTGGAGCGATTCAGAGATGCTCTCCTTCTCCTCAGGCCCTGACAAGTGCAGTTAATCAATGTGAGGAAGGGACTACAGATGCTACTTGCAGACCATTTCTCCCCTCCTCACCAGCTGATGTTCACTTACAGCCTGTCTGTGGCTTTCAGCTGCAGTACAGGAACCTGCACTGCACTAGAACTAATGCTTAATTGGCTAATTGCAACAGAAAGTGTTGTAGGCACCAGCTCTACTAAACAGTCTCAATGACTGTAGTCTTCCATTGTCAGATCAGAGAGAAAACACATCAGCATAGGTAAAGTCCATTAAGAATGTTTTTATGTGGTTTCCCAGAGAGATGCTGAAAGAAGAATTTTGGATGCAGTTGAGCGCTGTGTTTGCCTCTTAAAAGTGCTGAAGGTAGGCTGCCAAGAGCAATCTAATGGGGCAATGCAAACTTTGTTCGGAACAGGAAAAAAAACATCACATGAAATGGGGGACAAAAATTACACATTTTCAATTTAAAAACAAATAAGTGAAAATAAGGGATTGGAAAAGCTAAACTAATTGTGTGTGTGTGTGTGTGTGTGTGTGTGTGTGTGTGTGTGTGTGTGTAGGGCTGTGCAAGCCTCGGGCCTCGGATTTGGAAATCCAAATAACGGAGGCCATTTCATGAAACAGGCCACTGTAAGGCACCTGCAGAAGTCACGTGGACTCCTCCAGGGTCAATGGAGACTTCCTGATTGAGGCAGCAGCAGCAGCCGATCGTCCTGGGAAGCAGCCGATCGCACGGAAGACCTGGGGATGGGGGCAGCTATTTTCTGTATTCCCTCAGCTCCTGGAACCTGGTAAGTACAGCCCTCCCAGCCACTGCATGCTGGGAGTTGTAGGCTGTATGGGGGGCCTAGGGCTGTGCAAGAAAATGGCAGATCCATCATAAAATGGCGGATCCACCTTGAAATGTCCTCCGTTATTCAGATTTCCAAATCCGAGGCTTACACAGCCCTAGTGAACAGTTCTGGTCACCACACCTAAAAAAAGATATTATAGAGCTGGGAAAAGTACAGAAAAGGGCAATTAAAATGATCAAGGGGCTGGCATCTCCCCTATGAAGGAAAGTTACAATGACTGGGATTTTTTTAGCTTTTAAAAAAAGAGGCTAAGGGGAGACATGATAGAGGTGTACAAAATTATGCATGGTATGGAGAACATGGATAGGGAGACATTTTTCTCCTTCCCCCATAATATTAGAACCCAGGGTCATCCTATAAAGCTGATTGGTGGGAGAACAAATAAAAGGAAGTACTTCTTCACACAGCACATAGTTAAATGATGTAATTCAGTAACTCAAGATGTAGTGATGGCCACCAATTTGAATGGCTTTAAAAAGGGGGTTGTATAAATTCCTGGAGAAGAAAGGTATCAATGGCTACTAGCCCTGATGGCTATGTGCTACATCCAGTATTTGAGGCAGTAAGCTTATATGCACCAGTTGCTGGGGAGCATGGGTGGGAGGGTGCTGTTGCACCATGTCCTGCTTTGTTGGTCTCTGTCCGACAGCTGGTTGTCCAATGTGTGAACAAAGTGCTGGACTAGATTGACACTTGGTCTGATCAAGCATGGAACTTCTTATGTTCTTATGATATTTGGTCCCCCACCCTCTGGAACAGGTTTGGAAGGTGCCTTTCTTCAATTCCACTAATAGAAGCAGTTCTATCTGCAGAAAGATTTAACTGGATTTCACCCATCATGTCCTTAAAAAAGCATCACTTTTTATTGCATTATTAATTTAGAATATTTCTGGATTCCACCACAATCAATGAGCACTCAAGACATTCTTAGGATTCCTTTAGTGATGTTAGCACTATGCCTTCAGTGGCTACAACTATCTCATCCCACATACTACCATGTTTACTTGGTCATGGATGCAGGTAGTAAAAGTGTATCTGACTTGAAGGAGAACATCTCTCTCAACACAGAGATCTTTGTGTTTTATAGTTAAGTGGAAGCTGAAGAGGTATTCCAATAAAGATATCCCCATTGTAGTTGCTAATGGGAAAGGCCGCTCCTGAAATATGAAACATATGAGTCTCCAGCGTTCTGTGCTGCATTTCAATCTGAACTAATTCACTACTTGAATAGACAGCTCTGCCTAACATGAGAATGAACTGTCAAGTTAATATCATTGGGAGCTGCCAAGATGCCAGATATTTAGTTCACCTAATTTGTATTTGAGGTCTTTCAAAATAAAGTCATGTCCACAGAACATCAATTCTAGGAATCATATGTGCGGTCAAGCAGTTCTAGATCAAGGCATTTTGCTGCCTGAGGCAGAACCACAAATAGCCCCCCACCCGCCCACCAAGTCAAAGAGTATAGTACCCAAGACCAGTGAAACCTGTGCAGTCGGAATTAAGGACCAGTGAGTTCAATGGAGCTTGCTCCCATTTAGCTGTATACAATTGCAGGAACATTAATCCCAATAAATCGGGTATTGTGCTATGTGCTGCTGCTCTTTGGGGCAAGGGGCATGTATACAAAATGTCATGATAAGCTTCTGTCATTAATAATGTACCACTACATCATTGATCATTGTCAATAGGAATTCACAAAGATTGTGACAAAGAAGGGAAAAAGATCATCCAGCAGTACTTCTTCCCCCATGAGTATGACTAGGGGTGTCTTTACATTAAACAAAAACCAACACCCTGACCATAGCTTTCTGCTTTCAGGTTCTTTGCGGTATTAAGATTGGATCTTTTATATGGCAGACACATGCAGTTTGAATTGAGAGAGAGCCTCCCTCTCTGGCATGTATGCAAAGGAAGGGGGGTCTTGTTTCCCTTGCTTAACTTGTGTTGTATTGTTTCCTTGCCGACCCCAGGAAAGTCAGGACTTACTTCTGAGTAGATGTAAGATTGTGGTGTAAGTCTACAACCCTAGGCCCACTTACTTGGGAGTAAGCCCTATTGAACACAGTGGGACTTACTTCTGAGTAGACATAAGATCCTGCTGTAAGTCTCAGCATATTTATTTGGAAGTAAGCCCCATTGAACTTAAAAGGATGCTCTTGGTGTGGTGGGGGATCAGATCTGTCTCCCTTTGTTGCAAAGAGGCATTTTACCCTCTTCTCCTTCGATCGCAGATATGGAAAGTCCTTTGTTGGCAAGTTCATAGCGCTACACCAGCCTTACATAATGCTGATTGCATGCCATTAAGAATTTATTCCAGCTTATCTCTGATCTTTTTGAAAATGGGATGTCCTGGCTGTTGACAACGTAATGAAATTGACCCACAAACCTCTGTGAATGGTCAGTCACAAGGATTCTATAAATCACCCATTTAGAGAAGTCCTAGGTATGCATGTCAAAATTGCAAATGGCATTGCTTAAAAAAAAAGAAAAGGTGACTGGTACAGTTATTGTGGGATATAAAAATTCTACAGCAATCCCCCTAATCTTTTCTTTTTTTAACTTCAGCGGGGGGAGTAAAACCTTCAATGCACCCAGTGAAAGCAGTGGGGCATCATTTTTTGCTGGAGCTTTGCCAATTCTCTAAGATCTTCGCCCTCCCTTCCCCCGAAAAATGATTCCCCACCTGAAGCAGCATCCTTATTAGAAGGTTAGATGCAGCAGGTTACTTAAAATTCTGAACTTCCCATCGAGCTGTACAAAAAGACTTAAAACTACCAAATAGTTTCCGGATGAAGTATAAAGTGTTGGTTATTACCTTTAAAGCCCTACGTGGTTTGGGTCCAAGCTAACTGTGGGATCACCTTCTCCCATACAAACCACCCCGCACACTCAGGTCCTCTGAGAAGAATCTACTTTCATCAGTCAAAGTTAGGCTGACAAGTATTACCCAGAGGACCTTCTCTTCTGCTACACCCAGAATGTGGAAAGGCCTGCTGGAGGAGACTCATCAACTTAACAGTCTATTACCATTCAAGAAAGCTATAAAGACTGATCTCTTCCGGCAGGCCTATCCAGTGGAATTTTAAGATGTTTTTAGAATGTTTTTAGGATGTTTTAACAATGTATATTATGTTTTAATTCAGTTTTATGTATTTTATATTTACTGTTGTTCCCTGCCTCAATCAAAACGGAGAGGCAAGTAAGAAAGAAAATTTATTATTATTATTATTATTATTATTATTATTCCATAAAATATGCAGAAAAGGAAGTAATTTGCTTTTATATACATCTTCAAGCAAATATTAAAATGGATGACCAGTGTGGATGGAGGCAGGTGATGGGGAAGGAGGGGAATAAAGGAAGACGTCGGGTGAGCATTCTCAGCAATAGAATTGTCACCAATATTAAGGTGAAAAGTCTGACTATTAAGACTGGAGACGCTTTTCCTTGTGCTCCCCCCCCCTTTTTTTTTTTTTGGTTTGGCCATAGACAGCCTGGAGCCTGATGCCGTTGGTTTCTCTGTTGTGAAGGTAACAGAGGAAGAAAGCAGAGAGTCTGTCTCAGCTGGAACCTGTTTCTGAACTTGCTGAGTGAAGTTCAAGTCATTTTCCTTCCTCTGCAGAACTCCTGCTTCTTCTGGGCTCGCAGTCACCGGAGAAATAATGAAAAACAAACAAATAAATAAATCCTGCTCTCCCCTTCATTTCTCAGCTCTAAATGGCTCGCGGAATTTCTAATTCTGAAAAGCCCCGTTTGATCTCCTTAACACCTCCAGTTTGGCCATGTTTCAAGCGCTTATAGAATGTGGTGTTGTTCTAAAAGCAAGTCAGGCTCAAACACTGGCTTTCACAGGGCATGACTGGAACACGGCTGGGGTTAAAATAATAGTTGGTTTGCGAGCCTGAGCTAAAACAAATATTGCATTTGCATTAAAGGTTATTCACTACAATCCTCTCTTCTTTAAGCACATCAGGAAAATCCAAACCAGGGGTGGTGGTGGTGGAAAGACTCATTTTCATTCCTGCCCCATGGGTCAGTTCATGAGTGAGGTCCTGGGGATTAGATCATTTTAATTCTAACATCAGCAGTAAATATTTAGACTTCAAAGAGGATAGTAGCACATTGATGGTGCTATATAAATAAATAATAAATAATAATAATAGTAGTAGTTTGAAGTGTATTTGCATGAAAATTCTTCTGCTGTGTGAATGCTGTTTATACACACACACATATATTTGACTGGTCAGGTATACTACTGAAAGCACTGTAGGGTCCTGGGTTTGGAGGGTCCTTCAAGCAACACACCTCCTTTCTGTGCACCCCCTTAATTTGGAAAAGATGGAGGCAGCACATGCAAGCCATGCATTCTTTCACATCATCTAGAATGTTCTTAGATATTCAGTGCAAAGCGAGAATGGAACCATTGTTGGGGCAATAGGGCCTTTGTGTCTTTTGAGACCTCAGGAAAGAATTCTTCTTGCTACTCTCTGGAGCCAGCTCTAACTGAAACTATCCATCGCTACTGGATGAAAACAGGCACTGCACGCATGGGTCTTCCTGTGATTATTTTTTTATTATTATTATTTATTTATATAGCACCCACACACATAGCACATGAGAAAATTCTCTACCAGCTGTTCAGGAGCTTGAATCAGAGGCGAGATTTCGTTGTTCTCTTCCCTTTTCTCTGTCAACAAGCTAGACAGGATTTTTGCTAAATACCTATCTGGAACACAATTGGGTTGGGCCCCTTCTCAGTAGGTTCAGTAATTCAGATTTTCAGGCAGCAATGACCGGGAGAGGGGGCAGGTTTCAGCAATGTCTGACATCTTGCCATTAGATACATTCAAGATGAAATTAAGAAATGGTAGGGCTCCAACCTGCTGGCAGCAGGAGCAATTCAGCAGTATGAACTAGCATGCTGGCTCATTCACACCACCCAATGGAAAAAGCAACAGCAGGGTTGTGTGAACTGGGCCAATATGTGGTCAGTCCGACAGCAGGTACTTTGGCTTAGGGCGCTATCCTATCCAAATGCCTGTCAGCATCTGAACTCAGGCGTCCTACACAGAGCAGGGGTGTCGCAGAGGCCAGCTTTGCCTCCATGTTCCTCCTGCTCTGAATTTAAGCTAGATGGGTTTTTTCACCTGTCTAGCAGAAGTGTCGGGGGGGGGGGGGAGGAAAGAAGGAGCCCGGGTTGCCTGGAAGATTCCTCATAAGCCCCCACCCATGGGAATGCCCTTTACCATCCCCCTGAAGTCCCTCTTGCAACTTCATAGTGGCAGCCGGCACAGATCTCTCCCGTTTAACAGTTTAATAGCCAATTTCTATTTTCAGCCTTTAGGTGGCTGGAAACCTTCAGGTTACTATTTCTGTAGAGAGGTATAATGGGAAGTTTTTGTCTTCTCATTTTAGAAAATAGGGGGAAAAAAACCTCTTCTAAATAAACTCTTCAGAATGGTGATATCTGTATTGTTATTTGTAATGATAATAAAAAGGGGTAAACCATCTAAGCAGCACCCCTGGTAGATTTGTATTTGTTCAAATTTGCCACTGTGGAGATCACTTTCAACTCTCACGGCAACTCTTTCCACCTTGGTGAATTTTCTGGTCTTTAAAGTTTATGGCCTAAATTATAAAAGCCACATTGGACACAACGGAACCATTATGATAAGATGAAGATAGCCATTATAAACTTGTGTTCATCCCTTCAATGCACCTCAAGTAGAGAGGGAATGAGCAGCCTTATTTATTCATTTTTTTTTTTTTACCATGCCTTTCTTTCCTGTCATTCAAACAACGTCATTTTAAAACTGTGCATTAAAAAAAATGAGAGTAGGGAAGAAGAATAAAGATTTTTAAAAATCAGTCTTTGCTTTAGGCATGCTGAAGTAAAACAGTTTTTACTTGCTATCAGAACACCATAAGGACGAAGAGTCTGCTGGATCTCTTGGGGCAAGGAATTCCATAGTCTGGGTGCCACACTGGAGAAGGCCTTCTCTCATATAATTACCAACTATGCTCCCATGGTATGTGTCTGACAACCACAGTGGGCAGGCAGGATCATCTGGGACTGGGAGGAGTTGGTCCTTTAAGTGCCATGGACCCAAACCCATTAAGGATTTAAGGTAGACTTGGTGTTGTTGGGGTTCTTTTCATTGGGGCTGTTCAGACAACACACTAAGCCATGGTTAGGCTGTTAAACTTTTTGCAGCAACTGGTTAGTGAGTGCGGTTATGTAGCCACCAGGGTTAGAATGGCTCACATGACATGCTATGACATGCTTAACCACCATGGCTTAGTGTGTCATCTGAACAAGGTCATGTCCAATGATCATCATAACATTTAAAATTCAACTTTAATTTTGACTTATTCCTCAGATTCAGTGTTAATTCTCCACTTCTGGTACGTCAACAGTCTGCATTACATCAGGGTGCGCTTTCCCCACCTCCATTGTCATGTTACTTTGTTCAATCAGATGTAGTGATGGGGTTGCCATTCCCAAATTAAGTAATGGGATTTAATCCCAAATAATTTCACATAGAATTGAAGCCTCAAACTGATAAAGGCAATACACACATCTATCATAGCAATGGGGTGGAGAGTCCCTTGATGTATCATGTGCTTGAAATGTACATAGCAAACTGTTTCAGATTTGTTTCACAGTCATAACCATAAGAACATAAGAAGAGCTTTGCCAGATCAGAACAAAGGTCTATCTAGTCCAGCATCCTCTTTCCAGAGTGGCCAACCAGATGTCTATGAGAAGTCTACAAGCAACTTCCCGTTCTTATGAGCCTCTCCCTTGCTTCCAAGATCTTTCTCATCCAACTTTCTTACCAGATGTACAGTAAATTAATACCAGTATGCGCCATTTTTCTATTCATGCAAAATCTCTCAAGTCTTTAAAGTTTATGATTCTATGTATTAAAGCAATATAATATGTATGTTGAACTAATTACTATAAAGTGGGTGGTAGTAAGTTAAAAAAGATATTCTTGCTAATTATAATAGAATCTGGGTATACAGTATAATATAATTAAATTCAAGAATTCCAAAGCCTGAACCCTTTTGGTGTTCCAAATATACTTTTTCTGTTGAACTCTATATTTTTGGACATGTCACACCCAAGTAAAAACAAAAAACAAAATCTGAAGAGGAAGACAGTATTGAAATTTGGAACAAGCACTTAATTCCTAATTTAATTTAAATTAAATTCACACCAGTGCTAGTTTTTCCATGGAATTACCACATACAGTGCCCAAACTGCTTTAAGGTTTTCAACCATCATGGCCTTTAAACAGACCAGAGAAATAGCTTCGTTGTACTATTTAAAAATGAAATGTGGGACTGAATATTTGGATGGTCCCCCAAGTAAAATAGCTCATGTCACACGCAAAGCTAGCAAGTGATGATCATGTCTAAGATAAAACTTTATCCTTTTCATAGTAGTTCATATGTGTATGGAGTTTTTATGTGGAGGAAGGTTGAAACAAGACACACAATGCATATACCGAAATGGTATAACAGGAACTCTGTTCAGAATGGGTGAGAAGTACTTCTTCACACAGCACATAGTTAAACTATGGAACTCACTACCACAAGATGTAGTGACGGCCACCAATTTGGATGCCTTTAAAGGGGGGTGAGAAAAATTCCTGGAGGAGAAGGCTATCAATGGCTACTAGTCCTGATGGCTATGTGCTACCTCCAGTATCAGAGGCAGGAAGCTTATGTACACCAGTTGCTGGGGAACATGGGCAGAAGGGTAGTGTTGCACCCGTGTTCTGCTTGTGGGTCCCTGGTCGACAGCTGGTTGGCCACTGTGTGAACAGAGTGCTGGACTAGATGGACCCTTGGTCTGATCCAGCATGGCTTTTCTTATGTTCTTAATTTCAGTTCAGTTCCATTTTGATAATAATTTACTGCAATTCACAAAATTCTCCATTACTGGAACATAAAGAACTTGAGACCAAAAAGATGGAATGTGGGAGAAACTGAAAGTTACATATTTGTCCATTAACACACATGGCTATTAAGAGTGCTTAGCTCTTAAAACCCTGTGTTTGAATCCCTATGTCTTCAACTGAGTTAGTGCTGAATTAGAGTTGTCTCCTCTTCTTTTCTAAAAAGGCTCCTCATCTTTAACAGAGCTATAGAAGGTAGGTTCACTATGATCCTCTTCCATACTGGGAAGAGCTGTACCTATTGAATTTGGCTTTTGCAGATGGTTGAGATTTTTATTTCAGTTCATTTTTTATCAAAAATTTCCAAAATTCATGAAGTTTTACATATTCAGGAAAGAGCCTGATTTTTAAAAAAGAAAGAAAGAAAATTCGGATGCAGGAGAAAATGAAACTGACAGATCTGGACATTCCTAAGCATGATAATGGGATGTGCGGGAATGTGATCACTACTGAAAAGTGATTGATGTATGCCTAGTGGATAAATGGAATTATGCAAATTCAATATGTTTATGGTTTGTTTGTTTAAATATGTTTGCTCCAAATTCCATCATGAAATTCATATATTTACTTACTGCATTTTTATTCTGGCCTTTGTCCAAGGAATTCAGTATATATGGTTCTCATCGCACATTTTTTCCTCATAACAACCTTGTGAGGTAGGTTGGGCTGAGAAATAGCAACTGGCCCAGGGTCGCTAGGTGAGCTTCATGGTTCTATGGGCTCCAGAACTCATTCTGATAGCTCCTATGGGCATGTCTAGATGATGCCTTATCCCGGGGATCACCCCGGGATACCCCCTGTGCATCCACATGATGAACAGGTGATCCCAGGGGCAGTAAGGGATGATCCCTCCATTTCACCGGGATTACTGGGATGGCTTTTAGCCTGATTTTTTCCACGGTCTTGGGATTGTCCTGAGACCCCGGGACATGTGGGTGGCTATCCTGGTTTCATCCTGGCTCCTCACAAGTAAATGCGAGGAGCTGAGAACCAGGCACAAGGCATGGAGCTCTTCAAATGCTCTGTGCTCATCGTGGGTGGGGAGGGGAGTGGTGTCAGGGCTCCAGGTCTTTTTTTTTTTTAAAAAAAAATGGAAGGCAGGACATCCTCCTTCCTCCCAGGACACCGTGCACCGCATGTGGACTGAGGGGGAGGATCTCGCAATCAGCATATTGCAAGATCCTCACCCTCCCCTGGTGTAGACATGCCCAATGTTAGCCCAACATTTTAGCCATGACACCAAACTGGATCTAGATATGGACCATGGGCAAATACACAATATATTTTTGTGAACCGCCCAGAGAGCTTCAGTATAAAAATGTAAAAATAAATAAATAAATAAATAAATACACATTGAGGGGGATAAGTATCTGTGGTTGTTAGCAGGTTTGCAACTGGTCATGATGGAACCAAAGAAATGTGTGCAATAATGCTTATGATGTTTTCATGGAAACTTTTAAAAGAAAAAAAAAATCCCAAAGTTCAGGATGAGTTCACTTAAGTCTGGAGAAATTCTCAAAGTTCAAGGTGAAACGAACGTAAGATTGGAAAAATGAGAAATTGAGTAAAACCAAAAATGATGGATTCATCCATCCCTAATCTGGTCTATGCCACAGTATGGGATAGCCATCATTTTCCAACAAGTGTTAAAGTAGACATTAACAGCATTATTTGTTCAAAATCCTCTGAAGCTAGTTGTTCGATATCCTCCGAAGTAGTGCATAAATACAACAAAAGCAAAGTGCCTTTGTTCTGAAGTTGATGTAGAAGTAAACTACTACTCTCTGAAAAAATAAGAGAATAGTCATTGCAATGAAGTGCTTCCGGAAGGCATTGCCTAGTCTCTTGCATCCTTCTGTTCAAGTTCTATTAAACTCACCTCTACTGAAAGCATTGTGTTGGCTTTTTCTATAGTACCAAGTGTGAATTTGTCACTGGAGAATTGGACTCTCTCTCTCTCTCTCTCTCTCTCTCTCTCTCTCTCTCTCTCTCTCTCTCTCTCTCTCTCTCAGCTTCAGGAAAGTAAAGGGAATTTCTGGTGATGTTGAGCCAGGTGGAATTCCTGATTTTCTTTAAGCATTGCAAACTGACCTATATTTTCAAACCTATTTAGAGTTAACTTTGCAAACTTTCAGAGCTGTCTGCTGAATTTTGGAGCTACATTTCAGAGCCGAAGGCCAGTGTGGCAAGCAGTTTCTAAATCATTTTATTGAAAATCGTGTAATTCTTGTGCATTAACAAGAGGGCCTTTACTTATCATATTATCCTATACATTTATAGATTGACAGGGAATTGACAGGTTACAAAAATTGCTGAAATCTTCATAAATCCGTGTGTTTGAAATGGAAGCAAAACAAAATGTATCTTCTCCTTAAACACCTACAAAAACAAGCCTGTTTATTTATTTTAAACATTTCTTGGCCACCTTTCAGGGCAGAGGCACTCACAAGGTGGCTTACAACAAAAACGGCCAGTATCATAATACCCTTACACAAATCTATGGTGCAACCACACTTTGAATACTGTGTACAGTTCTGGTCACCATAACTAAAAAAGGATATTTTAGAGCAGGAAAAAGTGCAGAAAAGGGCAACTAAAATGATTAAGGGGCTGAAGCATCTCCCCTACGAGAGAAGGTTACATCAACTAGGATTGTTCAGCTTGGAGAAGAGGAGGCTAAGATGAAACGTGATAGAGGTATACAAAAGTATGCATGGTATACACAATGTGGATAGGGATAATTTTTTCTCCCTCTCTCAAAATACTAGAACCTGGGGTCATCCCATGAAACTGATTGGTGGGAGATCCAGGACAAATAAAAGGAAGTACTTCTTCACACAGCACATAGTTAAATTGTGGAACCCACTACCACAAGATGTAGTGATGGCCCCCAATCTGGATGGCTTTAAAAGGGGATTGGATAAATTCCGGGAGGCAAAGGCTATCAATGGCTACTAGCCCTGATGGTTGTGTGCCATCTCCAGTATTCCAGGCTATAAGCCTGTGCGAACCAGTTGCTGGGGGACATGGATGGGAGGGTGTAGTTGCACCATGTCCTGCTTGATCATCCCTGGCCGACGGCTGGTTGGCCACTGTGTGAACAGAGTGCTGGACTAGATGGACCCTTGGTCTGATCCAGCATTATGGCACTTCTTATGTTCTTAACATAATTAAAATGGTTCCATATCAGATTTTTTTTTACATGTAGTTTATGAAGCACCTGGGGCCCTGGTTTAACTGAATGGCATTGCCTTCCTTTCTTAATCTGTGGTCTAGGCCCAATTCTTGGCTATGTTTAATCAGTCAGTTGCCCAGAAATATCAGCCAGAATAATCTCACTTCATCCAAAATGAAAGGGCAAGTGGTAATAGTTGTCCTCCCAAAATCATTTTCAAAGTCTAGAAGGACCCAAATTCTTCCCAAGGTTAAAGAGTTGCTGAAATAAAAGTCAACAGGAACCTTTTCCTTTTTTAAAGCCATAATAGCAGCCCAAGTCCCTGAATGTGGTTTGTCATGGTATTAATTGCATAATTCCTATTCTCCAATGGCCTTAATTGAGCTTGTCCTTGCACTGAGAACAAAATAATTGAAATAAAGAGGGAAATTGCTGGCCAGACAAGATTAGTGCTTTTTATCTGTGTTGCTTGTAACACTCATTGAGATTCAAGAACTTCACAATAACTTGTAAAGAGATCTTGACCTTTTTCCACTGGGTGTTCATCCTTATTCAGCACAAGCCAGTGAAAATACTCCCTATGATATAAACTCTATAGGAGCTTGATCCTTCCTTAAAAGTCTGGGTTCCTGCATGTGGGAACATATGCATAGCATACAACTCTGCACATAGAGATAACTTCACATGTTTAGGGCGAGCAGTGCAAGGGAATCCCATGCATAGAAAAGCAAGGGCTGAAGAATATTAGGGGTGAATATTAGGGGTGTGCACTCCGCACTGAAAATCCAGGGGACTGCTGGACTTCTGACAAACCTCCAAAATTGCAGTGCAGTTAGGAGGTGGTTTTAAAACCATCAGAAACCTGTAGTACGGTTAGAAGATCATTCGGAGCCCTAAATGGATCTGTAGGTCTGAAGTTTTTTTAGACAATGTGAGGGCGCGTGGCATGTTGATGGATGGCTAACTGAATACACTTCCATGTTAGGAAGATGCTGAGGGGGGAAGTTTTGAGACTGACATCTGTAGCTAACCAATAGCCATAGTCTCCTCCCTGTCCCCTTCTCCTCCAATCCCAGTGCTCAGGGGGAGGGACTGCAAATGATATAACCCATTTCCCCCCGCCCTGAAACTCATTCATTTGCTAGCTTGTGGAGCAAGAAAGAGTCCAAGTTCCACTCCCCATATGCTTAATGATGTTGGCTGAAAATAAGGATTTAAGGGAAATGGCTCACATTATGAAAATAATGAAAACAATTCCATGTAAATGGGTTGTCCCAGGAAGTGATGATGACTGGCAAGCAGTGTAAATCCATACAGTCCCACAAGCCAATATTAGGATATGCAAAAGAGTCTTGTGCCAAAGGCTGATCTGTGTACTGCAAGTATGATGCAACTCAGCCAGGAATAAAATCAAGAGAAGTAGGGGTGGCAAGAGTAAAGTTTGCTATTGCTAGTACTCATATATCTCCTGTTTTGAAGTCAAGACACAAGTTTATATGCTTTGAAAAAATATTTTTAAAAATATGTTTGTTCTTGCCTGATCTCTCATAGGGAGAGAGCACACACACCCATTTTACCACATTAGAGCAAATGGTCAGGGAACAGATCTCTATTTTTATAAACTGAAGCAGATGCCTATTTTTATAAAATGATGATGCACAACTGTGCATCATCAAAGTAAAGGATAAAAGGTCCTGCACAGTTTCAGGTGTGGCTGTGTAGGGGAGGGGGGTTGAGGGGATTTTTTAAAAAATAATAATCCTAAAAATCAAGGGATGGAGGGATCTGCTTTAAACTAGGCATGGCTAAAGTCCTACTTAAGAGCTATCAGGGTGCCATGTTTCATCTCTTTATCTTTAAAAATGACAGAGATGTATGCATTTTTGTTAATTCCCAGTGACACTAATAGAGAAGTTCTCTGGAAATGGATAGTTTTTTCGCTGGGTAATCTGACGGTGTGGGGAGACAGAGCTGCCCTGAAAATCGGGGCAGGGAATTGCATCCCTCTCTCTCTCTGTATTTGTGTATGTTTACATACATAGCTTCCATGATTTATGCTATTGCCATGGCCTGAAAATTACTAAGTAGGATAACACTAGAGTTGCCAACAGGTTACCTAAAGAGAAATTTGAGGCCAATTTGTACTTTTCTGCTTGAGCAAACTATAATAGAGATAGAAACATTTTTGGGTGGGATTTTTCACACATCACACATTGTTTTGTTCTCATCTTATTTCATCCAAAGTTAAATTCAAGGCAGATTTGGAGGTTCTTGCTTGTACTCATAATTTTAAAGGAGTGCCTTGAGAAGTTCTTTGACATTTTTCAGGGTGGTGCATCCCTAAGTTACATCAATACAGCAAGCTGGTGGAGTAAAATCATGTGAAAAATCAGCTTGCCACCTCCAAGGTATCTTGAACGTTGCTTTAAACAGCACCAACATCAACCTTTGCCACCTTCTTAGACATCAGTGAAGGGATCTGGCATTTCTCCATTGGTAGGGAATTCAACACAGAGGGCCCCACAGATGGTAGAATTCTGCTAATCGTATTGTCAGTGGCTGAGGCATTTCTGTGCTGAGCCCCCCAGAAATGCCTCATTTTCTGGTGAACTCTCTGGAAAGGGATGGCTGGAAGTCTTTGGCCATAGCTAGACCTAAGGTTTATCCCAGGATCATCCCGGGTTTGTCCTTGCCTGAGCGCTGGATGCCCTGTGTAGCACTTAGATGAACAGGCTTGACCTCAGGACAATCCTGGGATAAACCTTAGGTTGAGCTATGGCTTTAGTTTATACAGGTCACTCTTCTATTTGGAGGGCTGTTCAGTCCAAATCCATTTAACAGCTGAAGAACCATAGGAAAGGGAGGGCAGCAGGGTCCTTTGAGTTGCCTATCAACAGTTAGCGCCATGGGAGCAGGTTGAGCAGGAAACAGGCCATATGATTACAGTCTTCCCAACTATGGTGAGATGAATTGTCTTTCTTTTCAAATTATAGTGATGATTTCAAATTTGAATTTATATATGTATAAATTTTGTACATGCACTTTTTTGTGCAAATTGGCGTCTTCTTATATTCCTTTTATGATGATGGACTTCTTCTTCTTCTTCTTCTTCTTCTTCTTCTTCTTCTTCTTCTTCTTCTTCTTCTTCTTCTTCTTCTTCTTCTTCTTCTTCTTCTTGCAATCCATAACTGGCCAGCCTACTCTGTAAGCACCCTTGAACCAGGATGATGGACTAGATGGACCTTTAGTCAGATCATCTAACAGGGTTCTTCAAATGTTCCTGCCTATTGACCTTTGTGATGGATGGGATGGAGGAGTGTCTAATCAGAGAATCCACTCCCACATATTATACTGTAAAACTTTGAACCCAGCATTTGTATACATGGAAAATTGCCTTGTATAAAAGAAAATGCTTTGCATCAGCTGGGTCATCAGAATCCTATTCCACATGCAGCGAGGCATCTTGGGAGCAGAGATAGATTTTACAAGCTTGAGTGACCACCATCTTGGAACAATTCACTACAAGGACGAGGCCGCTAGGAAACTGTAACCAAACTTTTCCTCTCGCATGTCTCTGTCTTGTCCTTCCTTCTTTTGCTGATTCCCCCCTTGCTTGAACACTAAGTGCCTTCTTGAAATATCACTGCAGCTCTGTAAGGCTTTTTAGGAAACATCACTTCAGACAGATGTTTAACCTCAGGGCCCTGAAGGGACAGCTCTGCTGGTTGCCAGCCTTGTCGATTAATTTTACATCGACAATCATGTTAATGCAGTTTGACACAAAGGAGAGCTTTTAAAGCCAACAAGCTGCATTAGATAAACAAGGTGGATAAGTGTCATCCACGGCTAAACTCATTTGCACACATGCTACATTGCAGAACGGGTCTCCACAAGGAACCTTACTAGGACTTCTTTTTCCTTCATCTTCCACTGGAAATGAAGGTTAGATCCTTTGTTAATCCGTGAAGCATTTATACTACTGTCCAGTTGTCATATTTTGCAATTTGGTATGCAGACAGGATTTGACAGGCTGACACAACCGAATCCTTGGCAAACTCTGTAAACCTCGGGCCGTGTTAGATCAGCGCTTTGATATCTCAGCATTTCCTTAATGACAGCCAGAACGTGGTGCACAGAAATGCAAGGGAAGCGATCAGCAATCTGAGGTGGAAAGATTTATCTAGACAGTTAAACAAAGGCAATGTCTGTGCCATGGCTGGGTAAAAAAAAGGAAATGATGTGCATTTGAACACCACCTAGAAATGCTTGATAGTTGAAACAACCCAGAAGAGAGGGATAGAATAGCTTTACAATCCTATGTGTATGAACAAGCAAGCCCTACTGAGGACAATGGACCTGCCCCCAAGTAGGTGTACATAGGTTTGCCTTAGAGTAAGTCTCACTGAATTCAATAGACATGCATAGGATTGCACTGTATAAGTCTTTAACAAAGGGAATGTTTAGTTGAAGATTTAATAAAGTGAAGAAACTTTAAAGAGTAGAATATTGTAGAAATTTGCTTTTTGGTGCTGCAGTTACAAATAGAGATGGGGTGGGGAAAATTTGTTCAGTTTGCATTTTGATGTAAAACTCCCTAATTTTTGCACTTTCAAATGACAAGTCAGTTATTCTTTGAAATGCTCACTTCACCAAATTCTGCAATGGAGTTCTTGAATTAAAAATCATACAAAAATGTATATATTAGTGGACATAATATTTAGGCATGTGCTCCGCTACGATTAGGAGCGGAGAAGCAGTAGCGAATTGGCCTGCTCCGCCTTACCCAGAGGTGGAGTAGAAGCAGACCACGGACCCCTAGAAGCAAGGCGAAGAGAAGCGACCATTTTTCGGAGCTCCTCTTTCAGGCGGACCGCTCCGGTCGCCATCTTGAAAACATTTCGCCCATAGGATTGCATTGCGGGAAATAATCGTGGATAACTGGGTTGTTTTTGAAGCTATCGTTCTGAAAATTCTTGTGCACAGAGAGTCATGGATGGGGGTCATTTTGAGACTACTCTCACCTCTCTGCGTGGTGCGGGTTGCGCGCTAGATTTTTTTAAAAAATCGGCGGGAAAAATACCTTTTTCAAAGGGCTGAGGGGCAGAGTCAGCTCCCGGTCATGATGATCCCAAAGTTGGAGGAGGGCATAGGCAAAACGGGTAACTTGGGATTCTGGAAAACTTCTCTTTCTTAATCTGAATGGACTTTTCCCAGTATTTTTTAACACAGTAGCCCCACCAAATGCACAAACACAACCTGAAATCATATACTAAGCCAATAATAAGAGAGAGAAATGAAGCACTGCTACCCACCCTAACTTTGGGGAACAACTGAAAAGATGTGGTGCAAGGGGATGAGCTCCCCTAGGGCATCTCATTGTGGATGTGCCCCCACTCTCTCCTGCACTGGAAGGCCATCAGAGCCTTCCAAAGAGAGTAACCCGGTGGAGCAATGCCTATCATGAGTCAAAGTGAGCGTTTACTTCTTAGTGGTGGAGCAATGCCTATTATGAGTTGAAGTGAGCGTTTACTTCTCAGAGCTCTTGGTGAAGCAATGGCTTTCTTGAGCTGAACTGGCAGCTGCTTCCCTCTCCCCCGGGCATGTCCCCCTATTACTGGTAAAAGACAGATATAGCCTTTTTTTTTAAAGTTCTTGTTGTTTATTCAGCAACACTGCTGCTTTTAATTCCACCCCTCCTTTGTTTATTTATTGATTTATTCCATTTTATATGCATTACTGGCTTATCCTTGGCTCACCCAGAAATGCCAGCTGCATGCCTGCCTGCCTTCCCTCCCTCCTCCCCTGCCCACCTCGCAGGGATGTTGTGTGTGTGTGGCTTTGACTCAGGGGAGAAGTCCTTCCTGCGCTCACTTGGAGTTTTGGAAGTTCCAAATTTTGCAGGTTTAAGCCCCGCCTAAAAACAGGGGATGATGGGACTGCCTTGAGTCTTGGTGTGCGGTGTATGTATCCCTGGATAAGCTGTCATGGTGGTGAGTTTGAGGGGTTTTTTTAACGTGCAAATTGACGGAGCTATTGGAAAGGGGTGTGAATGGGTGTTGGATTTTCATAAATTACCCAAAAATCAGGGGATGATGGGACTGCCTTGAGTCTCAGCATGCGTATGTATCCCTGGATAAACTTTCATGGTGGCGAGTTTGAGGTTTCTAATGTGCAAATTGACGGAGCTATGGAAAGGGGTGTGAATGGGGTGCCCGATTTTCAAAAATTCCCCAAAAATCAGGGGATACTGGGATTGCCTTGAAACTTGGCGTCCATGTGGACACATGGATAAGCTTTCATGGTGCCGAGTTTGAGGTTTCTAACATGCAAATTGACGGAGCTATGGAAAGGGGTGTGAATGGGGTGCCCGATTTTCATAAATTCCCCAAAAATCAGGGGATGATGGGATTGCCTTGAAACTTGACGTGCATGTGTATACATTGATGAGGTGTCATGGTGCCAAACATGAGGTTTCTAACTTGAACAGAAAAAAAGTTGTTTACTTTTTTAGCTTTCAATGCAACCCTATGGGGGGGGGGAAACGGAGCTCCGATCCGGATCCGGAGCTCCGAGCGGAGTGGAGCGGAGCGGAAATGGGCCGAGCGGGGGTGGGGCGGAGCAGCCCAATCCAAAAATCACGGATCTGCAAGTGAAGCAGAGCGGGGGGTCCGTGCACACCCCTAATAATATTCAGAATGCATCATATCACAAATTATTTATTTTTTGCAGAACTGCGTATTTTGGGCAAATATACATACAAAATACATATGTACATACATACATATGCTGCCCTGAGATCCTAGTGATACAGGGCAGGATACAAATGTTTTAAATAATATATATATATTAGGAATATTGTGCAAAATAGCCTTATGAATTTATATGCAAACTTTTAAAAAATTATCAACATTTGGACAAACATAACTTAAGACTAGAGAAATTATTAAGGTTTATTACTACTACTACTACTACTACTACTACTACTACTACTACTAATTCTATACCACCCCATAGTCAGATCTCTCTGGGCAGTTTACTAGGATTAAAACCATTTAAAATACAATATACAAAATTTCAAAACATAAAAAATGTACACAGAGAGACAACATATATGTAAAAGCAACTTTGAGCCATCAGCCAAACCATAAGACAAATCAAGTATTGCTTAACCTCATTGTATGCTGCCAAGTGCCTGGGAAAAGAGAAAAATCTTGACCCCGTGCCGAAAAGATAACAATGTTGGTACCAGGTAGGCCTCATTAGGGAGATAATACCACAGTTGGGAGGCCACCATTAAGAAGTCCCTCTCTCTTCTTGCATTTGATCACGGCTCAATTTGCACAATTTTCCCATTTGCGCAGAGCGAGCAGCGATTGCAAACAGGAACAGGAATTGGGGATGAGACAAGTAGCAAGACAACGTTCAGGGAATCCTAAAGATCTTGAACAATTGTTGCACTGGGTCTATGAATCTGATGGACTCTCCTGTGTCCATTGCCACATCCCAGATCTAGCTTGCTGGCTGGCAGCATGTTCAAAAGCCTGCTGTTCTAGTGCCCTACAGCCCAACGAGCATCCAGCAGCCATCCTGGTCCAGAGCCTCCCATGTTGTGCACATTGGTGTGTTGTGAAGAAGCTCATGTGGTACTGCAAGCAGACATGGACAGCACCTTGGTGAGTGTCCAACAGAGTAGGACATGGGTGAGTCTGTCCATCCCTAAGCCACCCTTACCTCTCCTCCTCTGTGCATATTATGAAATCTTTGCAAAATTGAACTGGGAAAGATGCACAAATCAAACGTTGGCAATTTGTAAACATTTTTGGTTCAAAATTGTTCAAAACTGCGATCGCGTTTGGGGCTTCTTATTCATTCCTAATATCTTGCAATATGAAATTTTTGATGTCACACCAATCCACTACAAGGGCAGTATCCAATACTGCTGCTGCACCTCAACTCTTTCTCTTACATATGTGGGATTCACTGCTAGTGCAACAGGAACTAACACTTTAAAACATTCCTGGAAATGACTTGGAACTGCTTGGTTTGAGATCCAGACAGGTCAGCAGAGCTCCCTTCTGAGAGCTTAGTTGACCTGCCCCATTCCCTATATCAGTGTTTGCACTCCATTCTAAGAAAGGATGGATCCACCCGCACCCCTGCTGTTGCAGTCCATGTGGGCTTCAGGATGGTCTGGCAAGTGCCCGACAAAGTCATGGGGGCTGTCCATTCTTCAAGTGAGCTGCCATTGTTGCACAACAATGGTGGCTCGCTAAGAGGACGGATGGCCCAGTGGCTCTCAACGATCTTCAGAATGCTCGATGTTACGACTTTTACTTCCTCTACATCCTCAGAACACTATAAGGACACCGTGGCTTGGCAAGTTGGGTCCAGGAGGCCAGTATGGGGGAGTCCATTGGACTTAACCCCGTAGGTGGATTATCATGACCTCCATACTCCATTTGAATGCTTCAGGAACTGGTAGATTCCTGTTGTGCCACCCATGCAATTTACCATCTGAAGTATTTTTTTAAAAGTATATATTATGAACCTACACTGCTTCTCCCTCCCCCCCCTCTGCTTTTATAGATAATTCTGAACATGGTAGACCAGTAGTCTGTAAGCCATCTTCTTATGATTTTTCATTTATTTATTTATTTATTTATTTATTTATTTAGCTCTATTTTAACTTTTCTAAACTGTCCAGATGATTGTATATTGAAGGGTGGCATAAAAATCTCAGTGAGTGAGTAATCAATAGATAGATAGATAGTTGATCAATAAATAGTTTTATGCTATGTACACTACTTTGAGAGATGGCGAGGTAGCTAGCAAACAATTTGAAAGAAAAGAAAAATCCCAAGTCTCTTATGCCAAAGTATTCACTGGAACCACAAAAAGGAAAAGACAAGCAATTGAAAACACCTTCTAGCTTTTATTATTCCAAGCTTTTTACTAGATTATAAATTGAAGAAGGCACAATTTCAATATATGCAAGCCATTGCTTCAGCACGGTTTGTTAAATAACTAGGATGCTTGGCATGCATCAACAAATATGTGGCAGACCAATCAGCAGCATGAAAGGGAATCAGAAAAGTTATAATAGTGGGGCCCAGATGTTATTTACAAGCCCAGTAAATTAACAATTAACATTTAAGTTCTCTGCAGTTAAAATGAATATTATAAAAAGAGGCTTTACATATGTAATACGTTAAAAACCTAGAGCTTGGGAAATTAGTTAGTATGAATATCTGAGAAGAGAGATGGTCCCCTTTGCTCAAGGTAGCAGTTTTTCAGTAAACACACACACACACACACACACACACACACACACACACACACTGTTAATAATGTTTCTAAGTTAAAATAATTCCCTAAGGCTACAATCCTATGACTTTAGATATGAAAAAAGGCTTACAATTCCCAGCATGCTGCAGTCCTTGAATAGATTTGGATTTGTATTAGATTAGTAAAACCTGTGTTGGCAATATTCAGTATCCAAGTTTATTCTGAGTTTTAGTTGTGTGTGCACTTTTCTGTTCTTTTCTGAAACTGTCTTCGCTTTCTGAGGGTGGGAGGACATCATATTTGTGTATTTTAAAATGAGTTGATTCACAATGATTCAACTGGACAAGATTGCTGAAAAAACAAGCAAATGGCACCAAGACGATAAATCTGTTATAAAACTGGGTCAAAATATTATCCTCCTTTCTAAGAACTATAAATTTTAGTCCCATCTTGCGGCTGGAAGAATGAACAGGAGAGATTCCTTCTAACACGAAAGCTTTGCTTGTTTCCTATGCTAAGCAACCACAAAATGATCTTTCAAACACGGTTGGGAATTCTCCCTTCCTTTTTGAGATAAAGGCTGGGTTATTTTCAAGTTACGGATTGCGGCCATTTGATGCTGAAGGACTGGAAATAAACCAACAACAAGGAAGTAATAAAAGTGAAGTGTTTGTTAAAGAAATTTGTTTCTTTTGTGCTCTCCTCTTAGGAGCAAACATTCTTCAAAAACACAGAAAGGAAACCCAAGAATCTATCAGCTGGATTCTCAGAGTCTCTTTCTTATTGCTCTTCCCCCACCCCATCTGACTGGCAACAGTTTTGTAACTTGCTGCCAGGAGATCTTTAAAACCATCATCACTCTCAAGAACTATCCAGAGCTGGCAGGTCCAGAGTCTATAGGCAAACACAATGGTTTACTCTCTCTTCTTCAAGCCATGGGAAGGTCACAGCAAGCTTTTTCAGTCAGCGAGCCAATTTACTTCAGAACAGAAAACTACAGGTCCCCCCCCCCGCCCGCTCCATCTGAAATTCCATTTATTGACATATTTGCAAGTTGGGAAAGGAAGACTGAGAAACCGTGGTCAACACAGACAACTGTATTCCCACGCAATTGGGAACTCCACACAAAGTTGGAGCCAGGATTAGGTCGAATTAGGGTCACATTTATTTAAAGTAACAACAAGAGATCTGCAAGAGTAACTGTGTAGGAAACTTGTCTCTAGAGGGATCTGCCAGGTGACTAGCCTAAAAGGGTGTCCTCTTCGTCCTTGGAGGAAGAGGTCACCACTGCTTCCCTGAACTGCAACCTTCCAGATGAATAGGGAGGCTGCACAACTCCAAGCACGTGAGACTAAGGCCATAGCTAGACCTAAGGTTTATCCCTGGATCATCCAGAGGTCAAACCTGTTCATCTAGGTGACACACAGGGGATCCAGTGCTCAGGCATGGGCGAACCCTGGATGATCCCAGGATAAACCTTAGGTCTAGCTGTGGCCTAAGGTGATTCATATCCTGCCCTTACTGGCAATCCTCAGGAATCACCACTCACCAGAAAGGTGACTCCAGGGGCTCATCAACAATCCTCCCTACCCAACAGATTTCTTATGCATCCTAGAGAAATGTCACCAAATAAATCTATTTAGAGCAGGCAAAACCAAACAAACAAATGAAAAACCATGCCAAGCAGATAGAGATGTATGAGGAAATCATTTCAGCACATTTTTGATCAGAATTTATGCAATTTGCACCTTTTGGATCAAAAACAGACTCAGACAGAATCTGCAGGCAAAGTCCATGCATTTCCAAGCTTGCAGTATGATTCATGGACCAAAAAAAAAGTGTCCAACAGCATGCATACATTTCAATTAATTGCATGAAAAAATAGTATTTTTTAAAAAAATGTGCACAAAAATGCTTTAATCAATGGGACAAGAATGTGTACATTTTGAAGTTGCACACAATTGATGGAAACATTAGGAAAAATGCACATTATAAGGACCATACGGCAAGAATACTGTTCGATGGACAACTATCAAGCACACATAAGGCTCATCCACACCAAGCACGATATTCCACTATGAAAGTGGTCTGAAAGAGGTATATAATAATAATAATAATAATAATAATTGTATTTGTTACCCGCCTCTCCCTCTGGATCGAGGCGGGGTACAACACAAATAAAAACACCATAAAATATATACAACTAATTCAAACGTTTAAAACCAGTGCATCATTAAAAGCAGCACACCATTAAAAAAGCATCTTAAAATTCAACTGGGTAGGCCTGCCGCAAGAGATCAGTCTTTATGGCTTTCTTAAAGTCTGGAAGACTGTTAAGTTGACAGATTTCTCCCGGCAAGAGATTCCACAAACTGGGAGCGGCAGAAGAAAATGTCCTCTAGGTAATATTTGTCAGCCTTGTTTTTGTTGGCTGGAGTAAATATGAGATGCTCTTTAGGTCCGGATCTCCAACTTTTATCCCTTTAATATTCTAATTTTCCTAATATTCTCTGCTAATACAAGTGCAGATAATGGGCAACATCTTTGGAGACATAGGGCTCATCTACACCAAGCAGGATATTCCACTATGAAAGTGGTATATAAAAGGCAGGAGCCATACTATTGCTTTATAGTGGTACTGAAGTGCACTAACAACTGTTGGGGCCCATGACACATCTACACGAAGGAGGATATAACACTATGAAAGCAGTATATGGTATGTGTCAATGGGACCCAACAGTAGTCAATGGCACATCAGTACCACTATAAAGCAGTAGTCTGGCTCCTGACTTTTATATACCACTTTCATTCTACTTTCATAGTGGAATATCCTGCTTGGTGTAGATGAGCCCTGTGTCTCCAAAGAGGTTGCTCATTATCTGCACTTGTAGAATATTAAAAGGATAAAAGTTGCAGATCAGGACCTAAAGAGCATCTCATATGCTGATGATGTGATGTTACCACACCAAGACCCTAAAGAATCACTACCTTATGTATTACAAATTGGGCTGTGCACAGCCCCCTTCCAATTCACCTCAGAGCCCAATTTGGAGCTTTATCAGCCCAAATTTGACTTGAGGCACCTTGGAACTGCCCTGGCCCACTTCAGATTCAAGATCAGGAAATAGCCCAAGCATATAACTTGAAATGGCCAAGTAAACCCATCTGTTATTTGGATATTTCTTTAACAACTGATTTGTCAAAACTGAAGGAGATAAATCATTTCACATTATGGGGGAATATAAAAAGGGATATTAACAGATGGAATAACTTAAAAGCTTTTCTGGTTTGGTAGGGTTGCCTTGATTGAAATGACAGAATTACACAGGTTTCTGTTCATTCTAGAAAATGTCCCAATTGAGATAAACAACACAGGATTAGCTTTGTAGCACGTATAACAAATATTTTCAATGGCTGGTAAGTTCCATTGTGGGTAAAATATGGGATTATAACCTAAAGGGACATGCTGAGACAAAGGCAATGTATAAACTTGGCTGAGCTAAGTACAAGGATGCAACTGTATGAGTCCCAAAGATCTCAATATTGGCAAATTAAGAACTACATAAATATTCGGTCTACTTTAAGAATGGAGTTAAATAGATTTGGAATTCCCTGCCTCTGGAAGTCAGGCAGACACCAACTTTGTATTCTTTTTGGCACCTCCTGGAAATGTCATTGTTCCAGGAAGCCTTTCCTTAATGACCAGCCACAGTTCACCTTTCATTTTGCTTTTAAAAATCTATATTAAGATATTTTACTCTGGGTTTGGTGGTTGTTGTTTTTTGTATTTTATCTTGTACACTGCTCTGAAATTTTGAATGGGGAGCGTTATATAAATATTGTAAATAAAATATTGGAAAATTAATTGTGAAGAGAAAAAGTTTTAAAGTTTTATTGACAAAAACAGATACTTTACTGTTAGATCAAGATTTAAATAAGAGAGAATTCTTTAAAACCTGTTGGGAGTCAATGACATCAGCAAGAATTAATGAAGAAGAATGGATAATAGTTTTCATCAGAGGAATGACCTACTCAATCCTTGTCAACTTCAAAGAAAATTATTATAAACTGATCTATTGCTAGTATCTAACACCTCATAGATTAAATAAAACATATAGAAAGGAAGAATAATTGTGTATGTTGGCAATGTGGGATGCATTTGGCTGATTATATGCACATGTGGTGGATGTGTCCAAAAGTTCAAGATTTTTGGAAACAAGTTAAGAGGGAAGACATTAGAACAACAGGATATAACTTATCCCTTAACCCTAAAACAATGTTATTAGAGCTCTTTCAATCCGAGGTCCCAAAACTTCATCAGCCAATGATATCCATTTTGTTAATAGCAGGAAAAATGATGATTGCCAAGAACTGGAAAAATAGAAAACCAATTGCATGTAAAGAATGATTTATTAAAGACTGGCAAATTTCACAATTATGGAAAATCAGTGAAGGATTGAGAGATGGCAGACAACAGACCCGAATTTTATAGAGAAATGGAAACCTTTTATTGAATACTGGAAAAATCATCATAGCATAGAAATTAACATACATTTTGTTTGGCTACATTTTAAATCTTTGGCATTTAGCAAATGGTGAGCTCCCCGGGAGCTCATCTCCTGAGATCACAGAGCTCTACATGCTCGGGCCTCTTTTGGCTGAGCTGGCTTGGTGGGCACTCAGCGTTGCATGCATCTGAGGCTTCTTGAAAGTGTGTAATTCCCACAGCACACCATTTGTGTGCCGGGGGGATTGCACAATTTCCAGAGGCCTTAAGTATGTGCTTTCCCTCCCTCCCCGTGTCACAGGGCCCTGAAAGGGCCTCTTAACTCAAGCATTAAGAGGCCCGTTCAGCCCCAATGTGGGTGCGGGAGGAGGTGCAGGAAAATGCATTTTCTGGGCCTCACATACTGAGAACTGAAATATGGATGAGGTAAAAGCTTTTTTCCTGTCTCTCCTGCTTTAAATATTTATTGTAAGAAAACAATGAATTTATGAGCAACATCACACCTACTTTTTTCTGGTATGTACCTGTGATTTTGACCTCTGTTTCATTAGTGCAGCAAGTTCTGGTCCCTTCATGATTGCTGCTGTACCAGTGTACTGTTTTCACTTGTTTGCACCCGCCTCACCCCACCCCTTCTCTTTCCCCCTCTAGTTCATTGGTTCTTGTTGGGTGATGGACGTGGTTGCCTTCCCCACTCGCTCTGGTTTTGTTGTCTAGGGTTTCAACAATTCAGCATTTAAATGGCTGGGCACTGTTTCTGAGGGCAACAAGGGTGGGGTTGGAGCAAAAGTCCATTTGACCAGCTCAGTAGAATCCATTTGTTCAACTGACTGATTCAACAAGCTGGAGGAGAACCACCCCGCCCTCCTCTGTCGTCAGCAGGACCCACACACACACACACATGCAAGAGCAACATAGCACAATAAATGGGGATGGAAGGGCACTTTTATTTCACATGGGTCTCTTCCCTTCCCAAATGAAAAGTTTCAATACAACAAACAAAAAGTAAAGCAGATAAGGGACAGCCTGTCTGGTTCCCCTACTTATTTTTGGGGGGGTGGGGGTGGGGGAACAGAATTACAATTATTAATAAAAAGTGAGGCCCTTGGTTTATCATATAGGGCTTTGATATAATTTAAGAACGGTATTCTGACATTGAATCTCTCTAATACCTTATATAGAAATTGACGCTCTACCTGATCAAAAGCTTTTTTGGCATCCAAGAAAGCAAAAACAGTTTGATTGTTACTACAGTTTGATTCACTGTGCTCCTTGTGCTGTCTTTAACAATTTCCACACTAAGAAGCCTGTTTGGTCAGGGTGAATATAATTTGAAATAATAATAGTTAGCCTTTTGGCATAAATAGATGCTAGGATTTTATAATCTTGATTTGAGAATGATATTGGACAATAAGATGAAGCCAATGATGGATTTCTATCTTTCTAATGTATTAATATGATCCTTGATTCCTTCCATGAGTCAAGAATCTTTGACATATTGATATACTGATCAATCAACTTTTTTTAGTGGGATTAGTAACATATCAGCAAACATCTTGTAAAATTAAGCAAGTAGCCCATGTATTCCTGGTGATTTATTTGGTTTCAAGACATTAATCACTTGGTGTATCTCCTGTGTAGTAATTGGATCATTCAACTACTCTCTGTCCTCTTCAGTAAATGATGGGATTGGTATCTGATGAAGATACTTTGAAATGTCATCATAATTAGGGTTCTCAGATTTATATAAGTTTGTGAAATAGTTTACAAACTCAGATATTGTTTCTTTATCATCTTGTGCAAATCTGCATTGTTGTTCCAGCAACACTGGAGGAATTAACATTTGTTCCTGTTTTCCGGCCAGTTTACGAGACAGTAACTTGTCTGCTTTGTTACTTTTCTCAAAATATTTTGAAGGGTGTAGGCAAGTGACCTTTCAGCTAAATACACATTTTGCATGTCTAGCATATTTCTATACCATTTTAATTCCTCAAGAATACCAGGGTTCTGGGTATTTTTATGTGCCAAATCAAGCTCTTTGATCTTAGTAATTAGAGCTTTGTTATACTTTGATCTCTGTTAATATAATTAAAGGCAGAGATAAAGATACCTCTTATATAAGCTTTAGCAGCATCTCATCTTGTTCTCCATGCCATCCCTTCAATGCAGTTAGCTGCAAAATAGTTTTGTATCTTTGACCTGACACTACTGACAACAGAATTATCCTTTAGAAAAATGTATTGAGTCTTCGATTCTTTGATTTATATCTAGATTCATAGTCACTAAGAGTTAGATAAACTGGAGCAGGATCAGAGACAGTCAGAAAGCCAACATCAGTTTCTAATGCTAATTTTATGCATATTTTATGATAAAGCTAATTTTGTGGCTATTTGGAAGGAGTGCCCTCCAATTAACTATTTCTGGAGAAACATTGCTTGTGCGGTATCTATAATTACACATATTTCTATACCCTGTGACCCTCAAACAGTCTCACTTGGTTACGTGGAGGAACAGACAGACCCCATATAGAGAGAGAGATGATTCAGAATCTCTTGTACGCTGCCAAGATTTTCGTTGCCAGAAACTGGAGGAGTAATGCTATCCCCACACTAAAGGAATAGTTGTGCAAAGTCTGGAAAGTAGCAGAAATGACCAAGTTAACTGAATATGCTAGTCTGAGAGATGAAAGTCTAAAATCTGCTTGCTTTTCCAATAACTGTCACCCTTTCATTATCTATATGAGAGATAGAATTTAGACATCAATAGGTATAACTTGTTTCTCCCTGTTATAGCCCAGTCAAAGGAGGAAGTTTACAAATGTACACATACAACTTCTGCGATCGGCATCACTTTATATCTTTGCTATTTTCAAAGGTATTGATGTTAAATGCTATTGCGGTTTTATTAATAATAATAATTTTTAAAGATAATCAACCCTCATCCTGGCTTTTTTGGACTCTCACTTAAAGATCTGCTATCAGATGTTAATAAAAGATGGAAAAACTTTGATTTGATTGCAATGAACTCCTACAGTTAAACTTTAGTAATATTCTAGAAGATGACAATTCCCAGCTATTTTTGTTTTTGTTTTGTTTTGTTTGAATTCTGCATACTGAACATTTAATGTATAATATATGAATGTAAAAATTCATATATTGAAGAACTAACATTGGAAAATTTTCCATGGCAATAAAAAAAGTCATATGCAAAAGTAAAAGGTTGAATGCAAACCCATTACCCACCCCCCATGTTTAGAATAGATTCACAAGTTGTGCCATTTAACTTACAGTTGCAATTAGTACATCAGAGAACTTGAACTTGCAAAATGAGTTCAAAGGAGAGTATTGTTTTTTTTTAAAAAAAAATGGCTCAGATAGTTATGTTCTAATGGAAGCCCATCATATCATGCCTTGCTTGTCACCTATGATGAGACTTCAATTGGATCCCACATATACTGGAACCAGTAGAGAATTTTATAAAATCTGCTGAACACGAGAGTGCGGTTCACATTGTATGTACCAAGGCCACAGGGTTTTAACAAATGTAAGGATTTAAAAAAAAAAATCAGAAGCTCCAATATATTTTCAAAGTGTATGTTCACTTATTAAAAGTCATCCTTAATGCTCTAGTTGCGCACTCCTATAGCATTAGACCAAAAGGTTGAAACCAATACAGTTGAAATGGAAGGGGGGGGATCCAGTTAATTTTCAAACACCGGATCCTTTATTTCAGTCTGTTGAAGATATTATTGAAGTATTTTAGTGTGTACACCTAATAAAGCCACAGGTACTAAAAAGCAATACCAACATATTAGAGGTGTGACCAGAACACAAGATTTGACTTGGACCCCAGATCCATGCTTAGGGAAATGTTCCAATTCTATTTGGACTGATTCAGAAGCCAGCTGCTTTGACTTGAGGACCATATCTGAATCAAGATTGGACATTTGAGGTTTCCTGTTTCCTATTGGTTTTTATGTTTGGTTGGTTTTGCCTTCCAACTCTGTTATTCTATGATTCTATGATTATATGAAATTTTCAGGAGCTCTAGTTTCTTAAAAGAGGATTATACCTGCTAAATGTCAGAAAAATAGGTGCAGTGCCATTTTGAGGTTTGGGTTTTAGTTTTTTTAGGGGAACTGCTGATAACTTTTTTTTTTATTTCTTCATATAATTGGATGAAATCTGCAGGTGTAGTTGTCCCTTATGAGGGGATTGAGCCAGGCAAGTCTCATATGAATAGGAGCAGGGATTTGATGTTCAAGAGCAGCCTTGATATTTTGATGTTGTTCTTGAGAATGAGTTGACTGATGACAGATAGCATTGAGCTGGCCCTAAGTAAGAATACTGCAAAGTTTCAAAATGATAGGTGTAGCAGTTAATGTGGAAGATGAGTTGCCAAAAAAAGGGGGGAGTGGGTGTTCGTGGGTGGGTGCATGTGTGCATGTGTATGCATATATGTATGTGACTTGCTTCCCTTTCCTCCCCCTGCACAGTTTTTTGTTTTTTGTGGAGGGGTGGGAATTTGAATGAAAATGACACACATCAAAAAATGTCTCCAGGCAAAAATCCCTGCACAGTTTCAAAAGAATACATACAGACGCTAAGGAGTTCTGATTATTGAAAACTGGGGAATTGGTTTGTTTGTTTGTATTTCATAGCAAAGCTTGGTAGCACTGGATAGAATAATGGCTATCTCACACTCCCATCCTTACCCTCTTCCAAAGCACAGTGATTGGAGAGTCCCTGATAAAACCTGCCCTATTAGAAAGTAGACCTGTCAGTCACTCAACCCAAGTTCCTCCCTCCCCTTTCCCCATCAGTGTTAGAGAAAGAAAGCAAAATATGTATTTTTGGAGTCACACTGTCTGCCTTTCCAAAACTGAAGTCTCATGTGGGGTCCAGCTTCAGTTACAGTCACTTTGGAGGGAAGCCCCCTTCTTCTTTGGAAGCACTACAAATGGTCTGAAGAGGCCTGATTTGGCTTGGGCTTCGAGCTTCAGCTGAATCCAATGCACATCCCCACTAATGACAATTATTCTCTGGTGCTCCAGATGGTATGATGCAGGAAAAGGGTTGTGAGTTTAAAAATTAAGGGAGAACTCCATTTAGAAACCAAAGTCTTGCTTCGCATGAGAAAGGGGAATCATGTCTCTGACAGCAATGTGGCATTCTCAAGGAATTGTCCCTATTGCTGCAAGTCTTTTCCTTCCTCTTTTGCAAGCCATGAAAGGCACATCTTCAAATAATTAAAGCTGGTTTTCATGTTTCAGTCACTGCGCAAAGGCCTCTTGATTGAATGATTGATTGATTGTGTATCCCACCAACTCTAGGGAAGCCCCCCAGAGCCTTTAAATCACTTCATGAAGCCACCTTGTGAGCCCTTCATGTGTAACAACTCACCATGTGGATTGAGCAATCTTCACCACGTCAATGCAAGCCATTCCTTTTAGGTTATTGAAAATGGCACAGCGGAATCTGTGCGGCAAGCCACTGCACATAAATCTCCTCAGGAAACTACATTCCTTTATCCAGGACATTTCACATGAAACATGCTTTGTCTTTTTTCTTGATGGACCCAGTGATATTGTGTTGAACTGGAGGAGATGGCTTAAGAAATATGAATGATAAAGGGCAAGTTCTTTTCAGACAGGAAAGCTAGATTAGTTATCACCAAGAGAGGCTGGTACTGAACACATGTAACTGTCTTAAGGAGATATCAAATAGGATTGTCTGTCCAACGGAAAGACAGATTTACCACCTCCTGGCACCATATCATGTTTTAAAATACAAGACAGTTTGTAGATTCACAGCACATCTTTCAGATTACCTTTAAGGATGCGGTTTTAGGCTTTTAATTTCTCCATTCTTGTGGGTAAGACCTTTTAGCATTTTACAGAGTAACTACTGTGGTTTTATCAGTACTAAAACTGAACTGGTATACACAAAATGGTTTTTAAATGGCCCTCCTAATTGTGGAAAAACCAAACTATTTTACAAATTACACAATTAATTATAGAAGTAGATTTTTTTTGAGGGCGAGAGAGACAAATGTCATTGACGTAGGTTTAAATTCTCAAATATTATTGTAAAAGCTTTAGAGTACTCATCCTGGTTTTAGGGACCAAGATCAATATAAGGAAGGGTATAAATTATAATGTGGATTCCTGCATTCAGCAGGGGGTTGGACTTGATGGTCTAATAGGCCCCTTCCAACTCTACTATTCTATGATTCTATTATTACTCTATGAACCCATTAGAAGAATCAGGAATACTGAGAAATTATATTAAATATGACCCAAGTTTTTCAAGGAAAGTTCCAATAGGAAAAATACACACTGAGAAAAAGGTGCATATTTTAACCTTTAGAACCTCTTCATCAAATAGAGGTGTTTTGTGTGGTTTCTTTAAATTCCATTGCAATTTTGGTTCTCCCAGAGGGTTACCAATCAAATACTGGGTACTCCAGGTTTCACTTTGACTGATCAGCAATTAAGTCAAAACAATTTTGGGGCAAATATATGGCCTAATTCATGACTGGAAGCATTTCATAATAGACATAAGTGGGACCTGCAACAAAATGTTGCAGTATGGAGTGCTCCACTTCAATGTCACAGCCAGCACCCTTGCTTTTTTCTTCTTTTTCAGTCGTAAAGGGGCATTTACACAACATTATAGGCATGAATGGACTATTCACACTTGTAATGTTGCATAAATGTCCCCTTTACAGCTGTCACTTACACAACATTAGATTTGGGAAATCACTGAGCCACAATTTTAATGCAAAATGGCAGCTTGCTATGGCACGGACAGCCACACGGCACTCATCAGGCACTTACCAGGTAGTCCAGCCACTTGTGCAGCAGCAGTGTCTCACTGAGCCCCCAGCAAAACCAGGCATGGGTGAGTCCATCCATCCCAAGAGCATCATAGACATTTAGATTGAGCCTGAATTATGTGTCCTGCATTGGTTAGGAGAGGATGAGAAGTTTGAAGTTGTTTTGCTATCCCTCCTTCATTAATAAGCTGAATGACTCTGGGCACACCTAGATGCAATAAAAGAATTGTATCCTTCATAGTAACTCCATTACACATTCAAGAAAAAGGGTGGTGATGGTAGAATCATGCAGAGGGAGAACACATAATTTTGAGAGAATTTATTCTCAGCCAGCACTGGGAATAAGTTTGTGGAATTTAGCATTTTATTACACAGGTAAAAAGGCTATGTAGCACTCACTAACACCATTTTTATGCATTTCCACAAATGTTACATATTAAACTTGTTAAAATAATAGCCTTCTCCACCAGCCACCCTTACCTCCTCTTTAACTTTCCTGAGAGATTGTTTGAAGACTAGATCCACTACTTCAAGAAAACTATATTAAAAATTGCCAATTTAATATTAAAATAGCAGCTGGGAGCTGAGCTGCTTCACAACTGTCAAAATGCACAAGGCCTCGACTTAGCAATAATGCCACCAATGGAAAGAGACGAACAGATTTCTCGTACTGGAAATGATTTCATGTTGAGTCAGGTAGATTAGACGGTGATGATTTTCAGTATATGCCTGACTCTTACAGCTCACCTCCTGCTAAAAGGAATGGCCAGAAATGGCAAAGGCAGACAGTTTGTTTCTCACTGTCAAAATGACCCATCGGGATATTCTGAGAGTCGCAATTAACAGCTGTCCCTTGCAGTGCCATAGACAGCCTTGTACTGCATGCACAGTGGACTCCTATTGTCTACTCCAAAGTAAGGCTTGTGGTGTCCAATGGGATTTCCTCCCAGGAAAGCCTAATGCTGCAATCCTTTGGTCCCTAGGTGGGCATCCTAGGGGCCATCAGATAAGTTTGATCCCCTGCTTCCAAGGGCGGAAAGACCAATCCATCATTAGAAGGGGAGATTGCAGCATGGAACCCCTGTTCCCAGCAGTTGTGGGATCCTTCACTCCCAGTCACAGCAGAGAGGGGAGAAGGGAGGCATGCCTGGACAGATGGTAGATCTGTAGGATCCACAGCCCAGTCCCAAGTTGGGGTCGATGAATTCTCTCCCATAAAAGAAATGGTTTTTAAAAATGGTTGGAAAGGGAGGGGGAACCACCACCCTTCCCTCAGTTCTGCTGGTTGGAATTACCCCTTAGAGATGGTGCAATCATCCGACAGGGTCTGCAAGGGTAGCGGACCCCTCCGCCTCTGGCCCTCACGGAGCCACTCAGATGCAGGTCCACCCTGGCTTCCGGCATTGTGCCCTTTTCCCACATTGTGTTAATGGCAGCTGCCACTAATGAAGTGGGGGGGGGATGCACACTTCCTGAAGGTTCCAGAAATTGCATACTTCCCCCTGTGCCATTAATGCTGGTTGCCATTAACACAGCAAGGCAAATGCTCAGTGGAGGCTTGTGGGGGCAGGCTGGAGGAGTGGCAGGGCTGAGTGCTTGCAGGGTGAGCGCAGGGTGATTTCAACCACCCCTGTCAGCCCAACAGGGCTTTGGATTCTTTGGAGTCTCCAACGTGATCTTTTCCCTTTTATGTGATGATGCAAGAAGTGCTGAATTAATGTCTCCCCTCCCTTTGGGATATTGTGGAAGGTTAAGAACATAAGAAGTGCCGTGTTAGATGAGACTTAGGCCTTAGCTAGACCTAAGGTTTATCCCGGGATCGTCCCAGGGTCATCCCTGTTCATGTAAATGACACACAAGATATCCCGGGAGCAGGCAGGGACGACCCCGGGACGACCCCGGAATAAACATTAGGTCTAGCTAAGGCCTGAGTGTCAATATAGTCCAGCACTCTCTTCACACAGTGGCCAACCATCCGTTGACCAGGGACAGACAAAGCAGGATATGGTGCAACAGCACCCTCCCACCCATGTTCCCCAGCAAGTGGTGCATATCGGCTTACTGCCTCTGATACTGGAGGTAGCACATAACCATCAGGGCTGATAGTGATTGATAGCCTTCTGCTCCAGGATTTTATCCAACCCCATTTTAAAGCCATCCAAATGAGTGGCCATCACTACATCTTGTGGTAGTGAATTTCATAATTTAACTATGAAGTAGTCCCTTTTATTTGTCCTGAGTCTCCCACCAATCAGATTCATGGGATGAAGTATTTTGAGAGAAGGAGAAAAATGTCTCCCAATTCACATTCCGATCCAAGGTTAAAACAGGCTGCTGCGATGTTGTCAATGGGTGACTGCTGGGGCGAGAAGGCTGCAGCAGAACAGGTGGGGGGATGAATCAGATTACTTACAGTAGCTTATTAAGCTATGCACATAGTTTATTTGTCTGATTGCATGGGAGATAACAGTAGCTTATTTTCAAAATGCGCTACTGTGAGTAGCTTATTATTAACACATCATGGCTTCAAGTGATGTCCAAATGCAGCCAAAGTCGCTGAAGGTGGAACTAACTAGTTTTTATGGGCTACATTGCTGGCTTGGTAATGTTAAGATGCTCTCAAATAGAGATAGGTGAGAATACACTCCATCAAGTACTTTTCAAAATGCATTTACCTGATTCATACCTCCCAGACTGGAACACAACTTTTGGTCAGAAATTCGCACATTGCTGAACTTGCAATGCAATGTAACAAACAAGAAAAAACTGTTTCTTAACATGAGTACGTTTGGAAAATGTGCAAAGAAAAATGCATAGATTTGAACAATACACACAACAGTCCATAACGGTTTCTGTCGGGGAGGGAAATCTGCATGGGAGTGGGAAAAATGAGAACTTTGCTGAAGTCAGACTTCACAGATCCACCTATCTTTACCCTCACACTAGTTCATGCCAATTTAGAGAGATTTCTTATACCTACATCTAGCTATAGGTAAGTCAGATAGGATATGGATGTGTTTATTTAAAAATGATTGCAATCCTATATACAGCTACTCAAAAGCAAGACTCATTGAATTTAATTGTGGTCATTACTAGGTTAGTGGCATAGGGTTGCAGCCTCAGTTGCTACAAAAAAGAAAAGTCCACCATACTATAATATAAACAAATGACATTTGTAAACAAACAAACAGCCCTACGACAAATAAAACAAACAACAAGAAGCCAATAAAATACAAATAGAACATAAATCAATGTTGTGGTCTTTCCTGTTGTTCGTGTCACTTTTCTTTCTTCCTTGTTGGGGTGTTTTGTGCTGTAGGATTGTCCTTTTGCTTCTTTTTGTCTCTTCACTGTTTTTAACTTTTGTAAACCTCTGAGAGCACATCGGCTATGGGGCGTAATATAAATTTTATAAATAAATAAATAAAATAAATAATTTTTAAAAACGTGTAAAAACAAAATAAATATTAAAAGTTTATATTTCCCCTTGGAGCAGATTTTGAGGGCATGTAGTGACTGCAGGGGAAGGACATAAGAACATGCTGGATCCCACCAAGGGTCCATCTAGTCCAGCATTCTTTTCACATAGTGGCCAACCAGCTGTCAATGGGAAACTCACCAGCTGGAAATGAGTGAAACAGCACACCTCTGCCCATGTTCCTGAACAACCGGTATACATAGTAGCCTCTGATTCTGAAGGTAGCACATCGCTATCAGGACTAGTAGCCATTGATAGCCTTCTCCTCCAGGAATTTGTCTAACCTCCTTCAAAAGCTTTCAAAAACTGGTGGACATCATTACATCCTGTGGCAGTGAATTCCATATTTTAACTATGGGCTGTGTGAAGAAATACTTCCTTTTATCTTCCCTGAATCTCCCACCAGTCCACTTCATGGGATGATCCTGTGTTCTAATATTATGAGACCAGGGCCTTAGCTAGACCTACCTGATAGTCTGCGACGGAGGAGGGAAGCTCTCACATTGTGATTAACGTGAGATCCCTCCTCCGTTTACATGTGAAGCGCGATGACCTCAGGAGGAGAGGCGTCGCACCCACCACATTTTAAAGAGGAAGGAGCGCATGAATGCTTGTGCGCTAAAGGTAAGGTT
Organism: Elgaria multicarinata webbii; assembly: GCF_023053635.1. Taxonomy (NCBI): domain Eukaryota; kingdom Metazoa; phylum Chordata; class Lepidosauria; order Squamata; family Anguidae; genus Elgaria; species Elgaria multicarinata. The sequence goes on along the minus strand of NC_086172.1, from coordinate 153,871,125 downwards.
TTTTTTATTTTAATTACTTTTCCCGCTCCCCCCACCCTACCCCCAATGGGCGCAGCACTCCTGAGGAGCTCTGCACACCGTGCGCAGCTCCCGGCTCTGCGGCAACAGGCCACACATTCCACAGTCTCGGGCTCAGCCTGGGATCGTGGATAAAGCAGGCCCAAAGGGGAGGGTGAGATCCCGGGATCCCCTGTGTGTCATGTGGAGGCACTGGGATGATCCCAGGGTTCGCCCCAGGATTTCGCCTGGTCTAGTTAAGGCCTAGTTCTGCTTATGAAGCAGTTCCATCAGTGGATTTCTCTCTCACAACCTGGAGGTCCCATATCGCCATCCTGATGAATACCCACTGGTAGATGTATCCTTCATGGATTCATCTAATCCTCTTTGAAGACCATTTAAGCCACCATATCTCATGGCAGACAAATACCATAATGTTAATTATGTCCTATCAATCAGGAAAGAAGTAGTGATCGAGAAAAGAGTTCCTCTGAGCATGTACAGTAAGCTTATTCTTCACCAACTTCCTTCCACACATCATTGATTACGGTTTCCAAGTCAGAATGTCCTGAACATGGGCATCAAACTTTCTGGAAATGAAACAGAAAAAGAAATGGATTTCTAAAACGTTCCTAGCAAACCCTGTCTTTTTAAGCATATATAAGAAAATAGTTAACATATATAAAAAAATAGTTGTGATGATTCTAAAAATTCTGTTACAAAAGATCTAGAAGCCAGAGCAGGGGAGGGGAGTGGGTGCGGTTGCAGTCAAACTTAAGCAAATATTCACTTTTGCTTTGTGGTTTGGAAGAGTCACCGAACATCAAGATCAGAAGTTAAAAGAAAATCCTTTTTTTCAGGACTTCTCTTTAATTTCTTTCAGGAAGTTTCCTTAATTAAGATGGGGGATGCAGAGAGGGGAAGCACCTAAGACATATTTTCCAATTATGTCTGATGTAATTGTTCTTCCTGCATGATCTCTCCAGAAATCAGCGCAGGAGGCAAGAGAAGAACAGTGCCATGTGCCTGCTGTTACCTCCGTCTTAATTTTAAATTAGAAGTGACATTTGGAGACCGGAGGCGGGGAGGAGTCCCATCTCCTTCCTCTCTGTGCTTCAAACTTTCTAAAGACAAAGAGCAGTGAAAACTTTGTCACCATTGCCGCTTCTTGCAGAGCTCCATTAATTCTTAGTCATCTGTTTCTCTTCCTTCACTTAGAGCCCATGAATGTGCTGATAGGGAATCAGTCCCAATAGATATTCCCTCTTTGGCGTATGGCCTCATAAGAAGTTACACATTTTGGATTTAACGAGGCTGAGAAAATAGCATGAACTTAAATAAAAAAGGTGACAATTTGCGCCCATACCTGGAAGAAAGAGGCATGGCACAGGTTTGGGGTTGGTTTGTTTTTTGCAAGCACAATCCTATGAATGTTTGGACAAAAAAACAAGGCATACAACTACCAGAATGCTTCAGCCATCATGCTTAGGATTGCACCCTTACTTTGTTAGTAAGGGGCCAGTTTATCTGAAGGATTGCTTCCTCCCATATGTTCCTGCCCAGACCCTAAGATCATGCTCATAGGTCCTTCTCCAAAAGCTCCTTCCAAAGAAAGTGAGACAGGTGGCTACCAGGAAGAGGGGCTTTTCTGTTCTGGCATGAGCTCCCTAGAGAGGTTCGCCTGGCACCCACATTGTACTCTTTCTAGTGCCAGGTGAAGACCTTTTAATTTTTCCAACATTTTAGCAATTTACTACCCTAGTCTTCTAACTCTGCTATTTTAACTCTGTATTTTAAATCTTTGCACTCCAGTTCACTTTTATTCTGGTTGTGCTTCCGTATTGTGGTTTTAAGCTTTCACGTTATATTTTATGCTGTACTAACAGTTTTAACTTTTGTGAATTGCCCAGAGAGCTTTGATTATTGGGCAGTATAGAAATAAATAAATAAATTATAAGTTCTTCAGGAAAATATCTACCACCTGAGTGGTAAACAACTGAGATAAGGATCATGTCTGAGATAAGGATCACTTGCAGATTTAGGATCACTTGCAGATTTGCACACTTCCGGCCAGCTGGCCACACCTTTTAGTTGAGGGAGACCCTCCTGACTCACTATCCCCCCTGCAAGCCCTAGAACTTTGGGTATGAGCCCCAGGCCAGCCTCGAAAAGAGTCCTTTCCCTGTTCCCCAGTTCCCACAACTCTTATTGACAACCCTCAGGAATCGCCTTTTGCCATCAAAGTGCCCCAGAGAATTCACCAATGAGTGACTTGTTCAACTGATTTCCCACACTGCCCTTTTGTGTATTTCCTGACATCTCCTTTGACTCCCTATTTGGATCAGTGTAGGGTGGGCAAAAATCCCTGCATCCCAGTTCCAAACAAATTAACAGGTAAAAACAGGTAAACAATTCTTACTTTGCCCCTAAATGATCCATCTCACCAACATGGGGCCCATTCAGAAAACACTTTAAACCATGGCTTTAACCATGGTGAATAAGGCTTTTTGCTTTATTCACCATGGTTAAAGCCATGGTTTAAGGTGTCTTCTGAATGGGGCCATTGTATCCCACAGGATGGCAGGGTAGATGCTATGGAGAACTACAAAGGAAGAACTCGAGGAGCAGCAGCCATATAAGCCATAGCCCCACTCTCTCTCTCTCTCTCTCTCTGCTAGCCACAGTGCTGACACTGCACTCTTCTGCACATTCTTCCTCTTCTCTTACCATCCCTGGGAGTGGATGCAATTGCACTAATCTCTGTTCAAATGCACTGATAATTTACAGAGCTCTGAAATGCAAATGTTCTGAATACTTTAAACTGAAATGCTTACATTTAGCACAGCGTGATGGAGCAGGGGGAAATCTCTTTTTGAAAATGCTTAAATACAGACATTATGGATTACCAATCAATCTAATTCATGATGTGAATGAGAGATTGAAAGCACAAGACTATACATGTCTAGCCTGAAATAAGTCCCATTGAGATTAATGTGGCTTACTCCTATGGAGCTGGGTATAGAATTGCATCCCTATGATGCTAAGATCAGTTGTGGCCAGTGAAGTGGTTTACAAAGAGCAAAGACAGGGCATATATGTCGATTCACCACCAAAACAGGCAACGAAGAATTTTGAGGAGAATTTCTAGGAGCAAATACCTTTCAGCTCTAGGTAAAATCTAAATTAATTCTATGTGCAGCTATCTGACTTGACATGAAGAAGCCCAGACCATCAACTACACAAGGGACCACCAACAGCCTGACTATTGGGGGCAATCCCTTTTTAGGTCTATGCACCCCAAGGTCAGGCAAAAGTGGAAAATCCCAAAGTTCATATCATCCAGAAAAGGCTTTCAATCAGCTGAAAATAACTGTTTTCTGGAATTTGTTTTTTTTTTTTTGTAACTAATGATGCTGGTGGATTTTCATACTTAGTCTTTTCATTTGTTCAAACTCATCCATTAATAATGCTCACCTTTGTAGCCAGCCTGGACAAATGTTTTACACATTCACTGTTATGTTCAGAATTGATTTGAGAGCTTTGGAAAATACAGTCTGCATCTAAACAATGGCCCTCCTGTGCATGCGCTGTGTTGGTTTAGTCTTTGAATCATCCAGTGCAACTAGCACTGCTTCCCTCATCATTGTTGCCACTACAGCTCTGGCTCCACGAGAAGGAGGAGGAGGAGGACTCTAGACTACATCTTCTTTCCTCCATATTCCAGCAATCAGTAAACATCACATGACATCACACAAGCAAACCACTTGAAAACAGCCACTCAGGAAGGGTATGATATCATGATATCACATAACATGATATCACATGATCTCATGCTGCACTAGGTGTGGGTGAACTACCTGTGTTTTTCCAAGGCTGGGCTTTGCCCGCCCACATGCCACTTCCTGCCACCATTGACACAATGTGGGAGTGTGCAATTTCAGGAGCCTTCATAAATTGTGTACTTCCTCCCTGCACCAATGGCAGTCTTGAAGGCCAAAGCCTCCCAAAATTGTCCACTTCTCCCATTGCATCAATGGCAGCCACCACTGATGCAGGAAGGGTAAGTGCCTACTCCAAGGGAAGCTCGGAGGATGGCAACAAGGGAGAGGGCCTTTTCGGTGGTTGCCCCCCGACTGTGGAATGATCTCCCCGATGAGGCTCGCCTGGCGCCAACATTGTTATCTTTTCGGCGCCAGGTCAAGACTTTTCTCTTCTCCCAGGCATTTTTAACAGCATTTTAACAGCATTTAACAACGTTAAGTTTGTTTTTAATGGACCCCACAATTGTTGTTTTTAAATGGATACTGTTGTTTTTATACTGTTTTTATGTGTGTGTGTTGTTGTTGTTTTTTAAATTGTATACTTTTAATGTTTACTATTTTTAAATGTTGTAAACCGCCCAGAGAGCTTCGGCTGTGGGGCGATATATAAATGTAATTAAATAAATAAATAAATAAATAAATAAATAAGTGTGCAATTTCAGTGTGCGGGCAGATGGCTGCCACATGCTCACTAGGGCCTTTTGTGCACTCAGGCAGGGGGCCGTGCTTGTGCCAGGTCTTGGGGGCTGGATACAGGGGTGGGTTCTGCCAGAATCCTGGACCCAGTCAAACGCTAGCAGCATCCCTCCTTACATTACAAGTTTCCAAAGTACAGCTCCTAAGATGTATTTTGATAATGTGCATGTGCAAAAATGTGTATACATGGAATGAGATCTCGAATTATTATTATTATTATTATTTATTTATTTATTTATTTATTTATTTATTTATTTATATAGCACCATCAATGTACACATTAATGTGTGGATGAATATGTCACTTTCTGAGTAAATAACAAATTCATTTGGGGCAAGTTCACCTGGAACTATTGGCAAATCATGTTTGCATGTTTCAGTGTGTTGTTGTTTTCATTGTTGTTGTTGTTACAAAATGGAAACTGCCTTGGTTGCTTTGTCAGAAAGGCAGTACAGAAATGTATGAAATAAATAAATATTCCTTCCCCCTTGCTTTGGAATATGCCCTCAAAATGGTTCTGGAGATCTCTCCAAAGATTAAGGCAGCATTGGACATCATTCTTACCCACTTTCATTGAAACTTTTTTTAATGAATAACTACATGGCTCTCTCCTCACACCGCCTGCCCTCTTTGTTGGCTTTGTGTCAAGTTCTGGCCCATCCACTCTTTTTCCTTACAAATGCTTTACAAAATTTGACTGACAATTTCCTCTGCTTTGTTATCCAATTTCAGCCTGTGACAGAGCCACATATAAACTCCTGAAAGAGAATGGTGGTGTCAGCTATCGAAATGGATACCGGCAGCACCACGTCATCAGAAAAGATGTTTTACAAGTGCTGCCATACCTGCTAATGGCTAATAACTGAAAACACATCTCGGATAATCTCTGCCATTCCAAGAAGATATAAAATGATGGCCATGGGGAAAGTGTGTGCATGTGAGGGGAGAGATTTATATTATTCAGCATGCCCCTATTTGCTTTCAAACTAGGGTTTTTAGGTGCATTTCACAGGGATACAGGGAATATTTATGATTTTCTGCTTCTGAGGGAATGCCCAGCCCCACTCCCTTAGAGAAAGAGCTTCCATTCAAGAAGGGGAGTTGTACTCTTAGAAGAAATGCAAGCAACTAGTCCAATGTAGGTGTTACTCACATGATGACAAATACAATTACAAAAGAGGCAGTGGGAGTCATAACCCCCCCCCCCAATGTTGTGCTACTACTCCCAGCCCATCATGCTCTTCAACATTTTTATTAATGAGTTGGATGAGGAGGTGCAGTGGATGCTTATCAAATCTGCAGATGACACAAAATTGGGTGGGATAGCTAATACCCTGGAAGACAGAAACAAACTTCAAAGTGATCTTGATAGGCTGGAGTGCTGGGCTGAAAACAACAGAATGAAATTTAATAGGGATAAATGCCAAGTTCTACACCTAGGTAAAAGGAACCAAATGAACAGTTACAAGATGGGGGATACTTGGCTCAGCAACACTACCAATGAGAAGGATCTTGGAACTGTTGTAGATCACAAGTTGAATATGAGCAAACAATGTGATGTGGCTGCAAAAAAAGCAAATGTTATTTTGGGCTGCATTAATAGAAGTATAGCTTCCAAACCACGTGAGGTACTAGTTCCCCTCTATTCAGCACTGGTCAGGCCTCATCTTGAGTACTACGTCCAGTTCTGGGCACCACACTTCAAGAAGGATGCAGACCAGCGGGAGGGGGGTTCAGAGGAGGGCAGTGACAATGATCAGGGGTCTGGAAACAAAGCCCTATGTGGAGAGACTGAAAGAACTGGGCAGTGTGAGGTGGAGAGCCAGCATGGTGTGGTGGCTAAAGTGTTGGACTGGGAGCTGGGAGATCCAGGTTCTAGTCCCCACTCAGCCATTGAAACCCACCAGGTAACTTTGGGCCACTCACAGACTCTCAGCCCAACCTACCTCACAGAGTGGTTGTGAGGATAACATGGAGAGAAGGAGGATTATGTACACTGCCTTGGGTTCCTTGGAGGAAAAAGGGAGGGATATAAATGCAATAATAAATAAATAAATAAATAAATAAATGTTTAGCCTTGAGAAGAGAAGACTGAGGGGAGCCGTGATAGAACTCTTCAAATACTTGAAAGGTTGTCACACAGATGAGGACCAGGATCTCTTCTCGATCATCCCAGAGTGCAGGACACGGAATAATGAGCTCATGTTACAGGAAGCCAGCTGGACATCAGGAAAAACTTCCTGACTGTTAGAGCAGTATGACAATGGAACCAGTTACCTAGGGAGGTTGTGGGCTCTCTCACACTAAAGGCATTCAAGAGGCAGCTGGACAACCATATGTCAGGGATGATTAAGGTGGATTCCTGCATTGAGCAGGGGGTTGGACTCAATCACCTTATAGGCCCCTTCCAACTCTACTATTCCATGATTCTATGCATTAAGGTATGATTTCTGCAGTGGGGAGCCTTTTCTACCCATGCAATCTAGAACCCCAAAATTTAGACCATCACATGAATAACACCTGCATCGGGGCTATTGACTGTTGCACTTGCAAATAAGCCTCCTGAGCAGGTGAAAATGTTATAATGATAATTTATTTATTTATTTATTTATTTATTACATTTTTATACTGCCCAATAGCTGAAGCTCTCTGGGCAGTTCACAAAAATTAAAACCATGAAGAACATAATAAAACAACCAACAATCTAAAAACACAAATACAAAATACAGTATAAAAAGCACAACCAGGATAAAACCATGCAGCAGAAGTTGATACAAGATTAAAATACAGAATTAAAACAGTAAAATTTAAATGTAAGTTAAATTAGTTGTTAAAATAATGAGAGAATAAAAAGGTCTTCAGCTGGCGATGAAAGGAATTCAGTGTATGCGCCAGGCGGACCTCTCTGGGGAGCTCATTCCACAGCCAGGGTGCCACAACAGAGAAAGCCCTCCTCCTAGTAGCCACCTGCCTCACTTCCTTTGGCAGGGGCTCACGGAGAAGGACCCCTGTGGATGATCTTAAGGTCCAGGCAGGTACATATGGGAGGAGGTGTTCCTTCAAATAACCTGGCCCCAAGACGTTTAGGACTTTGAATGTTAATATCAGCAATTTGAATCAGGCCCGGACCTGGACTGGCAGCCAATGAAGTTGTAAAAGGACTTCATTATTTTTCAGTCTAAAAATAAAAAAGAAGGCAGTGCTTGGTTTCTTAGCCTATTGTGCAATTACTAATTAGAGAGGTGTTTGTGCTTTTGAATAAGAAACTTAATGTACAATTAACTCAGTCGCAGATAACAATACACCTGTGATGCCTAACAATGATTTGGAGGTGTGTAGTAATAATCACATACCTGCTCTTGCAGATAAGTATCCTAAATGTGTGATTAATTTGTGAAGGAAGGATTTTTTTAAAAAAAAAATTATTAAAACTTGTATATCCTGACCTATATCACTGGGATCTCACAGTGGTCTACAGATAAAATCAGAACAATGTAAACATAAATATACATGGCTAAAAAGTATTAAATTGTTAAAGAATGAAAAGCAGTAGAAAAAAAATTAAAAGCTATGAAAACAATTTATTAATTAATTTATTTATTACATTATACCACCCAATAGCCGAAGCTCTCTGGGCTGTTCACAAAAATTAAAGCCATGAAATGCATAATAAAACAACCAACTGAAACTATGTGTGACGATGGAAAATTTAACCTTGAAAGCCTTTGATAAAGAGCCATGTTTTAACTTGGTGCCAAAATGAAGCCAGAGTTGGCACCAGTCAGGCCTCCAAGGGAAGAGTATTCCCCAACCGGGGTGCCACAGGAGAGAAAGCCCTTTCCCATGCCCCACTATAATGTATGTCTCACATTGGTGGGATCCAAAGAAAGGCTCCTCCAATAGATCTCAAATCTCAGGCAGGCGTGTATAGGAGGAGACGTTCCCACAAGTACCAAGGTCCCTATTCGTTTAGGGCTTTAAAAGTCATTGCTGACACCTTGAATTCCGACAACGTATCTACATTCTACATATTCCTGACATGCTAGTTTTCTATGTGTAGGATTATGATTATGATTATGATTTATTGCTATTATTTATTTATTTATTATTTTCATGAAGCAGCATTACATCATATTAAGAATTCAGCCTCTCTCTCTCTCTCCCCCCCCCATGAGTGCGTGCACACACACACACACACTGATTTAATGCTCTCTTATGAAAAATAATAATCCAGCATTAGGCAACTGTAATGTCAAGGAGTGCAAACTGATGATAGGTAGACTAGATTAGACAACAAAGTTAAAATGTTTGTGCTTTCTGAAATCAATAGCCTTATGCACATTTATGAAACAGTGACTATTGGCATATCCACACTTGAATAATGACTTGTGGCCTTTGATAAACATGTGCAGCTCCCTTGTGGCTTGCAAGATCTTTTCTATTCACGTAAGTGGAGTGGGATTGCTGAGCAACACCTCCATTCACAGACTCTATGTAGAGAATCTTAGCATCCATTGCGATGTGCAAGCTGAACATTCGGACAGAAATTTTTTTTCCTCCTGAAAAGTTATCTAGCAGTTTAATAGCCAATGACATATTCCTATTGATAATGCCTTTCTCCAAGACTTTCTATCTAAGGATCAACTGTAAGGTTTTATGAAGATAGCCTCCTCTCTCCACAAAAATCTATATAATTCTCCCTTTAGACCTGTCTACAGTTAATCTGAAATAAAGGTTAACGCTGAAGAGCCAGTTCCATAATATTATTTATACAGTGAAGTCGAACTCTGAATGAAACACACTTGTAAAAACAACGGTGGCCTTTTCCTTGTGCAACGTAGGATGTGGTCAATCACTTGGCAATTCAATTTTGGCACATCATGAACTATTTATTTGTTAAGTCCAGTTCTCGAGGCTGCTGAAGTCCTGGGAGATTTTTTTCTTTTTCTTTTTCTTCCTTCCCTTGCCCCTCCCCTCCATTTTTCTCCTCTCGTTCCTGGAAACTATTAGAGAACCTAATGTTTATTTCGCACTCCAACCAGTACCATTGTATTGATAAATATTTAAAGACGCTGTAGCTCCATCAATACAATGCCCTATGTCTTCTTTAAAAGGTGTTTTATTACTGAGCAAGTGTACTGCGGTCAATGAAAGAAGAAGAAGGAAAACCACTTTGTGCTCTGAGATGACATCCAATTCAATTTCAGTTGGGAGAGAAGAAAAAAGGATGGGGAAAACAAACTCATCAATTTACAATGCAAACAAATCTATATGGGGTTGCTTGAACACCGGGGTCATCATCTTGGTGTCAGAAAGGACATGGACTACAGGAAATAAAAAAGCATTAAGAATGTAATAGGGATATGTGTTACATCTTTAGATCCAATCTGATCCAGCTGCAGCTCTACTTTGGATATGAGATATGAATGTATCCATCAAGTATACTGAAGATAGTGTGGCCAGTTATATATCGCACACACAGAAACAAAGAGGACAAAAGTGGACGCTGCTGAATTTCCCTGGACCCCCTGGCTCAGCTTTCATTTGTGAGCTCAGCTGTGGGCTTTTACCGAAATCTGGGAACTTTCTCAGTTGTTGTTTTTAAATCACCATTTACACACATTGTGACTGCAACTTGCATAATTTATGCATTTCCCCCCCCCTCCGTTACCTGCTTAATTCACAAAAATTGCATCCGCAATATGCATAATTGGCCTCTGAGATCTTCTGAGATTTTATTGGTTATTCTATGACCAATAGAATGGCACCAGGTAACAGCAGATAAGGAGGCCTTCTCTCCCTTTGGGACACCCTCCCACACATTGTTTGAAAGGCAGAAATTGTGGCAAGCTTTAAACACTTGTATTTGTTTACAGAGGTCTTCCCTGACTTGTAACAGATTATGACACTGCTGCATTTTGTGATTGTCTTGCTGTAACGTCTTAAATTATTTATTGTTTTTATTGTTCTTAAACTGTTTTGACACTGTTTTTATACTGTATTTTCTGTCTATTGTGAACTGCTGAAAGGCTTTAGGATATTATGTGGTATAAAAGTAGCATAACATAAATAAATTCAAGGCAGAAAGAACTAGAGGTGTGTTTTTTTAAAAAAAATGAATGCAGGAGAAGGTGAAACTGATAGATTCATTGATCGCTACTTTGAAGTCTGTTTTGTGTCATCTCAACGATTTTATTCCATGCCTCATCAGTTGGTCAGCCCTTCTTTCCCCTTGTTTCATGTTTAAATTTTGCCCTTTGGAATGGTCTTTCTAAAAAAAGCTTGAAAAGCTCCAGTCAGAGCACAGAAAATAATATCATGTGTGATCAGTCACATAAAACAAGTACTGTATATTAAAAAAAAATACACCAAAGTCAAAGAGTCAGGAGTTCATGTGCAATATATTTTATACTGGGCACAAGGGATTTTCATAACAGCAGCTGTGGTCAGGAATGGTATGTTTTGAGTTTACTGTATGAACTGTAAGGGAAACCTTGCAAAAATAGGGTGAATTAATCAATCTATCATTACTGTGGTGTTTTTTTTTCCAGGCACATAACCTAATCGGGTGTATTTTGAATTGTATGGAACTCAGTAAATTTGTAGAGAGCTTGACCCTTTACATTGGATTACAGGTGGTCATTGTGGATTTGGAGTAGCATCTAACAGGACACTTAGCATTTAAAAAAGCAATAAAGACTGATCTATTCTGGCAGGCCTACGCAGGGAAATTTTAGAATGTTTTTAGGATGTTGTAAATGTTTTAATCATGTATACTATGTTTTTAATCAGTTTTTAAGTGTTTTATATTCACTGTTGTACCCCGCCTCAATCCAAGTGGATAGGTGGGTAAGAAATTATTATTATTATTATTATTATTATTATTATTATTATTATTATTATTATTATTCCCTGCCAATTCTCTTGCCCCCGCCCCATTCCTGTCCACAAGTGGTGTTCAATGTTTGTGGAACAGAAGTTTAGTGTTTCTGGAGGCAACCGGAAATGAATAGAAATGCTCGTTTCTGGATCAGGGCAGGTTGGGGGTATTCACGTAATGGAGCTCTGGGCCAGATCTATACCTTGTGTCAAATCATTACTAATGTGGAATAAAAAGCAGGATATAACACTATGAAAGCAATTCATGGAATGTGGAATGCGCCCCAACCATTATCAGTGCACTTCAATACCGCTTTAAAGCAGTAGTGTAGATCTAGTCCAGCAGACCTGTCCCAACACAGAAAAGAGCATTTCTGCTCTTTTGGGTGCTTTCCCTGGGAAGCGTTAAATCTCTGTTGTGCCTATTGAGTCTCACTTGCACAATGGAATCAGCAGGTCCCACCGTTTGCACAACAGAATCTGTGAGGTACATAGTTCAGAAAGGTGACCTCATATTAGAACAGTGGTTTCCAAACAATGTTCATATTTAAACCGGATTTGGACTGGATGGCCCTTCAGATATAGAAAACCTTAAAATGCAGGAGTATTCTCCTTCCGAAAGAGGAATATCCTCTTTAAAGTTAGAAACATGGATATCCTTAATGGGATGAATACAAGATCAAGTGATTACAGAACCCAGAACTACTTATAAAACATATAGCTACCCCCAAAACTCAACAATTGTTCATCTAACACCCCCCCTCCATAAGATCTAGGTTACTGATGCCTTGGTAACATCCAATATGGGCTGCCTCAATGTGCTGTGCAGAGGGCTTCATTTTGAAAGCTGATCAGAGACCAGTTAGTACAAGATATAGCAGCTGGAATTATACAAACAGAACATATATCACTATTGTAATGATTCCATTAGCTTGTTCATTTCTGGACACTCAGCAGTATTCAATGGAGACCACCCATTAGTGGCCAGTCCAGCTGATCCCTGGCCTCAAGTAGCACCCATCACTTGTAGAACAGAGATTTAGGATTTCTGGAGGCAACCCAAAATGAGCAGAAATACTTATTTTTGGTATGAGGCAGGCTAGCCAAGCTTACATAAGGGAGCTCCACCATCCTGCCCCATTCCAGAAATTAGCTTTTCTTGCCCCCAGAAGTGCTAAATCTCTGTTCCACAAGCAGTGGGTGCCAGTTACCAAAGGGAATCGGTGTTGGTTCCCACTCATGGTTGGGCAGCATTGGATATTGCCTACTAGTCCAAAGTGTGGATTTTAACTTGCAAAGCCTGGGGGCAGGGCGTGAAGAGCCACACTGAAATCAGTGGGGCTTACCTCTGAGCAGACAGTATAGGATTGTACAGTTTGTGTTTTAAAAGTCTTCCCTATTAGTATGTATATATTGCTGCTTTTCCAGTGATTTATTGGCTGTAATATATATATATATATATATATATATATATATATATATATGTGTGTGTGTGTGTGTGTGTGTGTGTGTGTGTGTGTGTGTGTGTGTTCTCATTATTCTGTTTTGTAGTAAGCTGTCTTGGAAATGGTTATTGTTGTTATGTCCAAACTGCTACAACCTGTGGTTAATTTTAATTATGGCTTGCCAGGACATGCCAGCTGCAAACCATGGTTAATGATCCTGGCTGTTTTCATAATATACCTTTCAGGTATATTTTATTTAGATTATAACTTGTTTCCAATTGCTCCACACTCTTGGTTATGCTGGATATGGCTGATGGAAGATGCAATCCAACAATGTCTGGAGAGCCAGACATTTCCCACTATTGGAACATTAGTTGTCATTAGTTGACATTAACAGTATGCCTGGGTTCAGACATAACAACAAATGGTGGTTAGTGGAAAATAAGAACAAATGCTTCTTATCTCCTCCCCATGACTATGCTAGGAGATTTGAGGTGTGGGGGGGAATACAGAAGCCCAAGTCTTGTGCATGTAACTCTAAGCTATGGTTTAGCATTATGTATGGACCAGACAAATGTGGTGTTATTTATTTATTTTCAATATTTATATACTGCTCCCCATTCAAAATTTACGAGTGATGTACAAGATAAAATAAAATAAAAACAGAATAAAACACTTTAAAATAGATTTTAAAAGAAGCAAAATGTGCAGTGGACCATGGCTGGTCATTAAGGAAAGGCTTCCTGGAATAATGATGTTTTCAGGAGGCGCTGAAAGAAATACAAAGTTGGCGTCTGCCTGACCTCCAGAGGCAGGGAATTCCATTGGAGGGGGACTACCATGCTGAAGGCTCTTCTCTTGGTGGACTCCAATTGGAGGATGGGTCTATTTGGAACCACCAGGAGCATGCCCTCGGATGACCTCAGTGACTGGGCAGGTTGGTAGGGGAGAAGGCACTCTCTCAGGTATCCTGGTCCCAAGTTGTTTAGGGCTTTGTACACAAATACAAGAACCTTAAACCGGACCTGGTGTTACCATTACTATTATTTTGCAGCATTTGTACTTGGGTCTTGTGGGAGTGTATCCCATAATTTAACTATATGCTGTGTGAAGAAGTACTTCCTTTTATTTGTCCCTAATCTCCCACCAATCAGCCAACTAGATGACCCCAAGTTCTAGTATTTTGAGAGAGGGAGAAAAATGTCTCTGTATCCCATTTTCCACACCATGCATAATTTTGTACACCTCTATCCCCTTAGCCTCCTTTTTCCAAGCTGAACTATCCCGGTTGTAACCTTCCCTCATAGGGGAGATGCTCTTGCCCCTTGATCATTTTAGGTGCCTTTTTCTGCACTTTTCCCCAGCTCTACAATATCTTTTTTTTAGTTGTGGTGACCAGAAACAATTACATCTCTCAATAATGGCAAAATAGCTTTATTATGATAGGCCCTCTTAATCATCTTGCCACAGTATTCTGAACCAGCTGGAGTTTCTGCATGGTCCTCAAAGGCAGCCCTATTATTGTCATCTCACCTATATATAACCAAACGATGGGATGTCTGTGGCAAGATCATGTCCTCCCAAGAAGAGTGCAGCTAGTGCACCAAATGAAGTTAGAGAAAGGTTCTTTGTACCATGGATTCAGTCTGTAGTTACAGCCAAATCTAAAGGCACTCCCAAACTGTGAACCTAATCCTGAAATGGTAGTGCCAATTTGAGGATAAGTGTAAGGGATATTTAGTTTCAAATCCCTTCTCAGCCTTGAGGTTCTTTGGGTGGCTTAGGGATGTTCAATGTATATCAACACAAACTGCCTCATGGCGATGTTGCAGACATACCAGAAACAGTAAAACAGTAAAGCAGTAAAGTTCTGTGAATAATAGCATTCCCATCCATCTTCAAGGAATAGACATCAACATAGTTTTAACTTTCCATATTTCCTCAAAGATGGAAATATGGAAAAGTATTTAGCAGCAAACCCCAAGAATCCAAATATTCAGACAGAACTTTTAGGTGTGGTAATTGGCTTCATCATGAAACCTTTGACTACTATCACAGACCCATCCATTTGCAGTACTTGGCACTAAATGATAATCCACTTGAGTGCTTTAACAGTTCAGTTCAGGGTAATGCACTGGAAAGAGTTCATGCACAAATCTCACTGAGATGCCTGGGACCTGTGCAACAGTTCTATTATCTTCCTGCACACGTCTCTCCCAGATCCCCTACCTCTCTCAAATGGGACTTGCACAGGAGAACTGGGTTACACCCACAGCCATCTGCATGTTTAAGCTCTGTGAATTTGTGGTTTTAACAGAAAGATTTGTTCAGCTTTTGTTTCAGCAGAGCTGGAAACTGAAATGCCATGAAAAAAAAATGCCACTAAATATTAAGCAAGAAGTACTGGAAACATTTCAAGGAAGCTTTAATTCACTGTCAGTTGCTATAGATTTCTAAACCAAAGAGATTTGGATACTTCCCAATAACATCCAGGCTAAACCTTCTGAGGGTCACCTGTTGCAATAAATTGTATATGTATATTTGAGAATGAATATGAAGTTGGCAACAGCTGTCAGGAAAATAGAATGAACATATTTTCCAATAAAGTAACTCGCAACACCCGATGATGATGATGATGATGATGATGATGATGATATTGTTATTACTATTATTATTGGAATTTGGATTGTACACATCCACCCTAGATTATTGTCAGTGATTCCTTATGCAGGTGAAAATACCAATATGCTAGTCATTGTGTTTGGAATCATATGATGATGATGATGATGATGATGATAATGTAAAGTATAAGAATAATTTCAAGCTTTAGCCAAGGGGTGCAAAATGTTACTTTGTAATCAGCTCACACAAAATGGAATGCATTTAATGAAAAATAATCATATAGTGTGTGTGTGTGTATATATATAATTTAATTAATGCTGAAATCCTACATTCATTTACCTGGGAGTAAGTCCCACTGAGTCCTTTGGAGTAGACCTGCATCAAATTGCACAGTTAAGTCACATGTTTCAACCAAATGCTTATGTGAAGGGAATTGGCTCTTACCTTGTAAAATATTTTTAATTATACAAAAAGTTCAAGGTTTAGGAGTATTAGATTAGTGGTAGTTCCCTTCAGGTAACCTATAAAGTGCCAAAGCCCTCTGCAAGTGATTGGTTGGGATGTCTAACAAGAGCAATATGTCCCTCATCTGCAACTAAAGGTACAATGCTACACACATCCAGAGTAGATCTACACATAAGTGAATAAAGCTCTTATAAACGTTTTTAATTGCGTTTTCCATCTTATCCCGCCACATGACATTTGGTTTTTATCGTTTTATCACTTACTGTTCCTGTCGTTATATTTTCTGATCATACCCGTATAAGTAGCTGTATTTTCTATAATGTGGACGATTGTGTCTTTAAGAAACATTCCATTATTTTCAAATGCTTTCCCTTAGCCAATCACCTTCCTCAGGGGTGTTTCCTGTGTTTCCTGCCCAAAGTAGCAGCCGTTTTAACTCTTTATTGCCTTATGTTCCTCTTTGCAGCTACAACTTCCCTTCCCCTTTCCATGATCTGCATGTAATGTAAACAATTTAAATTATTATTATTATTATTATTTATTTATATAGCACCATCAATGTACAATGGGATTTGCTTTACAGTAAATTCTGAGAGTGCCTTGGACTGCAAGAAGATCAAACCGGTCCATACTCCAGGAAATAAAGCCAGACTGCTCACTTGAGGGAATGGTATTAAAGGCAAAACTGAAGTACTTTGGCCACATAATGAGAAGACAGGATACCCTGGAGAAGAGGCTGATGCTTGGGAAAGTGGAAGGCAAAAGGAAGAGGGGCCGACCAAGGGCAAGATGGATGGATGATATTCTGGAGGTGACAGACTTGACCTTGGGGGAGCTGGGGGTGGCAACGGCCTACAGAAAGCTCTGGCGTGGGCTGGTCCATGGAGTCACGAAGAGTCGGAAACGACTGAACGAATAAACAACAACAAAAAATCCCCTAACTCTGCTGGAGGCTCCCTGCATGTGTATGGACATTGTTCGATATGTGTTTACTCTGAAGTAAGACTCTCTCTGTTCAATGGGCTTTCCTCAAAGGGAAGCCAGCATGTGATGTAAACAGTTGAAATCAATGGGATTTACTTGAAAGTAATTTCCTAGCCCTGCTGGAGGCTCCCTCCGTCCCTCCCTCCCTCTCGGAGGAAGGGCAATGGATGAAAACAGGAAGTGGGAGGAACAAACCGCACACGGGGGATTTGAGGGAAAAACTATTAAAAATACTTTGTGTGGCCCAGATCAGTGTATATCTATGGACAAATACATGTGCCCGGGGACGTATAAAATCGTAATAAAACAATACGTTTAATGACTCAAAAAACGACGTTTTATATATGTATGTAAATCTAGTCTTAGACAGGGGGGAAATGTCCTACACATAACAGCAGTGGCAGCTGGGGAATGCAGGTAGTTGCAGAAATGCCCCCTTCCATGCTCGGCTTGCCTGTGCAGGGGAGGCCAGTTGCGGGTGGGGGTGAGCGAGATGAGGCACTGAGGCTCACCATTGGCGGGCCTCCAAATGGTGCCACTGGGAGGGGAGGGGACTGTGAGGCCTATTAATGCCCTGCTCGCCCCTCCCCGGCCTCTTTCTTGCTGCGCATCTCCCTCCCTCCCTCCCTGTAGACAGTGTGGGTTTGCTGGTTGCCCTTTCCGGGGGCCAAGTAGGATTTTTTTGCTCATAATCTAAAGCGGTTATGAGTTTTTTCGCCTACTTCACACTGTAAGACAATGGGGGAGTATTAATTAGGTTGTTTTGGCTCTTTCAATTTGGTCACATTTGTGGTAGGCAGGTAGGAGCGGGCATCTGGAACTTGGTTTCTTATTGGTGGGCATTCACAGGCACCATTTGTTGGTGATGGGTAATTCCAAGGCCCACAACTGGGAACCCAGCAGTGCCAGTTGGGTAATAAGGCTTATCTTTGAGGCCAACCCTCCTCACCCACTCAGAGCCCAGTGGCATGGGTGGGGTGACACCCGAAGGCTTCCCTACCCCAAGAGGGGTAAGCCTGTGAGGTGGCGAAGTGATAAGCGCCACTTCACAGGCTGTGAATGGTTTGCCCGATCCTTTACAATGGCCTGAGGCTTGGTCAAACAATGATGCCTGCTTAGGCCTTTACTTCTCTTGCAGATCTTAATAAATGTGGTCCATATTTAATACCATTAAATCTCTCGACTCATTATTTCTCACCCTACACCTCTGCAACTTTTCTGCTTAAACATGCATAGGATTGCACTTTAAAAAATTTTTTATCTGTTTGTTTGTAGGTTTATCTCACACTTTTCACTATTGAGGGAGGGAGGAACTTAATTGAGTGGCTTAATCTAAAATTGAGGGTTGGAGGGAGCTTTCCAGGACTTACCATCAAGGTTATTTGTACTATTAAGGAATGCTTCAGTTTTGTTTGCTTTTCAATAACTGAACATACGTGATAGGAAAGTTGAGTAAAGCATTATGGAGGATTTCTTCTCTGCAGCACTGCCACTGCGTATGGGGGGAACGGATCCATCACTGGGCAATTGTACCTATGGAGTTTCTTTTTTCCAGCAAATGCTTATATTTCAGCGCCTAAGGAACTCTCTGCCACTACAACACAGAGTTCCATAAGCTGATCCTTTTCTGCATTAGCCAGTTATGCAAGAGTATTGTAAAACCTCCTAGTAGCTAGTATAGGAGGCCTAGGCATGAGACGGGTACTTGGGGCAAAATGAACTGTTAAACAAACAAACAAATTCTTAGGGCAGTTTCCTGGCTCCGTCCTCCTGATCTTGACCAGCCACATATAGTTTTTCCACTGAGAAGGAATAGCTCAGTATTAAGGCCTCAGCTATTCACTTTCTCCTGAGCTTTCTCCTGTCCTTCTATATAACAACAGCCACCAACCAGCAGACCTTCTCCCTGCCTGACTCTTCACAGACTAACTACCCCAGTCTGTCAACTCCTTAGCCACTCAACTTCCTAACCACACTTTTCCACGTACCTAGAATCCCCAGCCAATCAGAATCTAATTTAACTGAACCAGGCCCCATCTAACAATATTCAGTGTGACTGCCCCTCTCTATGCCTTCAGAGTGTCACTAAGCAATGACTACACAGGCCTTTGCAGTAACAAAACAAGGCCCCAATGTAGTCAGGTACATTGTAGCCTCACAAAGGCCTCACATTACATAATGACAACAGTTATATACGGGGCACTTATTCACAAGTGTTTTGCATTATTTTGTATTATATTGTTTCCCCTGACTTTCATATTATTTCCTAACTTTATTTGGTCAAGGACATTCACTCCCCCACAAACATAATTGTGGCTTTGTTGCTGTTTGTTTATGTGTTGAAAGAAGAATACAATACACTACAAGAAGAAATTATATGGCCATTATGAGTATATGAAGCTGCCTTATACCGAATCAAATTTTTGGTTCATCTAGCCCAGTGCTATCATCTACTGTCATGCAATGATTCTCCAAGGTCTCTTTAATATCATTTCTACCCATGATCAAGTGCATGTGCCAGCAATGGGACCAGTGACCTTTGGCGGGGGAATGCATGTGTTCTTCCCCCGAACCTAGTATTACCTAGTATTACCTAATATTCCTGAGCAATGTATCAATAGGCAGCAGCCTTAAAAGGATTTGGAGGAAAGCAATGGAAGCCTAAATGGGATAATGAAAAGGTACATGGCTAAGCATAGAGGGGAAGCTCTAAAGGAAGATGAAAGGCAACTGGGGGAGAAGACAGAATGAAGGCATATAGAGGCTTGAGACCAGAAATACCAAGATATAGTGGGTGGCTTGCAGCATGTGTTGAGATGGGGAGAAGGCATAAACATTAATATATGGCTAGTATTAACAAAGTCTGCTTCATATTTCACTCACATTTCTCTAAATTTACAAAGGGTCTGTAGAATTTGCAAGACACATTCTTTTTCTTCCAATGATCAGGCCATAACTCCTGGTTTCTTTGTCTTCTAACAGCAAATGAAACCAGCCTTTGTACATGGATGCATTTTCCCCCTGGACTGGATTCCAGCTCTTTTTTCACTCAGCCAACCTCCCACCTTCCACTCCATCACCATTGCTGTAAGTTCAACACACAGGTGGTAGATTTACTGGGCTCCCTCTTGGCCCAGAGAATAAATCACCTTTAATTCCTGACACAGGCTTCATCTATCGGGTGC
The DNA here is from genome assembly GCF_023053635.1 of Elgaria multicarinata webbii. Classification (NCBI taxonomy): domain Eukaryota; kingdom Metazoa; phylum Chordata; class Lepidosauria; order Squamata; family Anguidae; genus Elgaria; species Elgaria multicarinata. The sequence goes on along the minus strand of NC_086172.1, from coordinate 153,851,031 downwards.
CACATTTGTTTTATAAAACTGAATTTTCCACTTACTAGGCATTTCTGTGTTCGGTAGTAAGCCAATTCAATCATTTGACGGGCTTGATGAATCCTCCTGAATTCTCTTTTGCTCTGCCTATCAGTGGTAGGGAAAATACTGTTTAAATTACCTCTCTGCAATATAATTTTATCAGAAAGTTTAGTGATCTTTTAGGACAACTCTCCTAGCCAGAAACAGAGGTAGTTCTCCATTGAGTATGGATGTACTAAAGTGTCATTTGGGGTAGTCTTTATTTGGAATTTGCCTATTTGCAACCCCAAAAATGAATGTGGATGGGTGTGTAATTTTCCAGAAGTTTTACAAGCTCCTGAATTTGTAATTATGTTCAAAAAGTGTGCATTTCTTTTCTTTCCTTTTTTTTAAAATGCACACTTTTCACACTTTACTCTATGTGTGTGTGGGGGGGGAAGTGCTATGCCCTTTCAAAAATGTGCAAGGGGGAAAAAACACTCCCATTTTTGTGAACTGCCCAGGGAGCTTCGGCTATTGGGCAGCATAAAAATGCAATAAATTAATAAATAAATTCATGAATGGGAGTTATACAAATTGAGCTCTGAGGTTAAAAACAGGAGAAACCTGATGAAGTGATTGACTCATCCCTACAATTGTGATCTTCTGGCATTCCGATGTTTTTCTAGATATATACTGTATAACTTTCTAAATATTGAGGCAGTAAGCTTGTGTGCAGCAGTTGCTTGGGAACATGGGGGGGAGGATGCTATTGCACCGTGTCCTCCTTTGTTGGTCCATGGTCAACAGCTGGTTGGCCATTGTGTGGACAGAGTGCTGGACTAGATGGACCCTTAGTCTGATCCAGCATGGCACTTTCTTATATACTTATGTTCTTGGGATGCTCATAATATGCTTCCTAGTATGTGTTTAACATAAACACTAATTCATTGCATAGTTACTGCAACATGAAGTGATGGCTTGCATGGATGAATGTGCCATTGCAGATCTAACATCTCAAATAGCATTTTCTCTCCTCTCAACTCACTTTGAATTAAGTCATTTTTCAGCAGTCATTTCAGCTGCAAGTAATCGAATGGGTGGGAGGGTGCTGTTGCACCATGTCCTGCTTGTTAATCCCTGTCCAATGGCTGATTGTCCACTGTGTGAACAGAGTGCTGGGCTAGATGGACCCTTGGTCTGATCCAGCATGGCACTTCTTATTTTCTTATGAGTATTTAGAAATAACTGAAGGGAAATCAAGTGACAATATGCATGTTCAAACAAGCCCTTGGAAGAAGAGAGCAGACAACAAAAGAACAAAAAAGGCAGTATCCTATGTTAACCCCCATACTAATGAATTGGTCGTTAGTACAACATCAACCAGCAGTTCTGAAAACAACTGGAAATCAGTGGAAACCCTAGTTTCTGGAATGGGCCAGGTCAGCAGAGCTAGGAAGTTCCGCTGACATGCCCAGATCCAGAAACAAATGTTTCCAGTCATTTTTGGGTTTGTTTCTAGAATCCTGTTGTACTAGCAGTGGGTCCTGCTGGCTCAACATAACTAGTGGAGGTTCAACAGCAGTGCATGATAATACCCCACTTATTTTACTACAATTTATCAAACAAAGCCTGTCCATTGACTGTGATTGGATGGTTGGCTTGACCCATTAGAGATTATTGTTCTTATATTTGGTATGTGGCCCCTTGAATAATTCTTGGGCTGGGATGGCTTTTTCTAAAAAAAAAAAAAAAAAGCTTCAATTTATTTTGTTGTTTCCTGTCGGGGCAACCTCAACAACAAAGCCATGCTCAGCAACTGTTACTTTAAAGACGTGGTGATTGCTGCAATGTCCAACACAATCCTTCCCTTCTATTGCCAAGACGTGGGGAAGATCCTGAGTTTGCCACAAATGTCATAACATTTCACATCTCCACCCCCAATCCCAGGTTGAATGTTGTTAAGAAAAACCGAACCATCAACACTGCCACATTACCTCTTACTTTGAAGATGAACCCCATTAATATTTGGCTCATCACTAGATGTATGTTCCACTAGATATTTTAAGATGTCCAGATTTTCCCCCCCAAGGTGGCTCACTTTCTTAGAATGAAACAACCAAATCAGTAACAGTATGCTGAAAGTTTCCACCATAGTTTCATAATCTCTCACAGCATATGGCTTGACAGATGTACAGGAAATTCATTTCAGTCTGCAAATCATCAGATCTTTGCTCTGAATGCATGTAGGTTTGGGCTAAAATGAGTAGAGTCAGCTCATGCAGAATGTTCAGGTAGGGCTGGTAAGTGTGGCTTCACACCCTCATTGTACATTATTTCCACATGGTTTGGACAAACATAGGGCTACAATTCCATCTGCGCTATCAGCTGAAATCTTGCATGCTTATAATGACAATCACAGTTGTGAAGGTGATGCAGATGATGGTGATATCTTAGACAACATTCTATTTTTTAAAACAACGACAACATCAAGGTGACTTACATTAGAATTAAAACATACAAAATTTAAAAGAGCTCCAAACAAAATAAAATAACACCACCCCATTTTTTAAAAAATAACCCTAAAACATCAATGCAAGCCTCGACTTAACTGAGTATTAAAGAGTCCATCAGAAGCCTAGAAGAAACTCATAACCTGGCACTTAACCTGGCTCTTAACCAAGGCAGCGTACATAATCCTCCTCCTCCTCTCCATTTTATCCTCACAACAACAACCCTATGAGGTGGGTTGGGCTGAGAGTGTGTGACTGCCCAAAGTCTCCCAGTGGGTCTCCATGGCTGAGTGGGAACTAGAATATCCAAACATCTGTCTTTGCCTTCACCCAGCCACCTTTTATGACAGGTTTCTTCACCCCTCAAACAGGGCACCTCTTCACACTGCTGCATGGCAGGGCCAGCTTTACACACAGAAGCCACATAGTCGAAAACTCAAGGGATGAACCAGCCTCCGATAAAGGCCATAGCTAGATGGGGCGAAATCCTGGGATGATTCCCCGGGATCGTCCCTGTGCATTCAGATGATGCCCAGGGGATCCCAGGATCAGGGAGGGATTATCCCTCCCTTGCCCCAGAACCTCGCCCACCCCTTCACGCCCAGTTTTTCCGCGGTCTTGGGCTGAGCCTGAGACTGCGGAATGTGTGGCTGGGAGCCGCAGTTTGCCCCAGCTCCTGGCAATTCCTCACGAGGAGCTGGGACCTACGCACAGGGCACAGTGCTCCTCAGGAGCACTGCGCCCATCAGGGCTGGGGTGGGAGGAGCAGGGGAGTAATTATTTTTTAAAAAATAACTTACATTTTGCGCACGAGCTTTCATCATGTGCTGCTGGCCCTTTAACTGTAAAAAAAATGACCTCTCTGTCTGAGGTTGTCGCGCGCTGCGTGTAAACAGAGGTTGGATCTTATGATAAAACCATTGCAAGATTTTCAACCCTCCGTCGCAGACTAAGAAGTAAGAGCTTCTAAGAAGTAAGAGCTAAGAAGTAACAGCTAAGGCCAAAGAATCATGGAACTAAGTTGTGTGCTGGCAGTATTGGATTCCTAGTTGCATGTAAACAGCTGCTGCCCTTAGACAAATGTATCATTTCAGCAGAAGACTATTTTTGTTGCTCTTGGTCTCTAAGGAAAAGAGTGAGCCTGTTTAAGGAACAGAGATCTGAACAAATAGTCAATAACCAGCAGAAAGGGATGTCAGCTGATATATCAGTCGGTTGTTGCTCTTCAGTGTCGTTTCATGTGTTCTTTCCCTCTCAGAGGTGGCAGGAACGGCAGTGCTTAGATATCACAAGCTGTGACAGCTTTCAGCTCATGCATTCCACAATAAATACTGAGACATTTTATAAATTCTCCCAAAAGACCATTTCTGCTTTCATCCTGTACTAATCTTGCAGTTTGCAAGCCTGGACATTAGCATGTCTGTCTGTCTGTATTTCTAGTTTTTTGACAAAGCCCAAATACCAAAATGAAGAGGCTCAACATGAAAGTATTTGAATCACCTCCAAAGCGAAGCACCTCTCATCTGCTGTGGGCCAAAAAAATTGTTGTTATGTCCAGGGGTATAGGAGTAATAATCTGAAGTAATAATCTGCTTCCACACAAAATTTAGGAGATGAGTAGTTTATTTTAGTGTTCCTTCTTTGCAGACAGTCTCAGGCAGACCGATCCTTGCCTTGCCAGTCTAGTTATGGAATAGAATAATAATTGCAGTTTGATCATGCATTTATAAGGAAAATATTAGCCTTACGTCCAGGCTCCTCAGCAGACTGGTTGAGAGCAGAGACTGGTCTGCCCTCTTTCAAATCTAGAGTTAACAAAACTATCATTTGATATTGGTGCTGACTAAATGAAATGGCTGATTCTAGACTCCTTAAGAAAGGCTGAAACAACTGAGATGGGGGGGGGGCACGGATGATGATGGGCAAAGATTGGTCACCAAGAAATGAACTTAAATTAAAATGTATTTAGCCTTCTCCTCCAATTTATCTAACTGCTTTTAATGCCATCCAAATTAGTGGCCATCACTACATTTTTGTAGTAGTGAATTCCATAGTTTAATTATGCACCTTTCATCTGTCCTGAATCTCCCCCAATCAGCTTCATGGGAGAGGCCCTTTTTATCTGCCCAGCAGTGAGAGCAGCACAGGATCTACACTACTCTTTATAATGGTTTATAGGGGTGTGCACGGACCCCCCGCTCCGCTTCACTTCCAGATCTGCGATTTGCGAATCGGGCCGCTCCGCCCCACCCCCGCTCCACCTATGTCCGCTCCGCTCGGAGCTCCGGATCTGGATCAGAGATCCATTCCCCCCCACCATAGGCTTGCATTAAGCTAAAACAGTATACAACTTTTTTCTGTTAAAGTTAGAAACCTCAAGTTTGGCACAGTGACACCTCATGGAGGTATACACACCATACCAAGACTCAAGGCAATCCCATCATCCCCTGATTTTTGGGGAATTTATGAAAACCGGGCACCCCATTCACACCCCTTTCCATAGCTCCATCAATTTGCACGTCAAAAATCTCAAACTCACCACCATGAAAGCTTATCCAGGGGTGCACATGCACGCCAAGACTCAAGGCAGTCCCATCATCCCCAGATTTTTGGGGAATTTATGAAAATCGGGCACCCCATTCACACCCCTTTCCATAGCTCCATCAATTTGCACGTTAAAAATCTCAAACTCACCACCATGATAGCTTGTCCAGGGATACATATGCACGCCAAGACTCAAGGCAGTCCTATCATCCCCTGATTTTTGGGGAATTTATGAAAACCGGGCACCCCATTCACACCCCTTTCCATAACTCCGTCAATTTGCACGTTAAAAATCTCAAACTCACCACCATGAAAGCTTATCCAGGGGTGCACATGCATGCCAAGACTCAAGGCAGTCCCATCATCCCCTGATTTTTGGGGAATTTATGAAAACCAGGCACCCCATTCACACCCCTTTCCATAGCTCCGTCAATTTGCATGTTAAAAATCTCAAACTCGCCACCATGATAGCTTGTCCAGGGATACATAAGCACGCCAAGACTCAAGACAGTCCTATCATCCTCTGATTTTTGGGGAATTTATGAAAACCGGGCACCCCATTCACACCCCTTTCCATAGCTCCGTCAATTTGCATGTTAAAAATCTCAAACTCACCACCATGAAAGCTTATCCAGGGGTGCACACGCACGCCAAGACTCAAGGCAGTCCCATCATCCCCTGATTTTTGGGGAATTTATGAAAACCGGGCACCCCATTCACACCCCTTTCCATAGCTCCGTCAATTTGCACGTTAAAAATCTCAAACTCGCCACCATGAAAGCTTATCCAGGGGTGCACACTCACGCCGAGACTCAAGGCAGTCCCATCATCCCCTGATTTTTGGGGAATTTATTAAAACTGGGCACCCCATTCACACCCCTTTCCATAGCTCCGTCAATTTGCACTTTAGTAACCTCAAACTCGCCACCATGATAGCTTGTCCAGGGATACATATGCACACCAAGACTCAAGGCAGTCCCAGCGGCAGAGCCTGGTAAAGGACCAAGGGAGAGGGGGACCTTACCTGCCTCCGTCCGTGATACGTCGCCGTCTTCAATTGAGCCCGCGGTTCCACCAGGAAGTCTGGGCCGCAAGCGGCCCAGACTTCCTGGTGGAACCGCAGGCTCAATTGAAGACACTGACGGACCGCGGACAGAGGCAGGTAAGGGAGAGAAGGGCGGGGAGGGGGGTTACCGGGCCCTGCCGCCGTCGCCGCATGGGCGACAGTGACAGCGGCAGGGCCCGGTAAACCCCACTTACCTTTCTGGCGGAGCTCCGGATCGAGGCGAAGGATCCGCCTTCACCTCGATCCTCTTCACCACGCTCCGCCGGCCCCCCAATCCTCTTCGCCTCCGCCTTAAGGGCAGGCGAAGCCCCCCGCTCCGCTCCTGCTTCTCCTGTCCGATTAGAAGCGGAGCACATCCCTAATGGTTTATAACAGTTTTGACAACTGTTTGAGCCCAAGACACATTACATATACAGTTTTCAAACCATTTCCAAAGTGTTAAATCCTGCTTGGGTGACCACACATAAGAGGGCCTTCTCTGCAGTGGCTTTACATTAAGTAGTCATTGAGGGTCTCTATGTTCCATCATTGCAGGCTTTTAAGAAGGCCTTGAGAACATATTATTTTACCTTGGCCTTCTCCTGATATGCTTTCTGCTGTTGCTATGTTGTTACTGTTGCTAGGTTTTATCGTTGTTTTTCTGGCTGCCTTTATTGTTGTTTTTTATTGCTGTTGCTATTGGATTTTGTTTTTATCACTTTTAATATCTTAATGAATATCTTAATGTGTGTTATTATTGTAAGCCACCTTAGGCCATGTCTAGATGAGGGGGTTGGAGGGTGACGATCTCACGATTTTATGATCGCGAAATTGTCGCCCTCATCTACACGCAGAGCGTGACATTGCAGCCACCATTTTGTTTTTGCTTTTTAAAGGAGAAGGCATGCACAGGCGCTCGAACAGAAATTGTAAGTTAATCTAAAAAAACAAAAACCCTCGCCTTCAGGGCCGGTGCTACCATTAGGCCAACTAGGCAGCCGCCTAGGGCACAGACCTCAGAGGGATGCAGTACTGACCTTTAAGGGTCACAGTTTTATACAAATTAGCTGTTTTAAGAAAAAAAAACATAATAAAAGGAAAATACAATAGTTCAGAAACTCTTCTTGAACAGTTGAATCGAAGTTGGCAATTTTGGGGGGCGGGTGCAAGTAGCTCGCCTTGCCTAGGGTGCAAAATAGTCTGGCACCGGCCCTGCTTGCCCTTCCCCCACACCACACCTTCGCCCAGGTCCTGGCTCTTTGTGGTTACTCGTGAGGAGCTGGGACAACCCACGACTCCTGGCCATATGTCTCATGGTCTCGGGATCATCCTGAGACTGCAGAAAAAGTGGGGGGGAAAGAGTAGGGTGATATTCCAGGCCAAGGGAAGGATCATCCCTCCGTGTTGACAGGATAGCCTGTGCATTATGTGGATGCACAGGGATGATCCCGGGGCGATCACCGGGATATCGCCTGGTCTAGCCATGGCCTTAGGAGGGCTACTGCCCTGAAAGGTGGCCAAGAAATTCTGTAACTCCACTTCCAGAAGCAGGGATGAGACCCGCTTGGTGCCAGCACTGCTCTCTTTTCGGTGTCAGGTCAAAACTTTTCTTTTTTTCCCCAGGCATTTGGCAGCAGGTGATGAGTTTTAATTGATCCCGGAACTGTTTTCTTTTTTAATTTGGCTGCTTTCTCAAAGTTATTCTAAGATGTATGTTGTCTTTATGTAGACTGTCTGAGCTTTATCACACCAGCGTTATACTGTGCAATCACAGTGAATTGTGTGCAAAGGACTCCGAAGTTTTCCATCTTATAATCTGCTTTTATTGTGAAGTACTCTGAAGTTTTCCAGTTTATAACCTGCTTTGACTGTGAAGTACTCTCATGCATCCTGCTTTAATTATGCTTCAAAGGCAAAAGAACTGCCCTTTTTTGGTACTACTTTTGGAGTGAATCATTTGTTGTTTTCTGAGCGGCCGCTGGATTTGATATGTTTAAAGAAAAATTAAACGAATGCTTACATCTGCGTAAGTTTTAAAGATAAAGGCATCAAAATTGGCACATTAATAGATATTAAGGAGAGCTTCAAGCATACCAAATTTGAATCGGATTGAGTCATCTGTTGATTTTTTGTGATTTTTTACATTTCCCCCCCTTAAACCCATTTCCTGGTATGCAAAGGATCTTAGGAGTGCTGCCGCCCAGGGGTGTGATTCAGCTAGCAACAACAACAACAACAGCTAAACACTGTAGGGGATAATTCGAGGGAAACAGGTACGTGGGATGAATCTATCTGTTGTGTCCTTTTGTGTTTTTAAATTTTGTATATCATTTTTAATGTTTAATCTTTTGTAAAATGCCCAGAGAGCTTTGGCTATGGGATGGTATAAAATAATAATAATAATAATAATAATAATAATAATAATAATAATAATGGAAATGGCTATCTGGAGGACCTAGCGCACTATTTATTTTGCTCTGCATTACATGCTTTTCCTAGACAGTGTTTTTTTTTGTCTCACCTTGTGTCGCAACGTAGTGGGTGGCCAGTTCAGAATATAATAACCCACCTGTTATCTGATGAGCAGGAGTACGTCTCTTATCAATTCACATTGTATGTGACTGCAGCAAAAAAAATTAGAGCGAGAACTTTAAATGAGATGGCAGTTGACTGCAAAGGGGATTCCACAATCTGATAGGGCTAGCCTTGTGAGGAACTTTAGTAAATCCTAAGGTCTATTTTAAACTCAAATGTTTCTAAATTGCAAGTGTAATTTTATTTGATTTCAATTTCAGTGTTTGTATCGATGGTGTGATTTCACTGTCATATTTTGTGAGCAATGTTAGCAAGATTCAAGGTGTACCCAAAATGTGAAGGTTTTAAGGTGTATTTTTAAATGTGAATGGTTTAAAACGAAATGTGTATTTTCCCCTTCTGTTCTTATTTGTATTTACCCTGGTGGATGTCTATGTGTTTTGTTGTTCGCCAATGGCCTGTGGCTAAAACCATAAACTTATGATGATTATTCTCATTTGCTGGCCTATTGCAAATCACGGTTTGTCAGTATAGACACAGAACCAAATCATACTATAGTAGGGTGACCATATGAAAAGCAAGACAGGGCTCCTGTATCTTTAACCATTGTATCAAAAAGGGAAGTTCAGCAGGTGTCATTTGTATATATGGGGAACCTGGTGAAATTTCCTCTTCATCACAACAGTTAAAGCTGCAGGGGCCTTGCCTGCTTTTAAATCTGGTCACTCTAGTATAGCTCCTGCACTTTAACTGTTGTGATGAAGAGGGAATTTCACAAGGTTCTCCAAATATACAAATAACACCTGCTGAAATTCCCTTTTCTATGCAACTGTTAAAGGTACAGGAGCCCTGTCCTCCTTTTCATATGGTCACCCTATACTATAGCACACATGAAACTGGTCCAAAATTCAACAATCCATTCAGAGGCAGTGAATTTGGCGAGAAGGGCTTGTTGTTGTTGTTGTTGTTGTTATGTTTATTTCCAACTATACAATACAGAACAACGAAGAATAACATAACAAATATACACTAAATAAAGAAGTATCATATATTGTACAATATGTTGCATAACTTACTAATTGTTCAGTTTGTAACAATTGTCATTATCATTTCAAATAATTTTTGGGATGTTTTTAACAATGTGTGTTATGTTTTAATTCAGTTTTATGTATTTTATTGTTAGTAGTTGTTACCCGCCTCACTCAAAATGGAGAGGTAGGTAAGAAATATAATAATAATAATAACAATCTCTCCAAATTGAAATGTAATGCATAGGTAATCCCAGAACAATAGGGCCTTTGTTTATGAGAAATGAATGGGGAGCATGTTTCCACAAATTAATCTTTTTTTGACAACCTTCTAACTTCCAACACTGCTTGCCAAATTCTAGATAGACATCTGTGGTTATTGTCATCCATGACATTTTCCCAATGTTTGACCATTTCCAGTCTTGCTACCATTATTAGAAACAGAATTAAATAATATTTTTCCAGCAATTATTCATTTGTGCCAGAGAAAATGGACAATAGTGCTAAGACTGGGTCTAATTGTATCTGTTGGTTCACAATCTCAAATAATGTAGTGAAAACTGTTCTCCAAAAGATCTGCATTTGGGAACATGTGAATGGCATATGGCTAAAGAAGCCCTACTCCCTACATCTCCTCCAGCGTAGGGATAATAAAATTCTATTAATATAATATATTTTAACTAGTATCAGGTGCCACTCATGAAGATGTTTTAGGGAGGCCTCCCAAATTGCAACAAAATTAATTAAGAGGTTCAGGAGAGCATAATATGGGTTTCTTCATGTTTAAACTTTTTATTGTCGTCACCGCAGCAGAACTTCCCTGAGTCAGCTGGTGACCACCATTTTCAGCTTCCTCAAATGCCCCCAAATGTAGCATCATTCCAATGCAATCTGGAGGAAAAAGAAAATGGTGGCTGCCACAAAAAAGTGCTAGCCAATAGTGGGATTCAAACCTAGGCCACAGCTAGACCTAAGGTTTATCCTGGGATCATCCAGGGTTTGCCCCTGCCTGAGCACTGGATCCCCTGTGTGTCACCTAGATAAACAGGTTTGACCCCTGGATGATCTAGGGATAAACCTTAGGTCTAGCTATGGCCCTAATTTACACCTAGGAAAAAGAAACCAAATGAACAGTTACAAGATGGGAGATACTTGGCTCAGCAATATTACAAACGAGAAGGATTTTGGAATTGTTGTATATCACAAGCTGAATATGAGCCAACAGTATGATGTGGCTGCAAAAAAAGCAAATGCTATACTTCTATTAATGCTTTTGCATTAATAGAAGTATAGCTTCCAAATCAGGCAAAGTACTGGTTCCCCTCTATTCTGCCCTGGTTAGGCCTCATCTTGAGTATTGTGTCCATTTCTGGGCATCACACTTCAAGAAGGATGCAGACATGCTGGAGTGTGTTCAGAGGACGGCAATGAGGATGATCAGGGGTTTGGAAAAAGAGCCCTATGAAGAGAGACTGAAAGAACTGGGCATGTTTAGCCTGGAGAAGAGAATATTGAGGGGAGACATGACAACACTCTTCAAATATTTGGAAGGCTGTCACACAGACGAGAGCCAGGATCTCTACTCGATCATCCCAGAGTGCAGGACACGGAAGAATGGGCTCAAACTACAGGAAGCCAGATTCTGGCTGGACATCAGGAAAAACTTCCTGACTGTTAGAGCAGTACGACAATGGAATCAGTTGCCTGGTGAGGTGGTTGGCTCTCCCACACTAGACGCCTTCAAGAGGCAGCTGGACATCCATCTGTCAGGGATGATTTAAGGTGGATTCCAGCATTGTGCAGGGGGTTGGACTCGATGGCCTTATGGACCCCTTCCAACTCTTCTATTTTATGACTATGATTTTAATCAGCTGTTGTAAGTACTACACCACACTGGGTGATTTTATTTTATTTTAAATATATAATATAAAATAAATAAAACATGTATTGGGAACTTAACAAAGAGAGATAGTTATTTAACATTGTTACTTTTTTAACCTAGTATGAACACCTGTTGGACTGTAATTGGCTACTTTCTTAGCTGTAATACGAGCAGGAATAAATCTCTCAAGTACTGAAGAGAATACAGAATGCTTATGCTTTCCAGGCATGAAACTTTGCCCACCCTGTTAAAGGCCAGTGGAGTCATTTCTCAGTTCTCTCCTCTCCACTTCTGAAAGCTGTTTAAACTGCTGGTTTATTTTCCTCATCTGTCATGGACCTGTCTTATCATAGTTGACAGTCCAGAGTGCATCCCTTTCTTCTTTTCCCCAGGGATAAAGAACAGCTTTGAACTACACAGATTTTTATCCACTTGCAAACAATGCATTTTGTTTGTTTGTCTGTTTCCTGGTAAAACAATAAGGCTGTACAGTGGTTCTGAAGCTTTTCCTTGAGACAGAATGTCAGAACTTTCCATTCCTTCCAGAAGATACCAGGCAGAAGTGCTGAGTCTTGCTGCAGGCCAAACTAATGGGCAATAGTGAATATAGATAAATATTTTTAATAGGTTCATTACTTCTGCTATTACCCAGACACTGTTCTGTTTTTCTGGTGTTTGATCCTGGTAAATCACTACCAAGACCATTGCTGCCAGTCGACAGTACTGTCAACAATACTAGCTTAGATGGACCAAGGGTCTGACTAGTATAAGGCAACTACTTCTCCTCCTATGTTCATAGATTAATCTAGACCCACTGGCACTATTTGCATAAGAGCACATCACAAAATCCAGCTCAAGTACCTGTTCCTCAATGCCTTGAAGTCTAGCTTCACAATGACCTTTTTCTTGCTATTTCTAGTAAGATGCTCAGTGCTTCTGTGAACCAAAGAGCAGAATCACATAAGGTAAAACTTCAGAACAGAGATTGATATTGTGGAAAACTCACACCTTTGAATTTCTTAAATGGCCTGCTGTTACAGCCTGCTTTCAGACATTCCATGCTGGTCGTTCTCCTTTCATATTCTGCACGCCAATAAGTTGCCAGGCTGTCTGGTTAGAGTCTAGATGGAAGGACTCCAAGAAAAATGGACGGTTCTATGCTGGAGGTTATAATGTCCATGAAGAAATGTTTGATTCCATGCCTTCACCAAACATATTGCTGGTGGGAACCAGTGTGTTACTGATGGCACGAAGTTCAAATGAGGAGTGAGGTTTGCGCTTCATGGCTCTTTAGATGTTAAATAAGAAAGGAAAGAAGAAACTTCAGTACAAATTTCTAAGCATTTGGAAATTGTGTATGATACAAGCAGTGCTTCTGGTGTTGAATTTCTGTATTTGTGTTTTAAACAATATTGTTGTGGGTTTGCTGGTTGATTAAGGTGAATTGGTCTATGGTTTTGCCTTAAAGCAGAGGTGGTCATGGGGCCCTTGGCCCCCCTCTGTGCAGCCCCCAACACCAATTGAACCTTCATTCTACTGTCACCAGACAAAGAGAAAAGCCAGCAAGCAGGCTGGTGCGGGTGCAACCCAACCACAAAGCACAGTGGATAGAGTGGAAAAGTTCCTTTTGGAACAATCCCTTAGGCACCTCCTCCAGAAAGTCAGGCTGCTGCTGCTTCAAGAGCCAGCACCACTGCCACAGCGGCAGCTGGAGAAGGAAGAGAAAACCAGACAGGCAAATCCACAGCCTTGTTGCAGTTCCTAAATTTTTGTGAACCACCCAGAGAGCTTTGGCTATTGGGCGGTATAAAAATGCAATAAATAAATAAATAAATAAATAAATAAATAAATAAGTCTCTCTAAAGGACAACTCTGGAGGCATTTGCCATGGATGAAGGATATGAGGGAGGGACAGAGGGAGGGAGGATGGGTGGTGTGCGTGTGTGTGTGTGTGTGTGTGTGTGTGTGTGTGTATGAATGAATGAGAGAGAGGGGGGAGAGGATGGAAAAGAGGATGAATAGAAGATGGGTGGAGAGAGAGAGAGAGAGAGAAGGGGAGAGAAAGAAGGTGTGGCAAAGAGAAAAAAGGGCAAGAGAGGAATGCCAGATCTACACCAAGCCGGATACCACACTTTAAAAATGGTTTGAAAATGATATATGTAATGTGTCCTGGGCCTTTATCAAAGCCATTATAAACTGTTATAAGCAGTAGTGTAGATCCTGCCTACACCTACACACACACACACACACACACACACACACACAGAGAGAGAGAGAGAGAGAGAGAGGGAGAGGGAGAGAGAGAGAGAGGGAGACAGACAGACATAAACAGAAAAGGGTGTTTCTGCTCACGTTTGTTTTGTCCCCACCCACCTTTGTCTTTTGCCCCATCCACTTTTGTATTTGACCCACTGGACTTGACCCTCCCCACCTCACCCCCAAAATGGATTGCCTATCTCTGTTCTACAAGAAGAAGAGGTTTCTTTGAAGACTGGAAATGGCTGACTATTAGAAGTCACTTCAAAACCCCTTCTAGTGATTCACAGACTCAATCTTAACTTTTAGAGCGTCATCACATGGGGGGGTGGAGAATCACGATTGCTTACCATCGCTTCTCCGCCCATGCATTTGTCCCTCACTTCTTCCTCTATTGAAAGAGAAAGTAAACAACGTGCATGTGGCCCATTCAGTGGGCCGCTTTGATCCCACTGCTTCCCCTGCACACAGCAGAAGATAGCAGCAACTTCCATCTTTAAAAATAAGTCAGACTTACTGGGGTAATTTTTTGGGGTGCAAAGAAAGCTAGAAAGGGCAGGAGGCACATGGGAGGAAGAGGACATCATGAGAGGGACCCATGAAAATCCCTGAGTGCCCGGTAATGAGCATGCAATAAAATGCATGTGTGATGGAGCTCTTAAAATCCCCAAATCTTCCACAGCAAGAATCTTTGCTTTTAAATTTGAATTTCCAGGGATCTGATGAGGTGCATTGATTATGAAGTTATCCCTACTCAACTTAAGTCCCCTTCATTAAGATGAGTGAATAAATAGAGGCTTACAAGTAGGACTTTCTAAATGGCATTCTCCCCAATGTGGGAGTTCACCTTCTAGATACTTTAGGCCAATGCTTGTTGAAGTTTAGAAAGTTGTATTAAGAGTTTCGGTTTTGGAAGGGTTTCCCAAACTGTTTTAGACTAGGTAGAAGACTAGATGGATGTTTACACTGTGTATTTTAATTGTTATTTTGGTGATTTTTAAAGCTGTGATAGTTTTATATAGAACGTCACCTTTTGCTTTGTGCAATGGGGTCGGATAAAAATATCTTTAGAAATAAATAGGATGTTGGAAGCCTGAATCAATGGTACAGTAAATGATTGCTGGGAGGTCAGACTTCAATTCTTCTCTGCATATAGCTGTTAATTGCTCATTCTAGTTTGTTTTCCTTCATCTGTTAACGTTGCATTGTCATCTTTTTACAGGGAGAAAGCAAATGATCTTAATAGCGGTACTAACATTCCCCAGATGCTGAGTGGCTTCGCTGATGCAAATAAATACCCCACACCCCGTAACTCATTGAGATAACATAATGTCACCAATCGAAAGTGAATTGCTGCATTTAATGGTGTTGTTTCAGTTGAATCTCAAACCTCAGATGCTTTTGAGCTTCTTTAAATGAGCATTATATAGCACATTTGTGACTGGCCACTCATGGATGTTCGCGAATCATTTTGATGATGATGTCAGCCTCCTGCCTGCCTCCCACTCCATTTCCCAGTTTTAGCATCATAAATTAAGCCACATATAACCCGACTCTTCCGAATTAAGTTAGTATTTGTTGGGATTCCCTGCCGTGTGCAGGTGAAGTTGCACTATAAAACGGCCACTAGAGGGCACTGTTCTTATTGAACTGTATGGGCCACATGGTCATTGCTCTCCTCCTCATGTAGTTTCAGCTCATTGCAAATGCGGAAGAGAAGCAGGAAGTAGAGCCACACTAAGGAAACACGATCCTCTCTGTCTGAAGGAACCCTTTGTTTTGCTTTTTTCATTCTTAGTAGTTACAGAATCATGGGTGCTATGCATCAATTGTTCTTTGCAAATGGCTTGACTGGGAGCCAAAATAAAAGTGGCATTCAGGCTATTGTCCTATGCACACTTACTTGGGACTAAAGAAAGAAAGGCCATTCTCAGGATGCAAAATTTTATTTTCAGGAAGCCCGATGTGTTTCAGCTGCTGAGGAAGACCTTAGAATAAATGAACAGCCAAAACACTCTGGGCTTCCTGAAAATAAACATTTTGCATCCTGAGAATGTGTTTCTCTTCTTTGGATGCTTACCTCCTTCTGGTTTTGGTTTTCAGATTACAAAGAATCCAACCTCCAGAGTCCATAGCCATACTCACCTCTGCATCTACAAAAGTTACCATGGACTGGCTCTCCAGCTTTTGAAAGATGCAATAGGCTGATGGTGGCTGCATTGAAAAGATGTGATAGGATAACAGTGGCCATTACGCACTTTTATGTAAATACAGCCACGAATGGCTGCAATTTACATAAAAGTAAGAGCTTTATGGCTGCAAATGGCCTCAAATATGCCATTTATGGTTGTAATTTCCCCATGATAGGCTAATGGGGGGCATGATGGGGAGGCTGTCCATGAACTCCAGCATTCATGGCAGGACTCTGGGGAAAACTGCAGGGCTCCAAGTGCCCCAGATTTCCCCATGGTAGGAACCCCCCCCCCCAGATTGGTTCACCTATAGGTCATTCTGACATGATAATTACCTGTATGGAGGGAGGGTCATTATCAAGTGGGAAAGAGCAATCCAATTGGCCTCACACACATGGTTTCTGCATCAATGTGCATGCTACAGCCATATGGGAAGCATGGGTAAGTAGGTCCCATGTTGACATAACTGTGTGTGAAGGGGGTCTTGGAGTTAGTATTAATCAAATGTGAGGCAGTTTATAGGAAGCAATTAATTAATACTCCCTTGCCTGTGATGTCTCTATGTGATAGCATGGAAGTACAACTCGAGCAGGAGTACACAGCCTGTGGCATGCCATCTACATGTGGCCTTCCATGGCCTTAGATATAACCCACTCCCTCATGGCAAATGCAGTTCAATGCAAGCCCGTGTAAAGTGATGCCTGTTGGAGCAAAAAATCCAAACTTCAAGTATAACCTTCTGAGAATTGAGCTAGCAGTGACTGACCAAGACAGATATCTTGGGGTCATGGTGGACTGCTCTATGAAAACGTCAATCCAGTGTACAGTGCTGTGAAAAAGACAAATTCCATATTAGTCATAATTAGGAAATGGATTGAGAATAAAACTGCCAATATGCACTTATACAAATCTATGGTGTGACCACATTTAGAATACTGTTCTGGTCACCACACCTAAAAAAAGATATTGTAGAGCTGGAAAAAGTGCAGAAAAGGGCAACTAAAATGATCAAGGGGCTGGAGCATCTTCTCTATGAGGGAAGGTTACAACAGCTGGGAATGTTTTGCTTAGAAAAAAAGATCAATAAGGGGGGAATAAGATAAAGGAGTGCAAAAATGATGCATGGTGTGGAAAAAGTAGATAGAGAGACAGTTTTCTCCCTCTCTAATTATACTAGAACCCAGGGTCATCCCATGAAGCTAATTGATGGGAGATTCAGGATAGATCAAAGGAAGTACTTAATACAGGGTATAGTTAACTATGGGATTCATTTCCACAAAATATGGTGACGGGCACACGTTTGAATGGCTTTGAAAGGGGATTGGACAAATTTTGGAGGAGAAGGCTTTCAGTGGCTACTAGTCCTAATGGCTATATGCTACTGCCAGTATCTAGTATTATGGGAGAGGGAGAAAAATGTCTCCTCATCCACATTCTCCACACCATGCATATTTTTTCACCTCTATCATGTCTGCCCTTAGCTTATTTTTTCCAAGCTAAACAATCCCAGCTCTTGTAACCTTCCCTCGTAGGGGAGATGCTCCAGCCCCTTAATCATTTTACTTGTCCTTTTTTGCACTTTTTTTTCAGCTCTACAATATCTTTTGTGTAGGTGTGGTGACCAGAACTGTGACTAGGTGTCCTGAACTACAGCTGCCAGCATTCCCCAGCCAGCCATGTAGCCCAATACATTTGGAGTGTGCCAGGTTGCAGAAGGCTGATCTATACTACTAACTCCCATGTACACTTCAATTTATTTCAATGGCATAATGTCAGGGGTGAATTAGGACTGTTGCCTTTTGACAGCCCAGTAAAATCAATTAGAATTTGGAAGTCTCCAAATGGCTGTTCATAGCTAATCTGGACAAGGCATGGAAATAAATTTATCCTGCTGTGACAGAGATGGTCTAAATGACTTAATAGGTCCATTTATTCTCTATTTTTCTGATACTTTCTTTGACAGTAATTAACTCATGTTTCTGTGCTATGCTTCTGGCTTGCTCTTATTTTTAAAAGGGAGGATAAGAACTGTCATAATTAAACAAAAGGATGCTACCACAAGTAATCTGGTGTCTCAGCAGGAAACGTAGCTACTTAAGGGGAATACTGTAAGTTCATGACTATGATGGTAATGAAAAGCCATAGAGAATATGTATGCTTGTTCCCAGCTCTCTACCTCCAATTTATATCACCTTCCCCCCAAATAAGCAGGTGGACAAAAAAGAGGTTTCTTTAGATTGGTATAATAATGCGCACATTTGTTCTTCTACTATAGTCCATAGAATCATAGAAGAGTGGAATTTGAAGGGGCCTATAAGGCCTTCGAGTCCACCCCACTGCTCCATGCAGGAATCCACCTTAAAGGAGTTTGGTTCTAACTGTTAGGTTGATTGGTCACAATGTTCCGTTAGGCTGGTGGAGGTGATGTGAATTCTGATGCACTGTGACAGTATTTATACCATACTTCCGCATCTCGTCTCATTATTTTCCCCTGTCCACTTACAATTACTGCTTTGGAATGGGGTAGGAAAAATCATGTAAGGATGTGGGCTCATCTTAGGTGAATATATAAATTGTATACAAATTGTTAGGCCTGTGCAAGCCTCGGGCCACGGATTCGGCAATCTGAATCATGGAGGCCATTTTATGGCAGATCCGCCATTTTATGAAGGATCTGCCATTTTCTTGCCCAGCCCTAGGGCCCCATACAGCCTACAACTCCCAGCATGCAGTGCCTGGGAGGGCTGTACTTACCAGGGACCAAGAACAGAGGGAATACATGACATCATTGCTGCCATTGTCAGCTCCTCCAGACGATCACCGGCTCCTCCATGTGATCGCCAGCTTCCCAGCACAACTGCCGGCTTCCCAGCATGATGGGCTGTTGCCACGGTAGTCCAGAAACTAGGGCTCATGGGACTTGCAGGCTAAAATATCTGGAAAGTCACAAGTCTACATCAAGCAGGATATAACACTTTAAAATAGTTTGAACACTGTATATGGAGTGTGTCCTGGGCCCCAACAGTTGTCACTACTGTTATAATCCATTTTAAAGCAGCAGTGTAGATCCTGCCCTCAGGCCTACACAACTGTTGTGACTCACCACACCAAATCTAACTGCCAGCCATGTATTGTGGCCTACTGGGTGTTTAACACTCCCTCTTTGTTTTTTTCAGAGGCATGCAATAAAAACAGGAGGTTTGTTCAACCCTTGGTGGCTTGGCTTGGCTTGGCTTGGCTTCATCTCTGTGGCTGATGAGATGGGCAGCCCTGGGTTAGTGATCCTGAAAGATAAACAGAGCCATGAAGGGTTAAAAGCTTCAAGCCTTATGACTGGGGGAACTAAGGCTTGTTTTGATTGCCCCTTCCTCATAAATAGCCCATTGGTAATTAAAATAAATATTTGCAGAAGGATACAAGGGCTTTGCATCGCTGCGTTACAAGCGGCTTGAATTGGCCCATTATTGAAACTGATGATTTAATTCACTTATGTATAATGCTTCAGTGATAAAAAGGGAAAAAAAAGCTGTGGGCCTGCCAAAGGTATATGACAGCACTGCTTGAATTGTGTCAAATCCCACAACCCTATGCAGAGTTTAAATAAACTGGGGATTCATTTAAATTATTGTTATTGATTGAAGCAACAGACCTGCAAAGTGACTGGGAAAGCAGATGCAAAATTAATCTCAGGTTGTTAGGGGTGTGTGTGTGTGTGTTTAATGTGAATGAAAAACCTTATGAGAAGCGCTGGCAGAAAACTGCATTAATAATAAAAGCGGTGGCTGGAGTTTGGTGTTTATTACTGGAACTAACAATGGAAGAGGACACTTGAATTGCAGACGTGGGCAATCAATCAATTTAGTGCATAAGCCAAAGGCCACATAACTTTTAAGAATCAACCATATCATAGAGTACAAAAAATTAGATAGGCACCTTTTCTTGGTGTGATATATTATACAAGATAGTAACACTTAAAAAAAACCAATCTGGCTGGACTTTTTGATTTTTTTTCCATTTGCTATTCTGTGTTTTTGCATATCTGCTGAATCTATCTCACTTTTCTCATGCTGTTATTTTTATAGAATGTTGTTGTTGTATTTTATAATTGGTGTTGATTGTTCTAAGCCACCCTGAATGGAGTGTAAATACTAGGAGGCCATATAAAAATCCTTATATAAATGAACAAACATGCAGTAACACATCCCTTACTGGTAGCTAATTCTCCTTAGTGGAACTTGATCAAACCCTTGCAGGTATCACTGAGGCCTTAGTTAGACCTACCTTTTGTTCTGGGGGAGAGGAGGGGAGACCTTGCATTGTGATTAATGTGAGATCTCGCCTTACACGTAAGCCGCGACGACCTCAAGAAAAGAGGCGTCGCATCTGCCATTTTTTAATCTTTAAAGAGGCAGGAGCTCAGGAGCAACTAACAGTGAGTGTTTTTTTTTTAAAAAAAATTGATTTCCCCTGCTCCCCCCACCCTACTCCCGATGGGCACGGAGCTGGGTAAACCCTCAGAAACAGGCCACATGCCCGAGACTGTGGAAAAAGTGGGGCCAAAGGGTAGGGCTGTATCCTGGGGCAGGGGAGGGATGATCCCTCCCTGAGATCCCCTGTGCATCATGTGGACGCACAGGGACAATCCTGGGTATCACCCTTGGATATAGCCTGGTCTAGATAATAATAATAATAATAATAATAATAATAATAATAATAATAATAATAATAATAATAATAATTTCTTACCCGCCTCTCCCTTTGGATCGAGGCGGGGAACAACATTAGAACAGGAATCAATACATCTTAAAAATTCATGATTTTACATTGATCTGGATAGGCCTGCCGGAAAAGGCTAGTCTTTAAAGCTGCCTTAAAATCACACAGAGAGTTAATTTTACGAAACTCCTCCAGCAGGCCATTCCACAATTTGGGGGCGACAGAAGAAAAGGTCCTCTGGGAAACTGATGTCAGCCTAGTTTTATCTGACTGAAGTAAGTTCACCCCAGAGGACCTGAGTGTGCGGGGTGGACTACATGGGAGAAGGCGATCCCGCAGGTAACCTGGACCCAATTCGCTCCTGCTTCTGCGCTTCTAATAGGAGCGGAGCACATGCCTACTGGCAACGGTCAGGAGACTAGAGAATATTACTCTAATCTTGTTGTATCAACTATTGTACCAATTAGGCCATAGCTAGATGAGGCAAAATCCCGGGGTGATCCCCAGGATCGTCCCTGAGCATCCACATGATGCACAGGGGATCCAGAGATCGGGGAGGGATGACCCTCCTTTGCCCCGGGATCTCACCCTCCTCTTTAGGCCTGGTTTTTCCATGGTCTCGGGCTGAGTCAAAGACCGCAGAATGTGTGGCCGGGTGCCATGGTTTGTCCTGGCTCCTTGTGATTCCTCACGAGGAGCCGGGACCCATGCACCGGGCACAGTGCTCCTCAGGGGGTGCTGCACCCATTGGGGGTGGGGTGGGGGAGCGGGGAAAGTAATTATTTTTTTAAAAAATCACCTTTTGTGCATGAGCATTTGTGCACTGCTGGCCTTTTAACCCCCAAAAAAGAAATGGCAGGCATGACGCCTCTCTGTCTGAGGTCGCCGCATGCTGCATGTGAACTGAGGGGTAGATCTCGCAATGAAAAAATAGCAAGATCTTTACCCCTTCATCCCGCTAGACCACTGGGTCTAGCTAAGGCCATTGTTTCTGGGTTCTGTTAAAGGCGCTGATTTTGTGTTTCTCTTCTTTTTGACTTCCTTTGGCGTCTGCCCTCATTTGCATCAATGGCAGGTTTCTCCAGCATCAGTAGACCTATGTGGTTGGTCCTGCTTCCACATGGTTCCTTCTAGCATTCACATGAATTCAACAGCCATGAGGGATTGTGTCACAGGGAAACAGACCTCCCATCACTCTGAGAGTGTAGGAAGGGGGAATAGTTTTGTGATATTAAAGGTATTCTTTTCTCAGGCACTGTGAAAATACACTTTTTAACTGAAGGTTCAACTTTTCTTTTCTTTTTACCTCAGTAGTAATTTTATTCAGGAAATATTCTTTCTATAAGAATATTAAAATAATATATTTCTGCAAAACAACACACCCAGGAATAAGATAGTAAAAGCATGATTTCTATCACATAGTCAAAGTACAACCACAAAACTGGTAAAGTCATCTTTCCTGACTTGTACTTGCTAGCCCTCAGGGTATTGATTGTACGTTGAACAAACTCTAACCTGGAGGAGCAGTGCTGTAGAGTACACATATGTAATGCAGTAAAAGTGGAGGAACAGAGATGCATTTCTAATACACACCTCAGGGCAACATCCGACAATGAAAATAGAATTGCCTGGCACTGGGAATTTCAGGGAAGTCAAATATGGAAGCATATGGTGGCAATCGAAATCTCATCTGTTCTGTTGTTCTCCATTTGATCTCTTGTGCATATTTTATTTAAAATGATCACAGATACACTAGCATCACTAGAAGCTGTTGAGGGCCTCAATCCAATATTAGGAAGTGATGACAGTTCAGCGTGTGCTTCTTGAATGTAAAATTGGAAGACAGTTTACACTTCATTCTTTCCTCCCTGCTCCTGTGGCTATATTTGTTTGTTCCCTTCATTTGTATTTAGGGATTTTTATTTTTATTTTAATTAACAGGTGCTTTTCTTCACCACTCACCGGGAGAACGTTAGGCTGTGGGGCACAGAATTAATTGGAAATATAACAGGCTGAACTTTTCATACAAACCTAGTACTGGGAATGATGATTGCCATGTAAATCTCAGTGCTCAGCTATTTAAAAGCTGCTTCCCAAACTCAGTGTGGAATGGCAGTGCCATTTATTTCTAAACAGACCAGTGAGCTGCGGAGCACAGCACTATAATGTATTCAGGAGAATGATTACCTTGGCAGTAAACATTTACCATTCTTATTTGCATAGGTTATGTTTGTAATGCTTGCTGTGTACAGTATTGGCAATGCTGGCTGTGTGCGTCGAAACTCCCTTGATAGTTCTTACGATGAACGCAATCCATGCTGGCCTGATTTTGAGGTTTACTCAACTTAGCCTGACCTACAGCTCAAAAGCCACCATTATAAGCAGTCTGTCTGCTGGTGATACGTATGTAACTTTAATTTTCCCGTGCGCTTCTGCCAGTCACAAACAACAGGAGGCATTTCACACCTCTCCCCCCTACCCGCCATCCTTAGGAACTGTTGTCAAGATCCTTGTCAAGAGGGCTTATCCATTCTGACTGTCAGTGTTCCTTTTCGGGAACCCTCCTCCCCCATCTGAAATGGTAACCCTGCTGCCAGGCACAAGTTTCTTTCATCTAGACATGATGTCATTCATGACTTGGCTTCCCACCAAGTCATGCCTTCTACAACCGTGTGATTGTGATTAATCCCAATGGAAGCAGCTACCCTTTGCAAACAGCAAAGGGTTTTCCCATTAAAATGCTAGGTCCTTAGTGCATTTGGGCTTCCAGAGAGAGATTTCCAGTCGAAATTGGCTGGCAGATTAGATAGACAGACAGATAGATGATAGAGATAGATGGCTAATTCTGTGTTGTTAAGGAGATGGGAGGGTATATACAGGTATAAATATGTGACACTTTTAAAAAGTAAATATTAATAGGTGAACAGCTCACCTGAAGCGTAGTTCAGTAGTAGAGTACATACTTTACATGCAGAAGGTTCCAGGATACATCCTTGATATCTCCAGATAAAAGAATCACCTTTTTCTGCCTGAGAACCCTGCACAGCTTTTTGCCAGTCAAAATAGACAATACTGATTTGGATGGACAAAAACTTTGACTTGGTATGAGGTAGCTTCCTGTGTTCCTAAGTCAAAAGGGGCAATACAAAAAGAATTCTGAACTTGCAAAACAAGTGAAGAATCTGATGACTGCTAAGAAATCATTTTCTTTGAAAAACATTTATTAATTCTCTGGAAGGTATAGCAGAATCAACTGGGACCCACTCAACCTATCGAGGTCTTGGCATCTGTAAGCCACCAAGACAACCAAGGCACCATTTTGTCAGTCAGGGACATGTGATCTAGTCCTTATGTCTGAGATGGAATTGTGTTGTTGACATTCTATATATAAAAAAATCCAAGGCAGCTTAAAAGCAAAACCACCACCACGAACAACAACAACAACAACAACGCACAATATTAACATCCAAGGTAACAATAAAAGAACCAGAAGTTTTACACATGCCATCACCAAAAGATGTGTTTTTCTGCAGAAACATTGCTTGCAGAACCTGGTACCAAACTAGGGATGGGCGAACTCACCCGTATCCGATTCATCGGACACTCACCCCGTCACCTCCCGCTCCCACTTCTTTTGACAAGCACTTAGCTGCCATTCACTTTTGCCCTGGAAATTTATGGATTTCCACTGTTACAAAAATGGGGCCTTTATGGCCATGACATACGCCATGGGAGGAAATATGTAAATTGTGTGCACCACAATGGAGGCTCTGGATGAGAATGGACAGCCAGCAAGTGCTAGTAAGGCACTTATTACTTCAAGGCTCAGGTTACAGGCACCCCGCTCAGTAGGGCATCCACGCCATTCTTACCCTAAACCCCCTTTCTTTCTTGTCAAATTTAAAGCAAGGGCACATTGTTGCCAAATGGTACATTCTTGATAACACCCTTTGCTGTATTTGTATGCCTTATTGGATTTGTTGGAAACTTGATTACACAGAACTGTTTGGCTTTGTTTATTAAGATCAATGAGTTCTGCGGAATGCCTCATAATTGCACATTTGGTTTTTATAAGGATCTAATTAGCTGCTGCATACATTATCTCAGAGTTAACTTTCCCACAAGGCTGCCCTTGTACTAAGTGCAAATAATTATTTGGGGTTCAGCTGTGCAATGCCCCCCCCCAAAAAAACCCAATGGATTTTGATTATGCCGAGCATGAAAAGCTGAGTAAGCTTCTACACATGAGTCAAGCAGGCTATTTTTTCAGTTAAACTATTATTCCAATTGGCTGGCTGGGCTTCAAGTGCAGGATGGTGGTGGTGGGTGTTCCTCCTCCTCCTCCTCCTCCTCTTCCTCCAACCTGTGTGTAGCCTCCTACGGGGAAGCTGTAGCCTCAACTCGCTCCAATGCCTGACCGACAGTGGGGGAGGGGTGCCTCCTCCTCCTCCTCCTGCAGGCCTCCTGGCCTCTCTGAGGATGGGCAAGCTGTTTGCTGCTGTTGTGGCATTGTATTAATATATATTTACTTAATTATTATTGTGCTAAGCGCTTCCTGCTGCTTCATTTCCCTCTCCCTCACTATACAGATCAAGACACAAGAGGTGCCTGAGAGGACATCTGAGTTCAGACCCTAAAAATTCCCTATAAATCACTGCATGCAGGGATCTGCTCCACAGTTGGTACACCTAAAGCCTTCTTTAAAAGTTGTCATGGTACCTATGTTCTTATCTTTAAAACTGACGGAGCTATAATTATTTCTGTTAATTCCCATTGAAGAGAATGTACGGTTATCTAAAAATGGAGTGGTTTTTCATCAAACTATTTGGAGGAGCGGAGGGAGGGACCCGCTCTGGAAATTGGGGCAGAGAATTGCACTAACCCCAAAATGGATTTCTCCAACATTCCTAATTGTGGAGGGACAGGATCTCTTCTCGATCATCCCAGAGTGCAGAACATGGAATTATAGGCTCAAGTTACAGGAAGCCAGATTCCGGCTCACTATCAGGACTGTTAGAGCAGTACAGCAATGGAACCAATTACCTAGGGAGGTCATGGGTTCTCCCACACTAGAGGCTTTCAAGATGCAGCTGGACAGCCATCTGTCAGGGATGCTTTAAGGTGGATTCCTGCATTGAACAGGGGATTGGACTTGATGATCTTATAGGCCCCTTCCAACTCTACTATTCTATAATTCTAAGGTGTGAACTAGATAAAGCCTCATAAAAAGGGAAATGGAATGAATTTCTCATACATCCCTAGTATGTAGGGATGTGAAGCTCACAACTAATATTTATCTCCCACCAATCCCCATTGGTTTTGGATGCTTTACAACTTCTCCTAATTCCTGATACGTTACAACAATAACAACAACATTGTTTGCCAAGTCCATTTTTTGTTTTATGTTGAAAGATTCTAAACATGTGCAATTCTACATTTTAATCTCACTTAAATCATAACACCATCATAGCTATAGAAATAAAATGAAGATTGCTTCTGGGGCTTTCATCACCTGCTGCTTTCTTGAGTAGTAATTGGAGGAGCTGGGCTGTGGACCCTAGACATTGACCGCAAGGTTCAGCTTTAGTTGTACCGCTGCTGGTTTAGTACACAGAGTACATGACATAGCATGAAGTTGACCTACATGGCAGGACAGATCTTTGGTCTTATTAGCTTAAAAGGAAATCCTGGTTATTTCAGTGGCTCTTATTTACAGTCAGTGTACTTAGGATTGCAGGCTTAACATGAGCTCCGTGGTCTCTGTATTTCCATAACTAGAATGAAAACCGCCACTCTGCTTTGAAGTGATGGGTGCATCTTAGGCTTCTCTCCGCTTGAAACTGTGATGACAAACATTCCTCCAACTTGTTTAATAAGTGGCAGAGCATTATTACTTACTTGGATGTTTATTATAATAGTATTAATCACACTAATTCTTTACATAATGATTGCTTGGCTATTAAATGAATCACTGGAGCCTTTGAAAACCCCATAGAACCCAACCAAGTGACACCATCCACTTCCTGTCCTATATTTCGACATGTTCCGATTATCTCTAAATGTACACATCTGCAAAAATACAAAAGGGATGTAATTTGTATACTTTTTAATTAATTAATTTTTTTTTTTTTTAAAAAAAGTGAAAATGGAGTGAAATGCACCACGGCTTTCAATTGCTTTCAATTACCATTAAACCTTTTATTTTGAGAGCAATTTGCATAATGTTTCATAAACATGTTGGCAGATTAACCTTTTTAGTTAATTTATTCATTAGTAGTAAAAATTCAAAGCACCTCTTATGAGAAAATAATGTCTTGCTGTTAAATTACATGGAAACAAAGCAATTGGGACTGGCTTGCTGAAGTTTGCCCTGTGTCAGAGCACTAAAGTGTATGGAGAATAAAGTGTCCCCTGTTAGCACAGTGTTGATTAAATGGCCTGTTTGTGAACAATTAGCAGTATTATAAGAAGATTAGGTGAAGTATTAATTAGAGATGGGTTAAAAGCGTGTTACCCAGAGCAAATCCCTTCAAAAACAGAAGGGGTGGGGTGGGGAAATGCTGAAAGGATAGAAGGATAGAGTGAAGGGTTAAGGTTAGGGTCTCTATCATGTATAAGCATTATATGAAGGTAACAGAGAAGCCATGTGATTAGGACTTAAAGCTATGGGTGGAATTGGAATGTTAAGTTAATTTGGAGGAGGAGGAGCAGTCCAAGTCTGGAGGAGGGATTGCACAAGGTTCCTGAGTCTGAGGATAATGGCCCAAACCCTATGGAACTCAACCCAGTACCTTCACAGAGACCCTCCCACAAGACAATTTCATCTGAATGAAGTACCTCTTATTCCACCACAGCAGCCCAAAAGCTCAGGGAGTGTGCCAGACAGGCAGGCACACAATGATCGCTATTTGTGTTCCAGCCAAGGACTTTGTCCTTTGAGTTTTCACATTCTACAGGCAAGGGAATGGAGCTTAGAAAAACTAGATGGAGTGGAGGAATTCATCAGGCATCAGTTCACCTCCAATCTTTGTTGAAGCAAATTGCCCTCTTGGAACTTTCTGTGGTGCTGCAGCCACTAGCCTGCCTTCCCTCCATAGTACCTAGGGATGGGTGAAAGTTTACCAAAGTTTATCCAATTCACACCACCAGGACCAGAATGTGGGATCGAATGCAATGTCCAAAGGTTTCTGCATTTGCAATGTGATTTATGGATGCCCCAAAATGTGTTTGACAACATGTGCACATTTGGAAAATGCACAGAGAATGCATGCTTTTGAAAATGTGTACAGAAATACATTAATCAAAGAGATTACATTTCAAGATATATTTAAAACATGTGCTCAAGTTGAAAGGTGCATCAAGGAAAATACACACAATAGTGTGCGTGGATATTATTACAAACAGAGAGAAAAATAAAGCTCACAATCTTATACTTTAAGGTCGAATTCATAGAACCTAGACAAACTTGTTTTGTGTTTTGTTTTTCTGATTCACACATCCCTCTGTGTGTAGCTGCTGTGGATGGACCAGAAAAGTTTTCTTATGCAGCACAAACACTAGCAAGTGGGTTCACCATCCAGGTCTCCTGGTTGCAGGAGGTGAGATGTCTGGGAAGAGGGAGATTTGCAGCATGTTTCAAAGGGTGAGAGTTGGGCTGTAGGCAGCTGCCTAGTGACAACCAGAAGCTTGAAGTGACAGTAAATGTTGTTGTTGCTCCCAAGTAAGTCCCAGCCTGAGTTGGAAACTGCCAGAAAGAAAGAGGTCTTGGGCTGAGTAGGCTGACAGAATATATATATATGGGTGAGTTGACTGGCAAAGGGGGAATAAATTGGATTAAGAGTTAATTAGCAGTTTTTAATTGATTAAATTGGTTTTTTGAATGTAAAAGAAACTTATTCTATGTTTTATTATAGTGTTGTATCTGTGGTTTGTAATTTTTGTGAACTGTCCAGAGAGTTTTGGCTATTGAGCAGAATGGAAATGAATGATGATGACGACGACGATGCAAGGATTGATTTTGGGGTGGAATCTGGGTAAGTTATGCATTTAAAAGAAATAGATTTGGGAGTCATTTATTCCTATGTATCTGGAAAAATAAAATAACTTCAGAGGAATTTTTTTAGAGCTTGTTTGGGAAAATGACTTAACATGAATTGGGTGAAGTAGGAAAATGTGAGTTCAAAGGGGTGATTTTGGATCTATGCACCTCAGGTTCATTGGCGTGCGCACAGCAGGTTCAAGAGGTTCAAATGAACCCCCTAATCCGCTGCCGCCGCCATGTTTGCCCTGCCTGCACAGTGAGCCACTTGAGGGAGAGAGGACAAGCGAGGCGCCGCTGCTCTGGCCCGAGCTCCTCTAAGCGCGGCCCAGCCCCGCAGCTGCTCTGCAGCCTTGCTTCCCAGCCAACTTTCACAGGAAGTAGGAAGGCTTGCAAGAGTTCCTGCGAGACTTCCCAGCCAGCAGCCGAGATCTCGCGCGATTCAAGAGCGCGCCGAAGACCCCGGCTGCTGGCTGAGCTGCACAGCACGAAGCACGAGGCGCGGCGGCGCGAGGGCCAGAGCTGTGGGCAGCGCGAGGAGGGAGGATGAGAAGCAGCAGCAGCAGCAGCACCACCTTACAAGGCGGAGGGAGTAGCAGTGGGAGGCCAGCAGCGCTGCCAGGGAAGGTACGTGGCCCCGTGTCCATTCCCCATCCTCAGCTGCTTGGTTTTCGCCCGCCTCCCCCTCCGCAACCTCTAATAATGCCCAACCCAGATTGCTTCTCCTGCAAAAGCCCCCTAGAACAAACGAAGCTCTACTCCAAGGGAGGCTTTGTGTAGGAAACGTGGGCTTTGGATTGTGTTTGTGCCGTATTGCTATCCTGGGGATGAGCACACGTCAGGAGGTTCCCACCATCTGTATCTCTCTCTTTCTCTTTAATGTAAAATGTCTTGTCTTCTGTGAGCTCAGCTTAAATACTTTCCAGAGAATAAAATCTTTGCCTATTCTTCTGTTATATTTTTTTCCCCAAAAGGTTACCGGTGGCTTTCTTTAATATGTTTTGGTAGTCTTCATATGTGGCAATTAGGTTCCCAATTCTGACAAATTTGGGAGAGATAAAAAGCTGTGTTTTATTTTTGTTTTTAATTTGACAAGTATTACTTGGAAGCAAATCCTCTCCAAGGCGGCGGGGAGTTACTTCTGAGTAAGCCTCTTGGTATTGTGGTGTTAAGCACATTTCAGCTGTTGCTGTATTGATATTTTTGAGAACTGGAGGGAGGAAGGGGAGGAACGCCTCCTTGAAAAGCTGAGGCTGTTGATCCAATGGTCTACCCAGTAAGATTGCCCGGAGCTGCAGATTGGAGCCCTCCCCCCTTCGGAGCTGCTGCCCTCCTCTCCCCATCAGCCCTGCAGGTACTGTAATGTTTGGGAGAAAGCGGGAGAAGCTGCATGTTTGCGTGCCTTCTCTCCTCATCGCTGCCCCACCGCCCACCCCAGTCTGGTCTCCAGCAAGAGAAAAGAAAGGGGGAAGAGGGGAGAACTGCAATGCCCCCCCCCCCGCCCCCAGGACCTCCTGGCTAAGGAGGGTTCATTCAGCAGCACCTTTTTCAGAATGCATGCAAAAACAATTCCTATCTGTCCTTGCTTATTTTAGGGTGTCCAACCCCCTTCTTTCAAGCCATTCTTTTGGTAAACACTGGATGTGTGCATCTTGTGTCACTTTAAAACAGAGCTGCAGCACAATCCTATGTATGTCTACTCAGAAGTAAGCCCCACTGAGATCAATCAAACTTACTCTGAGGTAAATGTTCACCGGATGCAGCCTGAAAATGAAGAGAGGATGAAGAAAGGACAGGAGAAAAAGAATTGTAGAAATAGAATTGCAAAGTAACTGTGGGATATTTAACCATATTAAGTACATCCCACACTGGGATATTTAACCATATTTAAAGACAATAAGTACAGCAAAATTAGTGCCCCTCTACTTCAGTCCCAATCAAATAATTACAACAGTGAACCAGCCAGGTCTTCCATAGGAAAACTCTGTACATATGTAATAGTCTTATAGACCCCTTTATGTCTTAAAATGCATTGCTTCAGTTCAAATGGCAGATATATCTTCCACACTGACAGCTGCTACATTCCTGATACTAGACCAATAGTATATATATGATTCAGCACATGTGAGGAGTTTCACATTTTAAACTCATTTAAGGTGCAAGCCTGTGCATATTAGAATGTAAGCCTATGCGGCAGGGTCTTGCTATTTACTGTCTTACTCTGTACAGCGCCATGTGCATTGATGGTGCTATATAAGTAGATAATGATGATACCAGGTGATAGTTATTTTTAAATTTTAATTAAAAAAATATTATCCTTTCCTATAACAAAATGGTACTTACTCCTAAGTAAGTGTGTCCCACTGAAGAAGGAAATCCTATTTGATTCCTGTATTCCTGTTAGTGTGACATGATAAGTTAAAGGCACAATTTTATGCATGTTTAGACAGAAAAAAGTCCTTCAACTCCTAGAATCCCCTAGCTGGCATGGCTGGCTGGGGTATGCTGAGAATTGTAGGACTTCTTTTCTTTCTAAATATGCACAGGCTTGCACCTTAAATGAGTTTAAAATGTGAAACTCCTCACATGTGCTGAATCATATATATACTATTGGTCTAGTATCAGGAATGTAGCAGCTGTCAGTGTGGAAGATATATCTGCCATTTGAACTGAAGCAATGCATTTTAAGACATAAAGGGGTCTATAAGACTATTACATATGGTTTCTAAAATTGCTTAACACCATTGTAAGCTACTACCTGATTATGCAGAGAGAGATGCCCAGGCAATTACTATACTTTGCCATTATAGGCAGCGTGACTCCTGGCAAGGGGAGGAGTGGGTAGACTGGCTGTTGACATGTTCAGTGGAGTGCCATAGGCCTTCTTTACTTGTTGCTTCTTCCAAGCTGCCCAGGCCCCTTATCTGGGTCAAGGGGGCAGAAGTGGCACTGCAGCAAAAAGGGATATGAGCACCAATGTTTGGACTGGGGCAAAATAATACAGTATGTGGGTATGTGGTGTGGTTTGGCTTGAATTGCTTGTGTCTGGATTTCCTTTCTGGACTGTACTTGCTGGTTACATGACCCACAAGGCCAGGTTGTGGTATAGTCCTCTTCTTCTTTTGTGTTCAAAAGCCGTAAAGTATCCTGTGAGATCTGGAAGACTCACAACTTTATTATGGCACAATAAGCTATTGTCCACTGGCCTCAAGTGCCAAAATGACTTTACTGGCTTTGCACTGTGAGTTTGGGGGTGGGGTGGGGGGTCATGTCATTTGCTATTCCACTTTGGGCAGCAAAATATCTTGGGCCAGCCCTGGCAAGAGCTGGCTATAATTTAGATACTGAACAACATACATTGGGTTTCCTAGGTGTACAGGGCCCAGGTGTCTCAAGCAGGATCTACACTACTGTTTTCATAGAATCATAGAATAATAGAGTTGGGAGAGGTCTATAAGGCCATCAAGTCCAACCCCCCACTCAATGCAGGAATCCAGCTTAAAGCATCTCTGACAGGTGGTTGTCTAGCCGCTTCTTGAATGCCTCTCGTGTGGGAGAGCCCACAACCGTCCTAGGTAACTGGTTCTACTGTCATACTCTAACAGTCAGGAAGTTTTTCCTGATGTCCAGCCGGAATCTGACTTCCTGTAACTTGAGCCCATTATTCCGTGTCCTGCACTCTGGGATGATCGAGAAGAGATCCTGGCCCTCCTGTGTGTGTCAATCTTTCAAGTATTTGGGGAATGTTATCATGTCTCCCCTCAGGCTTCTCCTCAAGGCTAAACATTACCTCTGTTTCCTCTCCCCTCCGGGACACTCCTACCTTTCCTGTCTGCACCCTCTCTCCCTCTTCTACCCCCACACATAGGGGCATTTCTCTCTCTTCTTTCCCCAGGGCTCCCCCTACGCCAATCCTCTTCTTCTGCCCTTATTTTATTTAGAGTATTTTTATTTAGAGTATTTTTATCCCGCACCTCAGCCTAAAAGGCTCCCGGAGCGGCTTACAATTGATCAGTAAAGAAGACTGATGTGCCCTTGTGACGGTTTCCCATCCTCTCTTTTCTCCTTCATCTCCTGTCTTCTGCCAATAGCCCCTTCGCGGCCTTCCAGAGATGTCCCTACTTCCAGATCTCCTACACTCCCACAAGTTCTCCAAATCTTGCCAGCCAGCCCTCTCTTATGCTAGGCTCGCAGCCACCCCTCGTCCTCACTATATTCACCCCAGAAGTCTCTCTCCTGGACCTCATTCCAAATTCTTTGCTCAGCAGCACACAGGGCAATCTTTTAAAATCATTATTAGGGCATTTTATGTATGGTGTATTCTATGTATGGTGCTGGAACTTAAGATGACACTCGTTGTTAATGTGATAGAATCTGTTTTAAATGTGAATCTGTTTTAGAAAGTTTGGATTAGGTCATTATCTGATTAAATTTAAAGATGGTGAAAATTGACTGTGTCTTTATATATGCCTGGTTATCACTACAGCAAAAAAATAGTATTCAGAGTCTCCATTTTAAAATGTGTATTTTTAAAGTACAGATTACTTGTTAATTAAAAAATACAGTTTACTTCAGTTTTCATTTATTTTGTTTGTTTGATGAATGAAAAAAAGTCATTTATTACTGTATATTTAATCAATGTTTACCTTAAAAAAAATCCCTGGCTGAACCCCCTAATGAAATGTGCTGCGCACGCCTATGCTCAGGTTCTTGAGCAAGCTTGCCTTCTGTAAAATAGGTGTCTGGTCACAGCCCCACAGTGGTGATTTTGTAACCGGGCACCTTCCAAAGACAGCTATTTTTTAATGTCACCAAGGACACTTTCTAACAATTTGAGAAAGGTTGGGGACCTCTGCTCTGAGGAAGAGCCACATGTGATTTGAAACACAGTGGAGAGGAGTGTGTCCCCCCTGTCCCCACCCCGCCATCCCTACTTGTCGTTCTCTGGACATTAGCATTCACTGAGAGGCACAAAGAAAACACAAGAGTATTTATTGCCATGAGGCTTTGGATTTGACCATCTGCAATCACTTAGCTTGCAGAACCAGCATTAGCCTTGGAATCCCTTGAAGCCAACCTGGAATTCTTTGGATAGCTTTATGTCCCTGAGGACGTCATCACATAGTAATTGTAACAACTGCTGCACAAACAATTGTTTGCCCTACATCCCCAGTGGTTGTGGTTTAGGAGCATCTGCATGGAGATCTCCAGTCAATTGGCTGCTCCACCTTTTAGACAGTGAAAAACACTTTTGTCAGGCAAGTGTGTTACAGACATTGCTGCACCAGTCTTGGACTGACTTTTTTGATTTCCAATTTGTTTCTCAGCACAATTCAAGGTGGTGGTTCTTACCTACAAAACTTTAACCGTACAATCCTATGCCTGTCTACTCAGAAGTAAGCTCCACTTAACTCAATAGGGCTTGCTCCCAGGAAAGTGTGCATAAGATGGTGGCCTAAATGCTTTAGGGCCTGGTTACATCTGAAGGACCACCTCCTCCCATATACCTATATGTAATTTGTGATAATTACCAAAGGCTCTGTTCCACCATGCAGAGAGGCTAGGTTGGTGGGGACTGAAGACCAAGTCTTTTCCATAGTGGTGACTCACTTATGGATAGGGTGACCATATAAAAAGGAGGACAGGGCTCCTGTATCTTTAACAGTTGCATAGAAAAGGGAATTTCAGCAGGTGTTATTTGTATATATGGAGAACCTGGTGAAATTCCCTCTTCATCATACCAGTTAAAACTGCAGGAGCTATACTAAAGTGACCAGATTTAAAAGAGGGCAGGGCACCTGCTGCTGGTCACCCTACTTATGGACCTACCTCCCAGGGAAGGTTAGATTGGCGTCATCTTTACTGGGCTTCAGACTGGCAGTAAAGATGGTTCTGTATTAGTGCTGGACCAAACCCGGCTCTTATTTTCAGGAACTTTCTCTCCTGTGAAAGACACATTGATTTTCTGCCTCTTTTGCAAGGGGGGGGGAAGTTTGGAGAATTTTGTCCTTGGGGAGAGGACCAGGTTTCCACATACCTTTTTAAAGTGTAGCCAGTTGCTGAGGGGGCTGCTTCCTATTTTTAAATTTTTCCAAAAAAACAAACAAAAACCACACACCTTCCCTTGGTATTTGGAGGAGCCCATCAGTTCTTAGTAGGGATGTGCTCCGCTCCGATTAGGAGCGTAGAAGCAGTAGCGGATTGGCCTGCTCCGCCTTACCCAGAGGCGGAGTAGGAGCGGACCGCGGACCCCCTAGAAGCAAGGCGAAGAGAAGCGCCCATTTTTCGGAGCTCCGAGTTCAGGCGGAGCGCTCCGGTCGCCATCTTGAAAACATTTCGCCATAGGATTGCATTGCGGCAAATAATCGCGCATAACTACGTTGTTTTTGAAGCTATCATTCTGGAAATTCTTGTGCACAGAGAGTCGTGGATGGGGGTCATTTTGAGACCACTCTCAACTTTCTGCGTTGTCTGGGTCGCGGGCTATATTTTTGTGAAAATCGGGTCAACCGCACGGCTCAAACTGCGTTTTCGGCTTTTCGCCCATAGGATTGCATTGAGGGAAAGAATCGGGGATAACTGGGGGGGGGGGGTTTAAGCTATCGTTCTGGAAATTCTTGTGCACAGAGAGTCGTGGATGGGGGTCATTTTGAGACCACTCTCAACTTTCTGCATCGTACGGGTCGCGGGCTATATTTTTGTGAAAATCGGGTCAACCGCGCGGCTCAAACTGCGTTTTCGGCTTTTCGCCCATAGGATTGCATTGAGGGAAAGAATCGGGGATAACTGGGGGGGGGGTTTAAGCTATCGTTCTGAAAATTCTTGTGCACAGAGAGTCGTGGATGGGGGTCATTTTGAGACCACTCTCAACTTTCTGCATCGTACGGGTCGCGGGCTAGACGTTTTTAAAAAATCGGCGGGAAAAATACCTTTTTCAAAGGGCTGAGGGGCAGAGTCAGCTCCCGGTCATGATGATCCCAAAGTTGGAGGAGGGCATAGGCAAAACAGGTAACTTGGGATTCTGGGAAACTTCTCTTTCTTCATCTGAACGGGCTTTTCCCCGTGTTTTTTAACACAGTAGCCCCACCAAATGCACAAACACAACCTGAAATCATATACTAAGCCAAGAATAAGAGATAGAAACACAGCACTGCTCCCCACCCTAACCTTGGTGAACAACTGAATAGATGTGGTGCAAGGGGATGAGCTCCCCTAGGGCATCTCATCGTGGACGTGCCCCCACTCTCTCCTGCACTGGAAGGCCATTAGAGCCTTCCAAAGAGAGTAAAACGGTGGAGCAATGCCTATCATGAGTTGAAGTGAATGGTCACTTTTCAGTGGTGGAGCAATGCCTGTTCTGAGTCGAAGTGAGCGTTTTACTTCTTCTCAGAGCTGTGGCTGTCAGTGTCTTGAACTGGCAGCTACTTCCCCCTCCCCCGGGCACGTCCCCCTATTGCTGGTAAAAGACAGATATAGCCTTTTAAAAAAAGTTCTTCTTGTTGTTTATTGAGCAACACTGCTGCTTTTAATTCCACCCCTCCTTTGTTTATTGATTGATTTATTCCATTTTATATGCATTACTGGCTTATCCTTGGCTCACTTCCTTATGCCCCCAGAAATGCCAGCTGCATGCCTGCCTGCCTTCCCTCCCTCCTCCCCTGCCCACCTCGCAGGGATGTTGTGTGTGGGGTGCCCGATTTTCAAAAATTCGCCAAAAATCAGGGGATGATGGGATTGCTTTGAAACTTGGCATGCGTGTGTATATCCCCATGAGGTGTCATGGTGCCAAACATGAGGTTTCTAACTTGAACAGAAAAAAAGTTGTATAATTTTTTAGCTTTCAATGCAAGCCTATGGGGGGGGGGAAACGGAGCTCCGGATCCGGATCCGGAGCTCCGGGCGGAGCGGAGCGGAAGTGGGCGGAGCGGGGCGGGGCGGAGCAGCCCGATCCGGAAAATGGCGGATCTGCAAGTGAAGCGGAGCGGGGGGTCTGTGCACACCCCTAGTTCTTAGTGAATGCCTATCGGAGATCATGTGACCTCACCCTCTCCAATAAGCACACAGGAAGAACTCCTGGGCCTCTGAAAATGCCAAGGGTGTTGTAAAAAAATAGAAAGAAAGAAAAAGGACCCCTCAACAACTGGTGTTGTGTTTCTCAGAACACTCCTGCTTTCGATGGGAGGCAAATGACGAGGCTTGCTAAGTAATCTACAAAGCTTTTATTATTATTATTATTATTATTATTATTATTTATTTATTTATATAGCACCATTTTAAGCAACAAATGTCTCTTCTACCTGAAGAGAGTCTAATCTCTTGGAAACGCCCCCTAAGCAAGACAATTGTCCATTCAAAAAGAATAGGAAGTCTTATCCCTTCCTTCTGTGCCGTGCATTTCAACTTCCAGCAGACCCTAGCATCAGCTAGCTTGTTGGAATGCTCACCTCCAGAAGAAACCTCACTTCCCACTGAGTGTGTAGGATTTGGCCTTGAGGAGATAAGCTCTGGAGAGGGCAGACTCCCAGCTGAGGAATCACCCATGAGAGCTTCCTCCCCTGCTGGTACAGGCTGGCTGGTGTCTGGCACTGCTTGTTCTAGTTCTGAATCTGATTCTGATTGATTACCTAAAACATCTTCTCCCAAAACAGGGGCAGTAGGGTTAGACATGACACCTGACTACATTTAAAAAAGTATGTGGAAGCCCTGTCCCTCTCCCTAAGGAGAAAATTCTCTGAAATTCTCACTTCTCCCAGCCTCTTTTGCCTGAATTTTCATTCCCCCACCCTGCCCCCATGAAATATTTAGCTCTCTGGGCAGTTTACAAAAGTTAAAAACAGTGAAATACCAAAAATGGAAGTTAATTATCAAAAATGGAATGGTCAAAATTTTCAGCCCACGACTTCCTGTACTGTTGAGCTTTTAAAATCATTTAATGGTCCTCTCTGGGTTTTTTTTTTTTAATATTAATTGTATGGTGTTACAGCTTCTTTGCTCTTATGGTTTTGTGGTAGTTTGTTTCTTCTTATTGTTTTATTTGATCTGTATATCTTCTCAAATACCTATTAGGTGGAGGGGTGAATCACAGATGTATGAAATGAATACAGAAATTAGAAATGGCTGTGATGTTCTGGGTTCTACTTTTTGAAGGCATTGTCTTAACCAATCATGGCCACCTTGGGAATGGAGGATTTGCAGCAGGAAAACCAGTCTGTGTTGTGGGGTGCTGGGGTGGGGGTAGGGAAATTAATTAACCATCTTCTCTATTAATCTCCCTGATGACACCTCCAAGTTACATTTCCCCTCTGAAGATGCTTTTCCTTAATGGAAGGATGTATGTGTGTAATGAACTGTTCCAGCCTAAATCCTGACACAAACTGAAATGAGTGAGCTCATCCCTGCTTTCTGAGATATCACCAGAACATACTTGGGGGGGGGGGGAATGGAGAAAGGAGGTTAGATCCTCAGAAACACTTCCCAGTTCCCACTGGCTTCAAGTAACTGTTCAGAGATTCCCTTTTGCTTTCATGGTTATCACATTTTCAGAACCATGATAACTAGAATGGAAGCCTTGTTTTTTTGAAATCAAAACCATCAACCACCTGACAGTGATGCCTCCTTTATCCCATGATACACCTTATCTGTTGGGGAATCTCATATCTGAAATGATATGTAGCCCTCATCCCTACATTGCAATGTAATGCAGCTCATTATTTTAAGGATTTAAGTGGAAAGTTGAGACACCATATTCTCTTTGAAGGAGGCTCAATTCTTTTTATCACTCTGGATGAGACCTAGCCATTTATTTTTCACAACTCGTAGTCTCTCCATCACATTTTAAGGCATGCTGATGTGCTTTTCCAGACTTTCTAATTAATGTAAGCCTATGCGGCAGGGTCTTGCTATTTACTGTTTTACTCTGTACAGCACCATGTACATTGATGGTGCTATATAAATAAAATAATAATAATAATAATAATAATAATAATAATAATAATAATAATAATAGAAGAAATTTCAGAGAAATTCTCATGGGTTAGGTTCATGGTTCTTATGTTTCCTTTACTTAAGAGGTGGCTGAGGAGTATGTATGAGTGTCCTGTCATTCATTGTCACAATCATTTCTCTACATCTGCATTTGAGATAAGATCCATCCAATCACCCTTCAGAAATTTCACATTTGGAAAGTCCTGGAGCTGAGTCCAAAATTTCTCAGGGGACATTTTTCTTTTTCTTTTCTTTTCTTAAAAGGCATAAGATTATACTTTTCCTTAGACCCCCTAGAAAAAAAGGCCACTTTGCAGAATTCCCCCAAATTTTATTCCTCATAATTTGAAACTTTTGCCTTCCCTCTCACCCCCTCCCCAATATTCTAGAGCAATGCTAGGTAAAGGGTATTGTGGAAAATGCAAAATAGGGGGCAGGCCAGGGGGGAGGGGAAACAAATAAACAAACAAACAAAAATCCTTAGAGGGGGGAAGAAAGAGTGCTATGGCCCTTGCTAGTGGTGAGCTACATCTGTGAGAAATCGTTGGAGGATTTTTCCTCCCACTGGAGAAACCCAGTGAAATTCTCCTCCCAATTTTTCTGACCACAAATAGGTTGGAGAATTTCAACAGGTCCTTTGTCCACAGCTGTAGATATTATCAGCATCTCTGTACATAGAAAAAGAAAAAGAAAATTATCCCAAATAAAACAACCTTTATTACCTCATTAGTAGGAAAAGGCCAATCTATTGGTAATAGATAATGATGAACTTGTATATGACATTGCAGCATTATATAAATAAGTATATATTTTCACAGTGACTGAGGAGTGTGTGAGAGAGAGAGAAAATCCAGAAGAGCTATCAAAATGTGGTACCAATGTATTGGAGCAGTTGGGAAGAAGAGGTTGAGAAGTGGTGAAACTTTTAAAGGGCTGGAAATATGCCAGACCAGATGGGCCTATCTGAGAATATTATGCAACTTTCTCCAACGCTTTAGCAAATCCATTCCTTTTTTGACCATTGACCAGAAGAGGCAAATTTAACAACAGGAAGGTTTGCTGGATCTTGGACAGATTGTCACATTTCCAGAGTCTGAGCCTCGCATTTGCAGGTTCAAAGGTCCGAGAGTTCCCAGATGGTCAGCTTAAATAGGGACCAGGCAAAAGGCATGGTCTGAACAGTCCAGGACAAGGCAAACAGGTTCCAAGGCAACACAACAGATAGGAAGCAGGCAGAAGAAGAATCAGCATTCAGTCCACACATGCTCACACCAGGAATCAGTCATGACACAGGAAGCTGAATTCAGGAAGGTCTAGTTGATGCTATACCCAGCAACTCTCTTAGCACGCTGTTTTTATGTAGAGCCTGTCAGCCATACCCAAACTTCAGCTGTGAGGTGTTTGTGACTGCAAGTGAAAAGGTTCTTTTTGTGAGCAAGCCTCCTATATGCGAGCAGACCTTTTCTCACCAAGGCCGTTGATAGACCTACCTGATAATCTGGTGGTGAGGAGGGGCCAGCCCGCGCTAGAAGTAGTGTAGGCTGTTGCTCCAATCCACATGTCAGATGTGATGGGCTGCAGGAAAGCCCCGTTGTGTCTGCAATTTTATTTGTAGTGTTAAAGGGCCGGGTGCGCAGGAGCACACCAGTGGCAGAGGTAAGTCTTTTTTAAAAAAAATCGT
Organism: Elgaria multicarinata webbii; assembly: GCF_023053635.1. Lineage (NCBI taxonomy): Eukaryota > Metazoa > Chordata > Lepidosauria > Squamata > Anguidae > Elgaria > Elgaria multicarinata. The sequence continues at coordinate 153,810,626 of NC_086172.1, read as the reverse complement.
TCTCCCCGCTCCCCCCCCCCTGGCTCCGATCTCCCTGCCCCCTTGGCTCCAATCTCCCTGCCCCCTTGGCTCCAATCTCCCTGCCCCCCTGGCTCTGATCATCCACCACTTTTCCCGGCTACTCGTGAGTAATTGCTGTAGCTGGGAAAAGCGGCGGACTGGTCTACAAGCTCGCTGTGGGAAATACTAGGCTACAACTGTAGCCAAATACCCCGGGGCAAGGGGGGTTACCCCTGCCTGACCCCGGGATCCCCTGTGCATCATCTGGATGCACAAGGGCAAGGCTGGGGTTCACCCCGAGCTAAACTCTGGTTTAGGAATGGCCCAAGAGGCCTTTGGCTTAGTCTTAGGGTGACCATATGAAATGGAGGACAGGGCTCCTGTATCTTTAACAGTTTCATAGAAAAGGGAATTTCAACAGGAGTCATTTGTATATATGGAGAACCTGGTGAAATTCCCTCTTCATCACCACAGTTAAAGCTGCAAGAGCTATATTAGAGTGATCAGATTTAAAAGAGGGCAGGGCACCTGATGAAGAGGAAATTTCACTAGGTTCTTCATATATACAAGTGACACCTGCTGAAATTTGCTTTTCAATAAAACTGTTAAAGCTACAGGAGCCCTGTCCTCCTTTTCATATTGTCACCCTACTTAGTCTAGTACTCTTTCTGAGTTCCTATCTGTTCAGGTGCCATTTCTCCTGAGGACTTGTGGGCTTCTCTGACTCCACCTCTGAAGCAGAATCCTTGTCTTCCGCAGGTGATACCCTCATGGTAGTCACCCCTGAAGGACTGGGCTATTTGTGGTCTGTTTGCAGATCCTGGGCATTGCTAGTGGTGGATGGTTCCTGGTCTTTCAGCTCTTCCTCTGAGGAGGTCTTTTCCAGCAGTTGCATGGCACTAATACAGTGCTGAGAGACAAACAAGGGGAAGATCCACTATCATGATTCAAGAATGTTGATAATGGAAGTATCCAACTATGCCCCAGCACTAGCACTGATGGCAATGCACTAGCATGTATCAATGATCGTACAACACAGCTAGTACTTGCCAGGTCAATGAGGAAGAGTCCTAGCAAGTGCTAGTTATGTTGTGTGAATCCCATTGCCTAGCAATCGCTAGTTATGTTGCACAAGTATTGATTTCTGCTAGAACAACATCATTAATACTACCACTGGAACAAAGTTGGATGGAATTCAAAGTGATTACAACAGTGCAAACAATGAGAGATGATTACAGGAAAGCAAGGACAGACTGATTTTATCTCCATACACAAGATATCACATAATAAGAATGTGAAACACAATCCAATACACTAACTATAAAAAGATGCCAGCTGCTTTGATCTTAATAATAAAAGAGGACTGTTTTGAGATGGTGTTGCAATAGCATCTGACTCCTTGTAAATTGTAAAATGCTTATTTCAATATAGATAGTAAACACTGGTGTTGTAGAGCAGGGAAAGGAGAAATTATGGTTGAATGCAACAAAACAAAAACAAAAATGTATTGGAGAAGAGTTATTGAAGAAACATTGCAAACAGTGCTATGACCTTCCATACCACAACGGTGCATTTGCTAAATAATGCGAAGAACTGTGATGCAAGAGATAAACATCTGGTAGTTTTAAATCATCTAGTAACAGCAAGAATTGTATATGCAAGGCATTGGAAAGCAAAAGTAATTCCATTGAAGAACATGTAGTTGTTAAAAAGTCTTAGACGCCATTAAAACAGTAACGCTAAATGTGTATAGAGCACGAATAAAAAAAGCGGTAGGTGTCAGTGTAGCATGTTTGATGAATGGGATCCTGTCATAAATTACATTAACCAGAGAACTACAAGGACAGATAATACAAGGAATTTATTAACTTTGTATTGAAGCATAAAATGATGACAGGAGATGCTGGATGTAAATATTTTTTCTCATACACACACACGAACACACACACATACATTGTGTATTCTCTATATATACTGTATGTGTTTGTATTGATATTTGTATATAAAACTGAACAATCTCAAACAGGAAAAAAGAAAATGTATTTCTTTTTTCTCAGGGGAGGGGGGGGGCTGAATACATTCATCTCTGAAAATTTCTAGAGATTTACAATTCCACTTCATGTAATATCAAGTTATTTCAGGAGAGGAACCTCATTATTGGCAAGGCTTGTTTGGTTCTGCAATCCCTTTACCTGCCATAAAGCAATTTTATACCTCTTTTTAGGGCTAGCACAAACAGGGGGCTGTTTTTCATAAGCATTTTCTCACCTGTGAAAATGCCCTGGGGAGGGGGAAGTGTTCACTGAAAGGGAGCATGGCTCCTTGCTTCCCTCCTCATGTGACCCACCTGTTCGACTTCTTTGGGCGTGCCCCACTCCTCTTCACGGTACCTTTCGTCAGCTCTTACAGAATGAGATTCTTCACAGCTGCTAGGGATGGATAGACCAGTCTATTCCTGGTCCATGCCACCTTCTCCTGTATTCATTCATATGTCTGTTCTATCTTGTTTCTATTGTAATCTGATTTAAAAGGACTGCATCACAAAATTTGGAAATGTGTGAAATCCAAAGGAGAACCGTGCTCTGTTCCACACTTTCATAAGGGATGTGAGGATCAGGTGAGTTTTCTTTAAAATGCAGACCAAGCACAATCTTGTCTATCTCTGACTGTGGCTTTGTCCTGTAATTCTCTACTTATGAATTACCTTGACTTGTCCACATTGGAATGGATCGTCATCAGAATTGATTGGCCACATGGTAACATTTGGTGCTGAATTGGCATTGAACTGGACTAAGCAACAAAGCATCAGAAAACAAGGGTGTGCTTTGTGGGGATTTGAGGGGGGGGGAGTGAATATATTGGCATCCCCATATTTTGCCTCAGAATGCTTCTCACATCCACAGTCTCTTTCATCTCTAAACATGTTGTCAGATTTATCCTATATATACTTAAAGGTTTGTTTGTTTGTTTGTTACATTTACAGTATATACCACCCCAAAGCTCTCTGGGCGGTTTACAAAATGAAATATATTATCCAGAAATATAGTTAAATAATACATCCCCTTATTTTTTAGCCCCAGTGTGAATTCTTGCTTTAGAAATGCTCAAGATAAAATCAATCAGACTGACCAATGGTCATAGAAGCATCATGGAGGTTTACTCAAAGCAATTTTATTGGCAACATGGCCACCATTTTGCATTCTGCACCTAACATTGTTTCAGAGCATTAAGGGGAAGGAGAAAGTGACAGCTGCTCAGGAAAAAAAATGGTAGAGAATATTCAGGAGGGATCTGCAAAGTGTCCTTTTTCTAGAAAAAGAAAAAGAAAGAAAGAAAAAGATCTCAGCAATGTCCTCAGAAATATGTCTTCTGAGAAATTTTGGCTCATTACTACTTGGGACATGTCAAGATTCCAAGTTCTACACCATACATAATTAAATTACTGCTGGCAAACTTGTGACCAGTCTCTTGTTAGGACAAGAGAGAAACTTTTTCCCCAGCCTCCCAGTATCAGAGGCAGTAAGCCTATGTACACTGTTTGCTGGGGAACATGGGCAGAAGGGTGCTATTATACCCATGTCCTTCTTGTGGGTTCTTGGTCGACAGCTGGTTGGCCGCTGTGTGAACAAAATGCTGGACTAGATGGAACCTTGGTCTGATCCAGCATGGGTCTCCTTATGTATTTTTATTTATTTATTACATTTTTATACCGACCAATAGCCGAAGCTCTACTTATGAATACAATTAATTGGGGGTCCATAGGTAGGGTACGATTTGAAATGTCCTGGATCAATCATGGATTTTTAATGTTGTTTTTTTTAAAAAAATACATATACGTATTTTTGTTACATCTCATAGTTATGCCTAATGGAATTAGGAAGTGATCATCAACGCCAGTTGTTGTGTAGTGGGATTCAGAAGACCTAGATATTTGTCCCCACTCAGCCATGAAGCTCATTGGGTGACTTTGGACCAGGCTGACCTACCTCGCAGGGTTATTGTGAGGATAAAATGGAGAGGGGGAGTGGGATCATGAACACCACCCTGTGCTCCTTGGATGGCAGTGAGGATATAGATATAATAAGTTTTTTAAAAATACTGTAAGATCCAAGGCAATGTGATAAGTGAACTAGTAAAGAAGTTCCAGGAAAGCAGGGCTTTCATTTGCTTTACATATGCTTTACTGCAGTTTGCACTCTCCGGCCAACTTTATGGAAACAATAAAGAGGAACTGGCAGTACCTTTCCGGAGAATTTCTCTAGTGTACATCCTGTTACAATCCTTTGTAATTGGCTTTTTCTTTCCATCTTGTTATACACAAGTAAACATCCATTGCATTTCCAAGACTCCGGCCTCCTAAGAGATGGAATTTCCTGTAAAAGACAGCACTGAAGGATCCCTGTATTGGCTAGATGGATCCAGAATCGGAATTTCACACTTCCTAAGCAGCTTTGGCAGAGAGCAGTCTCAATGATTAGTCCAAGACCTCGGATATTTTATGTATCTGTGGGATTGGCATAACAGGCTACATTTCTGATGGAATGCACAGACTTTTGCTTGGGTCTTCTCCCACCTTCTGAATTCAGTTCACATGTGTTATCCTTTCACATGGTGCAAATTCTGTAGGATATTTACACAGGTCCAAACAATCCGTTGTAGCAGACATGAAGCAGGAAGTGAAAATAGCACCACCTTGTTGTGTTTTCCCCTTTCTCCCTGCACCATGGAGTTTCCACTGACTCATGGCAGTATATCATATGCTGTCAGTGAAGGCTGGTGGCTCCAATGTCATGGGGTGGTGGTACATCTGCTCCAGGTTTTAATTAGAACCAGTCAGAACCATAAAGGAGCAGCTTGGATCTCTCCTTTAGAATTCTGACTAGTTCTGACTGAAACCCAGAGCTGATGCACTGCCCCACTGATATCAGACCCACCAGCCTCCACCGTATTGTGTGTGAATTGCAGATGGAAGGTGAAATTACGAGACGAGACAAGAAGTTGGATTTAAAACAGGGCCACATTTATTTACGAATACCTGCAAAGGAAGATGGAGGCCTAGGCGGGCATCCTATCTTGGCCAAGGTCTTGGCCATAAATGGGATTGGGCGATCCATTCATATCCCGACCGGTGATGCTTGTCTATCGCCACCTGTCAGGATTCCCCTTTTGGGATAGGTAGGCCTTCCGATGTCACTCCCCCTCACATTGCAAAACTCTGAGTGAGTGAGTAAGGTTGTCCTAAGAGGTAACTCTTATCCTGTCAACTGGTGCCCATGACTCCCAGCTGAGGGCCTCGGTATTTACCAATCACCACAACGGTGCCTAAGAATGTTCACCAACTTTATCCTTGCTCCCGATGCCCGCACGCCTGCCCCCAGTCAAAATGTGACCAAATTCAACCAATTAGCCTAGTTAATACTCCCCTGCTGTCTTACAGTGTGAAGTAGGCGAAAAAAACTCCCAAAAGAAATGATTGAGAGCAAAAAATTCCTACTTGGCACCCCTAGGGGCAACCGGCAAACCCACACTATCTACAGGGAGGGAACCGCAAAAGACGCTGAGAAGGCTGGGGAGGGGAAACACTCTATAAACAGGGTTCCCAGTCCCCTCCCCGCATTGGTGGTGCCAAACGAAGGACGCCTATGGCGAGCCTCCAGTCATCTCTCTCTCTTCCTCTGCAATTACCTCACCATGTCCAGGCAAGCCGGGCATGATTGTAAGGCCTTTCTGGTTACACTGTTAAGTTTTTCCCTGGCAATATTCTAGCTTTCTTTATATTGTTATATTTTAATGTAGTTTTTCATGTAATTGATTTCATGGTGCTTTTATTCATCCTTTTAAATATTGCATACCAATCGGTATACTCTGGTAGAAAGGTTGCTATGAATTTTAGCCACAATCTAATGCAGTGTTAGGTGCACACATTCACTGATCTCAACAGGTTTAGTTGCATTTAAATCTGTATTGGACTGTTTACTTTTTCTATGTAATTCTGCAAGGTGGCATGAACTGCTATAATGATATGTAAATAAATAATAACTTTCATAAAGTATAAAATGATAAAAAAATAAGAAAAAATAAAATATAAATGATAATAATATACATTATTTGGAAACCCTCTTTTACTCATGGAAAGGCTATTTTCAACTTAGCAGCACACTGTTGTATGAGAAAGTGACCCCAAATCCAGAGAAGGTCCTCCATTTGCACAATCACCCATTACACAATCACCCACTTTGCAGAAGCTCATTCACAATAGGTTTTTGTGGCCCATTAGAGTTTAGACACAACACCTTGTATTTTCCTCATTGGTACATTGTGGCAATGCCCTGTAAGAAGTCTTCTGCTAGATCCTGTGCAAGAGCCCATGGGGCTGCAGTAATGCTTTTTCTTCTTCCACTCACAGTTCTTTGGATCCAAGTGATTGTTATCTAATTCAGGGGGAGGGAACCTTGTTTCTATCAAAGGTCATGTGGCCTGAGGGGCAATTTATCAGGAGTCACATGCCAGAGGTGATCATGGTCAAAGCCAGTGGTAGGCAGAGCCAGAACCAAAAATGGATGGAACTAAGCCCTTTTCTCTCGCTCGCTCTGCCACTCCCCTCTCTCTGCCAATTCCTTTTCCCTCCCTCTTGTTACAGTGGAGCTCCAATCTGGTTCTCTGTAATTATGCTGGCATTGCCTATTGAGTCCAGGGCCAGATTCCAACCATTGGGCTGATGCAGCATAACCTGGGAGCTCAGTGACTCCATTCTTGTGGTTTTTCAGTAAGATCTTGGGTTGTAGGATTTTTACATTCAATAGTGCAGATTAAGCAGGCAATCTAGAGCAATGGGTAGCTGCTACAAAAGGTCTTAAGTCTCTGTCACCTTTTAAAATGTTTCTGGGGTTGTTTGTTTGTTTGTTTGTTGTTGTTATCTGGTTTTCTTCTTATCTCTTTCCCCAAAATATCCATGTCTCTCTCAATTTTATTTTATTTTCTGCAAGCCAGCTCCTACAGATAAGCCCCATTTTTAAGGCTCTCCACTCCGAATTCAATTTTTGCAATGAACCAAAACCCTGCAGATCCATGACCAACCAAGAAATGAAGTCTGTTGAGTTCCCCTTTTTCTGAAACAAAGTAATTATAACTACTCAGACTCTATTTCTTTTTCTTTAATTCTCCAAATGTATCAGTTTTATTTCTGCAGCCCATCATTTTCACCAGCACCTGAGCTCCCTCTGGCAAAAAGTTATCCAAGTCCTCCCTTGCCATTTCCATAATGCCTCCTTCCACTCCTTATTTGGGAAATGTTAACTTGCCCAAACTCCATTTTTTCTATGATAGAGAAATCAGAACTAGTACACTGGTACATGTGCTAGGGGGTTGTCATACTACCAAGACATTGTTTTCCTCTTCTGTAATCCTTGTGCAGGTGTGTGTTAAAAATAAACTCTGAAGCTTATATTATATAACACTGATGTTATATAATGTTATATTATATAACATTATATAACATTAATATAATGTTATATTATATAACATTATATAACACTGACGGTGCTATATAAATTAATAATAATAATAATAATAATAATAATAATAATAATGAAGCTTTGGATTTGAAAGGTTGCTTGATGTCCTGCTTTGACTGCAAGCTAAAACAAGGGTGGTCCAAAGAACAGGTGGAAGTCAACACACAGGCCATGTGGGATCAGGCTTCAGCAGGGTTGGTCCAAATAGCAAGTGAACATCAAAACACATTCAATTATGGAGCATCTATCACAGGGCAAGGTCCAGGAGGCAAAGTACAAGGCACAAGAGCTGGAAGAATTATTTTCTTCCAACACTAGCTAGGCTAAAAAGGAAGGCTTATACAACCAGAACAATACCCAGGTTCAACTACAAATCCTTGGTCAAAAGTCTTACTCAGGAGGAAGGCCTTATTCCCAAGGATCCTCTTTGGTAATCAACCGCTCCTTTTCAGAGGAGCTCCTTTGGCCTGTCTCTTGAGGCAGCAACTCTTTTGGGGGCTAGATGGTTGTTTAGCCTTTGCCTCAGAGATGGAACTCCCCTCCTGCTGCAGGGATGGACCTGAAGTGACCTCTTCTGAGGGCCCGGGCTCCCCCAGATCTCCTGACACAGATGGTTCCTTGGTATTGTCTGTCTCTGGAAGCTCTTTCTCCTCCTCAAAGAAGATGACACTTGAGCTATTTCCCCCCAATTCAGAGGTAGTCATTCCCTCCCATCCCATTCTTGAAGCATGTTGCATAAATACGCAGCATTCATAAAACACTGTTGGCAAACGTCTATTTATTTCCACGTCCATTGTTACTAAGGATTTTGATGAAATCCACAAAGGAGTCGAATGAGTTTGGATTTCTATGAATCCAACCCATGATTTCTGCACTAGACTGTTTTTCCTGAGTTGCACAGATTCTGCAGATGTGTGGACCATTGTCTGTTTGTTTTTACTTTCCAGAATTTTTCACAAATTTAGTCCTTAACAAATACATAAAATTAAATAAAAATAAGGCCAAAGATGTACATTTCTCCCATAGCCAAAGCATGGAAATGCCCATTTGGGGGGAGGGGGATTTGCACATTTTAGGGCTTTGCACATTTTTGCAAGTATAAACTTGTGCAACTGAAAATTTGCACAGATTCAGGAAATTTGGGGGGGGGGGATCTGATTCCATCAATGAGTGGACAATGGAACAAAATGCACCTGACTATCTGCAAAATGCAGACAGGATGGATTTTGCAAAATCCATACATCCCTAATGGTTACACTTGCAATCCTAGAGTTCGTGTATGTGTGTGAAGTGAGGATGTGCAGCAGCATTCTTTCTCTCCAGCGATTGGCTTGCCAGGGGAGTGATGGATTGCTCTGGTTAGAGATATGGACTGATCACTGGTGGAGGGCTTTTGAAATTAGGCCGAGGGCTTCCTGCATTTCCGCACTCCAATTTAATTCTACAAATATTAACATTAAAGCCTTACTATCAATCTTGTTTGGACTGGCTCACTCCTTGAAATGATTACTCAACACGATACCAACATAATAATGCTCTGTTTTGATTCTCCAAAGACCAATGCATGGCGGTAATGGTTAAGAGCGTGAACCACTGCAGTGGGAAGAAATCACAGACATGCAGAGACAAAATGACATTTTCACAGGATCCCATACTGGTGCTGGCATGCCTGAATCCAGCAAGAGCCTGTCATTTTATTGATGTTCCTTGTCATTGCAGAAGGCATCTTCTCCCATTGAGTTTGACAATAACTCATAAAACACTGCTCCTGCTTGGTTCCTCATTGGGGTGTAAATATTTCATCCCAGGCTTTTTCTCAGCCACCACTCTTGAGTGTTTTCATTCTGAAAGGTGAGGCTTTGGGTATTTCTGACAGTTCTGTTGGTGTCAGGCATATAGATGCCTTTTTTCCTCCGGTGCTGACTGACAAATATGAGAATTGAATTACATTGTTCACAGACTGTCAACTGTTCACTGAGACATGTGGAAGCAGATTCTGTCATCCTTACAGGGAGCAGATCACAAAAAAATGCAGGATAAAGTGCCAAAAAAGCATTGTCATTTGAAGGGGATCCAGGTCTTGAACCAGTTTTCAAAGGAAGCTAAGTTCCAGCAAGATTTGGACAGTGCTGTAAAACTTTCCTCTCTGATCAAATACTTTTCTACATCAAACATTATTGCCAGTGGTGTAGTAGAGAGACTACACTAATAGTAAGGAATACAAGGGAATGGAGTTCCTGGCCTTTTTTTTTTTAATCAGAGCTAGACAGAGGACATCATTTGGAGGAGTATCTCGGTAACTGATGGTCTCGCCTTGCAAGTGAATGAAGTGATAACAAAGCTTTGAGTTTTTACTATTGTTTGTGACATATTAGTATTGAAGAAGCTAGATCGCCTTTTCCCATCTGCCCCGTACACCCAGGTCCTCTGGAAAGAATTTACTTCAGCCAGCAAAAACTAGATTAACAACTGTTACCCAGAGGACCTTCTTTGCTGCCGCTCCCAGACTGTGGAATGGCCTGCTAGGAGAGATTCAGCAACTCAGTAGTCTTTCTGAATATAAAAAAGCAATAAAGACTTATCTCTTCTGGCAGGTCTACCTGGTCAAATTTTAAGACGTCTGGCTGTTATTTTAACAATGTATTAGTTTCTATAGGTTTTAATCGGTTTTATGTATTTCATAATATTTTGTATTCTACGTTGTTCCCTGCCTCGATCCAGAGGGAGAGGCAGGTAATAAATATGTTGTTGTTGTTGTTGTTGTTAGAGAAGGAGGAAGAAAATCTAGCAGAGGCTGGACATTTCTTTCCTTTTCTTTGATGTTGTTCCCACTTCATGCTAGCCCCCTTTAAATAGTAACACTTCTTTGCAAGATTGGGCGGTATCAATGTTAGTCCTTCTTCAAATAGACTCAATGAAATAAATAGGAACTAGGTTAGTCATAAGTAACTTTAGTTCCATTCATTTGAATGGGTCTATTCTAAGTAGGACTAACATTGGATACTACTCATTCTTTGCATTTCATCTGCCTGAAGAACTTTTGTTAAAACTCAACATGTTAATATTTTATTCTTTCTTTATTTGATTATTTACTGCATTTCTATACCACCCAATAGCCAAAGCTCTCTGGGTGGTTCACAAAAGCTAAAACCATCAGACACAAATCAAAGTATAAAACAACCAACAGTATAAAAGCACAATAAAAAATACTATATAAAAGGACAATCAGTAAAACTGAGCAGCGATAGAGAGATTTATACATATTTAAATTACGGATTTAAAATACAGATTTAAAACAGCAAGGTTAAAAGACTATGATAAACTGTTAAAATGCTGGAACAATAAGAAAGTCTTCACCTGGCATTGAAAAGAATATAATGTAGGTGCCAGGCGAACTTCTCTAGTGAGCTCATTCCACAGCTGGGGTGCCACAGCAGAGAAAGCCCTCCTACTGGTAGCAACCTGCCTCACCTCCTTTGAGAGGGGCTCATGGAGAAGAACCACTGAGGATAATATTAGGGTCCAGCCAGGTACATATAGGAGGAGGCGTTCCTTCAGATAACCTGCCCCCAAGCCATTTAGGGCTTTGCATGTTAATACCAGCACTTTGAATCGGGCCCAGACCTGGACTGGCAGTCAGTGAAGCTGAGAAAGAATTGGTATAATATGGTCACGTTGGCCAGTCGCTATTAACAGTCTGGCTGCCATGTTTTGTACCAGCTGAAGTTTCTGGAGCATTTTCAAAGGCAGCCCCACATATAACACATTGAAGTAATCCAGACGAGAGGTTATCAGAGCATGGGTAACTGTAGCTAGGCTATCTCTGTCCAGATAAGGCCACAGTTGGTATATCAGCCTAAGCTGATAAAAGGGGCTCCTTGCCACTGAGTCCACCTGTGCCTCAAGTGACAGTTCTGGATCCAGGAGCACCTCCAAACTATGAACCCAATCATTTAGGGGGAGTGCAGTCCCCTCCAGAACAGGGTAAACATAATCTAGCCAGACAGACGAACCACCCGCAAACAGTAACTCCATCTTGTCTGGATTGAGTCTCAGTTTGTTGGCCTTCATCCAGTCTATTACTGTGCTCAGGCACTGATTCAGAACAGCCACTGCCTCACCTGGGTTTGATGAAAAGGAGAGGTACAGCTGGGTGTCATCCGCATATTGATGACACCTCAACCCACATCTCCGGATAACCTCTCCCAGCAGTTTCATGTAGATATTGTACATCATAGGGGATGTTCTACAAGTTTAACATCTGCTGCATGCAAAAGATATCTGCTTTGGAGAAGCCCCACTTTGATTCAGAAATCTCCTGAATCTGCTTGAATCAGCTCAATACTATTTGGTATTTGGCTGATTCCAAAGATTCAACCCAAAGATACTCAATAAACTTTAGGAAGACACAGATAATAAATCCCAAACAGACCTCTTCTTCCTTCATTTGTACTCTTTAATAACCTAACAATAGCAATAGCAGAATCATGACCTTGTTCAGTCAACACGCTAAGTATTTTGAGCTAAAAAATATTGGTTAGTGTGTTGTGTGAAACATGACTTAGCATGTAAACCACTCCTAGACATGGTGGCTATATAACCATGGTTTAAACACACTCACTAACCATTTGCTGGAAAAGGGTTAGTGGCCTGACCATGCGTTATGAAATGGATACTGTTGTTTTTATACTGTTTTTTTATGTTTTTGATGGTTTTTAAATTTTGTATACTTTTAATGTTTACCATTTTTAATTGTTGTAAACCACCCAGAGAGCTTCGGCTGTGGGGCGGTATAAAATAAATAAATAAATAAATAAAATTAATGTGTTGTCTGAACAGGCCCCATGTCTGTATAAGTTGCTGAGCATTCAGTCATGGAAAGATTTTAGGGAAATGAGTATATTATTTGGTACCTTTCCAGTTCAAACAACCTCCATAACATCCACAAAAGAAGCATTTGTTTTGGTGCCTGAGCTTAGAGGATGGTATAAAACATTTATTTTAAAATCTATATTGTTCTGCAGGAACAGAAAGAAAATAGCTCACAAGTGATATACAGTGGAAGCCATCACTATGCAACAGCAGGAAAGAAGATATTCTTTATAAACTAGTGGAGGCTGGTGGCTCTGATTTTGGTAGGCTGTGATTGCATTGTGGGTTTAGTCAGAACCATCCAAAACTCTAAAGGAGCTATCTAAGGGCATAATGGGCCCCTAGATGAGTTGCTATCCCAGGGATTGCCTCAGGATCATGCCTGTGCATCCACATGACACACAGGGGATCCCAGGGGCAGGAAGGAATAATCCCTCCCTTTCCCTGGGATAACCTGAATGGCTTTAATTCCAACTTTTCTTGCGGTCTTGGGATTGTCCCAAGACTGTGGGATGTGTGGGTGGCTGTCCCGGCTTCATCCCAGCTCCTTGTGAGTAAACGCAAGGAGCCGGGAACTTGGCATGGGGCACGGAGCTCTACAAGAGGTCCGTGCCCATCAGGGTGGGAGGGGGGAGCGGGATCTCTTTTTAAAAACAACAACAACACTGACCTTTTCGATGGAGCAGTCGTGCACTCATCTTCAATAATAAAAAACCAAATGGCAGTCGAGACGTCCTACATCCTCCCAGGACATCGCGTGCCATGTGTGAACTGAGGGGGATGATCTTGTGAGCAGAATACTGTGAGATCCTACCCCTCCCTTCTGGAAAGCCGGGAGGTCTAGACGTGCCATAAGATGCTGAACCCTGTCCCCAAAATAGGTTAGGCACATTGGACAGCTCCTTTAGACTTCTAGCTAGTTCTGACTAAAACCCAGAATGGAATCACAGCCCCACTAAAATTGGAACTACAAGACTTGTCTGCTATATCCTCTCAATCTATTCTTCCTGTTCCCTCTCATGCACTGTATGAAGGAGTAAGAACATAGGAAGAGCCTTGCTGGATCAGAACAAGCGCCCATCTAGTCCAGCATTCAGTTCACACAGTGGTCAACTAGCTGTTGGCTGGGAACCCACAAGCAGGACACAGGTGCAAGAGCACCCTCCCACCTATGTTCCCCAGCAATTGGTGCACAAAGGCTTACTGTCTCTCATAATGGAGGTAGCACATAGCCATCAGGACTAATAGCCATTGATAGCCTTTTCCTCCAGGAATTTCTCTAATCCCCTTTCAAAACCATCCAAATTGGTTTCCATCACTACATCTTGAGGTAGTAAATTCCACAGTTTGTGTGAAGAAGTTCTTCCATTTACCTGTCCTGAATCTCCCACCAATCAGCTTCATGGGATGATCCTGGGTTCTAGTATTATGAGAGAGTCCTCAGAATGACACTCTCCTTGCCCAAGACCCCCAGGCTCCATGATAGCAGAGGAGCTGTGACTCCAATAATGGGCCCCTGGAGGTCTAATTCACCTCTCTGCCTCTCTTAGCTTCTTGAGGTCAGCAACCTTGGCTTCAGGGGAACAAAGTGGTTCCCAACAACAATTGGTTGTTGTTGTTGTTGTTGTTGCTCTTATTGGGTTTGTTTACCTGGAAAACTAATTTGTTACTCGGAGAAGTATTTATAGTTATTTATTTATATTTACTTACTGTGAGTAGGGACGGAAGAGCTTACTGCACTGGCTTCCTCACCCTGTTGCTAAACACACACAGGTGCTTAACTCATTTGTGTTCTGACACTTGGGGCATGTCTAGACAAGGGGGGTGGAGGACGATGATCTCACAATTTTATGATCGCGAGATCATCACCCCCTTCTACACATGGCACATGATGTCCTGGGAGGAAGAAGACGTGCCTGCCATTTTGTGCTGTTTTTTTAATCAGAAAAGAGTGCAGGAATGCTCCTGCGCAAAACATAAGTGGGTTTTCTTTAAAAACAACAACCAAAAACCTTCCACTCCCCCCACCCCGCCGAAGATGGGCACAGAGCTCCTGAGGAACTCCGTGCCCCGTACCCGGGTCCTCGTGGTTACTTGCGAGGAGTCAGGATGAAAATGGGCCACCGGGCCACATGTTCTGCAGTCTCGGGAACATCCTGAGACTGCAGAAAAATCTGAATTAAACTGTAGGGCGATACCCCAGGCCAATAGAGAGATTGCCCCTCCCTGCTCTCGGGATGCCCTGTGCATCATGTGGACACACAGGGATGATCCCGGGAGGGTCACCGGGATATCACCCCGTCTAGACATGCCCTTAGTTACTGAGGCTGAGACACTTTGTTCCTTGCACTCCAACAGCTATTTAGGGAGGATGACAATGGTGAATTTAGAAATTCTCTGTTCAATGGGTTGTTGGAGGAGACAGCCGTCAAAGGGTAAGTGATTTGGGAAGGGATGTGGTTTGCAAGGCTGAGTCCTTTTTCCCCTCTGAGTGTATGTTTTAAACTAAATGATAAGCTGAATTTTTAAACTTGGGGTGAGTCATTTATCATGTTTGTGTTGAAAAACACAAACAACAAAAAATGATAAGCTCAACTGTCGGACTTGGGATGTGTCCTTTCTCCTGGTTTTAAAAAAAACAAAAACCCTAAATGATAAACTGAACTATTAGACTTGTGATGGCTAATTTAGCCATTATTATTATTATTATCATCATCATCATCATCATCATCATCATCATCATCATTATCATCATCTTAAACTGTATGATAAACTGAACTCTCAGGTTTGGGATGAATATTTTTCTATGCTTTATTTAATGAATTGCTCTATGAGGCTTAAAACCTGAGTCTGCACTTAGCCCAAATTGTAGTGTTTAGAGAGAGCTCCGGCTATTGGGCGGTATAGAAATGTAATAAATAAATAAATAAATAAATAAATAAATAAATGTTTATTTTTTCATTTTATTTTATTTTTGGCATCATCCCTGACACTTGCAGGAGCCCAGGAGTTCTTCCTGAATGCCTATTAGAATGAGTGAGGTCACATAGTTGCCAACAGGCATTCACAAAGACCTGCCAGACTCCTCCAACTGCCAGGGTGTGTTAAAAAAAAAAATGCAAAAAAATGCAAAGACCCCTAAACAACTGGCTACACTTTTAAAAGGTATGTGGAAATGTTGCCCCCCTCCCCAAGGAGAAAATTATCTGAAATTCTCCCCCTCCCTGTGAAAGAGGCAGAAAAAACAATTACTGTTTTTCAGGGAGAGAACAGGTTCCCGAAAATTGGGGGCAAGATTTGGCAGAGCACTAACTGAAGATAGCCTGTGCTTTTTTCTTTTGTTTATAAACAGACTCCCTGACTAGCTAGCCCTATACAGTGGCTCTTGTCAATATAGAGCCATGAATGCCTTTTATTGCCCCCTTCCAAGTATGGGTTAGTTTAAATATGTGGGTGAGTTTCTCTTCAACCACTGAGGAATCTCTGTTTGGACAAGGCTGCAAGACCTGTATATTCTTCCTGGACTCTCCACCCACCCTGGGCTTTAGCTGCCCACTGTAAGTTTGTAAGGGAGTACCCTTCTAGGAATTAGCTCACTTCGCTGTTCCCATGTTTTGGCTTCAGTTTATGAGTCATAAATGATTACCTGAGATAACTTCTGTCATTAGTAAATTGTGCCTAAGAAATTAAAATCAACCATGTCTTCACCATATAGGTCAGAAAGGCACTACTCTCCTTTTTCATTTGGAATGCATGTGCAATAGATACCATTAAAAATCTGTTAAATTGCTTTGATTCTTTTTGGATTATACAATTCAAATTCAGAACAAACACTGTCCATAACTACAATCTCATAAGGGCTTGGAAACATAGAATATTATTATTATTATTATTATTATTATTATTATTATTAATTTATTTATATAGCACCATCGATGTACATGGTGCTGTACAGAGTAAAACAGTAAATAGCAAGACCCTGCCGCATAGGCTTACATTCTAATAAAATCATAATAAAACAATAAGAAGGGGAAGAGAATGCACCAAACACACACAGGGTAGAGTAAAGCTAACAGTATAAAAGTCAGAACAAAATCAAGTTTTAAAAGCTTTAGAAAAAAGAAAAGTTTTTAGCTGAGCTTTAAAAGCTGCGATTGAACTTGTAGTTCTCAAATAAAAGTTATTCCCCAAGCCCAGCATTAAGAAAACACAGAAAGATGCAAGGACAAGACTAACCCCTGAACTATTAGATTTTACTTGATGGTAAGGAGATTTTGATTAATGAAAGAACTGCTCTCACTTCTCAGTGTACTTGGTACATCTGAAGGATTCTGAAAATGAATGAATGTATGAATTAATGGTTGCACATATCAATCAATCAATATGTGGAACTGAAAAATCAACTACCAGAAATATCAATTTCCAAACCATTTAGATTTTTGTTGTATGGCTAAGCCATTTTATTCAATTTCTAAGAATATAATATTGCCTCTTGGGATACTGAGACATAGGAAGCTGCTTTAAACTGAGGGCATGTCTACACCATAGGGTGTCAAGGGAGGGAGGGGTGAGGATTGCAGACCTACCGGATTCCATGATCGTCCCCCAGTGCAGATCAAATAATTCGGCACAGTGCTGTTCTTCTACCATGACACTCTGCAGCCAAATAGACAGGGAAATGAAATTCTGCCATCTCATACCACATTTTAGACTTTCTCTGAACTCCCACAGAAACATCACACACACACACACACACACACAGAGAGAGAGAGAGAGAGAGAGAGAGAGAGAGAGAGAGAGAATTATTTGTACTCCAAATTCATTCATGGATAGTAAGATGATGATGATGAAGATGATGATGATGATGATGATGATTTTAAAAGAAAACCTGTGACAGCACAGCTGTCATTCAGCTGTCACTAAAATAAGTGCTGAACTTTTCTTTTGATGTCATTACATTTTTCCTTTTTATGGATTAGAAAGCAATCAATGTGTAACCAATATGGAGTTATGTTTACCAAATAATTAATTGAATTTCCTGGTGATAAGGGTTGTACAGTACTTTAATAACCTCTCTGGTGCAGTAATTCTACCTTGGGATTATTATTATTATTATTTTGTCTAGGGCTCATAGCACAAAACTAGGTCATAGCTAAGCTTCATTTCTAGGACCGGGCTGCTTGAGAACTGGAGTACATTTTGAAGATGACCAATTAGCATCAATCATGTATGTGCATTACAAGAATGGGATGTATCGGGAACCAGGATAAAACTGAGAATTACATTTCTATGCATGCACCCTGTTTAAAATTATTATTTCTATTTAAATACAGCATGGAGGTTTTCACAACTGGGATCTCACATAATGCAAGTATGTTTAAGTCAATGGGGAAATGTTTCTGCACTATTATTCTCCATGACAACATCATCAACAGCAAATAATTCATTGGTTGATCCTTCTCAAAGCTTCCAGGGTGCTCTTTTCTTCACTTCTCAGCCTAGAGAAAAACTCTAATATCAGGTTGGTTAGCAAGAAGGATCTTTCCAATGGATCCTTCTCTTTGTGGTCCTATTGTATTTAATAGTTACAGACACTACATTGTTTTGAGTTGTGAAGAGGTCTGTCCCTAGATGACCCCTGAAGGAGGAAAGAAATGGAGAGAGTGAAAGAGAGAGAGGAACAGGGAGAAGATGGAGGAAGTGAGGGAAGGAAACAGGAAAAATAAGGGTTTAAAAATAAAGTGAAGTTCTGTTTATATCCGAACCTTGTTCTGAGTCCTCTTTGATGAAAAGAAAACACAAAACGACCCATCTATAAGGCATCTGTAGGCACTGGCCTGCAATTATATTTCCATTTCTATGGATTAGAAAGCAATCAATACGAAGTTAAGTTTATACAATAATGAACCGAAGTTATTGCAGGTGCAATTGCACCTAATTTGAGCTTTGAGATAGAATTTTTAAAACTCTGACTAACACAAATTTTGTTAGTATGCACATCCCTACCAGTAAATAACTGAATCTAAATCTTTTTTTCTTTTTAGTAGTACGTCTATTTTATAAAAATGTCTTCATTTTCCATCATCATAAAATAAAGAGGTCTTTGAAACATTAATTTTGAACATCATTTTCAGAGAACAGAGTCATTAACTTTTTAAAAACACACACACATGCATGTACGCACGCACACACACACACACACCAAGATCAATGCTGTAGGTTTTTCTTTCCTTTCCATGTGAATACTGTTAGATATTTCTCTTTTTATTCCAACTTGTGGTTGCAAAATGGGGCACAATTTCCACTTCTTGTGCAACTCGGTTGTATATGAACATTCCTGATTTATTTATTTTTAAGTCCTCCTTGGCAAGGAAGCCCGTAATTTTGTATATATGTGTCCGTGCACATATAAATTCCATATTTTCACAATTATGGTTGGGTTAGGTCAGGTATTGGATTCAGCAGACATGATTCTCAGATTAAATTTTCCACCATTCACCCAGCACCATGACCTTATACTGGTCAGTCTGCCAATGTCCGTTCATGTGATACAGTCCTACAGTTTTTGTAATTAGAGTTATGGTCAGGTTTTCCATATCTTCCTTGCTGTGAGAAGCTTGAATCAATATTTATGTTGAGCTTGGTTCCCTTTTCACTTCATTTGTCAAGGCCCAGCACTTTTTGGCTTTGTGGATTTAACCAACAGTATCTCTGGTAAAACGGTTTGCGGCCCTCTAAGGGAGCGAAGTCATTACTTGTACTTTGCACTACTTGCTTCTGTCAGAAAACAGCCCCAAACTAATGGTGTGATTTATGTAGTCGGCCCCGGCACTCTCTCCTTCCCTTCGCCGAAGTCATTCTTTCTCAGTCCCTCCCTGCACCACATGAATGACCACAATCCCTATGGCAGTCAAACATTAAAAGGTATTTACTTACACTATAGATTTTGTTTGTATAGCACATTAGTTGGACAACCCTACTGCGCAAACACGATGAAGCTAAATTCATAAAAATAACACTCTTGTTTGGGACCAATTCAAATGACTTCTCAGCACAGGGCTGCACACTTTCATCGACTCGCACCCTGCTCAGTGCAAACAAAGTCAGCTGAATTATTCCATCTGAAGCACAAATCACACACACACCCATGCAAATGTCCCAACAGTGAAAATTTGTGTTAATTCTGGGTAATCCTTTTACCATGCAAATTCTACAGTATGAGCTGAGAAATAATGTTGGGCTCAGTGGTTGAGTGAATAAGTACCTAAAGGCGCAATCCCATGCATGTGTAGACAGAACAAAGTCCCACAACCCCCAGCATTTCCCAACCAACAGTGCGGTCTAAAGATGTATCGGGCTGTTCCCAACGTCTCGCTTAGGTAGTTCACACATACATGAACATCACTTGATTTCTCACGGCTGAGGTACGCCACATTTTATGACTTACAGGTAAATTTGTGTATTGACAGTCGGAAAAGATAGTGTTTGTGGGTTTACCTGTGATATATGATGACATTTTTGCAAGTCATCACTTGATGCTGCGGTCATCAAGGGATGAACGTTTCTGTTTCTGTGAACCACTCCTTATATTTAGATTCAGATTTAGACTCTTTTCCCAAGAGTAGACTCAAAAATAGTGGGGATGGTATTTCTTAAGCATGCCACTGAATTCCACTTCATCCAACGCCTAAGAATCATTTGTCTGGGGCCTGTAAAATACCCCTCACTCCACAAAAAAGTCTTCTGACTTTTAGGAGCTGTTTTGATGCCATGCATTAATGTCGCAAGTTTCCCAAACCCCACAGTTTTGCTCCTGCAGGGTTGTACCATGCAGGAGAGAACACTGGGGGGGGGGGGGTGGTATGTGGATCATCATGATGGGGGGGGAGCTGCTGCTGCCACTGCTGCTGTCTGTCCCCCCCCTTGGCTTTGTTGAGAACTTTCCAAAAGGGATCCTTTTCTCCCCACTCCAGAGGCAGTGCAGGGGCGTTCCAGCAGCCATTCAGCCCACCAGCTCGCAGGCCCAACCCCTCCCCTCCATTTGCCCAACCACGCCTTCACCGTGGCCGTGAAGCACAGCGCCAGATGGTGATGTGCCATCCTCACCGTTCTCCAGACAAAAAGGTTAGGGTAAGTCCCCAACTTCTTTGTTTTGGAGCTTCAGAGGGAAGCCCCAGGATTCCTGTGTAGTGGCTTCTGCATCATATAATCAATATGCCACTGTGAACCCACCCTGGGTATAGATAGCTCTTTAGTTTCTTCCAGTCTCTTTTTTTAAGTGCCTTATATGTGTGGCTGCCTGATTTGCATTTTTAACCATATATGGCATATATATCTCTTAACTCTATGCAGGGTTACATGGTCTGTATGAAATCCACTCCACCTATGTTTTGTGGATCGCAGAGTGTCGTTTGTTCCAGCATCCATTCACAGATGGATTAAAAAATAATAATTCTGTCCCGTGGAAAATTATGCAAATAATTCTGTAAGAAAGTTCACAACAATGTACATAATTTACATTAGTACATACCATTTAATGTAACGTTCTCCGCTCCATTTGACTTTTCCCTCATATGTGTTTTCCAGCATGGCACTCGTCTCTGCAGAAACTTGAGTATTTTCCTGTGAATGAATTTGTGTAAATTTTGGGAAAGTAAAAAAATAAAACCTGAAAGTCTGTGGACTCTGCCCGGCCTGAGGAGGCTGGTCTGCAGATGATTCCGCAGGTCAAATTCTTAGAAATCCGTACTTATTTTAGTCCATTTCAAATCTCCCCAGCATCCCTAACTCTGCACAAGTGACTTTACATGGATATTTGCATAAATCTAGGCATACATTTGCACAGATTTGGAAGGAAATCTGCACATTGGAGGACTCCACACCTCCTGGGAGGCCAGACTAAAGGTCAGATTATTATTATTATTATTATTATTATTATTATTATTATTATTAATAATAATAATAATAATATAGCACCATCGATGTATGGTGCTGTACATAGCAAAAGAATAAAGCAGCCGCACCCTGCCACATAGGCTTACATTCTAAAAAATATCATAATAAAACAATAAGAGAGGGAAGACAACGCACCAAATAGGCACAGGGGACAATAAAACTAACAGTATGAAAGTAAGAACAAATTCAAGTTCTAAAAGCTGTAGAAAAAAGAAAAGTTTTTCAATTGAGCTTTAAAAACAGTAATTGAATTCGTGATCAGCAAATGCTCTGGAAGAGAATTCTAGGCAAAAGGGGCAGCGATAGAAAATGGACGAAGCCGAGCAAGAGAAGTAGAGACCCTTGGGCGGGTAAGAAACATAATTAAAAATCTCAACTTATTTTATTCCATCTCAAGTTTTTCCAGCATCCCAATTCTACACAAGCAACTTTAGGAACTGCTTCTTGCTCCTGGGATCTACCGTTAGTTCTATGCACACCACAGATCAGAAGCTCAGATACATTCTGTAACTCTTATCAGCCACACTGGCTCCCGCTGCCCTTGGAATCTGAGAAGCTCATCTACACCAAGCAGGATATTCCACTATGAAAGTGGTATATAAAAGGCAGGAGCCACACTACTGCTTTATAGCGATATTGAAGTGCACTGACAACTGTTGGGGCCCATAATGCATACCATATACTGCTTTCATACCACTTTCATAGTGTTATATCCTGCTTGGTGTAGACGTGTCATGGGCCCCAACAGTTGTCAGTGCACTTCAGTACCACTATAAAGCAGTAGTGTAGACCCTGCAGTGCACTTCAATACTGTTATAAAGCAGTAGTGTGGCTCCTGCCTTTTATGTACCACTTTCATACCACTTTCATACTGGAATATCCTGCTTGGTGTAGATGAGCCCTAAGGGCCTTGGTAGACCTACCTGAAAATCCAGTGGGGAGTAGGGGTGATGCCACGCTGCAGCTAATGTGGGCCGTCGCCCCTAGCTAGACGTAACACGTGATGGGGTAAGGGAAAGCCCCGTCGCGTCAGCCATTTTTTTAAAAAATTAAAGGGCCATGTGCACAGGAGCACACCAACGAGAAGGTAAGGCTTTTTTTAAAAAAATAAAGGGTTCCCCGCTCCCCCCTGCCCCCGATTTTCCCCCAATGTCTGATGCCCCCTGCTCGCCAGTCCGCTCCCCCGCTCGATTGCCCATCCACTCACCCCCCACTCAACAGCTTGCTTGCCCGTCCACTTGCCCCCGCGCTTGCCCCCCGCTCGCCCCCCTCGCTCGCTTGTCCGCCCCTGCTCACCATGTCTGCCCCCCGCTCACCCCCCTGCTCGCCCCCTCACTCGCTCATCCGCCCCCCACTCACCATGTCCGATGCTCCCTCCGCTCCCTGGCCACGATTTCCCCACCCTGGCCCCGTTCTTCTTCCCCCCATCTGCCATATCTGATGCCCCCCTGCCTGCTCGCCTGCCCGCTCACCATGCCCGCCCATCCGATCACCTGCTCGCCATGTCCAATGCCCCCTCTGCCCCCCTGTCTGTGATCTCCCCACCTTGGCTCCGCTCTTCCCCCCATCTCTCCCGCCAGGTCCAGTCTTCCCCCCCCCGGCCCCCATCTCCCCCCCATCTCCCCATCTCCCCTCCCCTCAGCCCGGGGCTGCAGAAAAACTGGGCCAAAAGTGGATCCGGTTATCCACTTGAATGTTTTGCCAAGTTATCATACCACAACAAAACCGTTGTTTTTGGTTTAATATGTACCACCAGTACTCATAGTGGGATGGAACTGAGTGGGATGTTCTTAAAACCATCCCACTGTCTTTTTATGGTAATAATGTCAAAGCATGGATGTACTAATTCAAGCTTGTTGTTAGCAAATAGTTTACAGGGTTACAAAGAACTGCGGGCTCTTAATTCTGCTGGTGGTGATGTTTAAAAGTTTTATTTTTTAAAAAAACACTTTTAATTATAAGTTGCCTTGAGGATTCCTGTTTGGGCTCAAATACTCATAAATGTATACATACATACATTTGTCCATGCATCCGAGTCTGGCCTCATTTGAAGTGAAACCATCTCACTTACCTACCCTACCCTGTTGGGAATATTGCAAGCACATCTCCAAGTTACTGGAAGGGGGCAGTGTTGCAGTTTATTTATTTATTATTTATTTATTATATTTCTATACCACTAGGGTGACCATATTTGGGAAACCAAAAAAGAGGACACCTAGCGTGTGTGTGGGGAAGCAGCTTTCTGAGTCCTGCAGAAAGTACGTTATTCCCCCGCCACCTTAAAGAACCCGATTGGAGTGGAGGAGGGGAAAGGATTTCATTCTGCACCACCACCATCCACTCCAATTGGGGCCTTTTCTATAATGTCCACGAATGACCCACTTTCCCCTTTAAGACCTCAATTGGAGCGTGGGGTGGGGGAATGATGTGCCTCAAGAAAGCATGTCATTCCCTCCTGCCATGCTAATGGCAGCCTTAAAGGGGAAGGTGTGTCATTCCAGGACATTATTGAAAATTATAGAAAATCCCCCGACACCATGGAAAGAACAAAAACCAGGACAAATCTGGGGAAATCCTGACAGTTGGTCACCCTATATACCACCCAATAGCCGGAGTTAGTTAATGCATGGGACTTTTAACTATAGCTAGCCTTAGGATCACTTAGCATACAATGTGGTTTCCTGTGGTTTCTTCCTTTTGCTCTTCCCCTTCCTTCTGCCTCTCTCTCTCTTTTCCAATAATGCTGGAACCACATGGGTTTGCTCTCTCTCCTGCTGATGTAATGGAACACAAAATAGACTGAACAGACTCTTTTTGAAACTCCATGGTGTAGCAGCATTTTTATGCAAGAACATTTGTGAGTAAACCTATTTAATCTTTCCTTACTAAAGAAGATTGTGGTATCCTTTCCGTATATGAAGCTAGCCTTGTGTGCATGTGGGTGTGGTAAATACTCATTATATTCTGCCTTTTGTTTCCCCCCTGCTAATTTCCTGTAATATATGAGACATCATTACTAAATAATCCTATCACCCCTCTCTCCCCCACCACACACATACATTTTTGGTCTTTAGTATCTCTCACATGTCATGTAGATTTAGCAACTTTCATGATGTGGCTTGTATCAGAGCAAAAAAAAATTAAATGCAATGAAATAGATAAACCAGTTATCATGTTCATCAATCAGTCATTGAAATAATTACTTCCAGACTAAAAGACAGCAGATTTTTCCTTCAAAAACTTGAGCAATACCCCAGCAATGAAACATGGTCCATCACCTTTCATATGTGTACCCTTTTTTCTCTCAAGATATCACTGGTCTTTTTGTTGCTGCATTTTGTTTTGTTTTTCTTTGTTTTGTCATTTGATGATTTTTATTTTTTTACAGACACACCTAAAATTGCTTAGGGGAAAGGATGAAAACCAGGAGTGCTTGCCGGAGCTTAAAACAAATACAGAGCGGAAAGAAGATGGAAAACTTTGTTAAGCAGAATATGGCATAAACCATACTTAAAGAGAAAATTGTTCAAGATTACTCAGGTTTAACTAATTACATAAGCTGGCAATTTTAGGCTGCCGTCCTGCTGTTGGTTATGCATGTATGAGCCCTGCTGAAATTGACGGAAACTATGCATGTATAATTGTTTTCAGGTCTTGAGTCCAAATGCTTGTTTAGGACTGAAATGTTGTCTTCTGCTTCTCCTACCCTACTGCAGATTTTCCTGAAATGTTCAACTAGTTGAAAAACAATTTCTTGTGAGTTTGAATAGTGAGAGATTCCCCCCTCCAACCCCAACTCCTCAAAATTCACTTATTCCTGTATCTGATTATAGGAAAGCTACTTCAACTGGCTGTTATGAATTGCTGTGGTTAATGAACAGGAAGCAGAGAGTAACATTAAATGGACAGTTCTCACAATGGAGAGCTGTAACATTGGGGTCCTCAAAGGATCTTTACTGGGACTTGTGTTTTTTAACCTATTCATGAATAATCTTGAGTAAGGGCTGAGCAGCAAGGTGGCCAACTGAGAACATCAAAATAGGGTGACCAACTGTCAGGATTTTACTGGATTTGTCCTGGTTTTTGTTCTATCCTGGGTATTAGCGAGAATTTTCTGAAATTTTCTATAGTGCATCTCGAAAACAATATTGCAGAATTTGGAAAGGTTGCAGAAAGGGACAGCCAAATCATCACTGTATAGGAATGAACAATGCAAAGAGCTGCTCATTGGAGTACTTCTGCCTCTTCAAGGGGTGGCAAAGCCTTTTTTGTAAGAGAAAATAAATTTCAAACCCTCTGTTGCCTTGTCTGTTGCCTTGTCCCCAAACCACACAAGAAATTCAGGATATTCAATCTGACACTAACTTTTAACATTTCTTGATCAGGTAGGAGGGAATAAGGGTTCACACTTGAGAAAATGCACAACTTTACATATTTATTACATATACAGTACTTCTTTTTTTCTCCTTAAGGAACTCAAGACAGTGCACATAATCCTCTTCCTCTCCATTTTATCCTCACAACATCAACCCTACTGTATTCTTATATAAGATGGTTAGCAAATATCTCTTTCCCCCCCACACAAAGAAAGGTGGGCATACTCAGGAAACCTCTGCATCTATCTCTGCATTGCTAGATTCCTTTAAAATTTCCCTAGAGTATGATCATGGAAATTTCCTTGTCACATTTACAAGATTAGTCCATGGTTCTTGTTATGGGAATATTTTCAATAGTGCCCCCCTACAGAGAGTGCCAAATGGGCCAGAGAGCCTCAGAATGTGGTTGCAGAACAGGGCATCCGTACCCTTTTGATCCATACTAAAAGGAAAGCAAAGTCTAACTAACCAAGCATTTTAGTAAATGATGTCACAATCCCAATGAATATACCCTTATACTGCCAACAAATTGTTAAGTCTGGAGTGGAAAATAAGATCTCCCTGAGGATTTTACCCCACAATGAAATAATTGAGATATCAAGTGCCCCATGAGGTAGGATCTTAAAATCTATCCATTGACAAATATATACATATGGGGGGGGGGGGGAATGTGGAGGCAGAGGGGAAATGGTGTAATATTCCTTCTATTTTTGCATTTGGTGGAAAGCCAACAAGCCAAACTGAGGACCATCTGGAGATGAAATATAATGTAGAGGGCCAACAAAAACATAATTACAACAATTGGCCTAGAAATAACAAGAAAATTTATTAAGAACAGTATGAGCAGGGCAGGCCAGGAAGAAACCTGACTTCCATTTCAAATTCTACCTAAGTGTGGGAAATGGAGAGAAGATTTCCTCACATTAAGGCTCAAACATGACCATTCAGAAAGAGAGGGTATAATTCATGCAAGTCCCTTAGGCAAAGAACCGCAACAGTGTTTGAAATTCCTCTCATTTGCCTGCATTCAAAAACACCATCACCCTATCCTGCTTCAAAGGCGTATATTGAAGGGCCTTCCAAGTATCAGAGTTTGTTTTGCAACACAGTGATGCTACAGACTTGAAAGGAGATATGTAAGCAATTGCTTGGCACGGCAGGAGCATAATACGATCAATGCAATAGGCAAGGTCAGTTGTGGGGGGTGCCATTAAAAGGGAAGGGGCCCCTGCAACTACCTGAAGGGAAGGATGTATTGATTACACAGTAAAGATTAAGTACAATTCACTCACATTGAAATTTTAAGAGGAAAAGTCTCTAGTAACTGCTGCCTTAGATTTCTAGTTAAAATAAACAGTTTTTGTTTTAATGGGAAGTTAATCCTGACACTCAGTTTAGCCTCAGATTCTGTTTTTTCCTCCATTGACATGGAGCTTTTCTATGTGAGGCATTTATTGTGTGCTTGTGATTCCTTTCTTACAGTTGTTTACAGGTTCCTTAGACGATGTCAGGATCCTCTAGGGGGAAATCCACACACAGTCTTCAGGGCGCCTGCAGTGCGCCCCGAAATCGATGCTGTAGACAGTACCTTAACCGTTCCAAGAAGAGGCGGAGGAGGAGGAGGCCCTGCATCGCCCCTTGCGGGGATGGAGTGAAGAGTTGCCTGGCCTGGCCGGGGCTACTCCCACGTGACCCCTGTTCCAGTGGAGGCTGGTGGCTGCACTGCCCCTTCCTCCTCCGCCGCCTCCAGGAAAGATGCTGAAAGAAAGAAGATTTGGGGACCGCGGGGGGGGGGGGACATGTCACGTGGGAGCAGCCCTGGCCAGGCACGGCGGCGGCTGCAGCTCTTCAAAAAGAAATTGCCTCACTGGCCGCTTGGGCGCATTTCAATATATGGAAATGACCAGCTGCTTCTGCAATAAATCAACACTCAACACTTTTGTCATTCCCCCCACCTCTACTTCTCCTTCAATTTCCTTATTCCACCCCCCTTCCTCCCCCTCTTCTTTTGCACATGCAAACACACCGGCTTGCTTTTCCTTTTTTGCATTGCACCAGTCAATTGCCCCCCACCCGGTCCCTTTCCTAAATTCATTTTGAGTGCATTATTATCAGTAATTATTATTTGCACTAACAGCCAACGTGTTCTGATCGTTGCATTTTCATCTCAAAAGTGGGCATCACGATTATTATTTATTGGAGGAGACAGCGGATCTTGCACGGGATTTTAGTCAACACCTCCCCCCCCCCCCCACCGGCACCTTTCCCTCCCTCCCTCTTTTTCCTTCCTTATTGCTATCTTGATTGCAAAACTTGCAACGGGGAGAGGAAAGGGCGGCTTTCCTGCAAAACTCGCAGCCGTGAGGAAAAGTCTTGGGATCAGTTGGTTTTTGCTTGCAAACCTTGCGGGGCCCTTCCCGGTGCAGCGAGCCAGGAGGAGGCTGTGATGTAGCATAATCATGTGTCTATATTGAATTGCTTTGTATTTTGCAGCACGTGTTTCTAATTTGGCCCGGTGTGTGTTTTTAATCGCAGTCCATGATGCAAAGGAAAGGAAAGAGTGGTGGATGGAGCCTTTCTTTATTACTGGCAGATCGTGCCGTGCAATGCAATGCAACACGACCGTAGGGAGGAGAAAGGGACTGCCGCTCGTGGCCCCACTCCGCAACTTTTCCAAAGGCAATGAACCCTACCGCCGGCGGCTTCTTCCGCCGAGCTCTCTGGCCCGGGTGGCTCTTTCGCCGGCAACAGGAGGCCGCCGGGCAGGTGGGCGGCGCCAAGGACGCAGCTGATTCCCTGGTGAAGCCGCCGGGCTTGGCAACTCTTCACCCTGTCCCCACAAGGGGCGATGCGGGGCAGCCTCCTCCTCCTCCTCCTCCTCTTCTTGGAACGGTTAAGGTACTGTCTACAGCATCAATTTTGGGGCGCACTGCAGCCGCACTCCAGGCGCCCTGAAGACTGTGTGTGGATTCCCCCCTAGTTCTGCTTTGTTCAGGGCACTTTCCTGTGTTTGTTTGTTTTGAGTGGGGAAATGGAATATTATTTTTGAAAGCAAAAGAAAGAATATTCTCCTACTTGTGTAATTGTGATATTCTATTACAGCACATCTCCACCTAGAGGTTACATAACAGAAAATCAGGAAATGAAAAGAGTTCAGATCTCAATTCTCTTAAAATAGGCACAGCAATTAACAGCCTTGTGTAAAAAAGCTCATGGTCAAGGGTTAATTCCAGGTTGAAAAGGAAATAAGAGGAAAGAGACCCTGGATAATCAGGCCCTCTTAATCCTGCCTTGTTTTCAGTGTACTTGCTTGAAGCATAGCCACATTCAGCATGTGGATGTGTGGTTGCAATTCCTAACTAGCAATGGGCAAACTAACCCTGTCAGAAATTGCTATCAGCTATTATGAATCCAACCTTAAAAGAGCGGATGAAAGTCCTCTATTCATTTGTAACCTCAACAAAAAATAATAATTGTGAATTCTTGTGCATGCATGTCCCTGGAGTTCATCATGGGAACATACCCTGAGTAATGCAGTGTTCCCCCCACCCAAAAAATCTTTGCATCACCAAGTACCCTTCTCTGGCTAGTTTTACATATGCTGTATCTGCTATCCCAAATGACATGGAACCACTGGATGGGGTGGACACAGTGGTAGTGGGGCCATGTTTCTTCAAATGTGATTGGTTATTATATGGTTTCAGATCAAATCTTTTAATCTGATTAATTGCTCCTTGCTCACATCAAAGAGTTAAAGTAAAGTCATTCTATGTTTCTTTTCAAAAGATATGTTCACATTTCTTTCAGAAGGTAAAGGGTTCATACAAAAAATATACATTTTTTTTATTTGCTACAATTATTGTCTACCTTTTCCTCCAAGGAGCCCAAAGCAGCATACATGATCTTCCTCCTCTCCATGTAAGCTTCACAAAAGCCCTGAGAGAAAGGTTATATTTAGTGACTGGCTCAAAGTTCACGGCTGACTGGGGATTTGAACCCAGGCCTCTCGAGTTCCGGTCCAACACTCTAGCCACTGCACCACACTGTCTCATTAACTCATTTAATTAACTCACAACCAATCTCAGTTTGAATTATGGAAAGTTTGTTGGATGAGGCTCATTACACATTGGGGAATTACAAACTCAATGTTGTATTCAACCAACAAAGAAACTGTATGAGAATTTTGTTTTGTTTCATTTTAAACTCACATTTGCCTTGTTCACAGACCTGAAAGCAAGCAGAAATTATCCTTTTTCAGAAAAAGTTTGCATGATCCTGAACGTGTAGTTGTCTTTCTGATGTGCATTTTTCTGATGCATGTATATTGCAAATGGAGAGCATTTGGATGTTCTGCTTTTTTAAAACAAAATGCTCACTAAAATGTGCACTTTTCCTATTGCAATCGAAAATGGGAGTGAGGCAGTCTGAACTTCAAGCTGGAGTTTAGAGAGTCTTGCTGAGTTCAAGCATCATTAAGTCTCTCATTCCTAGTGGTACCATGTGGTATTCAGCTGGAAGATATGTCTACAAGTAGGGATCTCTTCACTTGTCCCATGAGAGATTCCCATTTATGTTATTATTAATATTTATTTTTATATTTGTGATTAATGCTCAGTTTTCAAGAATCGAAAAAGTGTGCAAATTGAGCAGCAATCAAACAGGAGGTTTGCGGAAATCTCCCCCGAATTTGTGCAAATCTCCCCAAATTTGTACCCATTTCTTTTATAGACTAAAAGTAGGGCTGATGAATTTGGCACAAATTAGGAAATTTTCAGAAATCATAATTGGGAATGAGACATATTGTACTGTTGTATTTAATGTTGTTCCCTGCCTCAATCCAGAGGGAGAAGTGGGTAAGAAATAATAATAATAATAATAATAATAATAATAATAATAATAATAATAATAATAATAATAATATGCAAGCACGTTTGTCAATTTGAGAATATTTTCAGCAGACACGTGTTCATGCTTGCATTTGAGGCTTCAAACAGGACATGCTCAGATGTTTTGCAAACAATGGTGAATTTCTCGGACATCCCTATCTACAAGGCTCTGAGATTCATGTATTTGGTTGCTGCTGTTATTTAAAATAAATAAATCAGAAACTAAGCAGATCATCTGAAAGATCATCTACAGAAAAAAAAATACTTAATAAAAATAGAGCTCACATTTATAGCTTTGCACTAGCCAATTGAATATTTATTCCCTTCTATCACAAAATGTAAGGCTGAGAATCTTTGTAAAAATACACTTTTAATGTTATGTCAGTTGGGTTTATCACAGTGCACTTTCTTTGTACTGAAGCAGGGGATAAAAATGGGGCAAAAGATGCAGTAAAGTAAACTAACTGGAAAGTGTTGAGTGGAAAATGCCATTTGCTAGATAAATCGTATGGAACAACTTTTCACTGTGTTGATCTCTCTTGAATTCATTGGCATTGCGAGAGGAATGAATTGATGCCTATAAGATGAGACATGTGAGCAGAAGCTAAATCTGCATTATAAAGTATCAGTAAAAGCTAAGCAGGTGTGAAATCTGCGTTCATGTATTTAAATGAATGATTTACGGCTCCCGAAGTAAAATAAATAGGATTTATAGCCAGTGAGAATGCTCAGTGATTTAAACATAGCCGGAGTCTTCAGCCGAGATATGGTAACACCAACTTCAACCATAGATACAATAAATAATTGGTTTTCAGATTAAGCTTTTTGTTTTGTTTTGCATATACACGCATATGCTTAACATGAATAAATTTGGGTTTAGGATCTCTTAACTGGTGAGCCCCTATTTTCTAAAGCACACTCTACCTTCCCCCTATACACTATGGAATAAGTGCTTCTGCCCCATCTCCCCCTCACCACCATTAGTAATGTTGGTGAAATCCTCAGGGACTGAAATGCATTTGAACTTCAAAGAACCCAACCTGTGGAATCCAATGCAGAGCACCCTCCCCAGGCCGAGGACTTCCAGATCTAAATAAGTTCGCTGACTTCCAGATCTAAATAATTGGTAAGAAACAGTTTTTGTAGTGGACATGGACAGAAAAGGTGTTTATTTATTTATTTACTTACTTTGGATCAACTGGTGCATGCTGATGATAAGTTTTTGTCATGTTCTATCTCATGTGCCAAATGACTTGCCAGCAATGGCTGAATCACAATACTTGGAATTGCAGTATTTGTTAGTAGTATCTAGATCTGGCCTGTATGCTTTTACAGCAACAGAGTCAATAGCCTCAGCTTGACCTACCAGGTCTAGCATGACGGAGGGGTGAGGATCTCGCAATGCTTTTATCGCGAGTTCTCCCCCTCCGTTTACACGCGGTGCGCGATGACCTCGGAGGGAGAGGACGTTGCGCCCGCCATTTTGTTTTGTTAAAGGAGAAAAGCGCATGAACGCTCGTGCGCAAAAGGTAAGTTTTTTATTTTAAATAAATTTTCCTGATCCACCCACCCACCCCCAATGGGCGCAGAGCTCCTGAGGAGCTCTACGCCCCATGCGCGGGTCCTGGCTCCTCGCAAGTAACCATGAGGAGCCGGGACAAACCACAACACACACCCACACATTCTGCAGTCTTGGGATCAACCCAAGACCATAGAAAAAGTCGGCTCAAAGGATTGAGCAAGATCCTGGAGAAAGGGAGGGATCATCCCTCCCTGCTCCCGAGATCCCCTGTGCATCATGTAAATGCACAGGGATGATCCTGGGGATCGACCCAGGATATTGCCGCATCTAGCTATGGCCTCAGTCATTATTGGAAGAATTTATAGAGGTTGGTCAGGCAAAGTGACCCACAATCCATGTCTACAGATACTTGTAACTGGTGAATAAATATCAGAGAGTTCTAAGCAGAATAGAATAGAGAATTGGATTGTTCCATTCTGCCTAATCAATGGCTCACTGCCTTGGCATCTAGATGTACCACATCTATGAATGTTAAGCAGTACTTTATTCAGTACAACAACAATCACACATTTGTTTTATACCTATTGAACACCATAACAACTCTTTAATAAGTAATTGCCAATTGGCCAATTGCTGGTGATACAATAGAACTAATGCTTCTTTTAAAAAGAAATGTTTTGGCAATGTCCAATTATGTCTTCTTTTTGGAAGTAAGTTATTATAAGAACACATTTTTGTACTGGAACAGTCTTTAATATATGCTACTGTGCAAATAATAATAATAATAATAATAATAATAATAATAATAATAATAATAATAATAATTGATGAATGTTCTTCACATCAATACTAGGTTGACCAATATAAAGATGCCAGCAAAATAAAATTTCTGATGCTGTGTCTTTGAGGTATCTTCTTTAGAGGTGAGTGTGGGTGTATTGGGGCTAGAAGATTTCTCTCTCTCTCTCTCTCTCTCTCTCTCTCTCTCTCTCTCTGTGTGTGTGTGTGTGTGTGCGCGCGCGCGTGCATGCTCTGTTCAGGCCCTGACCTTTCTTTCAGCCTGCTAATGAAAGTGACACTTAGCAGCAATTATAATGATGTGTGTTTTGACTTGAATAGCTTTCCACTCCAATCCAATAGGAATTGGATTACAATCAACAATACATAACATAGAAACCACTGAGCACATCAGATCAGATGGTAATGAAATTTTAGCCACAAAACATGACTTCAGCTAAATTTCAACTGGTGGTGGAGGAATAAACAAATCCCTGATACCATTTGAGATAGTGACATTAGAAGATCCCCTGAGCTTTACACTGATATGGGACTGAGACCAAAAACTAGATTCTTTCTTGTCTGCAATTTCTCCCATACAAATTAAAAGAAGTGGATTCTTTGTTAGAAGATATATTAAAATGCAGCAAGCATGTCAGCTGGAAACTACTTTTTTTTCTTTCTGAACAAATGCATTAAAGTGTTTCTATTATTTCTGACTGCAAAGTATGAATCAGAGTAATTAATATCTTCCCCTTCAGTGGATACCCCACCCTATTCCAAAAGGAAATACTTTTTTTTTTTTAAAGTAGAAAACTATATGACTATTTTCATTAGACCTGTGTCCAAATGGCCGGTTCCACCCCTATCTGTGGACAGACAAATTGAGGGTACCATGTCACTGATTATCTCCATGAGAAGGAGACATTCTCTAACAGTTTCTCAGTGGTGGGACTCACCATTAGCAGCAGCAGCAGCTTCTTTATTTTTTTCCTAAAACTCTTCCCACCCACCAACCCTGTTACTGATGCAAGTGGCAGCAGCTACAACTGTGTTTGCAGCCTGGGTATCATTTTGCATCCTCCAGAAAGTCTCAGACCTAGGCAGGATCTACACTAGTGCTTTAAAATGGTTTATAACAATATTGACAACTGTTGGGGCCCAGGACACCCTCCTAGGGTGACCATATGGACAGGAGGACAGGGCTTCTGTATCTTTCACAGTTGTATAGAAAAGGGAATTTCAGCAGATGCCATTTGTGTGCATGCAGCACCTGGTGAAATTCCCTCTTCATCACAACAGTTGAAGTTGCAGTTGCACTGTCCTCTTTTGTATCTGATCTCTCTACTATAGCTCCTGAAGCTTTAACAGTTGTGATGAAGAGGGAATTTCACCAGGTGCTGCACATATACAAATGACACCTGCTGAAATTCCCTTTTCTATACAACTGTTAAAGATACAGGAGCCCTGTCCGCCTTTCCATATGGTCACCCTACACCCTCCATATACAGTTTTCATACCGTTTCTGAAACATTATATCCTGCTTGGTGTAGATCTGGCACTAGTGTCATTCTGGGTGAAATTGGGACCTGCCATAAGAAAATGGTGGATGGCCTTCTTATTCTAGAGCAGGGGGTGAGAAATCTCAGAGCTCTTCTAAGGGGAAAAAGTCTTCTGAGAATTTTCAGCTAAGCTCCAGTTTTCATTTCACGGACAATTCTTCTACAGAACAGGTTTTACATTAATACTATAAGGAGAGCCCTGTGGGATCCAGTTTATCTAATCCATCCTTTAATGTTTTTAATTTTTGTGAACCGCCCAGAGAGCTCCAGCTATTGGGCGGTATAGAAATGAAATAAATAAATAAATAAATAAATAAATAATTCTAGGGATGGGGGAGTTTGTACAATTTGCATTTTATTGCAAACTTTACTAATTTTCCACCATTTGTGAAAACGGAAAATGAGTTTTCCATTGAAATTTGCACTTCTCTGAATTTTATAATGGAGTTCTCTAATCAAAAGATATGCAACCCAAAATGCATATATTAGGAGAAATAACATTAAACATGTATTATATTAGGGGGAAAATGTTTGCAAAAGTTTATACTAGGTAAAGATGTAGACATTACGAAAAATATGCACAAAAATATGTATGAATTTCCATGCAATTGTTTCTTTTCCATTCTCAATATTCAAGATGAACTGGTCTGAAGATTGGAAAGGTGAGAAACCCAGAGAAACCACAACTGACAGATTTGTCCCTCCTTAAATAGGAACTGCTTGATATCAAGTTTATCCACTAAAATTCAGCTTTGTGTTTGTTAACAGAGAGGAAGGAATGGCGTGATAAATAACTCAGTGCACTATCATATTGTTTAATTAAGCAAGCTCCCAAATTCAATCCTTGACAGCTGTAGTTAAAGGACCTCCAGTTATGGGAGCTGGGAAGGGTCATTGCAGATCTTGGGCTGTGCAGACAATACAGAACACACTACCATTAACCTGACCCACCGTGATTGAGCGTCTTCTATTCCAAGTTCAGTATATTATGTTCCTCACATGCTGGAGAGAAAGGTGGCTAGATGATTGCCCTCTGGGACCCCTACCCAGTCTATGAAATGGAGGCATCTGCAGGTGCTGAAAGAGCTGTGGGAGGTAAACCCTATATGCAGCTATTCTTCTCTTCCTCTGGCTTAAAGGAATTTCAGGAGAAATATGTTAAAGGAGGAAATGTATTCTCCTGTTTCTAAGAAGAAGGGGGAGGACAGACAGACTGGTGGACCTGAGAAAGGAGTGTACAAGTAGCTGGAGATCTTTATTTCAGATATTGTGCTATCACATATCAGAATTAGGACAAGGGGCTTTATTTTCAAGTAGGACCACATCAATACCCAGAGGCCAAGTGGGAAAACAGTATTTTTACATCTAGAGATTTATATGTGAATGCTAGTGTGTATTGCACAAGAAACCTAAATCGTTGTCTAGGCCAGATGGTGATGAAATATGGGTGGGGGGTTACACTGAGACCATGAGATGAAATAATTAAAGTCTTAGGAAAACAGTCCTCCGTGTATTCCTTGTAATGAAAGCTAGAAAACCATTGCACTCAATTTCTGTATTACAAGACACACACACACACACCCAAAACATGTTTCCTCTACAGTCTAGACAAAAGTTCTAAGCACTGTTCGGAGAGCATTGTATGCTGTCCGATCGTTCAGGAGTGGGCTTGTCACATCCTCCAGTCAATGAAAATTGCAGCAGCTGTTACCCATGGATGATGTCTCATGAAACAGGGCACAATGCTTATGGTGTGCTCCATCCCCCAAAGAATATAGTCCTCTTCACATGTCCAATGTCGGTACACTGAACTTACTCAGGAGAGAGTGGGATTGTGGCCATGAGCCATGCCCCTAACCTACCCATCTTCCATTGAAAATCGGAACGGTCTCTATGCACACATCTTAAAAGTGAACTGCTCAGGGTTCTGTCATCATGACCAGGAGCCCTGAGAACAGTTGCATAGAGAGATCCTTTCTGTGTACAATGCATAGGGTCAGTACCAATATCAACGCAATGTGTAGGTCAGTGTCATGCCAGGCACTGACTTCATCAGACAAAGATCCAAACCTATCAGAGCCAAGAGAACTTGGGGTGCAGACTCAGCACTCTCAACTCCTGGTGGCCCCACACACTCCTGGTGATTTCACATGAACCTGTGGCCTGATTGGACCCCACAAGGAGAAGATCCTTTAGTGTGGTGGCTCCGTGGCTCCTCCACTGCCCCTGGAGGTCAGGCAGCACCAATCCTGTGCTGCTTCTGGCGCCTCCTGAAAACAGCTCTTTTCCAGGTAGCATTCCAAAACTGACTGGCCATGGTTTTTATTGATCCTCTGTTTTAAAATGAACAATTTAAGTATTCTGTTTT
The DNA here is from genome assembly GCF_023053635.1 of Elgaria multicarinata webbii. Lineage (NCBI taxonomy): Eukaryota > Metazoa > Chordata > Lepidosauria > Squamata > Anguidae > Elgaria > Elgaria multicarinata. Next base: position 153,773,794 of record NC_086172.1, on the reverse strand, counting down.
TTACTAATTTATTTTTGTTATGCTCACCAGTCTGGAATTTAATATAGATATGAATCAGTATATAAATATTATAAATAAATAAAACTCCAGCACTGACCAGGAAGACCCAGTCTCCAGGGAGAGATCTCACCAGTCTTCCCCCACAGGATGCCCTGGAAGGACCCTTGTGGCAAGCCCCTGGCTCACCTATGGCAGAAGAACCTCCCTCTGAGAGGGGTAGCCCAAATCCCCTCCCAATCCCTGAAAGCATAGGCACCAGGAAGAGCAAACTCAAAGCAGCCAACCAGCAAAGGAACATGCACCTGAAAGCCCCAAAGTAACAGAGGTACTTGTGAGCAGGGAGCTCCTTGGGAGTAAAGAACTCCTTGAAAGCAGAACTAAGTACTTACAGCTGGGGGTGGGTGGCGCTAGAACATGACCTGTTTAGCTCCCAGACACTCACAAACTGCCATACCTATCAGTCTACTTGTTGATTGATCTACGTATGTATTGTACTGCTGACTCCTGGAATCCTTCCAGAGAACGTTCTTGTCCCAGGCCTACTCCACTGTGCTTGACTGAGGCGTCACTCAAGATCTTGGTTTTCAGGCTACCCTTGTAACTGAATGGGGGTCCTGATTTCAGCTTGTCTTTTGACCTTGTTGTATAGATGTGCCCCAAATTCTATCCAAGGACTGAGCTTTCACTTGGCTTTAGTAGGACCATCAGAGGTGGGACTGGCCACCATGATTCTGTTTTCCCTCCCCATGTATAGTCACCCTACCTACACCGAATATGTAAAGAGGTATGATGTCATATTATTATTATTATTATTATTATTATTATTATTATTATTATTATTATTTTATTTCCATCACATGGTCAATGTATTTTACATGACATTTTACAAAATAGTATAAGAAAAAGAAACTAGGGCCCCTTCCCTGAGGAACATACAATTGAAATTTCAACAGTGGCAGAGACAAAGAAGTGAAGGAAGGGGAAGTTAGAGAAGGAAATAATATGTAAGGGGGAAAGGACATTTACAGTTACATGCACAGGGTTAGTTTCTGACCTCTCACAAAGGTAAATCTTAGCACAAATCTACTTTTATTTTATCTCAAAGCAGCCACTAGAGGGCAGTGATTCAATATTGGTCACAAAAGTCTCCTACGATAATGGATCAAGTCATGGGCCATGGCTGAGAAAGTGTCCAAGATTTCACAGGTGTTCAGTTTGGAGACTGTGCCATCACCAGACCAGGTGTTCTTGAAATACATGAGGTACACCTACTTCTTCCAGGTCTCGACTGTAGTTCCTTCATCCTACCTAGGATGCTGTAGGAATGAGGATTCTATGGAAGGAACCATAAGGCCACCTCCAAGAGCATTTTTCTTTCCTACCTGCTTTTTTTTTGGGGGGGGGGGCAGACATTTTTTGCACTTCTGGTTTATAAGAAGCTTATAAAACCTGCAATGGCAGGATGTGGGACGGAGGACCCATCTCTTGTTGGTGTTAGACTTTTCATTGACTTCCTACTGTTACTCAATGAGAGGCAATACAAAGAATCAATACATGCAGGATAGATCTTTACCTCTCACCTTTCCCCATAACACGAAGTACTCTGAATGTGCTTTTTAAAAAACAAAAGCTTTCTGGGAAATTTATTCTGTTGGCTAATCAGATACAATGTAGTTATTCTTTTTATATGCATAAACAACATTGGAGCAATTACATATGACAAGGAAATGCAGTTCCTGGGCTGCTTACAGCTGATTATGTAGCACTTTATTCTGCCGCAATGGGAGATGTAGGAGTACATCTAATCCCTTCGCTCTACTGAGTGGTTGCAAGAACAGAGAACTGCAGGACTCAACGGTGACTCCCTTTTGCCAATTTTATTGTATTAAGAAAGGTTTTGTTGTCGTTAATTGAGCAGTCTTTCAAGTGCTTTAAAGGAGACACTGTCAAAATGCTTTGCATATGATTGTGATGTGTTTATCCCCAGCATTGTTGGTAATGGGTCTTTTACACACTTTCTTGGCTTGCCAACTTTGTCCGTTCTCATTTAGCAAATAGCCCTGCTTCCATCTGTGTTGTTCCTTAAAGAGCGTGAGCCAACACAGCTCTTTTAAACTTTAATTGACTCACTTGATTATGCACCAGAGCCATTAACGTGCATGCACTGGTAGGAATTATTGATGCTATGGTTTGGTGTTGTTCTCTCTAGATCAGATTGTGTGCCTCTTCTCACCTTTGCAAATGGGAATATGGTCTGCGAAGAGCACCCTACCACCACCAGGGGTTAATATTAAGGGGTTAAGGGGTTAATATTAAGGCTAGCTGAAACCCTCCCTCTCTCATTTCAAATAAAACAATTTAAAAAAAACTGATTTGGAGGCTGATTTTCTACTGACTTGTTGAGGAGAGTGGGAGAAATTTCATTACAATTTTCTCTCCACCCACCCCACTTACCTTACTCATTTGCCCACCTCTGAGAATAACTACAGGGATTTTCCAGCAGTAGCCCCACAACTGTGGAATGCACTGCCAATTAGAGTATGTCAGAACTCATCATTGCAGGTCTTCAGGAAATCACCAAATACGTGTTCATTTTCTGTGGTGTCCCCATGAACAGGATTCATCGGTCTGTTGCACTAAAATAGTTCTACCTGTAATTATTGATTGGATTTTTAGTATTTTAGTGGGTGGGATTGATGTTTTAGCCTTAGCGCTGGTTCTTATTAGTTGTTAGTCTTGTTTTGAAAGTGTATTGTTATTCATATTGAATATTGAATATCAGAAACCACTCAAGGAGAGTTTTTTACCTGTAAAAGGTGCCCTATAAATATTTTTAATAAACAAATAAATAAAATTCTTACGGTTACATGGTGGTTGAACATTTTCCATGTTGTTGTTGTTGTTATTTTAGCCCTGTGCCATTCACAGAGGCTGAGCTCACACAATCAGTAGGCAGTTAACAAGCCATGGTGGTGCATCCGCATAAGATCAGTAACATTATACACACACACACCAAAAGTTCAGAAAATATCATCCCCTCCCCTGCACAGTCTGGGGGTGAATGAGGATCATTTTGATTTAGAGGGAACTTCAGTTCACTGGCCCTCATCCAGGGCATTATTATGGCCAAGCACTGATTAAGCACTTCCATTGCCTCACCTGGATCCACTAAAAAATGAGAGATAGAGCTATGTGTCATCAGCATGCTGATGTTTCAGCATACTGATGAAACTCCACTCTAAACCTCCAAATGAATAAATGTGGCTACTCAGAGGGCAAATAACACCTGGCTACTCAGGGTCAAAACCACCAAATGTAGCTGTTATGTAAATCCAACTAAAATAGGGTGACCATATGGAAAAGAGGACAGGGCTCCTGTATCTTTAACAGGTTCATAGAAAAGGGAATTTCAGCAGGTTTCATTTGTATGCATGCAGCCCCTGGTGAAATTCCCTCTTCAGCACAACAGTTAAAGCTGCAGGAGCCCTGCCCTCTTGACCAGATACAAAAGAGGACAGAGCTCCTGCAGCTTTAACTGTTGAAGAGGGAATTTCACCAGGGGCTGCATGCATACAAATGACACCTACTGAAATTCCATTTTCTATAGAACTGTTAAAGATACAGGAGCCCTGTCTTTCTTTTCCATATGGTCACCCTAACTAAAATGAATGGGGGTCTTAGGCCATTGCGAGACAAGGGTTTAGCCCAGGCTGATACCCGGGCTCACCTCTGTGTGTCCAGATGATGCACAGAGGATCCCGGGGTCAGCCCAGGCTAAACCCTCCCTTGACCCGGGATAACCTGCACCAGTTGTAGCCCAGCATTTCTGCAGCCCCGGGCTGAGCCCGGGGCTGTGGTAGGTCTAGCAGGTTCCACGGGTTTTCTCGGTTATGTGGCTTATTTGCGAGTAGCTGGGAGAAGCCGCACACTGGGCACAGCGCTCCATAGGAGTGATGTGCCCATCGGGCTGGGAGGAAATCGTGGGGGGGGGAGAGATGGAGGCCAAGGGGAAGAGCAGACCCGGCAGGAGAGATGAGAGGGGAAGAGCAGAGCCAAGGTGGGGAGATTGTGGCCGGGGGGGGATCGGAGATTGCGGCCAGGGGGATCAGAGATTGTGGCCTGGGGTGGGGGGAGGGCGAGCAAGTGAGGCGGCAGGCAGGGGTTCGGACATGGCAGGCAGGGGGGCATCAGACATTGGGGGGGAAATCGGGGGCTGGGGGATCGTGGAAGCCTTTTTTTAAAAAATATATATATATCTACCTTATCATTGGTTCACTCCTGCACACATGGCCCCTTTCAGTTTTTTTTTTTTAAATGGCCCACACGATGGGGCTTCCCTTACCCCATCGCATGTCACGTGTAGACTGGGGTGACAGCCCATGCTAGCTGCAATGCGGGCTCGCCCCTACTCCCCACCGGATTAACAGGTAGGTCTAGCAAAGCCCTTAGAAACCTTTGTTTGGTGTATGGCATTATTTATTTATTTATTTATTTATTTATATTGGGGATCTGGAACAATATTCATTTGCTCAATGAATATTGACTAGAAGTAGGAGCCAGAACTTGAGTAATATCTACATAACATTAACATTCTTGCTTCTGGAGAAAGGGAAATATAGCTTTCAGGTTGAAGCCACAAACCTATGGGAGATCAACTATCCTTTATTAGCCAAGGCATCCATATCCCTTTGTTCTAAGGTCTCTGTTAATGGCCTGAGAGCCAGAAATGAGCTGTCAAAAAAAGCAGAGGTTATGCCCCAAATCATGTAAGTTTTGACGGCCATGTCAGTAGGATAATAAACAGCCATTAATGCTGCCCAATCTTATGAATGGCCCAATCGCTCCCCACTGCCTACTTTTGCCATTTCACATACTTTTCTACTTAAAGTGCAAGTTTAACCTGACAGGAGGCTAATTAGATTCCCATATTAACCATTGATCTTTTATAGCACTATCAAAATGTCTCCCATTTTGTGAACCTGTAAATATCTCTATCTATCTATCTATCTATCTATCTATCTATCTATCTATCTATCTCTATCTATCTATCTATCTATCTATCTATCTGAGACAAGTTCTACCAACGCTACTCTTTCAAAACAGTCCATTCACTTTAGGGGAAACTGACATTAATAGAAATTCAGCCGGCTAAGTCCTAGCAGCTCCTGGTTCAAGTTGCAGTCATTGCTGAAAGTTATGGAATATGAAAGGTGTAAAGTAGAGTAGAGAACAATTTAGAGCTCCTGTAAAATAATTGGAAAATGCTTTCTTTCCTTTCTCCCCAACAGGCTCTGAAGGACATTTCCCCACCCCAAATCCATGGTTCAGTGATATTCATCATCTGTAGACAAGGTGCTGAATTTCAGAAATACCCAATCTGGGTATTAAATTTGGAGGTGCCCTTTTTGTCTAGCCCTATTTCAGAATCAGCATGAAGACCATTGGGTCTTGCTGTGATCATGATGATGCCACAAGAACACAGAAGAGACTAGAAGCCTTGGAGATTATCTCATTTTTCTTAGGATAAATCAGGATCACCTTGTTTTTTCCCACACTTGAGATGACCCTCTGGGAATGGTAGGGGCAGCAGGGATGGCCCAATTTTTAAAAAGCAGCAGCACAGCAAGCTCCTGCTGACTCATTGCTAGAAGATCTCTTCGTGGAAGCCCTACTAGCCAAACTGGTGTAGGTAGCCAAGCTTTCCTTCCAGTACACCTCCATAGGAACTTTAGCACCTCAGTCAGGGTGGTGAGGAGTCATTCTTGGGTGTAAACTGAAAAGCAGTTGCTGATAGAGAAAGAGCAGCAATTGATCCTTGAGGGCTCACAGTCCATGATCGAAAGCACCTATCTCAGAATCGTCAGATGGCATTTGGGACTTGGTTCCTGCGGCACCACCAGTGATATACAGTAACTGCAGATATCACTAAAAATGATTAACCTGAAACTTCTCTGACATGGAGCCTGGTTGCGCAATTGAGATTGCTCCAGGGCTGGTTTCTGTTAGTGCAATGCAAATAGCATTAGCAGATGGACATTGATGAATCTGTTTTCCCTATTTACAAATAAGCAAGTGGACCATGTAAAGGTAAACAGTGCATGCACTCCTAAACAGAAGCAGATCCATTATCCCTTGTTAGGTCCCCGGAGAGTGACCAGCATCTTCAACAAGCTTCCAGCCAGAGATATACACATTTTGTTATATTTATTCCATCTGTGTTTGATGGATTGGACTGGCATCTTTTGTTCTGTCATCTGATAATTGACTGAATCAGATTTTTTTGTATGAGAATTTGTTCATTTGCAAATGTGCAGCTGTGCTAATGCACATCACTGCAAGTGCTCATTTGCACAAGCATCAATCATTAGCAGAAGTGTGCATTAGTACTAATATTCATTAGTATCATGGAACAGTAGAGTTGGAAAGGGCCTATAAGGCCATCGAGTCCAACCCCCTGCTCATTGCAGTAATCCACCCTAAAGCATACCTGAGAGATGGCTGGCCAGCTGCCTCTTGGGACTTAGATAGACCGGGCTTTATCACGGGGCAAACCCCAGGATCATCCCTATGTATCCACATGATGCACAGGGGATCCCGGGATCAGGGAGGGATGATCCCTCCCTGGCCCTGGGATAGAGCCCTCCCCTTTGGGCCTGCTTTTTCCGCAGTCCCGGGCTGCACCTGGGACCATGGAATGTGTGGCCCATTGCTGCGGTTTGACCTGGCTCTGTGCGCGGGGCGCAGCGCTCCTCAGGAACACTGCACCCATTGGGGTTAGGGTGGGGGGAGCAGGAAAAGTAGTTAATTTTTTTTTAAAAAAAAGCCCTTACCTTTAGTGCACAAGCATTTGTGTGCTCCTTCCTCTTTAAAAATAAAAATGGCGGGTACGACACCTCTCTTCCTGAGAGAAGAGTAAACTGAGGAGGGATCTCAGGTTAATAAAAATGCAAGATCTTCCCTCCTCCGTTTCAGGATAGCAGGTAGGTCTAGCTAAGGCCTTGAATGCCACTAGCGTGGGAGAGCCCACGACCTCCGTAGACAATTGGTTCCATTGTCGTACTGCTCTAACAGTCAGGAAAATTTTCTTAACATCCAGCTGGAATCTGTCTTCCTGTAACTTGAGCCCATTATTCCGTGTCCTGCACTCTGGGAGAATCGAAAAGAGATCCTGGTCCCCCTCTGTGTGACAACCTTTCAAGTATTTGAAGAGTGCTATCTTGGTTTCTCCTCAATCTTATCTTTTCCAGACTAAACATGTCCAGTTCTTTCAGCGGAAGTGCACATTTGCAAACAAACAAAATTGCAAAAATCCTTTAACCAAACTTGTGCAAATTGCAGTACCTTCACACCCACCCAAAAAGCATAAAAAAGTCCCCAGATTTCAGGGAACACCCCACAGCTTAGCTTGCAGATACAAAGAGTGTCATACGCACCGTGGAGCTCTGTTGAGACAAAAAAAAGTATTTCCCAGCAATGGACTTCCATACTACTCTGATTCTGTCTCTTTATTCTAAATAGCAAACTATTTTCACACACATACACATACTTACCAATGCTGGGGAATGTGAAGATGCACTAAAATGGGTTTGGAGTTGTAAGAATCTGACCTGCACAATCCACTATGGACTGGATGGAGTCCATAGTGGTGCCAGTCCAATCCCCAGGCTGCATAGAGTCCACCGACTTCCAGATTTTCTTTTTTTTACTTTCTTGAAATTTATGCAAATTCATTAGCAGGAAAATAATATACACATTTCTTCTGAGATATATGCTATGCTGGAAAATATACGTGGGGGAAAAGTCAAATGGAATGGAGGACTAAATGTTAGATGCTAACATAAATTATGTAAATTGTTGCAAACTTTATTACAGAATTATTTGCATATTTTTCCAAGTGATGAGGAAAAAAGTTCAAATGCATCAGTAGACAGACAAATGACACAGCACAATCCATGGAATGCATGCGGTGCGGATTACACAAAATCCAGACATTCTTGGAGGGGGTATTGTAAGAGGAACAGGCCACCTTCTCCACACTCTGATGAGTATCCTTGAAACGGAGAGAGCATCTCCCGACATTTAGCTGCCATCAGCTGACCACTCTGCGCTTTCAACCAGCATTCTGCCTAACAAAGGAATGGTTATGCAGCAGCAGGGCGCCACTTACAGCCCATCACTTCCTCTTTGAAAAAGGATGAAACTGAGAAGGGAACTGTCGGAGATGCCACCTTCTCATATCACCTTGCTTCCAAGCTTGCTGTCCCTTACACAATCAAACAATCTTAGGACCATGCCACTTAGTTGGGAACATTCACACATTTAAGAAAAGACCAGTTTCAAGAACTATCCATTTGATCAAAGCTAGCTAATCCTAATGAAAAAAGAAACTGAAACCAATTCCATTTAAGCTATATTACATATTTATCTATTTAATAATGAGCAACACTGAAGAGACAAATGCACCTTTGAAGTTCTGGTGATAAATTATCTCCAGATCCTGGGGAATTGTCTTGAAACAGTTGAGCTGACTGTATATTTAAATTCAATTTAGGAGGATATGAAAATTGTAGCCATCTGCAGACTTCTATGTGTTGTGTGCCCGTGCCAGTGCCCATTAAACTAAGTAACTGAAAGGGAAACGTACACTCATGGAATTTTATGTGAAATATGAAGCGTTTGTAGTATCTTCTACTACAAACTCAGAAGGCAGTGCTTGGTACATTACCCACAACTTGCCAAGCACATATCTTGCCTTTGCTGGGTGATTATCATACTATGCTGTCATGGATTTTGTAAGGAATACTTGAGGTTACCACAAGTTGCCATGGCAAGAAAAGTTTTGCTTTTTAAAAAGGAATGGCTGTGGGTTTTTGCTTTTTTAAAATAATAGACTTGTTATTCCTAACCAAAAGCAGCTTGTTCTCAAAGCCTGCATTGTCCTCTAAATCAGCATCAGCTGGTACCAGCTAGCCTGTTGGCACTGAGTTGTGTCACATTATGCACACTGTAGAGCTGCCCTTAGCATTTGGCTGAGTGAGTTGGTGACCTCAGACAGTTTATTTTGTGTGTCATGAAAAGACAAGTTATACTAAGTTATACAATTGCTAAGTTATAACATTGCTAAGTTATACAATGGCCCCATTCAGAAGACACCTTAAACCATGGCTTTAACCATGGTGGTTAAGCCAGAAAGCCAAGCTGGGTTCAGAAGATACCTTAAACCATGGCTTTAACCATGGTGGTTAAGCCAGAAAGCCAAGCTGGGTTCAGAAGATACCTTAAACCATGGCTTTAACCACGGTGAATAAGGCAAAACACCTTGTTCGCCATGTTTAAAACTGTGGTTTAAGGTGTCTTCTGAACATGGCCTGGCTTTCTGGCTTAACCACCATGGTTAAAAGCCATGGTTTAAGGTGTCTTCTGAACAGGGCCACTCCCAAGGAGAGATACCTGTGGGATTTAACACCTCAGATGCCAAAACAACTTTGCTATTATACAACTTGGTTTGGGTTTGCTGTTCTAACTTGGGCAGAAATAAATTTTAACATTGATTTCAATTAGGGATGTTGGTGGGGTTAGATGAGTTTTATTTATTTATTGGTTTATTTATTATATTTATATCCTGCCTTTTTTCCTCCAAGGAACCCAAGGAGGCATACATAATCCTCCTCCTCTCCATGTTATCCTCACAACAACAACCCTGTGAGGTAGGTTGGGCTGAGAGCCTGTGACTGGCCCAAAGTCACCCAGTGGGTTTCCATGGTCGAGTGGGGACTAGAACCTGGATCTCCTGACTCCCAGTCCAACATCTTAGCCACTATACCACACTCCAGTTTCCATTTCTGCTGTGGCTCCCACATCGAACTGTAGCAAGTCAGTCCAGTTCATAGATTTTCCTGGAATTTTGCACAATTTGAGGGGAAGTTTCTGCAATTTGTGCACATTTCTTGGCAATTTGCACAAAATGCACCTGAGTTTGCACAAAATATGGTTGATTTTTTGCACACAGATTATGGCCAAATTTGCATAATTTGTGAAAATTCATCCACAATTTTTGTAGATTGCTCAGAAATGTGCAGAAATTGCAGATCCTCCCCAAAATGTGCAAAAGTTCCTGGAGTTTGAGGAACAGCCCACAGCTCAACTTGCAGATGTAGAACATACACTCCATCGAGAAAGAAGAAATGGATCTTCTCCTTTTACCCCAATACTTTGAAAAAAGGCCCTTGTTGACACTCCTTCCCCCCCCCCTCTATTTCCTAATGTCTGCGCCAGTTAGAGAGTTGGACATTTCAAATTGAAGGAAAGTGGAAGCAGATATTTTTACTTTTCTGGAACTACAGTTACTTTTTAACAAACCAATTTATTAATGGGAGAACATAATGGTAAGACAACAGATGGAAAGTATGGTGTACCATAAAACCCTTCCTTTAGGAAAATCCAAAGACTGTAATTAAATGCTGCTTCCCTCTCACCACAGAAATTTACATAGACCTCCTCTCTCTCTCTCTCTCTCTCCCTCCCTCTCTCCCTCTCCCTCCCTGTGTGTGTGTCTCTCCCCCCTTGCTCCATTTAGCTAATGTCCTTGAATTATTATTTACACTACTGGATTCTAATGTTTCCTTTTGTGTTCTTTCCTTGCTATTCTAGGGGTTTGGATTTTGCCCATTACTACCTGTAGACAAACAGTAAAATGCTGAAAGTTTCAACTTCTCAGCTTGCATGCTGAAATGGTTTAGAATTTAGGTCAGTTACTACTGCCTTTACGAGTCAGATGAAGCTATTAATAAATTATTGCAAATATTTCCTCTAGCAGTTTTGTGGGTACAAAGTGCTCTACAGTTCTTGTCTCATTGCTCCTCCCAAGAACCCTGTGAGGTAGGTTTGACAGAAATGTAAAATAAAAGACCTGCTCAGTGCTAGTTACTGAGTTTTGTGGCAGAGTTGAGATGCCATCAAAGGTGTTCTACATCCCAACTCACTAGCCACTGCATTGCAGGACCTGTCAATCAAATGTAAATCAGCCTAGTGCAAGGACAAGTATTTGAGTGTGCACACTGAATTCTCTAAGATTTTACTCATTCCTTTTTGAGTCAGGGAGACCTCCACAAACATAATGGAAATGCACATTTGGAGGTATATCTTAGAGTGCAATTTTTCGGTTTCTGGGCCTAGAGGTCAGAACCAAGTCTCCGACCTCGTAGCCCAGAAACTGCACCTTCCCACACACACTCCTGCCCCTCATGGCCAGAGCAGTTCTCTCCACACTGGCTACATCTCTGTGCTCATAAGTGGAGCATGGAGATGGCAAAAAGAAGCAGGGCAGGGAGGAGACTGCAAAAGCTGATTTATAGAGCTTCCTATGCCCTGGAGGCCTCCCCACCTCCCACTTTGAAGCTCCCCACCTATACCAGTGAAATCACCTCCATACTCCAGACATGCTGCTTTGGATAGTTATCAGTTTCTGTGTTCAGAAGCTGATGACTATCTCCATAGGATTGTGCCCTTAATCTTATTAAGGGATGGGGAAAGTGGCTGCTTGTTCAGAGCCCCATGCACACAGAGGAGGTCTGAGGAGCTGTGAACCAGAGTGCTACCATCAATGATGTCCAACCTTGCAAACGTTACTCTTAATCTTCCAGTCACCAGGAGAGTGAGTTATTTGAAAGCTGCCATAGCAAGATTCCAATGGGTGGTATCTTGTGTTAAGGGGAGATATCTATACCGGCTTTTCAAATAGCACCCAACTATATATATATGAGATTGGGAGCCCCGTCGAGAGCGTCTGGATTAAAATAAATGGGGCTAGGAATAAAAAGAATATGATAATTGGAGTCTACTACCGACCACCCAATCAAGGAGAAGACGAGGATGAAACTTTTGAGAAACAAATTGCCAGTGTTTCAAGGAAGTGTGATGTAGTAGTGATGGGGGACTTCAATTACCCTGATATCTGTTGGGAGACCATTACTGCCAAAAGCAGCCCTTCCAAGAAATTCCTGACATGTATGGATAACTTTCTCCTACAGAAAGTGGTGGAAGGAACTAGAGGATCGGCAATCCTTGACTTGTTATTGACCAATAGGGATGACTTAGTGGATAAAGTGGCAGTTACGGGAACTCTGGGGGAAAGTGACCACGTCATACTTGAATTCTTGATTATGAAGGAGACAAAAGTCGAGCGTAGCCATACACGTACTCTGGATTTTAGGAAAGCTGATTTTAATAAATTCAGAACTATAATAAGTAAGGTCCCGTGGCAAGGGAGCCTAAAGAGAAAAGGAGTGCAGGATGGGTGGGAGTATCTAAAAAATGAAATTTTAAAAGCACAGTTACAAACAATTCCAACAAGGAGAAAAGATAGAAGACAACAGAGGAAACCAATGTGGCTCCACAAAAAGCTTATTGATGAACTGAAAACAAAAAGGGATACATAAAGGAAGTGGAAGGAAGGCCAGGCTACAAAAGAAGAGTACAGACAAGTGGCGCAGAAGTGCCGAAATGGCGTCAGGAAGGCTAAAGCTGTGAATGAGCTGAGATTAGCGAGGGATGCTAAAAGGCTTTCTTCAGATACGTGAGTAGTAAAAGACAGAGGAAAGAAATGGTGGTTCAACTGCTTAATGAGGATGGCAAATTGATAACAGACGACAAAGAAAAGGCTGAAGTGCTCAATTCCTACTTTGCCTCGGTCTTCTCCCAAAAGCGAGTCTATGACCACCCTGGAAAAAGTGAAGCAGAAGTTGAGGGGGCAGGATTGCAGTTTGAGATTGATAAACAAATGGTCAAAGAACAACTAATTTCCTTGAATGAGTTCAAATCTCCAGGGCCCGATGAACTGCATCCAAGAGTAATGAAGGAGCTAGCGGAAGAACTCTCAGAACCTTTGTCTATTATCTTTGCAAAATCATGGAAGACGGGTGAGGTGCCGGATGACTGGAGGAGGGCTAACGTTGTCCCTATCTTCAAAAAGGGCAAAAAGGAGGAACCTGGGAACTACAGACCAGTCAGTCTGACATCCATCCCTGGGAAAATTCTGGAGCAGATTATAAAGAAGTCAATCTGTAAACACCTTGAAATCAATGCAGTGATTACTAGAAGCCAACATGGATTTGTCAGGAACAAATCCTGTCAGACTAATTTGATCTCATTTTTTGATAGGATAACCTCCCTTGTGGACTGTGGGAATGCTGTGGATGTCATATATCTTGACTTCAGCAAAGCTTTTGACAAAGTACCACATGACATTCTGATTAACAAACTAGCTAAAAGTGGGCTAGATGGAACAACTATTAGGTGGATCCACAGTTGGCTACAGAATCGGACTCAAAGAGTACTTATCAATGGAACCTTCTCAAACTGGGGAGAGGCAACGAGTGGGGTACCGCAGGGCTCAGTCCTGGGCCCAGTGCTCTTCAACATTTTTATTAATGATTTGGACAAGGAGGTGCAGGGAATGCTGATCAAATTTGCAGATGACACAAAATTGGGTGGGATAGCTAATACTCTGGAAGACAGAAACAAACTTCAAAGTGATCTTGATAGGCTGGAGTGCTGGGCTGAAAACAACAGAATGAAATTTAATAGGGATAAATGCCAAGTTCTACATTTAGGGAATAGAAACCAAATGCACAGTTACAAGATGGGGGACACTTGGCTCAGCAATACTACACACGAGAAAGATCTTGGAATTGTTGTAGATCACAAGCTGAATATGAGCCAACAGTGCGATATGGCTGCAAGAAAGGCAAATGCTATTTTGGGCTGCATTAATAGAAGTATAGCTTCCATCACGTGAGGTACTGGTTCCTCTCTATTCGGCCATGGTTAGGCCTCATCTAGAGTATTGCGTCCAGTTCTGGGCTCCACAATTCAAGAAGGACACAGACAAGCTGGAGCGTGTTCAGAAGAGGGCAACCAGGATGATCAGAGGTCTAGAAACAAAGTCCTATGAAGAGAGACTGAAAGAACTGGGCATGTTTAGCCTGGAGAAGAGAAGATTGAGGGGAGACATGATAGCACTCTTCAAATACTTAAAAGGTTGTCACACAGAGGAGGGCCAGGATCTCTTCTCGAACCTCCCAGAGTGCAGGACAAGGAATAACGGGCTCAAGTTAAAGGAAGACAGATTCCAGCTGGACGTCAGGAAAAACTTCCTGACTGTTAGAGCAGTGCGACAATGGAATCAGCTACCTAGGGAGGTTGTGGGCTCTCCCACACTAGAGGCCTTCAAGAGGCAGCTGGACAAGCATCTGTCAGGGATGCTTTAGGGTGGATTCCTGCATTGAGCAGGGGGTTGGACTCGATGGCCTTGTAGGCCCCTTCCAACTCTGCTATTCTATGATTCTATGATATAATCTGTAAGTTTATATTTGGTGACTGTGCCAAAAGGCCATGAAGGGCACTTGCATACTGAAATGGGCCCACGATCCATGTATTCTGTTAACCTGCTTTTGACAGGAAGCAAACCAGGTTACAAAACATCACACAACAGGGGAAACTGTGTTGTGTGATGTTTGTTCCAAGAATGCTCCTTCTTTTATCCAGCTGACAATCACCTTCTGCCAGGTGGTTAATAATCCATATAATTCTTTTGTGCAGTTCGTGGAACTGTAGTTGTTATCATTGGTATGCATTTAGAGCATCATCACTGGGGAGGGGGGATCATGTTTCCTTACCGTTAATTTCAGCACTTCCTCATTCTTCCTGGAGGGGAAAGAGGAAGTTAACACTTGGCCCATTCAAAGGCTGTTTTTATTGTGCCGCTTTTCCTGCAAACAGCAGGAGATCACAGCACATACCATTATCTTTTTTTTAAAAAAAAGTCAGATTTAAAGGGGTCTTTTTTACTACGGAAAAACAATCAGAAGGCATATGAGGCATGCAGGAGGCAAATGTCATCGTCTAAAGGACACATGCACATCCGTATGTGGGCAGTTGTGGGTGTGGGATAAAACACTCATCTGATGAAGCTCTTTTAGTCTGTTTGAACAAGTCATTTCCCGGAGCTCAGAGTTGTGCAATGAATTGGACTTTTGCCTGCTTCATCTGCTGTAAAAATACATATCAATGCAATTCATCCTTCCATGCACCTGTTTCACTAGCACTGGAGAATGCCACTATTCTCCTATTCCTCCAATAGGGACTGGCTGCAACACCATGATGTTTACTTTTAGAGGTTATGCACAGATAAGAATTGCCACTTCAGTCATAAGTAGGGTGACTTATGGAAAGGAGAACAGGGCTCCTGCATCTTTAACAGTTGTATAGAAAAGGGAATTTCAGTAGGTGTCATTTGTATGCATGCAGCACCTGGTGAAATTCCCTCACCCTCACAACAGTTCAAGCTGCAGGAGCCCTGCCCTCTTTTGTATCTGATCACTCTAGTATAGCTCCTGCAGCTTGAATGGTTGTGATGAAGAGGGAATTTCACCAGGTGCTGCATGCATAGAAATGACAAATGCTGAAATTCCCTTTTCTATAGAACTATTAAAGATACAGGAGCCCTGTCCGCCTTTTCATATGGTCACCCTAGTCACTCATAAGCACACTTTTAGTTGAGATAAATGCATCTCTTGGGCCTAAGCTAGACCTAAGGTTTATCCCGGGATCGTCCCAGGGTCATCCCTGTTCATGTAAATGACACACAGGGGATCCCGGGAGCAGGCAGGGACAACCCCAGGACGATCCCAGGATAAACCTTAGGTCTAGCTAAGGCCTTGGTCTGTTGGGATTCTAGGTGTGGGGAGGAGGAGAGGCCTCAATGCAATCCTATGCAAGTTTACTCAGAAGTAAGTCCCACTATGGGAGTTACTCACACAGTTACTAGGGAGTAAGTCCCATTTAACTCAAAGGTCCTTACATCTGAGTAAACCTATTTAGGATTATGTCCTCAGTTTGTTTCTTTTTAAAATTGTACCATGATTTAGCTGAAGAAAGTAACTCAGGACAGCTCACAGCAAAAACAGAAACACACACACACAAATCAAATTCCACAGCAAAAACCAGTAACAAGTATGGCAATACTCTGGCAAAAACAACGAACTAAATAGGAACATTTCAAGTAGAATAACAAAAGTTACAGATTGAAGTGAAGTAACAGAACAGAGACCAGCATGAACTGCATCCATTAACCCTAGAGACTTTCTTTAAAAGCTGGGGTATAGCTTCTAAAGGTAATAGTGAATGTTGGCCCCCACATGAAGAAGGTATTCCACAGAGTTGGTACCACCACCAAAAAGACCCTGCTACTATGAGACATCAGAAAGATCTCATTCAGTAGAGAACACAGAGCCTCTTAGGTTCAACCTTCATAGAAACACAGGCAGAGAGGAAAACTTACATGAGCCTTCAAATTTAGCAGTATGAACTAGGACCAGATGCTTCACGGAAAGGGTTCAAAAACTCCAGCCAACTTGGGGTCTCAATCTGGCCCTTTCCAGCAACTACCAATTATTCATAGGTTTCCAACTTTTGTGCAGGTTTTTCCCCATTCAGAAAGGTTGAAATGCTACTCCTACGGTTTAGTTACTGCTGGCATTAAGAGTTTTAGACTAAAATATGCTTGTATTTTTGGAATATTTGACTCTGCCCCTCCTGCCTTCGATCTCACCCACCCTGAAATCTCATTTGTTTGTACTATTTTCTGTGGAGTACATTTTATTGATTTATTATTATTATTATTATTATTATTATTATTATTATTATTATTATTATTATTTCTATACCGCCCATAGCCAAAGCTCTCTGAGTAGTTAACAGTCACTCTGGGTGGTTTAACCAGGTTGGTATGATCTATGCTGACTGTGAACCATCCAATGAGTTTCTGGTACAATCACAGTAAAGTGAAGGTGGCACATAAATACTTCAAATTAATCAATCAATAAAGGCAATATTGCAAAATGAAAGCAATCCTGACCCACATACCATACAATCTGCACTTGCAAACTGGCTGCATGCCCAGGAGGAGATTCTTATATGTTTCTCCATATTGTAAGCTGGCCCCTTTCCTCCTCGTTTCCCAAAGACCTTTGGTTGGGAATGTGCAGTGCTGCAGATGTTGCAATGTGTCCTCCATTTCTTCCAGCAGATCTCCCCAGAGTCACTAACACAGGTCACACTGATTATTAACGGTAAGGTTAATGATGGCGTTGTTGATGATAATTACATTTGAATGTCACCATTCCCTTTAAAAAGATCTAAGGTGACTTACAACAACAACAACAATAACAAATATAGTATTAAAACATACAAAATATAAAATAGCTAAAAACATTTTTGCCATTAAAAATACCAAAACATAATAAAACAACGAAAATGTCAGTACAGAACATGACCTACAGCATAAATAAATAAATAAATAAATAAATAAATCACATACCTTCAAATGCCTGAGAGGAGCGGAAAGTTTTGACCTGGCACTAAGAAGTCAACAGTGTTGGTTCCAGGTGGGCCTCACTAATGAGAGTATCTCACAGTTGGTAGGGCATCTTGTTGCTCTCCTCTGAACCATCCTCAGAGGAGACACTCCTAGAACAACTTCAGCTGTTGATTTCAGTGTACAGGTAGGTTCATATTAGGGATGTGCTCCGCTCCGATTAGGAGCGTAGAAGCAGTAGCGGATTGGCCTGCTCCGCCTTACCCAGAGGCGGAGTAGGAGCGGACCGCGGACCCCCTAGAAGCAAGGCGAAGAGAAGCGCCCATTTTTCGGAGCTCCTAGTTCAGGCGGAGCGCTCCGGTCGCCATCTTGAAAACATTTCGCCATAGGATTGCATTGCGGCAAATAATCGCGCATAACTACGTTGTTTTTGAAGCTATCATTCTGAAAATTCTTGTGCACAGAGAGTCGTGGATGGGGGTCATTTTGAGACCACTCTCACCTCTCTGCATTGTCTGGGTCGCGTGCTATATTTTTGTGAAAATCGGGTCAACCGCGCGGCTCAAACGGCGTTTTCGGCTTTTCGCCCATAGGATTGCATTGAGGGAAAGAATCGGGGATAACTGGGGGGGGGGTTAAGCTATCATTCTGAAAATTCTTGTGCGCAGAGAGTCGTGGATGGGGGTCATTTTGAGACCACTCTCAACTTTCTGCATCGTACGGGTCGCGGGCTATATTTTTGTGAAAATCGGGTCAACCGCGCGGCTCAAACGGCGTTTTCGGCTTTTCGCCCATAGGATTGCATTGAGGGAAAGAATCGGGGATAACTGGGGGGGGTTTAAGCTATCATTCTGAAAATTCTTGTGCACAGAGAGTCGTGGATGGGGGTCATTTTGAGACCACTCTCAACTTTCTGCATCGTACGGGTCGCGGGCTAGAAGTTTTTAAAAAATCGGCAGGAAAAATACCTTTTTCAAAGGGCTGAGGGGCAGAGTCAGCTCCCGGTCATGATGATCCCAAAGTTGGAGGAGGGCATAGGCAAAACAGGTAACTTGGGATTCTGGGAAACTTCTCTTTCTTCATCTGAACGGGCTTTTCCCCGTGTTTTTTAACACAGTAGCCCCACCAAATGCACAAACACAACCTGAAATCATATACTAAGCCAAGAATAAGAGATAGAAACACAGCACTGCTCCCCACCCTAACCTTGGTGAACAACTGAATCGATGTGGTGCAAGGGGATGAGCTCCCCTAGGGCATCTCATCGTGGACGTGCCCCCACTCTCTCCTGCACTGGAAGGCCATTAGAGCCTTCCAAAGAGAGTAAAACGGTGGAGCAATGCCTCTCATGAGTTGAAGTGAATGGTCACTTTTCAGTGGTGGAGCAATGCCTGTTATGAGTCGAAGTGAGCGTTTTACTTCTTCTCAGAGCTGTTGGTGGCTGTCAGTGTCTTGAACTGGCAGCTACTTCCCCCTCCCCCGGGCACGTCCCCCTATTGCTGGAAAAAGACAGATATAGCCTTTTTAAAAAAATTCTTCTTGCTGTTTATTGAGCAACACTGCTGCTTTTAATTCCACCCCTCCTTTGTTTATTGATTGATTTATTCCATTTTATATGCATTACTGGCTTATCCTTGGCTCACTTCCTTATGCCCCCAGAAATGCCAGCTGCATGCCTGCCTGCCTTCCCTCCCTCCTCCCCTGCCCACCTCGCAGGGATGTTGTGTGTGGGGTGCCCGATTTTCAAAATTTCCCCAAAAATCAGGGGATGATGGGATTGCTTTGAAACTTGGCATGCGTGTGTATATCCCCATGAGGTGTCATGGTGCCAAACATGAGGTTTCTAACTTGAACAGAAAAAAAGTTGTATAATTTTTTAGCTTTCAATGCAAGCCTATGGGGGGGGGGAAACGGAGCTCCAGATCCGGATCCGGAGCTCCGGGTGGAGCGGAGCGGAAGTGGGCGGAGCGGGGGCGGGGCGGAGCGGCCCGATCCGGAAAATGGCGGATCTGCAAGTGAAGCGGAGCGGGGGGTCCGTGCACACCCCTAGTTCATATACTTAGAACCAGTGTGGGAAAGGGTCTTAACATCACTCTTTTATCACCTCAATTGGTAAGTATAACAGAATGATTAATACAGTAATGAATCTGTTCTGTTATCTAGAATGGGCACGTCCAAAGAGGCTCATGTCTAGGGATGGTCGAATTCGTTAGTTTTGGTTTTTCTCAGTTTCTCAGTCTTCCAATCTTATGTTTAGTTCATCCCAAACTTTGAGAATTTTCTTTCAAAACGTTCACATGAAATTCATGAGCTTTTGGGGGGACATTTATCCTAATACATGCATTTTTGCCTTCTCTGCTGTGGCACCCCGGCTGTGGAATGAGCTCCATAAGGAGGTTCGCTTGGCACCTACATTATATGCTTTTAGATGCCAGGTGAAGACCTTTTTATTCTCCCAGCATTTTAACAGTCTATAAATACATTTTAACGTGGTGTTTTAAATTTGTAATTTTGCATTGCTGCTGTTTTTATCTGGTTGAGCTTTTATATTGTATTTTATATTATGGCTTTATACTGTTGTTTTATACTTTGAATGCTTTTAATTTTGTGAACTGCCCAGAGAGTTCTAGCTATTGGGCGGTATAGAAATATAATAAATAAATAAATAAATAAATAATTTTTTGCATTATTTTTAATTATTTTGCTAATAAGCACATTTTTGCAAGCAATTTTCTTAATATAATGCACTTTTGAATGTTATTTCTCCTAATATACATTTTAGTAGATGACGATGATGATGATTGGAGAAATCGATTGCAAAATTCAGAGAAGTGTAAATTTCAGAAGATAATTCAGGATTTTCAGATGGGGCGGGGGGAAATCATGTTTCCTTGCTGTCACTCTGCTTCCTGCTGAATGAATAACATGGGGAAGAAAGCAGCGACCATATGGCCCATTCAATTTCGTGGGACAGCGCTCTCTAATGGGTGTTTTGTAGTGCAACTTCTTTTGCACACAGCAAAAAGAATAACAAAAGGAGCGGGAAACGTGCAGGAGGACCACTGTGTCATCAAAATGACCCGCAAACATCTATGAGTGGCCAGTCACAAGCATGCTATAAAACTCTCATCTAAAGAAACTCTGAGGCCTTAGC
Organism: Elgaria multicarinata webbii; assembly: GCF_023053635.1. Taxonomy (NCBI): domain Eukaryota; kingdom Metazoa; phylum Chordata; class Lepidosauria; order Squamata; family Anguidae; genus Elgaria; species Elgaria multicarinata. Next base: position 153,753,266 of record NC_086172.1, on the reverse strand, counting down.
TAGACCTAAGGTTTATCCCGGGGTCATCCCTGTTCATGTAAATGACACACAGGGAATCCCGGCAGCACGCAGGGGTGACCCCGGGATGATCCCAGGATAAACCTTAGGTCTAGCTAAGGTCCCAGTTTCAGTTTGCAAAGTATTTCAAAAACGTGAAACCTAGTACTGAGTAAATTTCTTTGTCATATCCTCAACTATTCTCAGACCTAGCAAAACATATGTTAACAAATGTGTTTGGAAATACTTTCTGATTACAGAAAGAACTGAAACCCATCCACACAACTTTGTATTATACATCACACACTGTGGATCAAGGCACAGTTTTGAGTTTATAGTTATATTTTGCACTCCCCACAAATAAAGAAGAGAAAAAGAGTGCTACGTACAAAGTGGAGTGCGACATTCAGGGCTCATCTACATCAAGCAGGATATTTCACTATGAAAGCAGTATGAAAGCGGTATATAAAAGGCAGGAGCCACACTACTGCTTTACAGCAGTATTGAAGTGTACTGACAACTGCTGGGCCCCATGACACATACCATATACTGTTTTCATACCACTTTCAGAGTGCTATATCCTGCTTGGTGTAGATGTGTCATGGGCCCCAACAGTTGTCAGTGCACTTCAGTACCACTATAAAGCAGTAGTGAAGATCCTGCAGTGCACTTCAATACTGCTATAAAGTAGTAGTCTGGCTCCTGCCTTTTATATATTGTACCGCTTTCATACCACTTTCATAGTGGAATATCCTGCTTGGTGTAGATGAGTCCTTAGATTTCTGCATGGATATCTGCAAATTGAGATGGCATCATATATCAAACAACACGTCTTCTTGGATTTATTCAAAGGCATTTTCATTTATTTATTTATTTTATTGGCATAATAAGGGCAGCATATAGTCTCACTCAAGGAGAAAGTGCAAAGAAATATTACCTGAATTGTTATTTTTAATTAAGAGCCAAGGGATTTGACAGGCCTTAAATAACAATATGAAACTATATCTGGTATCAATTACTGGTATGTGAGGGTAAAGATGGAAGCATTGCACTTTTTATTATTATTTTACTTGAAGTAATTGATCTTTGCTTAGATTAGATTAGATTAGATAGAAACAGCAAAAGGACAGGGGGCAGAGCGTGGGGGGATTTATACTTTCCAATGTCCAAAATGAGGACAAAATGGCATGTGATTCGGAAACATTCATTGGGCGTGTTCAGACAATATAATATGCCATGGTTAGGCCTCTAACCCTTTTCCAGCAAACAGTGAGCGTGTTTAAACTGTGGTTATGTAGCCTCCATGGTTAGGAATAGTTCACACAACACTCTAAGTCATGGTTCACATGACATGCTAAGCCATAGTGGGTCTGTTCAGGCCACATGCTAAGCCATGGTTAGGCTGCTAATCCTTTTGCAGCAAATAGTGTATTTAGGAATGTTTGTGATCTGCTTCATCTTAGCTAAAGCTTGTTATTCCCTTTGACTATTTGAACAATAGAAACATATTCTTTGATACCATATTTGTGTTGTCTGGCTTGAGAGAAGTTTCAGGGACAGCTACCCATATGCTTTCATTCTTGAAAAAGAGAGAGAGAGATTTGCAAATCTTCATTGAGTAGGGTCTACCCTTAAAGCTGTTGTATTCTCTCTTGATCTGGTGGATCTCAGATACATTAGGGTGACCGCATGAAAAGGAGGACAGGGCTCCTGTATCTTTAACAGTTGCATAGAAAAGGGAATTTCAGCAGGTTATCTGAACAGTTAAACAGTTTAACTGTTATCACAACAGTTAAAGCTGCAGGAGCTATACTGCAGCTATACTGGGACCAGATTTAAAAGAGGGCAGGTCACCTGCAGCTTTAACTGTGGTGATGAAGAGGGAATTTCACCAGGTTCTCCATATATACAAATGACTCCTGCTGAAATTCCCTTTTCAATACAACTGTTAAAGATACAGGAGCCCTGTCCTCCTTTTCATATGGTCACCCTAAGATACATGCGTTCAAGTTTGGAAAACAAGCTAGTCAGATGGAGCGAGAAGCAGTTGCTCATCTTACACCTTTCAATGCAGCCTAGAGAGGTTTTTTTAGCCTGAGAGGCCTGACTTGCAGTTGCTGCAAACACCCTGCCTGCAGGGCTTTGGATGGGCAGAAGACTCCAACCCTGGAGGCCCCCACCCAAAGTACGGCAATGCTGTTGGATTGTGCTCTTGGTCATACTTAGAGTAGACCTCCTGAAACCAATGAGATGTAAGTAAAGTTCTGGAATGCATTGGGCAGAATATATTTCAGGCACCTGAAAACTTTTTTTCTCTTTTTTTAATAACATGTAAGTGCCTTCTCCTCTTGCTGCTTCCAAAACATCTGGAGGGCCAGAAGTGTCCACCCCAGATATAAAGACTGCCTATTTTCTCTCTTTTTCTACTACCAATGGAGCCTTTGTGTTTTGCCAAGATGGTGGAGACATTTCTGAGTCAAGAGCTGGATTTAATATTTTCAAAAGTGGAGGATCAAACATTTCCCTTGCTTTCTCCCGGTAGCCTTGGGATCAGGTCCAGAAACTCCAGGGGAAACCTGAAACTATCACATAATTGACAGGGTCTGTATTTGAATGTCTGCAGAGCATTCCTTCTCCATTCCATCTGAAGACTGTGATCATGCAAACACTTTGACTTCATAATCGTCATTTTTTTCTTCATTTGCTCTCTTCCTAGCCCATAATGTGCCTTTTGTATCATCATCCCTGAAGAAAAGATCTGGAGATATTAAAAGCATGCACAGTTTTGTGATCTTTGGGTTGGGGCCGATCTACACCAAGCAGGATATAACACTTTAAAAACGATATGAAGATGGTATTTGTAATGTGTCCTGGGCCTGAACCGTTGTCATAACTATTATAAACCATTATAAGCAGTAGTGTATATCCTGCCATGGTCCAATAAAGGCATTATACTAATATGGATTTTGGAGTGTTGCTCATGACCAACATGGCTACCTTGGCTTTTTAAGTAACACACTACAGCTTTTGCAGTGGATAAAGCTCTACATGGAAAATGACCACGGGAAACTGTGAAAAGTCATACCACAGGAAACTGAAAAATCATCTTTCACATTCCGTGATGGCCCCCAAGTCTGAGACAGCTCTGAACATGTGTTGACTTCTGAATGTCTATTCACAACATTCTCTTTCTCTGAGGACCTTAGTGCCAAACAGTATTTGCCTGCACAAAGGAGTGCAAAAAGTGATTAAATGAGATCACAAATCATGCTGAACAAAGGTCAGCTGTTGCTCAAAGCATTGTTTGTGAATGCATTCATTTAGCACTTGTCCGGCTCTCTAACTTTGCCTTACTGTCAGATAGCCTTTTCCCCCACTTTGGGATTGCCAATTATTCTCTTTTATTATACTTGAGACATGCTTTAAATTTTGTCTATTGATTTCCTCTTCTTTGTAATTGGATGTAGTGATTGGAATATCTTCTATATTACTTTGCAGTCTTTTTTTTAATTAAATCTGAAAACTGACTCTAAAGAGCCCCACTGAAATTTCAAAGAGTAATAAAAATACGAGTGGAAAGGAGATATTGTGATATTGGTACCCCTATGGACTTTAATAAAGCTCTTTTCTCAACAGATGGCTATCTCTCTATATGCCTATATAGCAGAGCTATTCTTTTTAAGATATTCACGTGACTGATATCTGCATATTCAAGCTGTATAAACCAGCAGTGAACTTTCATTTAAAAAAATAAAAATCCCCCACCTCTGCTGTTGAGCTTTGTCTTTAGGGAGCAAATCATTTGCTGTGATCATCATTCCCTCTAATAGCAAACTTGGGTGTTGAGTGCAAATGGTTATGTAGCCAAAACCTAGTCAAGGAAAAACAAAAGGGAGGTAGCCAGTGGCTCTGTTTTGGTAAAGCTGTAAATCCATTCTGGGTTTCAGTCAAAGCCAGCCAGAACTCTAACTATCCAGGGTGTTGAACCCATTTTGGGGGATATGGGTCAACACTCTGGATACCTCTTTTAGAGTTCTGGTTGGTTCTGGCTGAAACCCAGAATGGATTCATAGTCCCATCGAAACTGGAACTACCAGCCTCCACTGAGGGAAACTTCAAGGTTTGCAGACATACAAAACCTTTAGAGGGAGACTCATTATGTGGGGGTGGGAAAGCAATAATGAGGACTGAGCATGCTCAGTAACCATGGAATGCTAAGTGTCTATTGAGGAGAAATAGGAAACTGCAGTGTGAGGTGGAATGATTGAGTAGCATCAAAGGGGTCCCAACTGGCTGGGACCGTGAATAGATGCACTCCACACTGAGACTTTTTTTTTATAAGTCCAAGTGGCTTCTTCCTATTTTGACAGTGAATTCACATGCCCAAAGATACTGCTTGTTTGAGATAAATGATAGATGTTGCAACAAACTTTAAATGACTTGGAATGGATTGGAAGAAGTGGGGGAAGCTCTGGTTTTAGGACAGTCACAGAAACCAGTGTCTTTGGGCTTCTCCACATTCAACAAAAACCCTACAGCCTTACTAGGGCTTTGTCTTCCCGAGTCTTTGTGGGTTTAACTATAGGCACAATACATGCACTTTCCCCTTGTTTTTGCCAGATGGCACTGTTTTAAAATGTGTTTTCCATTTACTAATGCATTTTCAAGGTTTTTTAAGATGACGGATTCCCACTTGAAAACAGCAGGAGAAGCATCAGAAGTTGACAACGTCATGAAAAGGATTCACAAACTTCCATGAGCAACCGATCATGAGCATGCAATAAACTGCTCATGTGGAGAAGCTCTCGGTCACTAGTGTTTTCTCGGTGGTAGCTTCAGGGTAGATAAAAGGAAGCACTTCTTCACACTGCCCAAGAAAGATGGAGAATTTTTGAGAGGCCATTTCTGCAGAATTCTAGCTGCAGTACCATACTAGCCTTGATCCATGGGAGTTTAGGGTTCAGTCCTATGCCCACTTACCTATGCCCATTTACCTCAATGGGTCTTGCCTTTGAGCAGACATCTGTAGGATCACATTGTCAATCATTAATGATCCTGCCAACTTAAGAGCTAAGCAATCAGACCTTGAAGTACACTGTTCATTTATATTTACAAGAGCAACCAAAAGGCAAGCATACCACTAGTATGAATTTACTAATCACTTCAGATTATTGCTGTGTATAAGACATGCATCAGACTGGGAAAGAGTGCTGTAGTATACTTTTGTGGATGTTAGTACTATTCTAGTTATGGGGGCAATGTATGCCGTGTGATCTATTATGTGTGGAACAAATGGTAGGTTTCTGTACTTCACAACCCTGGAATAGCCAAATAAAATATAAACAGCAGTTTACATGGGTAGCGGTGTTCTTAAGATCTACCTATTCCCTTGCCTTGCAATCCAAAAGCAACACCAAATGAAAATCAGGCAAGCATTGCTTCCAAATTGTGAAAGGGATACTATGGATAGTTCCTCCTTTCTTTTCAGAGCCTGAGTAAACACGTCCATGAAGAGGTGGTTTTGTCAGGGTTGGACTTTCTTTTATTGTTAATCAGCAAAGGTCACATATTGCTTTTCGGGGGATGAAAAGTGGAATGTGTACTAAATCTCTTATTGATTTCATATAAACTGCCTTCCAAGAATGCATCTTGGGGTTAAGTAATATAGTCTAACATCTTGGATTCAGTGCAGTATAACTTTGGATTGCACAGAGGAGGTTTGCAGGGAAATTTGCACACCTTGTGTATCCAAAGGGGATGATGACCACAGTTTCTTCTGCAAATATATATTTGGAGTTACCTGGAGGGGAAAGTGCAAACTTTGCTCTTGAAGCCCTGTCCTTGAAATCCAGATGTGTGGAGTTTTCCTGTTGTTGTTCAGGAATGAGAGAAAAGCATCATTTACTTTGTAAGATGTATGTTGCAAAGCTGGCTCATGACCATAAAAACAGTTTCTGTGCTAAGTTGGGGGAAGGGGTCACTTGCTTTATATTTTTTTAAAAAAGTACCTAGTTAATTAATCATATTTTAGTTGATTAATTTTTCAATCAATTTATTAAATCTTCATATGGTTGCATATAATAATCATTCTAAAAATAACCTTTGTTTTTAAAGAATGAACATATACGTCATACTACTAGGCACAGAAAGAGGCAACACCCACCCACCTCACCTGAAACAGAAAAGAATGCCTCTTCTAAGAAGATGCTTGCTATCTGCTTTTTTTAAAAAAACGTACATTAATTAAACATAAACACATCTTAAAATCTGCTGATTGCTGAAATAAGAGCAACTTTCGAACTGATCAAAATGATTCTAAGTAGTCAATCTAGCATCCGTTAAGAGGAGCCCTGCTGGAACAGACCAATGGCCTGTTTAGTCCAGCTTCCAGCTTCCCACCAACCAGATGCTATAGGCAGGCCAGAGCTGGTGCAAACTCTCTTACTACCTGAAGCAAGAGACACGTTGCGCTGCCACACACCCTCCCTCGCAAAGCTGTGACCTGCCATGCTCCACCTCCTTTGCCTTTGTCGCCACACCGTGCAGCTGAAGGAAGGGGACTCCCAGGTCTCATGAGACCCTAGGCCCCCGCTGGATCTTGCAGCCCAGCTGAGCTCTGGCAGGATCTTGGAAAACCCAGCCAACCTCCCATGGGGACTCACAAGTCCTGGTCTTGCTTTTGGGCTGCTTCAGGGCTGTCCCTATCATTTTGTGGGCAAACTGAGCTGCACCACACTGCACCCCATCCAGAGAACCTGCCACTGCCCTAGTTGTAAACTAAACTGCCAAGAGACTTGGCAAGGGACAATTTCAGCTAGCACTCATCAAGGTTTAGCCATTCTAATTCCAGTGCTTAACAGTTGCAATGTGGAAGACATAAATAATAGAAGGCTATATTTGGGTACATGCTGAGTGTTTTCGCTTCACATTCAACCCTCTCTGTAAATGTAAGGTAACACACACAGGGATTCAAATACAGGAACTAGCCCCTACATCAGTCCTGGGACAAACTCTGTTCTCATATCTACTTCAGCAACACCATCATATGAGAGAATAGTGTTAGGTATTACCTCCAATTCCATCTCAATTTTCATCTCCTAGAACAACAAAAAGTAAAGGAACACGTTGAAGGCAGATAGACTTGAAGAGATGGGGGATGTCCTCCTCCTCCTCCTCCTTTATAACACGTTAAACTCTAAACAATTCTTCTGTTGGGTATCCTTGAACCCCAGATAGTTAATAGCACTTACACTCAGAATAGATTTTCTCCAGATGAAGTTGTGGTGATGCAATCTTTACAAGCAGATTTTTGCTTTTGGAAACCCTTTGACCTTTAAAGGTTCATAGTGGACATTAATCTGTTAGTGTTTTGTGAGTGCTTGATTAGTCAGTGACAGGATGGCTCCGGGGAACAGTAATGGAAAAGGGAAGTCATTCGCCTCCAGGACTTAGAGAGACAGAACCAGCGTGGTGGGTAACAAAATCTAATAACAGCCTGATGTCAGATTGGTGGTCTGCATAAAATAAATGGTAATCTAGCCCCATTTCCTAATTAGTAGAAGCCAAAATGACTCTTGCCAATCAAAACCCAATGCTCAGCAAGGTAAGCACAGAAGTGGATAAGGATGAAGAATGTTTAGTGTGGGTAACTGAAAGAATGAACTGAATTTGACACTCCCTGGTATGAAAAATAGTTGGAACATAAGCATGGCTTGCAAAGGTTTGTTTGCGAATGCTCCTTTTTATATCTAAACCCCTTGAGTTTGGGGCATGTGGGCTGTGGGAAGGGAATATGCTTGCTCACACATCTTCACTATTCTCCTTCTAATCTCTCTCTAGACCATTTTCTCCCTCTCTCAAAGTACTAGCAGCTAGGATCATCCCATGAAGCTGATTGGTGAGAGATTCAGGACAAATAAAAAGGAAGGACTTCTTCACACAGTGCATAGTTAAACTATGGAATTCATTACCGCAAGTTGAAGTGAGAGCCACCAATTTGAATGGCTTTAAAGGGGGGTTGAATAAATTCCTGGAAGAGAAGGCTATCACTGGCTGCTAGTTCTGATGGCTATATGCTACTTTGAACATCAGAGGCCGTTTCTGGGAACATGGGCAGGAGGAGGCTGTTGCAGCAGTGTCCTACTTGTGGGTTCCTGGTTGACAGCAGTTGGCCACTGTGTGAACAGAATAGATGGACCCTTGCTCTGTTCCAGCATGGCTCTTCTTATGTTCTGAAATTCCCTAAAAGGGATGAAAGAGAACAGATTTGGTTATTTTCTTTCTCATCTGGCTATTGAAGGATTGTCCATGTAGGTTGTTTGGTGCCTTCCATGCATGCATGGATTGTGTTGGGGACATTGTCGGCAAGAGGCATTGGGACTAGTCAGTGTTAATTGCTAGGGATTTTATAAGAGTGGCCCATGTTTCTTGCATGCTTGAGATCTTAAAGAGCCACTGCCAGTCAAAAAAGCAGCTGTATATCTCCATGACGCAGACACCACTAAATTATCATATGATCCACATGCTCTTTCACAAACTCCTGCCTCATTTTGTACTAGGCCTGTTAATCTCCTGCAGCTTGAAACTGTATGGACTGTAAAGCTACACACTGGTTAGGCAGGTCTACCCTTCCTGGCTGAAGAGGTTACTGCAGGTTTCAACCACATTGACACATTTAAAATATTTCTTTAAAATAATAACTCATGAATGCATGTTAAAAAAAAAATAATCCTGAGGTGCACACCCCTAGGATTGCCTTAGTATGCCAAGTTTCACGTGGCTAGGCTATGCAACCTTAGCACTATGGCACTGACCAATGAATGGACAGACAGACAACTCCTCTATTATTATTATTATTATTATTATTATTATTATTATTATTATTATTATTGAGTCTGTAGGCCTCATGAGTTATGAAAATATGTTGGCAGAAATGCTAAAGGATGGCAACAGGGATATAAGTACATAGAATCCAATGTTCATTCTGTTTCTCAACCCTTGCACTTTCTAAGTTCTATCATGCATTTGCAAATGTTGGCTCCTGTTTTTCTCATTTATTCTCCCGGGTTCACCAAAAACAAACAAACAAAAAGCCCAGATTCATTATCAGCAACTTAACCAGGCAAACGTATAGCCTCATGATATATGTTGAAAGAGCTCTCCATCCCAGCCCCATAAGAGCAAACCCATAGCAAACAAACCGCTCGGCCAGCCCTGATGAGTCATAGACAAGTGCCTTTCTGACATGACCATGGCTAAGAGGAACAATCCCAGGGTATTAACTATCTGGCATCAGCTCTCATTACAGAACTTTCTTATCACTGTGAGGACATTCATTAAAGGCAGCCGCTCATTAAGTTCTGAAATATTATTAGTGGTGTGAAATGCTGTTTGTTTTTAATTAATTTTTTTCCCTGGTGCTAATGATTGCAGTGCTTCAAAACCTGCTGATTAAACCTTTTCCCCAGTGAAACTCTCCAACCCTTCCTTTGAGGAAAATAGTATCACTGGAAAACTGTTTTTTCCCCCCAAGTGAAATATTTGCAATGGTTGGTGTAGAAATATATAACAGTTTAGCTTTTTTTCTAAGGTTTTTGCCTGCTTCCTTTTGCTTCGAGGAAAGGGACTTTTACACAAGCAGGTTTAAAAGACATGGGGCTTGTCTATATGCTTTATATACTCCATCATGGTTGCGCAGTTGTGCCCCATTTTTTATATGATGCATCTGCCAACTTGCAGACACATAGTGCTATTCCCTGCAAAGCTGAGCATTTTCGATGTGACATTTCACCACATCTTTTTACATTGCTCTGATGTCACCACAGTTGTTTTTTTCCATGGGACAACTGTGGTTTCACTTTGGATTAAGACAGTGGGCACAGTTAGGGGGCAGAGTCCAGTGCAGGGTAGGCATGGTAAAACAGGGCAGGGGGCAAGCTCAAGAAACCTCAGGTGGATGTTTACTAATGGCCGCCATGGCAATATTTTTTTATTATTTTCTATTGTGAATATCAACAAAACAGAACAGAAAATACATTGTGAAAACAAAAAACACAAAAACCCCATACATTAAATATATAAGATTATTGTAATTTCCCATCATGTGTACCGTGAGTACCATGGCAATATTAAAGTCTAGAATGAAAGTAAGGACAGTTTTTATTTATAATGGAGAAATTTAATGAACTGTAGCAGCACAGATGTGGAGCTACAGACTTTCAAAGTTGCCAGAAAACAAACAAACAAAAAGTTTTGGAGGTTTTCAGTCTCTCAATATTTGCTGCCCATTGCTGCCACGTGACAACAGCGCTGTGAATTTTCCTTGGCTGGATAGGCTGTGCTCACTCCTGTCATTTAACCCAATCAATGCCACTTCACAGCAGAGATGCTGCAGTGTTTGGAGGGAATTAACAGGTAAAGCAGTGCCGTATAGATGCCCCCATTGTATCGAAAGGTAGAACTAAGTGAGACAGACAAGAAGTCAGATGGAAGAGGAAGTCAGGGACACTTAAGCTTTGATTGAAGGAAGGCTCACCCAATCGGGAAGTAACACAGCAGTCATTGACTCAGTGCTCTCAGGAGTCAGTCAGGGCTGGAGAGAAGCTAGGTAGAAAAGTATATGCTTGTTTGAGGTAATAACGGTTCTGGTTTTTATACAATGCTGCATTCCTCATTTGCTACAAACCCAGCTGTGAAACACCCCTGATCAAGAAAGCTGTGGTGGCTTTCTCCATGTAAGTTTGTTTATTTCGGTCATAGACCAGCACAACAGAAAACATCATCACAATAATATTAAAAACTCCAATATACAATAAAATACATACATAAAATCCATAAAACCCCCAATATACAATAAAATACATACATAAAATCCATAAAACCCCCAATATACAATAAAATACATACATAAAATCCATAAAACGTGGCAGTGTCAGCCTTAGTCTGAGGTGCAATAAAATTCTTCAACATTAATTTCCGTTGGCTTATGGCAGCCGCACAAAAACTGGCCACTTTTAGAGTAATCTGAGGATTCTGATCCGATAGAAGATGTTTTATGTAATATTCATCTGATCTACCAGGAATTCGCTGCAGGATAGAGGTTATAAATGTTTGGCTAGATCTTGATAAAAGGAACAATACAGCAGAACATGGCCTACTGTTTCCACTTTACCCATCTCACAGGGACATACCCGTTCTTGGTAGGGTACATTTCCAAACCTTCCATCCAAAAGGGCTGAAGGTAGAACATTAAACCTGGCCAGAGTGAAAGCTTTCCTGAATTTAGGAATATTCTCCATGATGCAAACGTCTTGGGGCCTGTTCATGCAACTTAAGCAGCATGAGACCCACAGCGTGTCTTCATGAAATATAAGGGCATAGGAAGGCCTATATCAATGGTAGGGAACCTATGGCCATCTAGATGCTATTGGACTATAATTCCCATAACACTTGAGCATTGGCTATATGGCCCCAGGATGATGGGCATTATAGTCTACCAACATCTGGAAGGCCACATGCTTCCCACATCTTCAATTACTCTGTACAACAGCCTTACCCCATCTGGGGACTTCCAAATGTGTTGGACTACAATGCCCAATACACTTTCCGGGCAGCCGGTTGGGGAAAGCTGCTGTACCCCAATTCCTCTGAGATAGATTCAGTCCAGAATTGTCCACATAGTGCAAGAAGCCTCGTGGGCATTTCAAAACACTGTATTGTGTAAATTCCTGCGAGTGAAGGCTATCTAAAGATGATTTTAATCTGTCTAAATACACACATTTTGGTCATGTACTAATAATTGCACTCTCCCATATAGATTTTAAACATACACTGCTTGATTAAAATGATTAAATTGGGCTATTTGGGCTATTTTAGCTGTAAAATATTTAAACACCCACTAGTGTTCATTAAATAAAAATGCTTTCTACAGACCAAGCATTTCAGCAACTCATCAAATATTTAAACAAACAAACAAATTATTTTCTTTTCTCTAAAAAGCCAACACACTAGCAAATTTAAAAACAAAACTGAAACAAAAGCAAATACCTCCAGCCTCTAAGTGAAACAATATTTTGTTTATTGAATTAATTAGTTCTATGATGTAGCAGGGAGATCTGTATGTGATTTCTGGTTGGCACTGTGAGTTTAGATTAGGTTTGGGCAATTCTGTTAACTTCAGTTTCATTTGACACACACACACACACCTCCATTTTTTCAGTCTTTTGACTCACCTTTAATTTAGAATTGCTGTTTTTAAGTGTGCATGAAAATCCAGTCGTTTGTGTGAGGATTTTTCCAAACACACATATTGTATATGCATTTTCCCCTAATATACACTGCTGCATGATGAGGCATATATGGCTGCTGTTTTAGAACAGGTCTGTTAGGAAAGACATTGTTTATTTAAATTGTTTTTAGCTGTTCATATTGTTTTAATTTTTCTATGTTAAAATTTTTAGACTAATTTTATTATGTTGAAATTTGCATTTTTATTTTATTCATTTATTCATTTATTTATTTATTGCATTTTTATTCTGCCCATCAGCTGAAGCTCTCTGAGACATGCACAGTTAAAAACCAAAAAATATAACAGGTATAAATTTAAAAGATAAAAAGTTAAAAAGGCAATATAAAACCAGCTACTTTAAAAACCAGGGAAAGCCTGTGTGAAAAGGTATGTTTTCAGCAGGTGTTTAAAGGATATTGCGTTTTCTACCTCCTGAACCACACGAGGGATGTTCTTCCAGAGGGTGGGTGCCACCACAGAGAAGGCCCACCACCAAGGTTCTCCATGGCAGTATTCTGTTCATCTCGGAATGGCCAATAGGATCTCCTCAGAGGATCATAGTTGTTGTCTGAGTGCATATAAGGGAAGGCGGTCTACTAGGTGTGCTGGTCCCAAGCTATTTAGGGCTTTGTTGGATAACAACATAACCTTGTTTGTGACTCAGTAACTAACAGGCATCCAGTGCAGTTCTTTTAATACAGGTTTAGTATGAGCAGAGCTAGGTGTCCCCATGAGAACCCTAGCTGCTGCGTCCTGCACTAATTGCAGCTTCCAAACCACAAACCACACAGAGCGTGCATTTTTATGAATTGTTGTAAACCGCCCGAGAGCTTCAACTACGGGTGTTATAAAAATAAATAAATAAATAAATTATATACACATTGTTGCAATTTTCTTAATATAATGCATTTTACCCACTAATATACACATTTTTCTGAGCACTATCCCTAAAATACGCATTTTCATATATATATTATGGAGAATTCCATTGGAAAATTTGAAGAAGTGAGGATTTTGGAGGATAACTGAGGTTTGGATCACATCTTGATTTTGAAGTACAAAATTGAATAAGTTTGCATTCAAATTTGAATCCCTATCATAGAAAGAAGTAGATGCGTCATTTCCTTCCTAAGCTGTGCACGTGTGCAAGTGATCTCCGTCAACACAGCATAACACGGATGGGAATGGAAATACACATTCCAGCCTTATCTGGGGCTACATTTTGGCTTATTAATATCTGTGTAGTTTTATTACATACACATACACACACACATATTCCTCCTTCCTTCCAAAGAGCAAAAGCTCTTTAGAAAAAGCTGCTCTTCCCTGTGAGTTTAGGACAGGCTGAGAGATAGCAACTCTCCCAAGAACACACAGTGTAGGGTGACCATATGAAAAGGAGGACAGGGCGCCTGTATCTTTTCAGCAAATATCATTTGTATATATGGACAACCTGCTGAAATTCCCTCTTCATCACAACAGTTAAAGCTGCTGGAGCTATACTAGAGTGACCAGATTTAAAAGAGGGCAGGGCACCTGCAGCTTTAACTGTTGTGATGAAGAGGAAATTTCACCAGGTTCTCCATATATACAAATGACACCTGCTGAAATTTCCTGTTAAAGATACAGGAGCCCTGTCCTCCTTTTCATATGGTCACCCTAACACAGTGAGCTTCATGAATTAGTGGGGACTTCAATCTGGGAAGGGTGTGTGTGTCTTCACAGCGCCGGGTTGCTGCCATGTCCCTCAGAAACCCTGTGGTTTCCTTCCCCTGGGGTGGCGTTGTGTAATCCCAATGCTGAGGAGGGAGTGCAGGGTTTCTGGGCAACCATCCAGGGATCAGGACTGCCCCCTCCCTCTTCCTGGTGGGAGGCAATAAATTACAGGTCACCTCCTATCAGGCACTGCCCGGCCATGCCTGCACTGTGACTTTGGAGCAAGGTGAGGGGCTATCTTGATGCCGTCTTTCGCGACCTTGCCTCGCTCCTGAGAAAAAAGTCAAGGTGAGTCCCCAACTTTTTTTCTCAGCAGCTTCGGCGGAAAGCCCTGGGGCGGGTGGGTGATTGCCACTGTGCTATATAATTGATGGAGCACCACTGCGCACCCACCAAGTGTTTAGACAGCCCCTGGGTCTCGCTAGTCACTACACAACATTTGGGGCTGTTTCTGAATTGGTGTGTAGTACTGAAAGATGTTATGAGCCTAGCATTTGTTCATTTTCTTGCTCAATATTTTAAAAAATGTTTCTCACCTTTGTTTCCAAGGAGGTAGTTTACATTGTACCCACCCACCATCACCACTACCCAAACAATGTATGACTGCCATAGCATAACATTCCTATTCATCAATAGAAGCAAGTCCTATTGAGTTCAATCGGACTTATTCCCAGGCAAGAGTGCATAATATTGCAGCCTAAATTACTAAGAGATCAGGTGAATTAAACATCACATTGACCCAATTAAAAATAACCCACCCATGTTCCATGAATAGTTGATCTAAGAGCAGCTGACAGCAATATAAAAGAGCCAAGAGGGGCAAAAACCTGGCCAAAAACTGAGGCAGAGGGGGAAAAGAGTGGAAAGGCAGCATTTCAAAGGGAAAGTAGATGTTGCTACAAAGCAATCTGTGAGAGCAATGGCCCCTCAGGCCGTTGAGAAAGATTAGGCAGAGGAATGGGTGGAAGTTTAAACACTGTGGTAGATAAAAAGGCTGCCTTCTGATCACAAGAGTTTAAGTCATGCATTTAAGGTTTTCCTCAGCCGTTTGGTTTTGTTGTGTACTAGCAGACAATAATTGGAGACAGTGCACATGGTTGTCTGTGGCAGAGTTCTCAGCGAAATCTTCACTGAATTCAAATGAGCTTGAATTTGTCTGAATCCAGCCCACAGATTCTGCAGTGGTCTGCCTTTTCTGAGCCATGGACTGTTTATTGATTGTTTGCTTGGGAGGCTGCAAGAATGTGCAGTTCTGCTATAATTTATTATTTATTATTTATTACATTTCTATACCGCCCCATAGCTGAAGCTTTCTGGGCAGTTTACATAAGATTAAAACAATAAAGAAAAGATCCACAAAATACAAAACGATAAAAACATACTTTAAACACAAAAACATACATCTACAAACAACTATAAACAATTTATAACGGTATTGACAACTGCCCAGGACATATTCCATATACCATTTTCAAACTGCTTTCGAAGTATTACATCCTGCTTGGTGTAGATCTGGCCCAGGTTAGTTGAACAAAGGTGTAACCTCCACTTTTATTTTTATTAGTTTTATACTCCTTTGCAAATTTGACTCCTATCAGCTATATTTTGAGAATCCTGTTCAACAGGATTTTCTCCATATGGCTGCACTTCAAGCCAATGTCAAAAAGAATTCCCTTATGGGAAGTGGGGGGTCTCCTTTATTGCCAATGCATTTGGGATTCACAGTTGGCTCTGTGACTCACGTACCTGTTTCCCGTACCTGTTTCCCTCAAATTATCCCCTACAGCGCTAAGCTGTCACCATTGTTGTTGTTAAATAAATCACATCCCAGGCGGCAGTGCTCCTAAGATCCTTTGCATACCAGGAAATGCGTTTAAGGGGCAAAATGTAAAAAATCATTAAAAAATCAATGGATGACCCAATCTGATTCAAATTTGGTATGCTTAAAGCTCTCCTTAATATCTATTACCGTGCCAATTTTGATGTCTTTATTTTTAAAACTTACACAGGTGTAAGCATTTGTTTAATTTTTCTTTAAACATATCAAATCCTGCTCCTGTGCCCCCCGTGGCCGCTTGGAAAACAACAAATGATTCGCTGGAAAGCTAGTACCAAAATAGCTCAATTCTTTCCCCTCTATAGCACAATTAGAGCAGGATGCATGGGAGTACTTCACAGTCAAAGCAGATTATAAACTGGAAAACTTCAGAGTACTTCACAATAAAAGCAGATTATAAGATGGAAAACTTCTTATAAGAAGTTTTAAGAAGATTATAAATTTATAAAACTGTTGCACACAATTCGCAGTGATTGCACAGTATAACGCTGGTGTGATAAAGCTCATACTGGCCAACGATGCATATGAATTTCCAGCATCATTCTACCTTGAGACTTTCAGCTCCATCATTCAGGCAAGCAACTCTGACTGAAACAAGCAAGGCTTTCACAATGAGTGAATAGGATTTCACAAAGGAGAAAACCTTTAATGATTTATTGCCTTTCTAATTAGCCCCTTTAGGAACTTAGCTTTGATTCAAGAAAACAGTTTGAAGTCCCTGAATGCTTCTTGCCAGTGGTTTGATCATTTTTGTGGTGTTGGTTTTCTTTTGCTGGTTTTTCAGTCAAACACACACACACAATATATATATTGGAAAAAAATATAGAATATTTAATGTGCATCACCCACAGGCAGTCTAGTGAGGTACTCTACAATGTAAAAAAAAAAAATTACAAAAAAACCTTCCAATACAAGCCATATCATGCACCACAAAAAAAAATATGTGAAGGTTTGTTTCCTGGCATTTCGTTTTTTTATATATTTCATTTTGCTTTTCCTGTTTCTAATCACACTTTGTGATCTATTCACGAAGTTAAATGGTATCACATCTGGCACAATGACAGAAAGTTTTGTATCATTATAAAACACAACGTAGAATATTATCTGCATGCAAATAGAAGTGTGCTAAGGTGATGTTCCTGTTTACAAAGTGACATACATTGGAGCAAAATATCCTAACTTCAAATCTACAATGATGGGATCTGCACTATCCATGACAGATGAGGAATGGGATATTGGGGTTGTGGTGGTGGATCGGTCAATGAAAACATTCACCCAGCACGCAGATGCTGTGAAAAAGGTAAATACTACATTGGGGATTAAAAATAAAATATAAAATAAAAAATAAAACTGCCAATATTATGCTTTCACATAAATCTATAGTTCAATGCCACATGGAATACTGTGTACAGCTCTGGTCACAACATCTCAAAAGGATATTGTAGAGCTGGAAAAAAGTACAGAAAAGGGCAACTAAAACAATCAAGTGGCTGCAGTAACTCCCCTATGGTGAAATGTTACACATTTGAGGTTTTTCTTTTTTTAGCTTTTTAAAAATGTCAAGTAAAGGGGGATGTGACAGAGATGTAAAAACAAAAAAAACAAAAAAAAACTACCTTGCTGTGGAAGAAAGTGGATAGAAAGAGGTTTTTCTCCCTTTCTCATAAAATGAAATATTTATAATACAAGATACATAATACCAATACTGAATGGTTGGAGATTCAGAAAAGATAAAATAAAGGACTTCTTCAGCCAGTGCATAATTAACTATGGAATTGACAACCACAAGATGTAGTGATTGTCACCAACTTGGGCCAGATGTACTGATGGCCACCAACTTAGATGATTAGAAAACAATATAATACCTCCAGTACTGGCAGTGGTATGTCTCTCAATACCAATTGCTTGTGAACAGAAGTGGGCAGGTTCCAATGTGCTCATCCCTATATATATATATATATATATATATATATATATATATATATATATCCCACTGTGAACAGAGTGCTGGACTAGATAGGCCTTTGGACTGAGCTGGTATGGCTCTTCTTATGCTTTTATTTGATGGGGAACCTGTAGATATTCCCAATGAAAAATGGAGAATAGTATTTGGACAAACTAGAGTAGGTTCAGAGGAGGGCAACGACGATGATCAGGGGTCTGGAAACAAAGCTCTATGTGGAAAGACTTCAAGAACTGGGCATGTTTAGCCTGGAGAAGAGAAGATTGAGAGGAGACATGAAAGCATTCTTCAAATACTTGAAAAGTTG
The DNA here is from genome assembly GCF_023053635.1 of Elgaria multicarinata webbii. Classification (NCBI taxonomy): domain Eukaryota; kingdom Metazoa; phylum Chordata; class Lepidosauria; order Squamata; family Anguidae; genus Elgaria; species Elgaria multicarinata. The sequence goes on along the minus strand of NC_086172.1, from coordinate 153,735,160 downwards.
TCACACAAAGGAGGGCCAGGATCACTTCACAATTATCCCAGAGTGCAGGACATGGAATAATGGACTCAAGTTACAGGAAGCCAGATTCTGGCTGGACACCAGGAAAAAAATCCTGACTGTTAGAGCAGTACTACAATGGAACCAATGACCTAGGGAGGTTGTGGGCTCTCCCACACTAGAGGCATTCAAGAGGCAGCTGGACACCCATCTGGCAGATATGATTTGAGGTAGATTCCTGCATTGAGCAGGGGATTGGAGTCAATGGCCTTATAGTCCCTTTCCAACTCTACTATTCTATGATTCTTTGACTGGATACAAATCTTTCTCAAAGTTCCTGAGAAAAGAATAGAATCTTTGGGAAATTGTTCCAAGACACCCTGTTGGATCACGGCCCACTGGGAAATTATTCCATGCTTATACTAGTTGTGATGAATAGGTGCTGCTATTCCTAACAACAGATTCTTGCAGCACAGGAGAACTTTAGAGTTTCGTAGAACCCTTGGTTGTGTTTCAAAGATGGTGGACTGCAAACCACTGATTTACACAGACTTTGTCTTCCAAACAAACTCTGTCAAACTTCTGGAGTGAATGATGCAACTGGAATGAATTGCATCTGCAGTCTACATGGAGTTGTAGTAGGCTTTTCTTTGCATGCTCAGAGACCTAACTTCCCTCATCATACCAGAGGCTTCCAAACATGTGGGACAGGGGTCTAGCATGGCTGGAGGATGATCTAATGCTTCACCAGGACCCCCTCCCTTTTTGTCCCTATAAATCTCATGATGAAGGGATGGTGATAGCATCGTCTCTGCACCACACTGGAAACCAAAGAACATATGAGATGAATGCTTGGGGCAGTCCCCAATTATGGCAGGTCTTGTCTTGCTTGTTCCGAGGCCTCTGGTGTGTTGGGCCAAAAGCAGAAGTATCATCATCTTCTCACACTTCTGAAGCCTCCCAAACATGCAAGATGGGTGTACAACCACCCAGGGACATCCTGGGCTACAGTTTACATGGCACCATACTGGGGGCTGAAATGGACCTGGGGGTGGGGACTGGAGCTAATCAGAAAATAGTATGCCCAGTCTGGAAATCATTCTGTAACAATTGGAATCTGTGTTTCTATCCTGGATTCTAATTTGTGCAGAACTCTGTGCCATTCATAGAATCATAGAATCATAGAATCATAGAATAGCAGAGTTGGAAGGGGCCTACAAGGCCATCGAGTCCAACCCCCTGCTCAATGCAGGAATCCACCCTAAAGCATCCCTGACAGATGGTTGTCCAGCTGCCTCTTGAATGCCTCTAGTGTGGGAGAGCCCACAACCTCCCTAGGTAACTGATTCCACCGTCGCACTGCTCTAACAGTTAGGAAGTTTTTCCTGATGTCCAGCTGGAATCTGGCTTCCTTTAACTTGAGCCCATTATTCTGTGTCCTGCACTCTGGGAGGATCGAGAAGAGCTCCTGGCCCTCCTCTGTGTGACAACCTTTTAAGTATTTGAAGAGTGCTATCATGTCTGCCCTCAATCTTCTCTTCTCCAGGCAAAACATGCCCAGTTCTTTCAGTCTCTCTTCATAGGGCTTTGTTTCTAGACCTCTGATCATCCTGGTTGCCCTCTTCTGAACACGCTCCAACTTGTCTGCATCCTTCTTGAAGTGTGGTGCCCAGAACTGGACACAATACTCTAGATGAGGCCTAACCAGGGCCGAATAGAGAGGAACCAGTACCTCACGTGATTTGGAATCTATACTTCTATTAATGCAGCCCAAAATAGCATTTGCCTTTCTTGCAGCCATATCACACTGTTGGCTCATATTCAGCTTGTGATCTACAACAATTCCAAGATCTTTCTCGTTTGTAGTATTGCTGAGCCAAGTATCCCCCATCTTGTAACTGTGCATTTGGTTTCTATTCCCTAAATGTAGAACTTGGCATTTATCCCTATTAAATTTCATTCTGTTGTTTTCAGCCCAGCACTCCAGCCTATCAAGATCACTTTGAAGTTTGTTTCTGTCTTCCAGGGTATTAGCTATCCCACCCAATTTGGTGTCATCTGCAAATTTGATCAGCGTTCCCTGCACCTCCTCGTCCAAATCATTAATAAAAATGTTGAAGAGCACTGGGCCTTCACAATCCCTGTAACTTGTCCTTTGCACCCCTATTTATGTATTTATTAATTTATTGCATTTCTATATCGCCCAATAGCCAAAGCTCTCTGGGCAGTTTACAAACATCTTTTAACACCTTCCCCCACTTCTACAGTTCTTTCTGATGTGCTGCTAGCCAAATCTGAGGAGCTTATAAAAGAAACGTTCCAGTATGTATTGAGAGACAATAATTCATTTATCACAGGAGAAGCAGACGAGTGGAAATTAAAAATTAAAAAAACAAATAGGCATAGGATAAACTGTTCTGCCTTTCTTCCTTCCTTCCTTTTTTTTTTATTACCAAGGCACAGAAGACATATTACCAATCACACTCTTGCTTCAGAAAATACCATACATACATAATCATTCATTCAGTGCATCTCACAGAGCTTTGAGACTCTCGGCTTTGAGAGAATGTCAATAAGCTAATTGAGCTTGAACAAAAATAGGGGTGAAATTTTCAATCTCAAAAAGCAGACAGAACTAGATAGAATCCAATAGCAAAGGGAGAATGAATTCTGGCCACAGATGATATAGCAGATATATGCCACATGCGATAGCAAATAAAACAATCCTCCAAAATTACTTACTGATTGAGAGGCTAGAGGGCAACCAAGGAAGGACTGGCTAAAAAGAGAACAGCTTTTGAGACTGGAATTCTGCAATGATACAAAGAAGGGCTGAACAGTTTCTTCCAGAGAAGAGCGAAGATGTTCTGGATTTATCAAAACAAACTGAATAAAGATTGGGGGTATTTCTGAATCTTTCACGGATAAGGGATACAATACAAGCCACTGTCCTATTAAGAGGACATAATATCTAAATGATAATTAGGTATTAAAGCCAGCGGCTAGATTGTAGGACTAGGGAGTCCTAGGTTCAGATCTTCACTCTGCAATGAAGCTCACAGGCTGACCTCTACCACAACGTGAATTACTCCGTGACATCATCACGAGCTAAATCCAATTAGCCACATCATGACAACAAGGCACTGACATATCATCAGACTGGCCTCAATTAGTTGGGATTGTGTCACCTGGAAGAAGACACTGATGATGAAATAGCTGATGAAAGGGTTAGTGAACAAGAGTAAAAAAAAAACAACAACGTGGAGACATTCATGGAACATCACTAAAGCACAAAACAATTAGCACAGTCCTAGTTCTAATAATTTAAATTTCTGGCCTCAACTTTTTTAAAAAAGCAACTGTAAGTAAATTTTGTCATAAATGTCATTTCTGAATAATGTTGTTGTTGTTGTTGTTGTTGTTGTTGTTAAAAAGTCAGGCCCTGCCATATTCTTTACTATCTTAACAATGCAGTCCTACCCATTGTACTCAGTGCAGCTTCCTCCCAGGTAAGAGTACAATGTACTACCATCTAAAACACATATTTATTCATTTAGAGCTAATAATAATAATAATAATAATAATAATAATAATAATAATAATAATAATAATAATAATACTCTTGACTTTGTAGGCATTCCATCAAGTACTGAGGTCCCAAGCTGTGTAGAGCTTTATACAAACCGGAGAACAGTGAAGGTGGGAAAGGACTAGCTAGCATAATATGTTCACAGTCCCTGGTTCCAGCTAATGATCTCACTGCCCATATTCTGCCCCAGCTGAAGTATCTAGACTATCTTCAAAGGCAGCCCCAGGCATGCATTTATATAGTTCTGGTCTACCAACTAAATTGACATGTTGGTTTTCTGATGCTAGAAATAAAGCCCATGTATCCAGCAAGTAGCTATTATTTTCCTGGCCTTTTGCTGGTTCAGATTTGCTAGACTGGAGTGACTTATTCCAAAAGACGTCTTTTTTTTGTTTGTTTTTAAACTGCAATGAAAGACTAGGGAACAAGTATGGTACATGTGGAATCACATTCCCCTGCCAACTGCTGCCTACAGTTCCATCTTGGCTTGTGTGTTCTGTTCCACTGAATGGGGGAAAAATGAGAGTGCAGTACCCTTGCTTGTTCAATCTCCAACCAGCCTAGGAAAATTGCTAACATAGTGGCAAGCGTGTGAGCTTTTTACGGATGGGCTTGCGCTACAAACATTTGTTACTGGGATGTCTAAATTGGGCAGCTGAAAATACAGCAAAAGAATGAAACCCTTTTCCAACCAGTACTGCTCATTTCATGTTGCCCAACTGATGGCAATGACTCCCAGCTACTTCCAAGTACATAGATAAAAATAGTATTGCTTTTTAACACTCGCCCATTTGTATCCTGCCAGAAGAGGTATTTCAGTTGCCTTTGATATGTCCAGCACAAAGTGAAAGCATCTTGCACCTTTATTTCCAACATGGGTTTGTTTTGTCTTTTCAATAATAAAAAAGTACATTCTAGCCATGTGATTACCATCTGAATGCCTCCCCACAAAGTCAGTTAGTTGCTCATACAAAAATGCACACATTAGGGAAAGTTGTGTACAAGAATGCACATATTAGAGGAAATTGCTTGGGGGGGAAGTGTATGTTAGGGGAAATTGTATACAAAACTGTGTATGTTAGGAGAAAAAGCATACAAATTTGTGTGCAACCATTTTACCAAAAATGTTAAAAACTTATATGAAAATGGGATGGAAAGACTTAGTGCTTCAAAAATAATAATCAAATGTTGTACAAAGTGAAACAGATGCATTTGTTTCTATCCCCAATCTGAACCTGAGTTTCCCACATCCAAACCCAATTCTCTAGTCTCTAGGCCACGGGCTAGCTATTGCATCACAGACTGCAAGCAAAAATTTCATCGTAGAATTTTATTTTATTTTCTTCCCTTTCATAAATAACATTTCTTCTGTGTTGTGTTGTCATCCCAACGTGTGCTTCTCCAATCCAGCTCATTGGCTGCTACTGATGACAGCAGGGAAGCGCACAGAATGATGACATCACAACATAGGATAAGTGTTACTATACAGGACACTTGCAACAGAGATGCCATTTTCGTCAGCGTCTCCTTGCGTCAGAACAGGCAGATTTTACTCAATTCGCCTTGTGCTTCCAAACACCCATGCCACCTCTGGATTCGAGGAGCATCTTAAACATTACCTGTTTGTTGTTCCAGTCGCTGTTTTTCCAGTGATGAAAGTAATTCCTGTGTGCTGATTTGTTAAACACGTTGGGAAATAAGGTTCTGAGTAAATAGAGCACCATTACCATTTTAAAAGGCTAAGTAATGATACTTTATGGAACCATGGGCATTGGTAATGTATACCTATTAGGTCATCATGCCCAGCCCTATTCCGAATAACTTAAATGAGTTTTAAATTATCTCTATTGTGTCTCTTGGGAAGCTATTTGGGCAGCCTTTTAAAGCTCACTTAGAGAAATTGTTTCCTGATATGCAGCCTTCATTTTCCTTTATTCATTTTCTTCTCATAATGGTAGGTAATACCCCTGGAGCCACCATAAACAGTTTATCCCCTTCACTAGCAAATATACCCTTCATTTTCATTATGATTGTGGTAACCTTAAAAGGACCTAAACTGATCGTCCACATCTTTTGGCTATGTTATTCATGGTGATGTGCAGCTACAGCCTCGGGCACCAGATTGGAGTAAACTGAAATGTGCCCTTAAGTCTCAGTCCCACCCACCCTCCCTCCCTCCCTCCCTCCCTCTCTCTTACACACACACACACACCAGCCCTTTGAATGTCTAGGCAGGCATGAAGTTAGCCCTCCTGTGGCAGTGGGGACAGGACAGTGTTCAGATCAGGGGTGGGCAACATGTGGGCTGCATATGGCCCACACAGCCCCCCACTCCGCAGTACAGCACTTAGCCCAAAATCTGAGGTACTCCAATATATATATATATATATATATATATATATATATATATATAACAATTATCCAAAAATGGCACAGAAAATGGGGTGGGGGATATTTCACCAAATTTCTCCAAGGGAAGGAGGAATTCTTCAAAGTTTCTCATAGATAGGACTCACTTTAAGCATAGGTAGCATAGCTTCTTTCTTTTTCCCTAAGGGTTTTTGGAGTTTTTACTACTGCCACTACAAGTGTTGAGGCTTCCATTTTTCTGCATCATCCTCAGGGCATTTTATAATTTATTTTGGTGGTATTTCTGAGCTTACTTATTCTCGGCGATGTGGCAAATGCTGTTTTTGTTTTGTTCGTTTTCCTTTCTATTACACATCTCTCAGTTGCTCTGCAGCCTCCCAGGCTGCCTGCACTTCCTGATCTGAAAAAAAAGCCCTATTGGAGGAATTATTGAATTATGTCTTCCCCTGGGCTTTAATTGAAGTGTGAGAAGCCGATGAGGCTACAGGCTGCCACAGAGATCATTGTACAATGAAAGACAGGACACTTGTACACACTCCTAGGTAAAGTAAGCACAAGAACCCTGAGCCCAGCCCATGAGAACTTCTCCCAAAAGAATTCACCTTTGAATTTCATTTCAAAAGCAATTTCTTTTCTATCAAATTAAATGAGAATGGTTGGGAGAGGGGATATATTAGAAATTTCTATCACAGCACTACTCTAATTCAGTATAAGGCAGCTTGATATGTTCACACATGTAGTCATATGCTGCTCTGTCTTACCATACCTTGTATTGCTTTTATTGTTGTTATTGAATTTGTTTTAATAGTGCATTTTAAATGTAATTTTAATGTTGTTTATTCGTTCAGTCGTTTCCGACTCTTCGTGACTTCATGGACCAGCCCACGCCAGAGCTTTCTGTCGGCTGTCGCCACCCCCAGCTTCCCCAAGGTCAAGTCTGTCACCTCCAGAATATCATCCATCCATCTTGCCCTTGGTCGGCCCCTCTTCCTTTTGCCTTCCACTTTCCCTAGCATCAGCCTCTTCTCCAGGGTATCCTGTCTTCTCATTATGTGGCCAAAGTACTTCAGTTTTGCCTTTAATACCATTCCCTCAAGTGAGCAGTCTGGCTTTATTTCCTGGAGTATGGACTGGTTTGATCTTCTTGCAGTCCACGGCGCTCTCAGAATTTTCCTCCAACACCACAGTTCAAAAGCATCTATCTTCCTTCACTCAGCCTTCCTTATGGTCCAGCTCTCGCAGCCATAGGTTACTACGGGGAATACCATTGCTTTAACTATGCGGACCTTTGTTGTCAGTGTGGTGTCTCTGCTCTTAACTATTTTATCAAGATTTGTCATTGCTCTCCTCCCAAGAAGTAAACGTCTTCTGATTTCCTGGCTGCAGTCAGCGTCTGCAGTAATCTTTGCGCCCAGAAATCCAAAGTCTGTCACTGCCTCCACGTTTTCTCCTTCTATTTGCCAGTTATCAATCAAGCTGGTTGCCATAATCTTGGTTTTTTTGAGGTTTAACTGCAACCCGGCTTTATTATATTAAGAGGTATAATATGGGGGGGGGGAAGAAACTGGGGCTGACTTTTGTGGAGGAAAATGTGAAACATATGAAATGTATGAAAACCATTTTCACAACTAACATAAAGGCTATCTCTACTTCATCTGTTTCAAGGTAAACTAGTGGGTAGTGTCCAAAACTGCTGCTGCACCTCCACTCATTCTGTTGCATCCATGGGACAGGCCACCAGTGCAGCAAGAAATTAGCACTTCCTAAAGCAACCCTGGAAATGAGCTGAACTGCTTTGTTTACAGAACGGGTCAGGTTAGTAGAGCTGCCTTCTGCAAGCAGGGAGGTTGCAAAATAACCCGACCTATTCCAGAAACGAGCATTTTGGCTGCTTTAAGAACTGCTAGCTTCCCATTGCACAAGCAGTGGGTTCTGCTGGTGCATGAGCAGCATTGGATACTGCCCATGGGGGGTTGCAAACTAGGAATGTGCATTGGATTTGACCAAAACCCTGAGCCAAATCAGCCCCCACGTGGACGGTTTCTGGGGGCTTTCCTCCAAATTGACCAGAACTCCATGAGGCTTCATTTACATTCTGGCTTTGGAAAGGCAGACACTATGTCCCCCCTCCCCCGCCAAAATGCATGGTTTAGAGATTTCATCTCTCTAAACCAGGGATGGGGGACCATCAACCAGCAGGCCTAATCTGGCCCATGTAGGTTCCCAATTCAGCCCATAGAGTGTTAGACACCATTGGTGGGCCATACCTCATCCTATCCCAAGCCCTTCACCCTGGCCTGGAGGTTACTGGGGACTTGGGAATGAGGTAGGGAGAGTGTGGGTTCCTTACTCAGTGTTTTAGAACCATTTTCCATCAAGAATCCATTGATACCTAATCTTGCCTTGACCAGCTCACATCCTTTTCTCTAACCCAATATCTACCATGTATTAAGAACCAGCGTGGTGTAGCTGACCCAGGATGAGGAAGACCCAGGGTTAAAACCATGGAGCTACCTGAATGAGCTTAGATCAGTCTATAGCTATCAGCCTATCCTACCTCACAGGGCAAAGTGGGGCAGGTGGAGAAGAGCCATTTATACTCCCCTACTTGGAGGAAAGGTGAGAGATAAATGTGTGTGGGTTTCTTGGTAATTCATCTAGAATCCTGTTCACATACATAACAATTATTCTCCAACCCCGTTTGGATGCCATTGTTTTGTTTTGCTTTAAAACAAAACAAAAACTTAATGCAATCACTTTCTTTAATGCCAACTCCTCCTATTGCTTCCTCAGACAGTAGTCTCTGCTCATTGCCTGGCTTGCCTGACGCCTAACAGTCAGTGTCTCTTACGGAAGCACTGAGAGCTATAAAAGAGACAAAATCCATCCAAGTCTGCACCTGCCTCCTAATCGTATTATTTTCTATCAAATAAAGGAATTTGGTAAGATTGAATGCAGACAGTCATATCTCATCTTCTTTGCAATACTTGGTTTGGACTGCTGCATCCGCAAATGCATGCACAGGCAAGCACACATACATACATACATACATACACAGTGGAGACTGGTGTCTCCAATTTCGGTAAAGCTATGAATCCATTCTGGATTTCTGTCCGAACCAGCCTGATCTTTATAGGAGCTATTCAAGTTCTGAACCTAGTTTGAGAAGAGGGTTCAGCACTTTGGATACCTTCTGTAGAGTTCTGGCTGTTTCTGACTAAAGGCCAGAATGGATTCATAGCCCCACCATAACCGGAGCCACCAGTCTCCACTATACACACACACACACACACACACACACACACACACACACACACACACACACACACACTTAACAGGGTTAAGAAGGTGAACAAAGCCAGTTTAGTTTCTAACATGGAAGAAAATGAGCTGTGAGATCTATTCAACATGAAAATATGAACTTATCCATAGCACCCAAGCATCTACAAACAGTTGGTGCAGATCCTGAAGGTCAAGCGAATCAATAGACTCTCTAAAGGACAGTGAGACTGGCAGGTCTCTTTGGTTGTGTTTTCCTCACTGTTAATTCAGTTTAACAATCCCAGAGCCAGGCTAGGGAAGAGTCCCTGTCTGAAAACCTGGATAGCCTCAGTGGAAACTAGTGCTGGGCTGAATTCTGCCCCCCTTTGTCAGGAATTTTCTCCTTGGGGAGGGGGACAGAGTTTCCACATGCCTTTTTTTAAGTGTAGCCAGTTGCTGAGGGGGCTTCTTCCTATTTTTTTTAGTTTTACAAAAGAACATCACTCTTCCCCCGGCATTTGCAAGAGCCCAGCAGTTCTCAGTGAATGCCTGTTGGAGACCATGTGACCTCTCCCTCTCCAGTGAGCATTCAGGAAGAACTCCTGGGCTCCTGAAAATGTCGGAGGTGTTTTAAAAAGAAAGAAAGAAGGAAAGAAAGAAGACCCCTCAACTACTGACTACATTTTAAAAAGGTATGTGGAAACCCTGTCCCCCATCCCAAGGAGAAAATTCTGTGAAATTCTCACCCCTCCCAGCATCTTTTGTCCAAGTTTCCACTCCCCCCCACACACACACACAATGCCCAAAATAAAATGGTTGAATTGTTCAGCACAGCACTGGTGGAAACAGCACTGAGTTAGATGGACCAATGGACGAATGGTTTGATTCAATACATGTTCTGTTCCTAGTGTGTACGCTCATCCCGCTTTCACCTCTGGTGAACAGGCGTTGCAGATTTGTAATCTCCCCTTCCACCTCCTCACTGGCTACTCTGAGAGAAAGAAACCCATTTTACTGTCAGGGGTTTCACTAGTTATTAAAAATAATATGCAAAAGCAATTTGTTTGATCATTGCACTCCAGTGAAGTGTAACCTTACCCAGGCTTAATGGGCAAAAGGAGTCAATGCCACAGCAATTCCTTTTTGGGATGTTAAATTGCTCAGGAGACAGGAGTCAATATGTATCAATATATTATAATGCACTTGTGTCGTGAAATCATTTATTTTACTTTCTAACTGGAGCAATTTCATTTAGGCAGGCAGGCCAAACATCTATGGAAGAATATATGCAGTGGATGGAGGCAATGACACTCTATTACCTGCTCCCTTTGTCTGTGCTGTTCTTCACTTTCCATGCAACATCTGGCAATGGAACTGTAGCTCTGCTTAGTGTCTTCTTGGACACAGTATCAGGTAGGGATGTCAGAAATCCACAATGGAATCCAATGACTGCAGACTTCTATGAACCTGACGCATAGTTTCGGCAGCAGACTGGCCTTCCTAAGTCGCATGGATTCCATGAAACTGTGGGCCTTTGTTGTTGTTTTTAATTTTTTGTTTAACTTTTTGGAACGTTATGCAAATTTAGTCATAGAAAAATACATAAAATAATAAGATTTTAAACAACAACAACAACAACAACAAAACACTCTAGCTGAAAATATGCATTTCCCTCATAAGGCTAAAGTATGAAAATGCACATGGGGGGATTTGCACATTTTTTGCAAGTGCAAATTTGCACAAATTTGGGAAATGGTAAAAAATAATAATCCAATTCTGTCAATGAACAGATGAGGGAATGAAAGGCCCCAGACAATCCGTGAACTGCAGACAGAACAGATTTCACAAAATCATATTGGGTGACATCCCTCACATTGGGTGACTTTGAACTAAGAGACCGTCGCGTGGCTATACTTTCAATATCGACATTGAATCTCTCTATTCTCCAAATGGAGGAGTGTTTACTTAAATACTGAAAAGGGCCAAGAGGGAAACTTCTCTCACACTCTCTCTTTTCTACCTTTTCTATCTTTTCTCTCCCTATCACAGAAAAGGTAAATAACCTTGGGTTTCTCTGATCTCTGACAAGTTAATTGCTTCCCTCTTCTTATCTCCTCAAGCAGAACTCTGGGAGGCTTTCAGATCTCTGGGTCCCCATTATGGGCAGATGTGACAAACTATTAGCTGTCTGGAATAGGTGGGAGGTCGCCTTTCTGCCTGTATCCCTTTTAGCACACCCCAGCGCCTGTCTTTCCCTAGATGGCAAAACAGTGTAAATGACATATAAATTATTACCGAGGATGAGCTGCAGCTATCATACAAGGATAGATATTAAGAAACAGAGCTCTATTCCCTATGCTACCACTGATTCACTTTGACAAGTTATTTAATTATTCTGTGCAACCATTGATAATGAATATAAAATACATTTCTCAGAACATAAGCAGCTGCTCTATAACAGGTTGGAGTATTTGTCTATGTAGCCCAGTATTGTCTCCTTTGACTGATGATGATGATGATAATGATAATGATAATTTCTTATCCACCTCTCCCTTTAGATCGAGGTGTGGAACAGCATTAGTACAACAGTACAATATAAATCAAATACATAAAATTAATTAAAATAGCATATCAAACTAATACAATATTAAAATAACAATCTGGGCATCTTAAAATTCTTAGGTTTAAAATTCATTTGGCTAGGCCTGCCAGAAGAGAATAGTCTTTATGGCTGTCTAAAACTCGGAGAAAGGGTTAAGTTGGTGAATCTCCTCTGGCAGGCATAGACTCTGCTGAAGTCTTTCACATCACCTGCTAACTTCTTTTTTAAAAAAAGAAATCCTGGAAATGTCAGGATTTGAACCTGGGACTATTTGACTGTAGTGCATGTGCTCTTCCACTGAATTATGGAAATAGCTCATTATTCATTCCTGTCTTTTCTGCACAGTGTTCTGAAACTGTTAGGTGCCTAACCATCTGGAACAATATGGCATACTTCTAAAAGCCTACTGGTCAACTATATGGCAACTGCCTACTTGAATTCAGTTACTGCCCCACAACTTGTAAAATGCATAATGGTGACCTTACTGATAAAAAAATGCATCACGTTCATTTTAGCATATATCCTGAACCCTGACCACTGGGCTGAGTTTCAGTTTCCATTTCTACTTTTAAACAGACAAGCAAAACTTTCATTATCTCTCTGCTACCATTAAACTTTTGTGACAAAATGGCCCTTTCAGAAAAGTTTCTATCCTAGGCTTGTTTTAAGCCGTGATCCATTTAGCAATTGCTGTATTGAGGCTCTGACCGGGCGGCTGAATGTTACCTTCGCATGGGAAACATCCTCACTCGCTTTACCACCGAGACGTGCCAGGAAAAAGAAAATTTTATACAAATGTAATTAATTGCCCACTTTAAAGGTCACCATTCATAAAAACGAACGTGCAGATTATGAAGCCCATCGAGGAAATCATTAGCAATACTTTGGGGTGTTCTTAGCACCAAATCCACTGAAATGAAAGGCTAATTTGTTATGTCTGGAAGGGACAGCTGATTCTTTGTCCCCTGTCATAGCAGAGAGACCTTCATAACGTATGGTGGCAGCATCATTCTTTGAATTATGAGGTCTCTGAGAAAAGTTGCTCCATAAATTTCAGGCTGTGTAGGTGTTCAGAATGTATCCTTCAACATTTCATTAGGGCAATCCATTATTTCTAGGGACACGGTGATACTGCTTTGATTTTCATATAGGATGAGGTTTGGGATTCCCCCCCCCCCCCGGTTCTTACTATTCCCCTTTCCGTCCACTAATCTCTCTTCAAGTGTCATTGGCTAAAAGGTACAGGACAAGCCAGAGACACTAGCCCTGTGCAGTCATTCAAAGCACCAGACCTAGGCCAAAGGATGAGAGTGAGGAGAGCTGCCACAAAAGAAATTCAAACACTCCCCCACCACCCACTTTGAGCTATACACATCAATTTGGAGGTGAGGTGCCAGGGGTTGGGCCCATCACCTATCTTTCCGCCAACCCAACAGCCAATTACAGTCATCTGTGCCCCATACATCTCTCAGCCCTGGAGTCTGGTTGGCAGTGGCTGGTGCCTATCATTTTAATTCCTCCACAATGCTTCTGGGGCCTTTGGGCCAAACCAAACACTATACTAATCATGCACACTGTAGCTATGCATGATAAATTTCCTTACTCTTCTGTAAGGGCACTAGGCCATGATTTGTTTTTGGACCACTGCACTCTGGGAGGAGGGCGGTTAAACCTTCCCTGCCACCTTGACCCCTTTCCCTAAATTCCACCCCCACAGTGGGGGATAGTTAAAAAAGAAAAAGAAAGAAGTCTCAATGTGGATGGAAATTGGGGGGAATGGGGTTGGGGGAGCATTGCCATGGTCCCAGTCCAAGTCAGGGCCATGTGCACTTATATAAGACTAGAGTAAACTATTACGAATTGTTATACTACATGTAATTAATATTTAGTCTCTCACACACACATATACAGATTGTGTTTCGAATTTTAGGGAAAATGGGTGGGGAGAAGGTTGACCCCCTAAAGCTTCATAGTCCCGATCTGACTTGGAACCACATGGGTTTACACGGGAGTAAGGAAAACACATTTTGACTAAGCATGATCAGCAGAATGTGTATTTTTGCCCTTAGAAGCATGCGGGGGGGGGGATTAAAATCTTTGGTACTAGTAGCAGCACTTACTAGCTAGACCAGCCTTTCTTTTGATGCTGCTACATTAGAGTGACCATGTGGAAAGAAGTGCAGGGCTCCTGAACCTTTAACAGTTGCATAGAAAAGGGAATTTCAGCAGGTGTCATTTGTAGGAGCCCTGCCCTCTTTTGTATCTGCTCACTCTAGTATAGCTCCTGCAGCTTTAACTGTTGTGATGAGGAGGGAATTTCACCAGGTGCTGCATGCATGCAAATGGTGCCTGCTGAAATTCCCTTTTCTATATAACAGTTAAAATACAGGAGCCCTGTCCTCCTTTTCATATAGTCACCCTATAAATCTCCCTACAAACTGAGAGGTGCTTTGCTGAGGGTCCCACCAAACCAGGCACAGGCCAAAATTATTATTATTATTATTATTATTATTATTATTATTATTATTTATTTATATAGCACCATCAATGTACATGGTGCTGTACAGAGTAAAACAGTAAATAGCAAGACCCTGCCGCATAGGCTTACATTCTAATAAAATCATAATAAAACAATAAGGAGGGGAAGAGAATGCAAACAGGCACAGGGTAGGGTAAACAGGCACTGGGTAGGGTAAAATTAACAGTATAAAGTCAGAACAAAATCAAGTTTTAAAAGCTTTAGGAAAAAGAAAAGTTTTTAGCTGAGCTTTAAAAGCTGTGGTTGAACTTGTAGTTCTCAAATGTTCTGGAAGAGCGTTCCAGGCGTAAGGGGCAGCAAAAGAAAATGGACGAAGCTGAGCAAGGGAAGTAGAGACCCTTGGGCAGGTGAGAAACATGGCATCAGAGGAGCGAAGAGCACGAGCGGGGCAATAGTGTGAGATGAGAGAGGAGAGATAGGAAGGAGCTAGACAGTGAAAAGCTTTGTAGGTCAACAGGAGAAGTTTATATTGGATTCTGAAGTGAATTGGAAGCCAATGAAGAGATTTCAGAAGTGGAGTAACATGGTCAGAGCGGCGAGCCAAGAAGATGATCTTAGCAGCAGAGTGGTGAACAGAAACCAACGGACTGATGTGAGAAGAAGGAAGGCCAGTGAGAAGAAGGTTGCAGTAGTCCAACCGAGAAATAACCAATGCATGAACAAGAGTCTTGGCAGAAGAGACAGACAAAAATGATCGAATCTTGGCAATATTATACGGGAAAAAATGACAGGATTTAGCTACTGCCTCAATATGAGGAATAAAGGAGAGCGAGGAGTCAAATATAAAGCCAAGACTACGAGCTTCCTTGACTGGAGTAAGCGTAACATCATTGACAGTAAGAGAGAATGAGAGATGAGGAGAAGGTTTAGGAGGAAAAACAAGCAATTCAGTCTTTGCCATATTAAGTTTCAAACGACGATGAAGCAACCAAGCTGAGATATCTGAAAGACATGCCGAGATACGATCGTGAACATCAGGAGAAAGATCCAGAGATGAAAGATATAATTGTGTATCATCGGCATACAGATGATATTGGAGGCCATGAGATTGAATATCTCTGCCAGATATTCAGTGTATGTGCATAGGCTGTGGGCCGGGTCATCTGCCAGGCCTACAACACCAGAGGTTGGCAAGGGTAGGCCTATCCCCACTAAACTTTCTTTCTTTCTTTCTGTCTGTCTGTCTGTCTTTCAAACAAACAAACAAACAAACAAACAAATAATTAAAACAAATCAGTTTACAATTTTGTCTTCTAAAGGCCTGCAACCAGATGAATTGCCCTCTACTTTTGGGGGCCACCACCACCACCACCACCACCACCACCACCAAAACCTTTAGGCTGGCTATGGACCTGTCTGCTGCAACTGTGCCCCCACCCATCCTTTTAACTGAATGTACTTTGAATAACTGAAGAATATTCCTGTATAACTTCTCTACTTCTAGACTCTTAATAAAAAGGAGGGAGATAAACAGCCAACAGCTTAGATTTTGTCACAGTGGTGAAGACTAACTCATTAATACATATTGTTATTAAAATGACATTAACATCATCTGCAGGCCCTGATCTGGTCCTGAGATAACACAACAGCTTGTAGCTTTGCTCGACTGTAAAGTTAATATGATGCAGAATGATGATTGTTGATTTGATTTATTTCAAGTTCAGTCTCCTCTCCCCTTACTATTGTTGTTGAATAGCTGCTGATTCCTCATGTAGAATTCTAAGTGGAAGGCCCAAAATATGCAGTTATGATCTCCAAAGGAGCATAATTCCCCAATTCTGTGTTTCACATGTTGCTCTCTGCATTTCTTATGTGCATACATGTACAACAAGATATTCTTTTCCTTTTCTGATCTATATGCAACTCTTGGGAAATCCCACAACAGATCAAAGAAATCAAATAAAAGAAATACACACTGTACCCAATCCAGAGACCCTTCTGTGCAGACAAGAGCTATATGCAAGTCCCTACAGGAACATGTCTGCCTACCGAACATGTAACTACATTTACATACCTTTCTTCCTCAAAAGGTCTCAAAGAAACATAGGTGGGCCTTTCTCCCTTTTATCCACCCAACAGCCTGTGTGAGGTCAGTTAAGCTGCGAGATGCATTCATTGGCTCAGTGTCCCCCAATAACCTTCATGGCTAAGCAAGAATTTCAAGTCCCCCGATTCACATTCACACTGTTATCCACTCCACGAAACTGCCTGAGTTGCACTGTCACTAGAGCTGATGGTCTAACAAAACTTACCAATAAATACATCACTGGTGATGCTTGTAATTGTTGGGTGATGGATGCTGTTAATGGTCAGAGAACAACAGTGCCAGCCATCTGTATATGGTAGCAAGTGACACACAGTCCACAGCTATGTACAATGCTCCTCGGCCGCCTTTCTTGCTTGCTCACTCGCTCGCTTTTAAATTGCCCTGCCCTTCTACTGCTATACTCGAGGAACTGTAAAAGCAAGAACAGATAGCTTAGAAGTACATTTGTTAACGGCACATTGCTGGAGCAAGAGGGACACTGCTGGAATTTATCTCCTTGATGATCCAAAGTGGTTCAGATTGCAAAAGAGCATCCATGAACCATCCATTCTCTCCGGGCCTTAGGGGTGACTTGTTTGGAGGATATTTATCACTCTTTTAATGATCAGTGCATTGAACAGCTGGGTCCTCACAAAATTATACTGTTAGTTTTACCCTCCCCTGTGCCTGTTTGCATTCTCTTCCCCTCCTTATTGTTTTACCATGATTTAATTAGAATGTAAGCCTAAGCGGCAGGGTCTTGCTATTTACTGTTTTACTCTGTACAGCACCATGTACATTGATGGTGCTATATAAATAAATAAATACATAATAATAATAATAATCACAAAAAAGTATTCGATTGATGGCGATGGTGATGGCAACAACCCTCACTCAGTGAGTCTACCTTCTCACCACCATTGTCCTCAGCTGCTATTACTCCTCTTCTTTCTTATTAGGCCTATTACCTGCTTGCTTGACCGGCAGGGAGCAGAGCAGGCAGCGGCATCTACTGCTCTGTCTTCCCTATCTTCATTGTCAGGGCCAGAGTGAGAAATAGTCAAACAACAAGTTGCAATAGTGAAGGGGTGGAGCTAGTTCCGACTTCTTGCTAGTGGGCCTCCTGCTGGAGTGTGGGCTTTTGGCAGGTGCCTGACTATGCCAACCCGTGATGCTGGCCCTGGGTTAACATGTTGTGTTAAGGTCTTTCCATGTTCACTTGTGGAAGGTTGCAATGGCAAACCTGGTGAGGTTGCAATGTTAAAAGGCAGTCAGCAGATTTTATTTGATTATCTACAGGTTTTAAGTTATTGGAAACAAAGAAGGAATATTTGAGAAGCTGTTTAAAAAGACCTTGGATTTTAGGCAGCTTTGGGGGGAAGAACTGAAAGAAGTGTGTACGTGGAGGAATACATTAGAGTTGTGCACCGCCTGCCTGATTCGATTCAGAGGCAGATTCGAAGCTTTCAGATTGGCCCAAATTCAATTCGGGGTGCTTTGCTGAGAAGCTGCGTGGTGGGCACCTAGGAACCTGCAATGGCTGACCCACTATAGGATGTCCGAATCTCAATTTAGATCTGGCTCCAAGGCGAGATCCGGACACCCTGAAGCGGGTCAGCCATTGTGGTTCCTAGTCACCTGCTGTGCAGCTGCTCACCAGACACCTGGGAAAGTTGGGCGTGAGGCCAACTGAGAGTCCATTGGAATCCCCCTTTTCCCCCTCCCTATCCACCTCCCCACTCCCCCCCCCCAAACCTGGAGCTGCTGCCCTCACCTGCCCATGGGACTTACCTGAACCATCCTGAGACCTTGCATCCTCAATCAGAGCTGCCATTTTAAAGGAAGGTGGGCTCTGTAGTTTCCTGTATCTAAGGTTGCAAACTACAGCAGCTGTAAAGGGTCATTTCCGATCTGGTGCTGATCTGGAATCAAACCAAATCCAGACAAATAAGCCCACTTTGGTTTGGATTCAGGGTTCAGCCCTGAGGCAGTGCACAGCCCTAGGTTATTCAATAGTGGCACATGATGACGTTCAGTGCAATCAGATACCATAGCTTTGATTTCTTTGTCAGTGTGTTGTTTCTTTTAAAATATGCAGTTCCCTCTTCAGGAGTTTAGAATGTAGTGCCTTTCATTACGATATCACATGTGTACATTTTTCTTCTTGCATGTTTTTGGTGGGGTTTCTTGTTCATTAGCATTGAATATCTGGATCTTATCTTTATGATAAAATGTTTATAAGACTTCTGCATGCATATTAAAGTTCACCAACTTTATTAGAGCGGCTGTGTGCTCTTCAACATTGGAGGCTTGTCTGTATTTTCAAGCATCATTCTCATTTTGTTTTGCTGGGGGGAAACAGAGGAAGTTGCTTTTGAGAATATGCAGAGTACATTTCCATCCCAGCTTTAGCCAGCCCAGGCCTCAGGCATCTGAGATCAAAGTTCAGGACTTTGAAGTCCTCAGAGTTTGGCAGGCACCAGGAAAGGTTCTTAACTGAGATTCAACAGGTGGAAATCTGTCTTCACAAAACATCCCACCCACCCACGCCTCTCTCAAAGTGCAGAGAAACATTCTTCCAACAGTTCAAACCAAACACACCCCAAGGCTAGCATCTATTTATTTTTATTTATTTATTTAAAAAAAGAGGCCTATAAAGGCAACCATATTCCCCCATGATGTTTCTGGCTGCTGAGCTAGACTCTCTCAGCATAAGCAGCACAACCAATACACAAAATGAGACTCTGGGCAGTCTCTCCTGCTGAGGAGGGATACTTTGAAGCTTTCTCCCAACATATTGTTGCAAGACTCCCCACTTGTGTGATCCTAATCACAAAATGGACGAAGGATTCTCAGGATTGTCTGTAGAAGCACAGTCCAACAAGGAACAACCCACCCAAACTTTACCAGCCAAGTATGCGCTGCAGTCAATGACCCCTCCCTCCCATGAATGGAAAAAGGAGGCAGATTTTGTTGTGGCAGCCAATTTGATTTTCGCAATGTGCACCTCAAAATGAGGCATTCGGAGAAAAATACCTTGTGGCTGTTTATCCTGAAAGGGCTCTGAGCTGACACTCACATGAAATAAATTCATCTACACACACATGCACCAGAGGAGAAGGAGAATCCAAATCGAACATCACTTACCCTCTCTCCCAAACCATCTACATGAAGTGACACAAAACTCCCTTCTCATTTGTATTCTCTCCCATCTCCCTAGTAACCCGCCACATTCTCTCCAATTCTTCCCTCCTCCCTCCTGGCCATTAGAGGATCGAACTGAGGCATGCTCCTGAACAGCCCTTATGAACTTCAATAGAATAAAAGGACCCCCAAAATGCACTTTTTAAGAAGGAAAAAACCCATGCCTACAAAAATAATACACACTACCACTAGGGAAAAGCACATACTTAGACAATCACGCTGACCTGACAAAACAACTGTTCTCATGAAAACCATAGGACAAACGGAGAAATTGGCCCATACAGTTTAACCCCAGCAAAGTCTATGAGAAAGACCTTTCCTAGACTAAGGGCCTTGCTAGACGAGGTCTTAGCGCGCTGTGAGGCCCGGTTTCCTTGCTGTGCGTCCAGATGACGCACAGGGGAATCCGGGGTCAGGCCGCGCTGAAACCTCCCTTAACGTGCCATAAGCGAAGTCGCTTATGGCATGCCTTTTCCGCAGCCCCGGCCTGAGGCCGGGGCTGTGGAACGTCTAGCAAGGTCCGTGGCTTTTTGCGGCTACTCGCTTACTCGCGAGTAGCCGGGAAAAGCCACGGACTGGGCACAGCGCTCATATGAGCGCTGTGCCCATTGGGCCAGGGAGGGATCCCGGGGGGGGGAGCCGCACATCGGGGATGGCACGGGGCGAGGGAAGGACAGCCGGGGATGGCACGAGGTGAGGGAAGGACAGCTGGAGATGGCACGGGGCGAGGGATGGACAACCAGGGATGGCACGGGGCGAGGGAAGGACAGCCGGGGATGGCACGGGGCGAGGGACGGACAGCCGGGGACGGGATGGGGGCGAGGGACGGACAGCCAGGGATGGGATGGGGGAAGGGACGGACAGCCGGGGATGGGATGGGGGGGAGGGATGGACAGCCGGGGACGGGATGGGGGGGAGGGAATGACAATTTTTTTAAAAAAACCCACTTACCTTCTCCGGAGTCTTCGGGGTGCACGTGGCCCCTTTAACAAAACAAAACAAAACAAAAAATGGCCGATGCTGCAGGGCTTCTGGAGTCCCTGCGTGTCGTGCGTCTAGGAGGCGGGGAGGTGCACACTAAAGTTAGCGCACGGTCGCCCCGCCTCCCTGCCGGCTTATCCAGCATGGTCTAGCAAGGCCCTAGGTTTTAGTTTTAGAGCAATCCATTGAACCATTAAGATGGTCTGTTCTGATTTTGAGGTAAAAAGTGTAAGAAATTGTTTATTTATAGAAGTTTCAAATTTCATGAGTGACCACCAGCAGTCATTGGCCATTTCCAGATAAGACATTCCACTAGCGGGTCCTTTTCATGATGTCATTAACCTGTGATTCTTCACCCATCATTTTTAAGCTTCATTCAGACATTTTATAAATTGAAGAGAATACAATAATAAATGTAAACCCCCATCAAAGAGGCGGTGTACTTCTGGAATAGTGCAATGTTGCAGCACCATAAAACATCTGGAACTTGCTCACAAGTGAAACAGAAAAAAGAGGGGGAGGTGCATGTATTGTACTGACTGTAATCTCACAAAGACTCTAGAAGATGAAGCCCTGGTAAGAGTGCGGGATTTTTGCTTTAATGTAGAGAAACCCATTGTCTGTTTTCTTTCTCATAGACTTTGCTGGTGTTAAAATTTATGGGCCAATTTCTCTATTTGTATAAGCCTTCTGTCCCCATTTTCTGGATATAATGGCAGAATGTTGATGTTGTGCAGACTTCTACTGTTACTTTCTACTGTTAGTTTTACCCTACCCTGTGCCTGCTTACCCTACCCTGTACCTGTTTGCATTCTCTTCCCCTCCTTATTGTTTTACTATGATTTTATTAGATTGTAAGCCTATGCGGCAGGGTCTTGCTATTTACTGTTTTACTCTGTACAGCACCATGTACACTGATGGTGCTATATAAATAAATAATAATAATAATAAATAATAATGGATTTATCTATCTCACCCTTAACAACCCTAACTGTGACCCTATCATTTGTAGCTAGCTACATATTGTCTGTTTTGGAACGCCATATATTAATAAAGATTTAGAAACTCATAGTCCAATAGAGGCACCTCTTGGTATGCTATCCTACAAACAATGCCAGTGTGAGGGGGTAATTGTGACTCAACAGAAAATACATGGTTCACATAAACCTTGTCAACTCCCATTAAGGTAAATAGCATCTGAAAGCACTCAGATATTTGTGCTCAATTCTAATTAAAAACAAGAATTAAACTATGTACACAGACATGGGCAAGATTAAACTGATTAGAGAGAGAAAGAGAGATTCACTGAAGAGAAGTGAGCTTATACATTTTCTATTCTGATTGATATGCCTGTTTGCTTCAGTAGCAGATTCCTGGTGGTGTTCTAGAAGCAGGCACTTAGCTTTGATGCTAAACCTTTGTGGCCCATTTAAAAGTGTTTTTACCTCTTCTCCCTAGCTGAACATACATAATCGCATCTGCAAGGAACATTTGGTAGGGAAGGCAGAGAAGCCATATTTTAAGGATGTACAAGAATTTCATCCCTATTCGCAAATCATGCATACATGTACCATTTGCAACCCCAAATACAAATGCGAGCAAGAGGGATTTTATTTTTATTTTTTTGCAATTTGCCAAGCTTGTGTTAGCATTTGAAAGTAGACACTTCCAAAATGCACACTTCACACACACAAACCAAAAATCTTGCCTTTTCCCACTTTGGCCAATGGGAAGAAAGTGCAGGTTTTCCATGTGCAAAAAAAGTGCACTTCTTCTCTTTGAAGAAAGGAAAAAAGGATGCCCACATTGAGGAGGCAGAATGAGGTGACATGACCATTAAGATGGAAAATGGGTCATCTCAACTAGCTCCAACATCACTCATTTCCCCCATCTCTAGCATATTTAAGTTGCTGTCCTATACATACTTACCTGGTAGTAAGTCCTACTGAACTCGATGGGGCTTACTTCTGAGTAGAGAGAGGCATGGGATTGTGCTGACAAAGTGCCTAATTCTTGCAAGACATGAGATTCCAATTGCAGTGCCCCTTTGTACTTATGGCTAGCATAGGTTTTTTGTTATTGTTTTTAATGAAGGACTAAAAAGCCTGGAAAAATAATAAAAAAAATAGTATTCTTTCACCTGGCACCAAAAAAGACCACAGTGTAGCTACCAAGAGAATATCTCTGAGTGCCAGGAGAACCCGTAGATATCAACATGGAATTATTATGTCTAAGGCCGTTTCTACACCTGCCTTTTCCCCCAGGACCATCCAGGGATCATCCCTGTGCATACAAATGACACACAGGGGATCCCGGGACCAGGCAGGGATGATCCCTCCATTTTCCTGGGATAATCCTTAGGTGTAGAAAGGCCCTAAGTTAATGTACCTTCTTAGCAATTGTAGAAATGTAAATACAAGTGGTTGTTATGAAAAAGCAGTATAATATGATGTTTTACAGCAGCCTATTTTCTTCTGCCTTTGGTAAATGATTTTAATTAACTTTAAGTGAGAAAAAAAGTCCTACAACTCCCAGCATGCCCTAGCTAGCCATGCAGACTATTCAGACATACACTTGCACATAGATATATGTGATAGCTTTCTGTGTATGTGTAAATCAGTGACATGACATCCATACTGAGTATAGACTCACAGCACAGCATGGAAGTGTTACATTAAAGTAGAACTGTTTCTGTGATCTCCTTTCTTTGACTTTTCATCTGCCATATTAAAAGGAAGGAGAAAACAGAAAAAGGTTCTCTCTCTCTCTCTCTCTCTCTCTCTCTCTCTCTCTCTCACACACACACACACACACACACACACACATACATATATTGCTGGTTTCCCTTTTTTGTTATTATGATTATGTTTAAGTGCTTGAGTTTGAGTGGCCATTAAGACATCACATTTGATTATTGCCTTCAGTCACCAAGATTAGCATCTGCATATCATACTGAATAAAAATGGTGGCCTGTCCTTGTACCTCGTCTTTAACTCCTGAAATCTGTTGGAGTTTTGCTTTTGACCTTATGAAACATTTGCTTGCATTTGCTTCTGGGATTATTCAGTGGCTAATGGCATGTTACAAGCAAACATGTGTAACTGAGCACCCTGAAGCCATTTTTGTGAGTTCATCTAAATTCGTGTGAACACATTGAAAAAGACCAACCATGAAATTAGGAAGTTCAGGTGTACCAAGAGATCTTTGTCATATCTGGAAATGCAGTGGCTAGCTCAGACTTGAGCCTTCATAAGAAGAGATGCATGCATTCCTTTTATGTTACAGAGTGGCTGGATTCACATATCACAACAACCCAGCTTTTAAAATTATTGTTTCCTTGTTTTTTGTTCTGTTTTGTTTTTTAAAGCTTGGGTTGTTGTCAATTGAGCAAGTCAATCCAGGAAGCAGTGGAGGCTTGTGGCTCTGATGCGAGTGGGACTATACATCTGCTCTGGGTTTCATTCAGAGCCCATAAGAATGCTAAAGGACCTATCCAAGGTGCTGAACCAAGCCCCAAAATAGGTTCAGCACCTTGGTTAGCTCCTTTGCCTGAAAACTAGAATGGATTTACAGCCCCGCTGACATCAGAGCCACCAGTCTCCACTGCCAGGAACACTAAACAGCCACATCCTTGGTTGTTTAACATTGTGGGTGAATCAGGAACTCTGGGTTGTTTCAGTCCCAGAAAGCAGAGTTCCGGGTTCATACATAACACTAAACAACCTAAGGATGGAATGAGTTGTTAGCCCCTCCCATTAGCAGTGGAAGCAACCAGGCAGTGGGAACCAGAGTGCCCATTGGTTCATTCATAACAACCCAGAACCTGGCCAGTGAATGAGCTAGATTTATGCTAAAAAGCATCTTTATATTAAACGAAGCACACACATTGGGTTAAGATTATGAGATTGATTAGAGCAGCCTTTCCCAAACTGATGCCCTCCAGATGATTTTGGACTAAAATTCCCTTCACCCCTCACCATTAGCCATGCTGACTGGGGATGATGGGGGTTGTAGTCTAAAACATCTGGAGGATGCCTCTTTTGCCCAAAAAAAAAAAAGCTGGATTGCACAATCAAACAGACTCTGAGCTTTCCCAATCAGTTTTATGTAGAGCATTGAACTAGGGGTGTTTCAAGACAAGTGGTTCTGAGTGCTACCAGTTAAAAGATATTGTGTTGTACTATTTTGCCTCCTTAATGGAACTCTTTGTAAAAGAAAAAGAAAACAAACAAACAAACACCAGAACAAGAAATGGTAATACATTGGAAGGTTGTAAGTGGAAGACAACTTCTTCTGGAAATCTGCCTTCCATACAACTGTGTGGTGTAGTGGCTAGAGTGTCACACTGGGAGTCAGGAGATCCAGGTTCTAGTCCCCTCTCGGCCATGGAAACCCACTGGGTGACTTTGGGCCAGTCACAGACTCTCAGCCCAACCTACCTCAGAGGGTGGTTGTTGTGAGGATAAAATGGAGAGGAGGAGGAGGAGGATTATGTATGCTGTCCTGGTTTCCTTGGAGAAAAAACGGTGGGATATAAATGCAATCCATCCATCCGTCAATCATGTTGATTGCATGATAAAGTTTAAATCCGTCCTCTCTCGTGAAGTCACTGTCTTTCAGCCTTTCCAACTCACAGGATCATTGTGAGGATAAAATATAGGGCTCCTTGGACAACTGACAAATAATTTCTAACCGCTGTGGCTACAGGCTGGAAGAAGCAGGGGTTGATTTGAACTAGTTCCTGATTCCTCCCAGAAAGCACAACACACCTATGCTACATCTAGTGGCTCTTCCATATTATCGCACTCCCGGCCATATCGATGTCAGTAGAACATGTCCCACCTGATCACCCAGTCTGTGTGAAGGCTGCCTTCAGAATTGAATCAAGAATCGATGGTTCATGCAGCACAGGGACTTTGGCATTTCTGTGCCTGATCAGCAGAGAAATCATCAGTGGCTTGAAAAGAGGCATCAAGATGCATGGGTTGTTGCTTTTCGGATTCAGTGGTGACTCACACAGCGGGGAGAAAAACAGATAGAAACGTAGATGGATAACAAGGAGACCGAGAGAGCAGCAACCAGATTGCTTAAGGCTATACATGATCCCCAAACAGCCAAGCTCATTTCTCATCATCCCCTGGCATCACTTATTCCATCTTTCATGTATTCAAGAAGAAACTTTAAGGAGAGACAGTTTCTGCCATCTCGAGAGTTATGATGCTAAAAGAATAGGACATTTAGAGTTAAAGTGGGTTCTCCCAAAACTATCCAACTGCACCAACAGGGAAATTCTACTGGTGGAATGGTGTGTGTGTGTGTGTGTGTGTGTGTGTGTGTGTAGGGGGGATTCAAAGGGTTGCTTTATCCGAAATCCTTCTGGGCTTACTCCAGCAGTGCAGAAGGGAGGGAACAGTGGCTTTATACTTCCTATCTCCCCCCTCCCCACCACACACATTTATTTTATTTTACTTTTTTACTTTTACACTTTCCATCCCATTGGTTGCAGTGAGGTCTAATCTGTGTACACCACCTCCAGGGCTTGTATATATTTGCCCCAATTTGGGGTGGGGGCAATTTGGGGGGAATGGGAAGGCTATGGATCCTGTGAATCCAAGCCTTCCCGCAAAATACCCACAGAACACTCTCTTTTTCTCTCTACTGATCTTAATCATCTGGAAGGGCTGCGGAAGTTTCCACAGTGACTAGGAGGTTGGATTGCACACTCTGAGGCTGGACTTCTCCCTCTGCCTTCAGAGGAGGAGATCCAAAGCATCCTATGGTCCCTGGAATGTCCTCCTAGGGACCATAGGGTGCTGTTGCATCCATGTCCTGCTTGTGGGATCCTAGTCAACAGCTGTTTGGCCACTGTGTGATCAGAGTGTGGACTAGATGGACCCTTGGTCTGATCTAGCATGGCTCTTCTTATGTTCTTACCTTCATAGGTTTGCAGCCTAGTTGCTATCTTTCTTAAGGTGGGCTGATCTTCCTAATGGGATTGGGAAAAGCCAATCTTACTTTTAGAACTGCAAAATCCCTATTGTACAAGTGATCACTCATGCTGATGCAAAATAAATAGTGGGAGCCTCAGGTTTGGTGTTTGAAAAGCAGTACCAGACTAGCTGATGGGCTGGTTTTTTCTCTGTCCTGGACTGAAAACAGGAGAGATGCAAAGGTTTGAGTTAGTCTGCATACCTTTGGGTTAACAACTTTCCAATTGACCTCTGAAGGTATGGCTCAAATCTGCAGAAATTAGCAAACTGCCTGCAGGATTTAGTAAGTGAGGCATCTGATGGCATGGAAATAAACATTATCACCAGGTAGTGGTGGCAGATCAAGTTGTTGTTAAAAGCACAGCTGCAGGGACCGGCTCAAAAGTTGGCAATCCTAGCTTCGCCTTGGCAAGTTTGGACTACCAGATTTTTCTTTCTTTCCTAGATTACTGTTACATACACCTCTATCAGCATGCTTCCAACTTTTTTTTATTTATTTTTTTAAAAGCAGCACCTCCAGGTGTAAGGCATTAACTTGAGTCAAAATCTCTCATGCTAGTAATTAAAAAAACACCCATAAACAACCTTGAGCAGCTGCTGCTCTTGTGAAAAATGCTTTATGGACACAGACCCGTCATCGTCGCCCTTCCAGTCCCATTTTCACCTACGCACATAAACATGCACACATTCATCGGCCCCTGGTCTACAGCCACACTCGATAGCACTCATTTTCATTGCACTTTAATGCACCTGTCAAAATAGCCCTTTAATTGGGTTAAGGTGTCTGGCATTGTGAAACGATTTCACTCTCCTCCATTGCACCTATTACAATATTAATTGTTTGACCAATTTCTAAGAGAGAGGGAGACTTCAGAAAGCCACCTTTACCAACGAGTGCAAATATGTATGTGTCTCCTCTTTGTTGGAATAGTTGTAAGGAGAACTTTATTTATTGTAGCTCCCCTCTCCCCCAACAAACACAGACTTATAATTCCCCATATCAAAGTGCAAATTATACAAAGGAAAGTAGTACAGCTGCACAAAGGATTTTTTAGGCATTCAAGTATATCCAGGCAGCAGGATTGCATTCACAGACTGGTACTGAAATGCCAAAGTAGGACTGAGTGGTAAGCAATCCAGGCCCACTTCCCCCTAAGTTATCTTTGAGATGAGTAACTGTTTCTCACACCATCCAACTCGCTTGTTTCCCAAACTTCAATGGTGTATCTGAGGCCTTAGCTACACCTAAGGTTTATCCCAGGATCGTCCTGGGGTCATCCCTGTTCATGTAAATGACACACAGGATATCCAGGAAGCAGGCAGGGACAACCCTGGGACAACCCTTAGGTCTAGCTAAAGTCGACCTAAACCTTAGGTCTAGCTAAGGCCTTAGATTCACCAGATCAAGAGCGAATACAACAGCTTTAAGCTCAGACCCTACATGGTGATAGATCTACAAATCCTTACCAAGTGTCTTGGGCGTCAAGAATTAAAGTATATGGGTAGCAGTCCCTGAAACTTCTCCCAAGACAGGCAATACAAATATGGTCTCAAAGAATACATTTTCATTGCTCAAAGAGTTTAAGGGAACAACAAGCTTTAGCTAAGATAGGCAGATCACAAACATTCCTAAATGCACACAAGATATAATCACTAGAAGTACAATGAAGATCGTAGCAAGCATATCAATAACACAATAAAACCTGAGTTCCTCGCAATCTAACAGTCAATATCAATGTTTCATATTTTTCTAAATAGAAGGCATGGTGGGCAAAGCTAGCCTAAGCATGGAAGGTGGGTTTCCCATTCTCCAACTGATGAAAATCCTGGCCTTTTATAACCACCATGGTGCCATGACCTCATCCTTAGCTTTGGACCTGGTTATACCACCATTCCCATTTTTCGCAATGTAACCAGGTCTATTGATACCAGTAACAACCAGATGGCAGTATCCTTGCTATGTTAAGCTACATGGTGCTTGCAGCATTTGATGGAACCATTTGCAGCAGCCTCCCTCCATTTCCAAGAATATATTCCATTACTCATAGTTATCTCACAGCACATGCATACAGAACTAGTCACACCTGCAAGAACTAGTCAAATTGATAAATTCGTATCCATTCTACCCACTACAATGCATATTCCACTACATTTGTGTGGTGAGATGGCACAGCCAGTTGCCTTGACGCCTGTGACTCCCCAGCTTATGTCTGCCATCACCACTCGCTCAACTCACCTTTAGTGAGAAGAACTGCAAGAGCTCCAGGTATGGCTGATCCAAGCGTCCAGCCCTGTAGAATTTCTCAAGCTTTGGGTCGGTCGTTAGGAGGTAAGGTGGCGGCTATGTGTCATCTGTAAGAATACACACCCACAAATTGATAGAGGGAAGTGAAAGTTCAAGTGGGAGGGGGAGAGGTTCAGCATGGGGGTGGGTACTTACAAAGTTACATGGTGGCCAAGTGGGCTCCATCTTTTCTTTTCTTTTCTTTTCCACAAAACAAGGGCAAGCCACTGCATTCAGCAGCTGGACACCCATCATGTGAGAAAGCTGTTTAAGAATGGTGCTGGGAGCATCACTAGGTGATGAAATTATTATTATTATTATTATTATTATTATTATTATTATTATTATTATTATTTCTTACCCGCCTCTCCCTCTGGATTGAGGCGGGGAACAACATTGAATACAAAAATATAAAATACATAAAATTGATTAAAAACATAAAAACCAACACATTATTAAAATCCTAAAATCTTTTAAGACGTTTTAAAATTTGACTGGGTAGGCCTGCAGGAAGAGATCTGTCTGTATAGCTTTTTTAAAAAATTCAGAAAGACTATTAAGCTGGCGGATCTCTCCTGGCAGGCCATTCCACAGTCTGGGAGTGGCAGAAGAGAAGGTCCTCTGGGTAATGGTTGTCAGCCTAATTTTGGCTGACTGGAGTAAATTCTTCCTAGAGGACCTGAGTGTCTGGAGCGCATTGTATGGGAAAAGGCAATCTAGCAGGTAACCTGGACCCAAACCATGTAGGGCTTTAAAGGTAATAACCAACATTTTATACTTCACCTGGAAACTAATTGGCAGCCAGTGAAGTTATTTTAAAGTTGATGTAGTATGATGTGGTATGGATCTCAGCAACATTGGCCTTAGCTAGACCTAAGGTTTATCCTGGGATCGTCCCGGGGTCATCCCTGTTCATGTAAATGACACACAGGATATCCTGGGAGCAGGCAGGGATGACCCCGGGACAACCCCGGGATAAACCTTAGGTCTAGCTAAGGCCACAGTCTAGAAAAAATAGATGTCTTCCCCACCACCACATCATGGGAGAACTCCAGATGAGGCCTGACCTGATCTGTATAGGGCAGGGCTGGACAACAGTTAATTTAGCAGAATAAATATAATGATCCCAAACTATAATCTGTTTGGGGCAAACATTCCCCCCCCCAAAAAAAAACGGTCAACACCTTCCTCAGGAAATGTATCCCAAGTTGAGCTTCCAACAAACAGCCAGTCACAACGCCTCAGGCATGCCTTTTTAACAGACGCAGGCTCCTTAATAGCCTCCATCACTAATGTTAAATCCTCCTCCTTTGCCTTGAGTGTGCCTTGAAGATGCCGCATCCAGATAAAGACTAGGCCTGTCTTGCTTAATTTATGAGGACTAACAAGACCCTAGCTCATGATGCGGCTACAGTCTGCCAATTAATTTATCCTGCAGAGTATTTAAGAGGCCGGTTACCATTGTCCCTGCAGATTGCCAGCATGGTCTCTACCTCTCACCTCACTTTTAATTAAATGCAATTCTGCTCAGAAATGATGCCTTTAAACCTTATCCTGTTTTTTTTCCCCTTCACATTTCAGCAACTGCTTGCAGCTGCTATGCTGAAGTTTTAATTTTCCACTGCTTCATGGTCTGATTTGTTAATGCTTGTTCTTCATCAAAAATTAAATGGATGTTCTCAATAATCTCCCAGATTTAAAAGGGGTTAACTGGATTCCTGCATTTCTTCTCTGCTTGGCTGCAAATCTAGTGATGAGGCAAAAAAGGAGGAGCTCCCCGCCCCCGTCCGTGAAAAGAATTAAACCATTCTATAGTGCATGCAAACAACCCAATTATATTTCACCAGATATTAAGTGGATTTCTTCTGTTTATATATTTTTAAAAATTGTCACTGCAATTTGGAATGATGTGATGCCCAAAGGAAACGGGGCAGCCTTCTTCACAGCAGTATTTGGACACGTTTCAGTTGCATGCATGTTGTATTGCTTAGTTCTGAACTGAGTGGGGAAGCCCCCGCAAGCATGGAACTTAGGGTGACCATATGGAAAGGAGGACAGGGCTGCTGTATCTTTATCAGCTGCGTAGGAAAGGGAATTTCAGCAGGTGTCATTTTTATGCATGCAGCACCTTGTGAAATTCCCTCTTCATGACAACAGTTAAAGTTGCAGGAATAACCAGATACAAATGAAGGTAGGTTAAAGAGGGAAAAGATATAAATCTCTTCAGTCCAAATGGTCCTCTGACACCCTGCCCACATTAACAACAGAAGATTACAATATGAAGCAGACTCACAGAGCTCTGAGTACAACCACGTGGAATCCTGATCACTTCTGAGCTATTAAATCCACCAGATTCCACCTAAAGGAAGACAGTTGCATGACCTTGCGGGGTGGGAGAGAGACCACAGCTACCAAAAAATTGTTAAATTTCAGTCTTCCAGGACATTTGCCCAGGGACGGTGCAAAGCAGGACGAGCCTTCATCTATATACTACAAAGCTGTGTGAAGAGAAAATCCTGTACCAATGCTGCTATGACTTGAATATTATATACAAAATGAAATAGCAGATGCAGCATTAAATCTCTGTTGACAGGTAGGGTCAATCACATCACAACAAAGTTGAAGTGTGTGTGTGTGTGTCAGTGTCAGTCAGTATTCCTGAACTCCATGTAGCAGATCAAGCTTAACCATGATAAGGTGTGAATTGCCATTCCCCTACCTACCCCCACCTCACAACCTTAATTTATCAAGATTAAGGATAAATTAAGGATTTATAAAATTAAGGATGGATAAAATTAAGGATAAAATTAAGGATTAAGGATGACCCCCCCTGGAAAAAGTGAAGCAGAAGTTGAGGGGGCAGGATTGCAGTTTGAGGTTGATAAACCAATGGTCAAAGAACACCTAATTTCCTTGAATGAGTTCAAATCTCAAGGGCCCGATGAACTGCATCCTAGAGTAATGAAGGAGCTAGCGGAAGAACTCTCAGAACCTTTGTCTATTATCTTTTCAAAATCATGGAAGACGGGTGAGGTGCCGGATGACTGGAGGAGGGCTAACGTTGTCCCTATCTTCAAAAAGGGCAAAAAGGAGGAACCTGGGAACTACAGACCAGTCAGTCTGACATCCATCCCTGGGAAAATTCTGGAGCAGATTATAAAGAAGTCAATCAGTAAACACCTTGAAATCAATGTGGTGATCACTAGAAGCCAACATGGATTTGTCAAGAACAAGTCCTGTCAGACTAATTGGATCTCATTTTTTGATCGGGTAACCTCCCTTGTGGACTGTGGGAATGCCGTGGACGTCATATATCTTGACTTCAGCAAAGCTTTCGACAAAGTGCCCCATGATATTCTGATTAACAAACTAGCTAAAAGTGGGCTAGATGGAACAACTATTAGGTGGATTCACAGTTGGCTACAGAATCGGACTCAAAGAGTACTTATCAATGGAACCTTCTCAAACTGGGGAGAGGCAACGAGTGGGGTACCACAGGGTTCAGTCCTGGGCCCAGTGCTCTTCAACATTTTTATTAATGATTTGGATGAGGAGGTGCAGGGAACACTGATCAAATTTGCAGATGACACAAAATTGGGTGGGATAGCTAATACCCTGGAAGACAGAAACAAACTTCAAAGTGATCTTGATAGGCTGGAGTGCTGGGCTGAAAACAACAGAATGAAATTTAATAGGGATAAATGCCAAGTTCTACATTTAGGAAATAGAAACCAAAGGCACAGTTACAAGATGGGGGATACTTGGCTCAGCAATACTACAAACGAGAAGGATCTTGGAATTGTTGTAGATCGCAAGCTGAATATGAGCCAACAGTGCGATATGACTGCAAGAAAGGCAAATGCTATTTTGGGCTGCATTAATAGAAGTATAGCTTCCAAATCACATGAGGTACTGGTTCCTCTCTATTCGGCCCTGGTTAGGCCTCATCTAGAGTATTGCATCCAGTTCTGGGCTCCACAATTCAAGAAGGACGCAGACAAGCTGGAGCGTGTTCAGAGGAGGGCAACCAGGATGATCAGGGGTCTGGAAACAAAGCCCTATGAAGAGAGACTGAAAGAACTGGGCATGTTTAGCCTGGAGAAGAGAAGATTGAGGGGAGACATGATAGCACTCTTCAAATACTTAAAAGGTTGTCACACAGAGGAGGGCCAGGATCTCTTCTCGATCCTTCCAGAGTGCAGGACACGGAATAAAGGTCTCAAGTTAAAGGAAGCCAGATTCCAGCTGGACATCAGGAAAAACTTCCTGACTGTTAGAGCAGTACGACAATGGAATCAGTTACCTAGGGAGGTTGTGGGCTCTCCCAAACTAGAGGCCTTCAAGAGGCAGCTGGACAACCATTTGTCAGGGATGCTTTAGGGTGGATTCCTGCATTGAGCAGGGGGTTGGACTCGAGGCCTTGTAGGCCACTTCCAACTCTGCTATTCTATGATTCTATGAAGATAATATTTTTATGGCTTGGGGGGGGGTCTATTTTTCTTTTTCCTAAAGCTTTTAAAACTTGATGTTGTGCGGACTTTATATTGTTAGTTTTACCCTACCCTGTGCCTGCTTACCCTACCCTGTGCCTGTTTGCATTCTCTTCCCCTCCTTATTGTTTTACTATGATTTTATTAGATTGTAAGCCTATGCGGCAGGGTCTTGCTATTTACTGTTTTACTCTGTACAGCACCATGTACATTGATGGTGCTATATAAATAAATGTTATTTATTTATTATTTATTGCATTTTTATACCACCCAACAGCCAAAGCTCCCTGGGCGGTTCACAAAAACTAAAACCATTCAAAGTATAAAACAAACAGTATAAAATCATGATATAAAATACACATTAAAATTTGATTAAAAATATACCATACATTGAATGACTCAGACAACTGATAAACCATCCACAGATGGTTTTTCTTGGAGTCAGCGCTCTTGCTAAATGCTCTTTAAAAATATTCTTTACTAGTCGTGGCCACATAAGCTTACCCAGGTTCTGTACTATTTCATGTTAGAATACAGTGCAGAAGGTGAACTGCCAACCCTATATTTTCTTGTTTTCATAATGGTCAAATGACACATTTTCCTTAACATTGCCACAAACAGTATCAAGGGTCTGCAATACCCCAATATTTTACAAATCATTTAGCAACCAGATTTTTTAAGGCATCACAGGTTCCGGTTCCAGTTCCAGAACATTGTTTGATTATGATGCTGACACATAGGGATCCAGCAGCTTAAAATCCTTCCTGCTCATTTAGGGATGGGCGAACTCACTGGAGCCTGCATCACATGTAAATATTACACCATTTATGCATGCAATTTTATGTAAATAGGGCTATTTCATCTGACATTTTACACAAATGGTGATATATGTAAATAGCTGAGCTGCCATTCTTATGAAAAATGGCTAGGGTAACCATATTTGGGAAACCAAAAAAGAGGACACCCAATGGGGGGAGAGCGTGCTTTGCAGGGCCTCCAGAAAGTGCATCATTCCGTGGCCGCACTAATGGCAGTTTTAAAGGGGAAAGTGTGTCATTCCAGGACATTATAGAAAATTACAGAAAATCCCCCCTGACACCCAGGATAGAAGAGAAACCAGGACAAATCCAGGAAAATCCTTACAGTTGGTCACCTTAAAATGGCAGCTCACGGACAAGTGGGCTGGGGGACTGAGGGTGCTGGCGAGAAATCACAAGCCTCAAGCCCCAACTGGACTCTTGCAACATCCCTACCCACACTTTAAGAACAGAAAGAGAGGCCATTCTCCTTTACCCACCTGTGAGGGCAGTTAGGTGGATGACTTCATGGAGGAATGCCTTTTCTGCAGTGTCTCCACACATTTGGAATATGGTACCATTTGGGGTCTGCCAGGTCCCGTCACTGCAGGCTTTTAAGAATCTGACATTCCCCTAATTATGTTTTATAAGTCTGGGTTGTATTTATTTATTCATTCATTGCATTTTTATACCACCTAACAGCCGAAGCTCTCTGTAGTTGTAGTTCTAGTTGCTGTCTTTTAGTATGTTTTTCATTGTTTTTACTGCGTTTTTTAATACTGTATCTGTTTTTATTATATGTTTTTATTGTTGTACGCTGCCTTGAGTATGTGCAACAGCTGTGTGGAACATGGGTGGGAGGGTGCTGTTGTACTCATGTCTTGCTTGTGAGCTTCCTGTGGGAGGCTGGTTGGTCACTGTGTGAAAAGAATGCTAGACTAGATGGACCCATGGTCTAATCCAGCAAAACTCTTCTTATGGTCTTACATTCTCCTATTAGGCACTACAGAATCATTCTAAGACATCTCCTTTTCATCTCCTGTCAAGCTGAGGACTAGGTACAGATGCCCTATGGAAAGTAGCATTTTGATTCTGGAGACAGTCTCCTCAGAGGTTGGATCCTGTGCTTCTGAAAGCAGCATAACCCTTTAAATATTTAAATGTCACTGCTCTTTATTTTCCAAATGTACACTAAAGATCTATAATTAATGTTCTTTGTGTATGAACATTGAACGGTTATTGTACAGGGGACATTATCAAGACTGCTAGACCTAAAATTCATCCTCCACTGTTGTAATGTTCCCTTGAAACATAAAATAGTAAGTGCATTAATCCTTATGTAGGAGGACTGTAAAAAAAGCAAAGGGAAAAAAAAGCTTTGCCATAGCATGCCGGAAGCTAAAAGCTAGATTGTGCAGAAAGCATTAGGTGGTGATGTGGAGGCAGAATGCCTGGGTTAATTAAAACTTCCAAAAATGATGGGAGAAGGGAAGAGAAGAATCAGGGCACAGCTAGATCAACCATGGTATCCTTCTGGAGTGTCTGGCTGAGTTGGGAGTGGGAGGCACTGTATTACAGTGGTTCCGCTCCTACCTGGCTGGTCGGTTCCAGAAGGTGGTATTGGGGAACCATTGCTCGGCTCCATGGATTCTCCTGTATGGGGTTTCGCAGGGGTCAGTTTTGTCCCCCATGCTGTTTAACTTATAGGGTGACCATATGAAAAGGAGGACAGGGCTCCTGTATCTTTAACAGTTGTACAGAAAAGGGAATTTCAGCAGGTGTCATTTGTATATGTGGAGAACATGATGGAATTCCCTCTTCATCACAGCAGTTAAAGCTGCAGGAGTTATACTAGAGTGACCAGATTTAAAAGAGGGCAGGGCACCTGCAGCTTTAACTGGTGTGATGAAGAGGAAATTTCACCAAATTCTTCATATATACAATTGATACCTGCAGAAATTCCCTTTTCAATACAACTGTTAAAGATACAGGAGCCCTGTCCTCCTTTTCATATGATCACCCTAGTTTATCATTTACATGAAATCGTTGGGTGAGGTCATTCGGAGTTTTGGAGTGATGACACTGATGACACACAGCTCTATTTCTCCTTTTCATCTTCATCAGGTGAGGCTGTGGATGTGCTGAACCAGTGCCTGGCTGCGACACTTTTGAAGGCTAATAAACTGAAACTCAGTCCAGACAAGACTGAGATGCTGTTAGTGGGTGGTTCCTCTGACCAGACAGTGGGTGTTCAACCTGTTCTGGATGGGGTTGCACTCCCCTTGAAAGAGCTGGTTCGTAGCTTGGGGATTCTCCTAGAACCATCTCTCTCACTTGAGGTCCAGGTGGCATCGGTGGCACGGAGTGCCTTCTACCAGTTTCGGCTTGTGGCCCAGCTACGCCCCTATCTGGAAAGGGATAACCTAGCTTCAGTTGTCTATGCTCTGGTAACCTCCAAATTAGATTACTGCAATGCCCTTTACATGGGGCTGCCTTTGAAGATGGTTAGGAAGCTGCAGCTTGTGCAAAATGCAGCAGCCAGATTGATAACTGGAACCAGAAGGTTCCAGCATATAAGACCGACTCTGGCCCACTTGCATTGACTGCCTATATGTTTTCAAGCCCAATTCAAGTTGCTGGTTTTAACTTATAACGCCTTATACAGCTTGGGACCACAATACCTGACGGAACGCCTCTTCCAACATGAACTTACCCGTACACTATGCTCAACATCTAAGGTCCTCCTCCGAGTGCCTACTCCAAGGGAAGCTCGGAGGATGGCAACAAGGGAGAGGGCCTTTTCAGTGGTGGCCCCCCAACTGTGGAATGATCTCCCTGACGAGGCTTGCCTGGTGCCAACATTGTTATCCTTTCGGCGCCAGGTCAAGACTTTTCTCTTCTCCCAGGCATTTAACAGCATATGCTGAGTTGTTAAACTGACCTCAGAATAGTTGTTTTTTAATGGATATTGTCTGGGTTTTTTTGTATTTTATGCTTTTTATGGTTTTTAATTTTGAGATATATATATATATATATATATATATATATATATA
Organism: Elgaria multicarinata webbii; assembly: GCF_023053635.1. Taxonomy (NCBI): domain Eukaryota; kingdom Metazoa; phylum Chordata; class Lepidosauria; order Squamata; family Anguidae; genus Elgaria; species Elgaria multicarinata. Next base: position 153,697,977 of record NC_086172.1, on the reverse strand, counting down.
TATATATCATATATTATATGTATTATAATGTTCACTGTTTTTAACTTCTGTAAACTGCTCAGAGAGCTTCGGCTATGGGGCGGTATATAAATGTAAATAATAATAATAATAATAATAATAATAATAATAATAATAATAATAATAATAATAGATGGGGCAATATCCCGGGGATCGCCCCAGGGTCATCCCTGTGCATTCACATGATGCATAGGGAAACCCAGGAGCAATGAGAGATGATCCCTCCCTTGGCCCAGGATTTAACCCTACCCTTTTAGCTCACTTTTTCCATGGTCTCGGGATGATCCTAAGATCATGGAATGTATGGCCGGGTGTTGTGGGTTGTCCTGGCTCCTTGCAAGTAACCACGAGGAGCCAGGAGCTGGGCACAGGAGCTCTATGTCTATCGGGGGTGGGGTGGGGTGAGCAGGGAAATTTATTTATTTTTAAACAAACTTACAGTTTGCGTACAAGCGCTCTCGCGCTACTTCTCCTTTAAAATAAAAAATAAAAAATGGCGGGACCGATGTCCTCTTCCTCCTGGGATGTCGTGTGCCACATGTAGACAGAGGGGGAGATCTCGTGATAACCATATCGCAAGATCCTCCCGCCTCCATCACGCTAGACCCTGTAGGTCCATGGCCTCAGGTAGTGCTGTTCTGCTTAGCAGGTGCACCTCAGCAATAGCAGTGAGAGGGCATTGCTTATACCACCACCGCTCAAACTTGGAAGTCCAGAAAACCTCTTCCAGCCCAAGGGGTAAATTCAATTTGGGAGGAGCTCTTGGGTCCACATTCCAGTGGTGGGCAGGGCCAAAAGGGAACAAGGGAGCAGGCAAAAGAGATAATCCCCAAATGCCCAAACTTCTGAAAGCTCTTGCTACCAATAATTGTATTTATGTGTTATGGTTGTAGACCACTCAACCTGCAAATGAAATCAGGGCAGTTTACAATCATAAAACCAATCATCATCAATAATAACAAAATGACTACATAAACAAAAGGAAGAAGAAATCAACAATACAAGTGTCAATATAATGCAATATTAAACATTAACATTGAGAATGTCTTTGGATAAATTCATGAACTTTGATTGCATGGAGTAGCCATTCTTGATAGGTGGTTTAAGTAAGATGAAATTTTGAGTTTTTTTTTTAATATAGGTAAAATATAGGGCTGTGATCAGCTTCTCTTCAGTTCAGCGAAGCAGAAGCGGATCAGGGTGCGTCGCCTCTGTTACAGGCAGAGGAGAAGCTGATCGGGTGGCTAGAAAAGCATGGCAAAGAGAAGTGACCAAAAGCGAATAATTCGCTTTTACGCAGAGCGCTCCGCCCACCATTTTGGATATTTTCCCCATAGGATTGCATTGCGGAAAAGATTAGCGTATAACTTTTTTGGTTTTCAAGCTACCTCCTTGAAACTGAATGTGCTTAGAGAGTCGTGGGTGGGGTCATTTGTGCCTATTTTCAGCACTTTGTGTGCTGTGGTTTGCTTGCTATATTTTTTAAAAAAAATAGGGAAAAAATTGGGAGGGTACCATTTCTTGAAGCGCTGAGAGGCAGATTCAACTCCCAATTGTGATCACCTGATGAATCATCCTCCTATCCCAAAGTTGTAGGGGGGGATAAGCAAAACGGGATACTTAGTAACTTGGGATACTGGAAAACTTTTCTTTCTTAATCTCTGAACGGACTTTTCCCAGTGTTTTTTGAAACAGTAGCCCCACCAAATGCACAAACACAACCTTAAATCATATACTAAGCAAATAAATAACAGATAGGAAACACAGCACTGCTACCCACCCTAACCTTGGTGAACAACTGAATAGATGTGGTGCAAGGGGATGAGGTCCCCTAGGGCATGTGGACATGCCCAGTGCACACTCCTGTCCTTAGAGGGTAATCAGAACCCTCCAAAGATTAACCACCTATGCCTGTCATGAGTTGAAGTGTCAGGTAGCTTCTGAAAGACTGTTACTTAGGCAGGGCCAGTCAAATGGGCACAGTTCCCCCTCCCCCTGGGCACGTCCACTTTCCTCTTACTGGTAAAAGACAGGCATAGCCTTTTTTAAAAAAAATCTTCTTGTTGTTGTGATTCAGCAACACTGTTGCTTTTAATTCCACCCCTCCTTTGTTTGTTTGTTTGTTTATTTATTTATTTATTACATTTACACCCCATAGCCCAAGCTCTCCTGGCTTTCCCTCTTCAGTGAAGTCAGGCAGGCTTTCATTGTGGTTCAACTCCTTATTGTTGTGGTTGTTGTTGTTATTATTATTATTATTACTGTTAATATTAATATTAATATTAGTACAGCTATTAACGTTATTAATGGCTGTGATCACAGTGCCAAAGCTTTACTCTTATCCACCTAGTCCCCTAGTTATGGGATGCAAAAGAAAAGGCATCCCTCTGTGCTGTTCCTGCCTCACAGGGACGGTTTGCATTACTGGCTTTGAAACAATCCTTGGCTCACTTCCTTGTGCCCCCAGAAATGTCTGCTCCATGCCTGCCTTCCCACCTCCGCCTAGGTGCTGTTGTTGTGGGGTATCTGCTGGGACTTACTTCCCCATAGATCTATGACGTAGTTGTACATCTCTGCCTGCCTCTCTGCCCTCCTGGTCCCTGGGAGATGTACTAGATGATGGGCTTTGTGGTTCAACCCCACAAGCCTCTGGCATTCTTGCTCCCAGTGCTGCCTGTCCCCCTCTGTGCCCACCTCGCAGGGATGGTTTGTGCATGTCTTGCTTTGACTCAGGGAGGGTATCCTTCCGTGTGATAAAAGGCAGCTGCATTGCGTGCTCTTTGTGTGTGTGTGTGTGTGTGTGTGCATTTTTGTAAGTGTTTCACCTGAGATGAAGGTCCTTATTTAGAAAAAAAATTGTTGATTCCCCCAAATCATCTGTGCTATTGATTGCTATGGGCAAGCACTTTGCAATGGATCCCTATGGGCAGGTATGGTTTCCTTATGGGCATACTGTCCTTTGTGGGGGATTTTTCATATTCCCCAAAAATCAGTGGAGGCTCGGATTGACTTCCAACTGGGCATGAAGGTGGATGCATGGATAAGCTCTCATAGTGCCAGTTTTGAGGTTTACTAACGTGAAAACTAACGGAGTTCTAGCAAGGGATTTTAACTGGGGTGAGTTAAAAGGGGAAAAAACCTGCCAAAAATCAAGGGATGATGGGATTTGCTTGAAGCTTGCCATGAATGTGGATCTAGATGGCATCTGTGAGGGTGCCCACTTCCAAGTTTGTATCTGTAAAAATGTCAGAGTAAATCCCATTTCTGAAAATGGGGTGGGGGATTTTCAAAAATTCCCCAAAACTCAGGGGATGCTCAGATTGACTTCTAACTGGGCATGAAGGTGGATGCATGGTTAAACTCTCATGGTGCAGATTTTGAGGTTTCTAACGTGAAAACTGACAGAGTTCTAGAAAGGGGTGTGAATTGGGGTGAGTTAAAAGGGAAAAAACCTGCCAAAAATCAAGGGATGATGGGATTTGCTTGAAGCTTGTCATGAATGTGGATCTAGATGGCATCTGTGAGGGTGCCCACTTCCAAGTTTGTATCTGTAAAAATGTCAGAGTAAATCCCATTTCTGAAAATGGGGTGGGGAATTTTCAAAAATTCTCCAAAATCAGGGGAGGCTCAGATTTCCTTCCAACTGGGCAAGAAGGTGAATACTGGGATAAGGTCTCATAGTGACAATTCTGAGGTTTCTAACCTTAACAGAAAAAAAGTTATAGGCATTTGGATTTCAATGCAAGTGTATGGGGGGGGATGGAGCTCCGATTCGGATCTGGAGCTCTGCAGTGAATCGGAGCAGACCAGTGGCGGATCGGCGCAGAGTGGACCTGATCCAGAAGTTGTGGATTGGGGGGTCTGTGCCCAGCCCTAGTAAAATATATAGCGACTCAACAGCAATGATTCGGGTAAACAATGTAAATCCACTCAAAATAGATTTAAAGAGAGGCACAAAGCAAGGTTGCCCTCTCCCACTATTATTATTTATCCTAGCATTGGAACCCCTACCATGAAACCTTCAGCATAACCCAAACATCAAGGGAGTTAAAATAGAAAATGAGGTGCATCTCTTGGGGCTTTATGTGGATGACATGGTTTTGACTACAGATCAACCATTTAGTTCAGCACCGTATTTGAAAAAAGAGTTAGAAAACTTTAGTTTAGTAGCTGATTTGAAGGTAACCATGCTTTAGGTTGGTGGTTCTGATGTCAATGGGGTGGCAAATCCACTCCAGGTTTTCAGTCAGAAGCAGTCAGTATTCTAAAGATGTGAATAGCTCCTTTAGAATTCTGACTAGTTCTGACTGAAATCCCGAGTGGATTCACTGCCCCTCTGGCATTGGAGCCACCAGTCTTCACTAGACTTAGGGGAGGCATTTCCATCTTTTAAAACAGAGAAAAAGTTGCACAAAAGCTCAGAAACCACAAAATAATTGGTAGTTGAGGGGAAGGGGAATGGTCATTTGGGGAACCCCTGATTGGGTCCTCAAGTGGGATAGATTTGCCTGAGGTTCTGCACGCCTGGCTTAAGCCAACCCAAAAGATCACTTGGCTAGATTTTATTTCTGGGTTTCTAAGACTCACAAACAATGTGAGAGGGCCTTTTCTGCAGTAGCCCCACACCTTTGGAACAATCTGCTATCGGAGGTCCACCATGCTCCACCACTGCAGGCTTTTGGGAAGGACTTGAACATATATTATTTTACCAAGGCCTTCTCATGATATGACTACTGTGGTTGTTGCTATTGCCAGTGTTGTTGCTGGCTTTATTGTTGGTTTCTATTGTTGTTTTATGGCTATTTTATTGTGTTTAATATTTCAATTGGGTTTTTTAAATGTATTTTATTGGTGTAAGGCGCCTTGGGAGGGCCAAAAGTATATATTTTAAAAACAAAACATTTAAAACAATGGGAGACTTGATAAAGATTCCCAGAATGATAAACAGTGTAGCGATACTGAATCCCTCAGGTAATCTTTTTTCCTGATTTTATCTAGAAACACACACACAATGAACAACCGGTTGTACATGCATTTTTTAAAGTTACCTGTGCAGAGCTGTTGACTGATATTGTTTTACTGCAAGGTTGAGTACTCAGTGAAACCTGTCTTAAGTAACCCTCCAGGGACCAACAAGATGTGTTGCTGAGCAAAGATGGTCTTTAGATAAAGGTCAGATGAACCCTTAGGGACCTTGGCAAGCAATTGCGTAAGACAGCAAGCAGTGGACTGGCTTTGGAGTCCTTATTGCAACAGCGTTCCACACGAGCGAGAGTATATGAGGTCTTTTGGCTGGGAATTGGAAGACAGAGCTTATCTTCTGTGTTCCGATAAGGACACAGAGACAAGAATTGTGCTGTGTCTACTCAAAAGGTGCATCATCATCATCGTCATCATCATCATCATCAAAAGGAAGCTCTTTCTCCTCATTCAACATGAAAGGAGATGCCCTGGGCTCTCCGTAAGGCAGGGCAGAATAGAAATAGAAATAAATAAATTATACAACCGTGCTGCTTTCTCTGCCTGAACCATCCTCTTCCCATCACACATTTCCATCAAGGGATGGGCAAATCTGTTGATCCCAATTTCATTCTTGTTCCCATTTTGATTCCACTGTACTGTTTCCACAATGGATTTCACCGGCCCAGAAATTTTTATGTATTTTGTGTTACATTTCTCAAAAGGTGTGCAGTTCTTTTTCTTTTCTTTTTGAAAGTCTTTTTTCTAGACATCTATCCCTTGACTAAAGCATATTTGTTCACATTTTTGAAATGTACACATATTTGCGTGCATTTTTCACATGTGTACATGTTTGAGAACACATCGGTTTGTTCCGCGAAAAACGCAGCAAACTCAGAAACGTACAGAATTCCCACTGCAAATTGAGTTCGGGTCTGCATTCCGCTCAAAGAGGTGTGAATTAGTTAACCTCGTATTAAAATGTGAACCCAACACATTGCTCACCCATCCCTATTCCCTGCTTTTCTGTTTTACACAACTATCAGAATGTCTGTGCTGGCCATCACCCCTGACAGAATGAAATGAAGGCTGTCATAACTCTACAAACATTTCTTTAAGTGTCTGTGTGCATTTCTAATAGTGCTGTGTACAAATGGCCTCTCAAAATTTCCCACCCTATGTGTGGGTAGAGAAATTCGGTGTGTGTGTGTAATTTCACCAAATTTCTTGGACGGGGGACATTAAGCCCTAATCTACACCAAGCAGGATATTTCACTATCAAAGTGGTATATAAAAAGCAGGAGCTACACTACTGCTTTATAGCAGTATGGGCCTGTTGACACATACAGTATTCCACTTTCATACCACTTTCATAGTGCTATATCCTGTTTGGTGTGGCTCCTGCCTTTTATATACCTAAGCCCAGCAGGGTCCTGCCCACAAGAACCCTCTGGATGTACTCATTCTCTTCATCATTGATGCCTGCTTGTTCACCCTCCTCTTGCTCTGACCCAGAAAATGGTGGTGAAGGAAAAACAGTAGATGCTACTAACCATTGGCTCTCTGTCTTGGAAGCAAGAAGATGGTAGCAATGATGAGGTAGAGGAGGAGCAGAAGTGGCTGGCAACAGTGCTGATAAGAAGGTAGACTCACTGAGGGAGGGCTTAGTGAGTCCTCTAAAATGTGGACCAGTTCCTCTAGAACGTGGAACCGGTGCAGCAATGATGGCAGCCTCCCCCTACTTAGTTTCCCTACCTACATGTTGTGTACTAAACTCCCAGAATTCCTCACCACAAGCCTTGCTAGGTGGATCTGATTGGGAGTTGAAGTTCAAAAGACCCACTAAGCAGGATATAACACTATGAAAGCGGTTTGAAAACAATGTATGGAGTGTGTCCTGGGCCCCAACAGTTGTCAGTGCACTTCAACACTGTTATAAAGCAGTAGTGTAGATCCTGGTCCAGAGGGCTCTATGTTGGGCAAGGCTGCTCTGTGGCTACAGCTCAAGATCCATCTGAGAAAAATGACCTCATAGATGCTTGTCATGTTTACAGTTTAAAGTTACAAGTTGACATTCCTTCAAGTCACCATCCTATCTGCATAAATGTCACAGCTTCTTGTTGGAATGACACATAGGATCTTTTCCCACTTAGATTAGTGAACTGTAAGCAGCAGTCCAGAGCAGTGGAGGAGTCCACAGACTTATTAGGAAGCCAGGCATAAGTTTTACTTGTTTATATATGATGCATGATTTATCCAGGCATGGCTGCAATTTGCAGGGGTCATTTGAAGTCTGGAGGGGGAAAATATATCACAGGGTGAGAACCATTTGCAAATTTGTCCATGATACTTGTCCCCTGGCTCAGGGAAGCAATTACACCTGATGCCCTCCTGTATTTTTGATTGTATGGCTCTTTAAGGGAAGGGAGCTCCGCTTTACAATCTAATTCAAAATCTATACATTTAATCTGCATTTAAAAGAAGTAATTGCTTCAATCAATTCCTGTTTTCAGTGTGAATCCCTACAGACAGCTCCACTATGTTAGGCATGTGCCTTCCCTGTGGTGTATGCATAGCTTTAAGTGAGAGTTATGCCACAATCCTAAATGTACTTACCTGGATGTAGGTCCCATTGAACTCAGTGGGTCTTATTGCTGAACAGACCTGTATAAGCTGCACTGTTCATTTCCCTTTCTCCTTCCAGGCCTGAGTGGGGCCTCCCTTTGAGTCCAGGTCTTGGAGGTAGGGACAGTGTACAATGTAGTTATTTGGAAGTTAGTGAAGCAGCAGGGACAGCCCAAGGTATTTTGATGCCTGAAGTAGACTAACAAATGGTGTCCCCTAACACCACCTTCTAAGTGCAGAGTACCCAAGGCTGATCAAGTTATTTTGGCACCTGGGGCAGCAAATCTCAGAAGTGCCTGTCAGTGTGGACCCTGAGAGTAAAAATGCAAAAATATTTTTTTTAAAAGTTAAAATTGTCTGTCCTTTCATGACACCCTGAATCTGCTGCCTTACTTTGCCTAATGGTAGGTCCAGCCCTCAGAATGGTTCAGCCTTTCTATATGAGGGGTTTATTGTGCATTTGTGTCGTGATTCCTCACTCATGGTAGTTTGCAGTTGCTTTACACAAAGTCCTCCTCCTCCAGGGGCTCTCTCATGTTTTGCAACCATTTTAGCTTGGTTGTTGTATTTTTTTTCTAATAAGGGAATTCTGATATATCTGTGAATGCTGTCATGAAACTAGGGTATTTGCACAGTTCCACTATACAGTGCCACCTAGTGGTTGTGTAATGAAACATATAGAAAGGAAGAGAATGAAAAACCCAAGAAAACAAAACAAAACAAATGTATGTAGCCAATCTTAATCCCACAAAGAATCTGAAAGCAGAAGCCTCATTAAAGTGGCTGGTTAAACGCCTCATGTAGAAAAGCCCATTACCAGAGCTTCTCATGTGTTGCATGGACTGCACATTGGGCAGGAAATCTCTCCCACCCTGTACGATAAGGATCACTCCACCCAAAATATTAAAGTCGGCCTTCTAACCGTGGGGTGATGATTTACTAATGTTTTCTCATCTGGAATTAAACAGTGTCCCTCTTCGTAGCCTTATTTCTATCTGTCAGGATGACTGCGGGACCCTTTCAAATCCAGGGAAAATTATTAATTTATGTAAATGTTCAAAGGTTGGTCAGTCCAAGAGCAAATAAGCATCTCCGTTCACTTTCGTCTGCCATTTTGAAACTGGTGTTCAGGAACCAAAAGATTAATGAGATCATGCAAGACACGTTCACTCACGTAACACCTTTCCTTCCTCTCTCTGTCTCCACAGCCGTGACATTCAGCCTGCCTCACAAAGAGGCACCTGTGTGGAGTCATTTCCTTCAGGCCTATGGTGGTGCAGTGTGTGTGTGTGTGTGTGTGTGTGTGTGTGTGTGTGTGTGTGTGTTGGGGATAGCAAGTTAGAAATAATATTATAGACTCAGGAGGGATTTCAGTAAATCAATTCCTCTTGGTAGACTATTCACTCCAAGTGCTCAAGGGGCAGAGTTTTTAAAGAAACAGCAACCCTCAATTTTTAAAGTTGTGTTTCCATTGCTTAAGCTTGAATGTCTCTGCCCTCCACCACACTTTTTGAAAACAGCCACTGGTTTTTAACCAGCCACCTTGGCACAGTAGTACAATTAGTTAAGAAGCCTTGTTTTACAGAATGATTTCCTGCCTCTTCGGGCTAACACTCTCTCCACCACCTTCTGAAAACTGATACTTGACAGAAGTTTCCAAAGCTGGAATAAAGGAAGGTTTTGCAGTGAGAAATACAGAGCCAGGGGTGTGGGAGAGAGAGAGAGAGAGAGAGAGAGAGAGAGAGAGAGAGAGCTCTGGAATTGGCTAACTTGGATCAGCGCACACAGCATATCCGTGGTTGTACAGGAAGCAGCGGGCTCCTACATCCCCATCAAACTCACATGTAAAGTGATTTATATATCATAGGTAGTATTGTGTTCAGTAATGCTCACACAGGGGCTCCTTAATAGGGTCAAAGGAAAAAGGAAAAAAAATCTGCAGCCCACACGCTCTCCCCACCCCTTTAAATATATATATTTAATGAATTAAAAACTGGGTGCTTTTTCAAGTTGATCTACGAGGCTGAACATAACACTCTTCTTGGGTCTGCAGTAAAAGAAGGTAATCATCCCAGAAGACTCTCTGGCCAGATGTACACCAAGCAGAATATTCCACTATGAAAGCAGTATACAAGAGTGCTTTATAGCGGTATTGAAGTGCACAGACAACTGTTGCCCCTCATTGACACATACCATATACCACTTTCATTCCATTTTCATACCGCTATTTCCTGCTTGGTGTGGCTCCTGCCTTTTATATACCACTTTCATAGTACAATATCCTGCTTGGTGTAGATTAATCCACAGTGTGTTGGAGCTATTAGAGAGCAGTGGGCACAGACATTCCTTACTTCCCTTTCCAGAACTATGTCCTGCCCAGCCCCAAACTCAATATAGTTGGCACAATGGCCCACTGACTGATCCATAGAATTATCTCAAGTGTAATAGGCATGATTTGAACTGCTGGCCAGAGGTTTGCTTTAGGTCTGTCCATTGGATAGGCACAGTGCTTTAGCTTCGCGGGTGGGGAATGCAAAGATTCTGTGCTGAGTCTGTAGCTTCACGGAGGAAATATATCAGAGGTCTTTCAGCTCAGCATTTCTTTCTTTCTTTCTTTCTTTCTTTCTTTCTTTCTTTCTTTCTTTCTTTCTTTCTTTCTTTCTTTCTTTCTTTCGAAACACAGCTCAGACACCCTTTTCTCAAAATAACGTGACTGCCTTAAGGAGCACTGAACTGAAATTCCTTTGATGGCATTTTTCTGAGAAAATTTCTGAGATTCTTCTGTTTGTTCAATCCTCCAGGAAAAAAGGACACTTTGCAGATTTTTCTCTGAATATTCCCCACCCATTTTGTGGCAGCTGCCACCTTTCTTCACCCCCACCGCCTTCACGCCAATGCCCCAGGATGATGTGAGGTGTGGGGCATCGTGGAGAATGCAGAATGGTGACCAGGCTGCCAAGGCAGGTGCAGTGGCAGAAAACCAAAACGGAACCAAAAACACTTTTTGGGGGCCGGGGGGGGGGGGAATAAAGAAGCTCTGCAACTGCCACTAGTAATGATGAGGCAGGCACCTAAGAAACATGGAGGCCCCTTGGGAGTTAAGTTCCCACATACATACCTTTGCACATACCTAGATTCTCTGCCCACAAATCTCAAGAGGCTATTTGTTCACAGCTCTTCTCCTAAGTTTTGCATTTAGAATAAAGGCTTTTAACAGAATAATAATAAAAAGCAAACAGCCCACGCTTCCTAAATGTCTGCACATAAAAACATACAACCATTGTTACTTTTGCTAATGTGTTCACTCTACTTTTGCAGATTCTCTGACAGCTGTATGTGTTTAGCTAGGAAATCTTGTTTGGCCTCCAGGTCTCATAACTTAGTAATAAAATGACAGTGTTTTCACGATGAGGACCCCTCCCTCAAAATGTGGACTCTAACTATGAAAAGTTCTTTGAATGCTAATATTTCACCCAATAATTAATATCACAAGCAGTTTTTTTTAAATAATAATAATAATCAAGGATCCTGTGACAACAGAGCATTCCAACCAATTCAGCGACGTTGGTTTACTCATTTGGCTCACTTTTCTCCAAATGTATGTTGCTTTAATACCCATTTCCTCCATCAAAGTGTAGAGGGTGTGCAAGGTGTCAACTTGTATGTGTGACTGAGCCCTTACAAGTCTAACACTCTACAATGCTTTTCACCAGATTCATTTCACACCCATTCAAGTATGAGTCATCACAGCCCTTTATTCATGTTTGCTCCAGGGCAGAACAAACATGTGGAGGAGAATGAGACCATGTTGGCAGCTCCCCCTCCCCTGCTCCCCCCCAAATCCATACACATTTGGGCAAAGGTTTGAATGGGGCTTCATATACATAGAACTTTACACACATCAATTCTTTCATGTGAGTAAGAACCATTGGTTCAGCTCCTGATCACATGGGAGGGTCTGCAGACTTAGGGCTTTTCTGGTGTAGTGGCTAAAGTGTTGGACTGGGAGTCAGGAGATCCGGGTTCTAGTCCCAACTCAGCCATGGTAACCCACTGAGTGACTTTAGGCCAGTCACAGACTCTCAGCCCAACCTACCTCACAGCGTTGGTGTTGTGAGGATAAAATGGAGAGGAGGATTATGTATGCCGCCTTGGGTTCCTTGGAGGAAAAAAGGTGGGATATAAATGCAATAATAAAATAAATAAATAAATTTATCATGTGTCGTCATTCCCTACCCATAGATGTTTATGGGTTCTTTAAATGATGACATGACTTTCTAATTTTGGTTCTGTCTAACCAGCACTTTTGGCAAGGTTTATTAGAGCAGAGAAAATGTGGCATTTTATTGTGAAAGTGAGAAAAGTGCAACTTCCTCTTCTTTATTTGCAGTATTCCATTATACCACAGCACTACCTAGAGGTTATGTTCCTGGAAAGCAGGAAAGGCAATGCTGTTCATGTAGTGCTCAGATTTCAATTCTATGAAAAAAGAAAAGAAAAGTAGATACAGCTAATTAATAGCCAATTAACAGCCTTGTGTAGAAAAGCTCTTATAATCCCATTCCATAGGAGTATAGGAAGCTGCCTTATAGTAAGTCTGTATTTATTTATTTACTATAGGCTGGATTCAGAATTTGTTTCTGCTGGCAGTAGCATCCCCTAAATCAGTGATGGGCAACTTGTAGCCCTCCAGATGTTTTGCCTACAATCCCCATCAACCCTCACTATTGGCTAGGCTAATTAGGATTGATGGCAACAACATCTGGAGGCCTACAAACTGTTCATCCCTGTCTTGGATGTGGTTCTCCTCAAATTGCTTTTGCTAATGGAATTTCCCCCTCCCTTTTCAGCCCACAGTCACAGTGGCCACACTGTTCTGGAGGGTCCTCCAACTCTCTGGGGCAGAATTTTGGGAGACAAAGAGGATTATTCAGGGAGAATTGGCATTCTGCCATTAAGATTCTTCCACAAGAGCAAATGGAGCACATATGGAAGGAGCCCTTCCATTTACAGGTGGCAAAATCTCAATCAAATTCAACATTTCTATATCACATATCAATCAAAGGTTCTCTGGGCGGTTCACAAATGAAAGTTAAAAACCATAAAGTACAAAAGTAAGACATAGACCAAAAAAAATCTTAAACAGTTAAGACAGTATCAAAATACAACCACAATCAGAACTGAACAGAAAACAACAGTAGTACAAAGAACGTGAAAGACACTAAAACTAAAACAACAACAACAACAACAACAACAACAACAACAACAACAACACAAAAAGGTCTTCACCTGACACTGAAAAGACAACATTGTAGGCCCCAGGGGAGCTTCTCTAGACATTCTACAAAAGTGGCACCACCAATGAAAAGTCCTTTCTGTGGTGGCCACTGTCCTCACCTCATTTGGCTGGGGCATCTGGCAAAGGGCCTCTAAAAGATGATCTTAAGTGGGGTTCAGGCTTGTCTACATGGAGAAAGTCCTTCAGGAAATCTAGCCTCAGGGCTGGCTTTGCCATTAGGCATAATGCGATGGCCACCTCACACAGCAGATGCTGAGGGGCCATAAGGAGTTGGAGGACAGAGCTTTGTGTGCCAGGTGGCCTGCCCTGCATGCTCACTGCCACCCTCAGGTGCATTGGAGACTGCTGTCCCAACATCAGTGCTGAAGTAAGATTCAACTGCCAGTCAGGTCAGCTTCTGTACATGGATTGGGTCTGGGGGAGAAAGATATTTTGTCCTTCACCTCAGACAGCTAAATGCCTTGGGCTGGCCGTAGGCTATTTAGGACTTTAAAGGTTACTATCAGCACATAAAACTTTGCCCAGAAATGCAGTAGGACCACCGCAAATGGCAAAGCCGTGGTGCACTATGAATTTACCAGCCAGTCAATGAGGGCATTGGTCCATCCAGCTCAATCTTTTCTGCCCTGAATGGCAGGTTCCACAGTGCTGGATGGCCACTTCTGAGTCACCCAAAAAGAGGACAAAAGAGGATGCCAATTTGCATATGATAATTTATCTGTATAAATTCAAATTTAGAAATAAGTACTCTCATTTAAATAGAACCAGAATGCATCTCACCAGGTTGTGAAAAACTGTGACCAGCTGACCTGTGTGCCTTCCTCTTTAATTTGCTGTCCAGTTGCTTACTGATGTTGGGCAAAAGTTCTGATGGATCTCATTTTATATCTAAATTGGAATTGGACAGGACAGCCCTTCCAGTAGGGGATGCTTCAAATCAGAGCTGTGCACAAGCGGCCTCTCAATATTTTTGGGTAGAGCAATTGCGGTGGGGGACAATTTCACTGAATTGCTCAAGGGGGAGAAGAAATTCTCCAACAATTTTTCTCAGGTAGGTATCACCATTTGCAAGGGTTGTAGAACAGCTTTCTTTCTTTCTTTCTTTCTTTCTTTCTTTCTTTCTTTCTTTCTTTCTTTTTCTCTGTTTTTTTCTTTTCTTTTTTTGCACTGCCACTGAAATTGGCAACAGCATCAACTATGTCCACAGCCTGCCCCCTCCTTTTGCATCCTCCACAATGCCTCATATACCTAGCATCACTCCCAGGCATTGAGGGGAGGGAATGCAGCCATCACAAAAAAAAAGGTGGGAAAAAGGTGGAGAAAATTCTGAAAAGTGTCCTTTTATTTCTAGAACATAAGAAAAGAAAAATCTCAGGAATTTCCTGAAATGTTTCTTTCCCCATGAAAGGGGCTTCCATTTTTCTGCATCATTCTCAGGGCAATTTATAATTTATTTTGAATGTGGGAGAGTGGTGTTTTTGACCTTGACAAAACACTATGAGGTGTCTGAGGGTACTGTCTATATTTTTCTTTCTATCACACATCTCACCATTGCTCTACAGTCTCCCAGGCTGCCTGCACTTCCTGATCTGAAAAGGCCCAACGGGAGGAATAAATTCATGATGTCTTTCCCCTGGGTGGGAAGTGCAGGAAACCACGAAGGCTACAGGCTGTCAGAGAGATCATTGTACAACGAAAGACAGGACACTCACACACATTAGTCCACCATCTCATAAGTAAGGAAAACACACGAACCCTGAACCAAACCCACAAGAATGTCTCTGAAATTTCTTCTCCTTTGAATTTCTTTTTGAAAACAATTTCTCTTCTATCAAATTGAATGAGAATGGCTGTAATTTCCATGGGAGAAATTTTCAGCACACCACTACTTCAAATACAGGTGGGTCCTCTGTAAAAGAGGGCTCATGGCCTTCTTAGGTAAAACATTTTGCCTTCTGTCATGCACACATCACACTCCTTGCTGCCCTCTCTAAACTGTCCTCCAGCTGTGCATATGTTGGAGGGTAGGGATCATTGCACACCCAGGTTATAATGAACACACTTGTATCTTCAGGCAAGTCCTATACAGTAGCACCCTGCAGGACAGCAATTGTGACCTCAGTAACAGCCCAGCCTATCAGCATTCTTCCTCACACAATCTGAATATACTAGAGACTCGGTTGCTCTCAATTGCAGAAAACTGCAAAAGGTCCAAGTGAGCAATGGGTACATCACTTTAAGAAACAAACAAACATGGATATTGGTTGAAGTGTTTTCAGCCTGGCAGTTTTATGACTCAACTTGTCTTCATCCTTCCTTATTTGTGCTCCTTTGCTTGATGCTACCCCTTGTGCATTTTCAGCGGTTCCCTACATAAAATGCTCGAGTCTAATCTGAAGGAACAAATCTTTGACACAGTAAATTCTTAAACAAGCTTCACAGATGGTAATTTTAGACAAAATGGAATAACTATTGAGATTTAAAAAAATCTAAGTGCATCATAATTGAATCCTCTTTTTTTCTTCACTTCTCCTTCTCTATGTATTTAACAGTAAAGAAAATGTGTAGAAATTGTATGGAAAAGAGAAAGAAAACACCCTCCCAGTTGAAAAATCAGAAGCTCTATAGCAAATGGGGTGGAATGTACGGAGAGAGCAACGGATGCGGACTTTCATTTCCTTTTTTTCATTTCACCTCCAGTTATAAAATCCAGTGAAATGGATCTTGGTAATTGCAAAGTTCATTGCTGAATTGGTTTGGTTTAGGAAAAATGAATACTCTTATTACTGCGCTTGCTCTCGCCTTCCCATCCACCCCCACCCCTCCAGGCCTTTGCTCATTCGCTGAATCTGCTGGAGGATTTCAGGGAAACGTCTTTACCACGATGGCATATATAGATATATTCCTATAAACTCTTTTTACTCTTTTTGACATTTCCGCAGCCTTGAGGGCAAAGTGCAATTATCTCCTTCAGGAGATACCATCTCCAGATGACAAAACCGGAACGGAACTCTGGGCTCAAACTGAGCACCCCTCACCACAACCCTGGTATCAAGGCAGGCAATCTTTGGCTGCTGCACAGCAGTGAGGCTGTGTTGCCACCGGAACGGGTAATAGAATGCAGAATGTTTTACCTCCAGGTCACAAGTTCAAGACCAGCTGCCAGTGATAGTAATACAAAGCCATTCCTTTTGATGGCCTGTAAGATACAGGTTGTTGGTCTCACTTGGCTTAGGATTGCCAGATGTCCGTTCTGTGAAGGAACATCCCCTTTTTTAGGCTAGTCCCCTATTCCACACTCTACAGATCATGGCAGATGTCTCTTAGAATGGAACTTTCTAACAGCCTTGGTTTCCACTGGGGTGGAAAAAGAACCCAAGAAGTGAGTCACCCCTCGCCTTCTAAGGGTTTGGTCTTGATATCGGTGCCATTCCAGAATGACTTATCATTCATGTCAGCCGTACCCAACCGCTCACCCTTTAGATGTGAGTTCCCATCATCCCCAGCTAACATGCTGGCTGGGGGTGATGGGAGCTGTAGTCCTACACATCTGAAGACATTGTGCAGACTTTATACTGTCAGTTTTACCCTACCCTGTGCCTGCTTACCCTACCCTGTGCCTGTTTGCATTCTCTTCCCCTCCTTATTGTTTTACTATGGTTTTATTAGAATGTAAGCCTATGCGGCAGAGTCTTGCTATTTACTGTTTTACTCTGTACAGCACCATGTACATTGATGGTGCTATATAAATAAATAATAATAATAATAATAATAATAATAATAATAATAATAATAATAATAATAAGTCCATATTGCAAAATATGATTTGATCTGGTAAGTGTATTTGTCTAATGAAAACCACCTAAAGGTTCCTATAAGAAACATATACATTCTGTAGGTTTTACTCCAGATTTACCATGGGCAAGACAAGAATGAATGGATTCAAGCTGCAATGAATGAAAATTTCAGCTAGATATAAGTCTTCTTAAACTGTAGAAGGGTAGAACAATGGGAGTGGCTATTAGGAGTGGGATACTATCTCAATCCCTGGAGGTCTTTAAGTGCAGGTTAAATGACCATTTGGAAGCAGTAACACAGAAAAACACATACTAATATAATAAAAACAATAAAATCAGTAAATAGCACAACAAACAGAGCAGCAGGTTAAAACAATAATGAGATGCCAACTAAAAATCCATAAAACAATGATGGAATCATAAAAAAGAAGGAACCAATTCTCATAAATCTATCAGATACCATTAAATGACTGAAACAAAAAAACACAGAAAGGACTTTATGTAGCAATTAAAAATAATAAAGAAAGTGTCAGGCGACTATCAGTAGCGAGAGAGATGCATAACTTGGAGACCACTAGAGAAAACACCCACAGTCTGGTAGCCATCCAGTTAACTTCCAAAGACGGGCTGCCAGAGATGGGCTTCATAGATCTTAACTGAAGGGGCAGGTTCTGATATTCTTGTCCAAGGTTGTATTATTATTATTATTATTATTATTATTATTATTATTATTATTATTATATTCATATCCTGCCTTTTCCCCCCCTCCAATACATAAATCCTCCCCTCCATTCTATCCTCACAACAACAATCCTGTGAGGTAGGCTGGGCTGAGAGTCTGTGATGGACCAAAGTCATCCAGACAGTTTTGTACACCTCCATCATGTCTCCCCTTACTCTCTGTTTTGAGTGTGATAGCACACACAAACACACACACACATCTTCTTCCCCAGAGATTGGAATTCAGAGGCATGATGTCTCTTATCCTAGAGAAAATATGCAGCCATCATAAATAGTAGCCATTGACAGTCTTATCCTCCATAAAAAGAAAAGAAAAGGCTACCCAGCAATAATGCACAAATCAATATTTCAATTAATGAAATTATATACTATGATTAATAACCATAACAAAACAGCAACCAATGACTATAAAAATGAAATAAGGAATCATTAAACAATAGTGTCCTACACAAGCATTTATGTATCCAGCCAAAATTAATAGAATATAATACAATACTAAGGGTTAAAACTGGCAAAAGAGTTTATCCATGCAACCAGATTTTGGTATGGGATATCTGGACAGAACATCTAATCACCCTGGCAGATTTTGCTGTTCTCTCTTAACAGCTTCTACTAAGGTGGTGAGGAGAGTGGCTATAATTGGCCCACACTGACCTCTGTGCAAGTCTGGCATAGCTTAACCATTGACCTGTCAGTGCAGAATGAGACTTACCAGAATTGACCAGTAGCAACGGAGATTCCTATAACCCCAAACAAAATAAAGTTGCAATTCTATGCATGTTTGAATGGGGAAAAGTCCTACAACTCCCAGCCTTCTCCAGCGAGTTTAGACATTTTTTCTTCCGAAACTCTCCCCACGCCTGAGTTCAATCCCAGCGGAAGCTGGTTTCAGGCAGCCGGCTTGGGTCAACTCAGCCTTCCTTCCTTCCGAGGTCGGTGAAATGAGTACCCAGCTACCTGGGGGAAAGGTAATAACGGCCGGGGAAGGCAACGGCAAACCACCCCGCTATAAGGCCTGCCAAGAGAACTTCAGCGAAAGCTGGCATCCCTCCAAGAGTCAGTAATGACTCAGTGCTTGCACGAGAGGTTCCTTTCCTTTTTCCAAACATGCATAGGATTGCATCCTAAGTAAGTAATATTTTTAATGTCTTCTTACAAATCCACCCTGAATTCTAATTGGAGAAGAATTCAGTGAGGATGCTGTCTATAACATCCAACTGGCATCATCATCATCATCATCATCATCATCATCATCATCATCATGGAATTCTGTGAGATCAGCATATAAAGTGATATATAACGTGTCATTATCTACCTTGCTATGCGATACCGGATTGGATGTATGAATACTCATATACCCACATAATATTATTTATGGGTCATTTTGCCAAAGGTATGTGGGATGGGGGTGATGCAATAGCATCTTCAGTTGGTCAGATATATTTTGACTCCTCGATTTGATGAGAATTTGACCCCATTTGAAACTGTGAATTTCAATACACAAATTAATGACATGAAAACACAGCACTGTCCTACTTCAAATGCATTTGCATGATTTATTCATGATGATTTAGATTTCCTACTTGCTCCCTTCTGGTATTTTATTTCCAATAAACCAGCCGTTAGGCTGTAAGTGCATTCTTTGCTGTATAAAAAGAAAGGTGGGGGGAAATCACTCAGCAGAATTTCCTTTGGGGTATTCAATTAAGAAAAGGTTTAAAGTCAGCTTCCTCTATCACATAGGCAGTATTACACATTCCCTTAGTAAATGAGTATTTCCCAAACATGAGTTTGCCAGGTAACAGAAATGCATGGGGGTTGGGGAGCAATCACATTGGTCCCGAAAGGGCAGAATTTGAGAGGGGGGGGGACATCCAGGGCACCACTCAGCAAAATGAGCAGGAGGTACCCAAAATCCAGAAAGGGTCTGTGGCATCACCACCCTCTGTGACACTACTTCTACCCTCTATTATGCTGCTGCCACCCTTTTCTATACAACTGTTAAAGTTACAGGAGCCCTGTCCTCCTTTCCATATGGTCATCCTACATTAAGTCCAGGGTCTAAAATTACTTAACTACTCCTCTGGGTTTCTGCAAGGGAGAATCAATAAATGGTTGGCACTTAACATACCCTTCAGATCTCTGTACTCAATATGGGGAGGCCAGTGTGAGCATCTCTGTACCCCTTAGATGTGTTGATATGCCCTGCTCAGGCATAATGCCTAAATAAGGCTTTTGCATTAACTCTTTGTAAATCTCTCCCTGCACCCAATAGCTGATGACCTATTCATCATCATCATCATCATCATCATCATCATCATCATCATCATCATCCACACTTTCCCTTACTATCTTGATCTTGACCACATAACTACCTGCCTTGCTAGGGACTGTATCCATTCTGTGTATTCTCCCAAGGACATCATAGGCACTAGATTTCAGCAGTCATAGTAGAAGTGGGAACAGCAGTGGGAGACATTGAAGAAATATAAGAAAATGAAGGAAATGTTGTAGAAAATCTTTGTGATTTTCATGGCTAATCCCTAAAGTCACTGGAAAATTACAGTGAGTGATTTGTTGTAGCTGCAAAATACTCATGCCTCAACAACTCATACATGTCTCCTTTCTCACTATTTTCTTCACCATTAAATTATATTCCACACAAACAGCTGTGGAATGGGGCTGGGATTTTTATTTTTAGGATATTATTTGTTTAAACCTTTATGGTTGCTTTGATATATTTTTTTCCTGTACAATTGAATTCTAATATTCAGGGGTTGGGGAAGGAAGGCTGGTACGAAGTGGGTTAGGCTGAGCAGATGGCAAGTGTTGTGTCTTTGAACAAGCAGCTGAGATTTCATGGTAATTCTGCATGTTATGAAATGCAATTAAATTGATGCTGTTTATGTGATTTTCTTTTAAGTTGAAAAGAAAAGGTGCCCTATATCTCACCTAATTAAGGTATTATCACTAATAAAACCAGAATGGTCATTAATAAAAAACATTTATTAAGATGCTTTTCAAGTGATGTTTGAGCCATAGAGTACAAAAAGATAATAGGCCTCATTTGTAGACAGCTGGGATCATCTACACCAAGCAGGGTATTCCACTATGAAAGTGTTATGTAAGTGGCATATAAAAGGCAGGAGCCACACTGCTGCTTTATAGTGGTACTGAAGTGCACTGACAACTGTTGGGGTTCATGACACACCTACACCAAGCAAGATATAACACTATGAAAGTGGTATGAAAGTGGTGTATGGTCTGTGTCACAGTTGTCAGTGCACTTCAATATCGCTATAAAGCAGTTGTGCGGCTCCTGCCTTTTATATACCACTTTCATACCTCTTTCGTAGTGGAATATCCTGCTTGGTGTAGATGAGCCCAGCGTATGGGCTCCTGAATTCAGTCCATTTCCTCCTCTCAAGTTTGCCCAAAGCTTCTGTATTTGTTTGGGGATGATTCCAGAACTGAATCTTTAAAACACCTCTTCAAAAGTCTCTTTTTTTTTTTTTGGTCTTCATCATTAACAATGGCCCAGACAGCTGTTAAAAAAGGTTTCCATAATAAAGTCTTAATGAGGACAAATCTAATATAGCCCCGGTCAATTACTGTGTTAATTTTACAATGTGGAATGTTAGCATCTGTGTTAAACAGAATTGGTGCTATTAATGAAATCATGTTCTTGAAAAATACCTTTCAAAATTCAGGCAACACCCCAAGAGAAGAATGTTATTGTTTTAAACAAATATATCCAGACCTGTTCTGTTTTTAACAGCACTTATTTGGAGAGGAACAGGTCTTGTTTGTTTTAAAATAGTGATATTAAAAGAAGCCATTGGTATGTGTGTGGTTGCATTGAGAAAGTTGCATATCATCCAGAATCTTATAAGATAGATATGTCCATATGATATCCCAATTCTGATTTCAAGAATCACTGCCCATACACCTCCCACAGAATTTTACATGCAGTAGCTGCAATTTGTGAAGTGGCAAGCTGTATTGTGCATGGTACATTAGTGTTCATGTGCATATGTGAAGAAACAGAACCATCCTGCATTTTTGTATTTAGTGAATTTTAACATATTAAGGGTTTAAAGTGTGTGTGTGTTGGTCACTTTCGGACAAAAGGTTTAAATTTTAATAAATTAGTTAGAATGAAGAGCTCAGGAATTTTACTCAGAAAAGGTGATTTTGAGGTTCAACAGAAGCAAAGGGGGGAGTTTTAAACTTAGGAAATAGAAACAGTGTCCTGCTGGTAGGTACTTGGTCAACAGCCTGTTGGCCACCGTGTGAACAGAATTCTGGACTAGATGGGCCCTTGGTCTGATCCAGCATGGCTATTCTTATGTTTGTAGAAACTATCCTCCTGATTGGTTGGAGCTGGGGAGGAAGAGAGAGAGGGGCGGAGATAAAAGCATAGGTAGAAAAGGGCAGAAAAAGAGAGGAGACATGATAGTGTAGAAAATTAAGCATGATGTGGAGAATGTGGATAGGGAGACATCTCTCTTGGTGGGAGATTCAGGAGAGATAAAAGAAAGTACTTATTCACACTTGAGCCTGCTGATTCCAATGGACTCATAGTCAGCCTCACACTGGCTTTCCCGTGTGGGCGGGGGGGGGGGCAGGGCACTACCACCTCAATTCATCCCAAGGCACCCTGAGGCTCTTCGGAACCAATCCGCTTCACCTTAGGGTGCTTTGGCCAACCTGGTTCTGGCTCGTATTTGGGCTGAGGCAGCCAAATCAGCTCACTCTGCCTTTGATTCAGGGCTTGAGCCTGAGACAGTGCAGAGCCCTACTATCCATTTCATGCTCTACCTGGTCATCTGATAACTAACAATGGGCAGAAGTATTCACTTTCATTTATAAAAGTGTTGGAAGAGAACAAGATAGATGCATCTGCTTCAACAAAAGTTTGGAGAGAATTGGAGAAAGAAGAATGGTTTCATAAATCCTCTTTAGGCATAGGTCTCTTTGCATATATTGGGGCATCACCATAATGTAGTGTGTCCTGGTTCCATTCAGAAAGTGCTTCCACACCAGTCAGGAACGCCGAGTGGGTTCGTTGAGGTGGAACTCCACGACAATCCTACTGACAGGATGGAAAATTAAGATGGAAACTAATATGGATGCCAGGGCCATGAGGTGATATGGGAACAAACCACAGAAACAATTACTGTAATCAAGCTGTCACTTTCTACATGAGCTTTGGCTACATTGTTCCCATTACCTAAAAAAAAAAGGAAAGAAAATTATTTCTTTATGATGAAACTAGAGAAATTTGGGCAGGCTCCCTTTCAAAGGAAGTCTTTTGGAGCTGCCAGATTAAAGAGACTGGAAACGGACTACACAATAATGTATATGGTTCAAAGACAGTAGAGACTGTGTTTAATTAATTAACCTAGGGAAAGCATCCTACTATTGTCTGATTTTTTCTTTAATGTATGGCTGAGGATGTCATAGAGGGCGGTCTTTAACAATAACACAGTATCCTCTTACCTATGTTTTTTCTTATTATGTTTGGCAAAGCAGTTGGCTGCTTCCCTGGTCCTGTTCTGTGGAACTACTCACATAAAATGCCATGGGAGGAAGAAACAATTCTTGCTAGCACAACATCATTTGCACTAATGGAATGATACACATGGTTACGCCCCTTGTTCTGATCTGGCTTGGCTCTTCTCTTATATTCTTAATTTTTGTATCTCTGGTATTATTTGTTTTCCTTGCATTGTTATTGCATGGCTATGTTTGTCACGGCTGTTCTCTTCCTGTTGCTTTGGGACTAAAATTGTCTGCAGAGAAATAAACCTGAAATGTTCAACACCTTGGTAAACCGGTGGAATGACTGCAACGTGATGCCAGCAATATTTTCGTATTTCCTTTTAGACTAAGACAGGCTGATGGTTGCATTGTTCTTGTGTTAAATAGACTAGTTGTGGATCCAACTCTATGTGCCCAATTGCTGTACTGCTCTATATAACAGCAGTTATTCTAACTGAGCCATTTTGTTCAGTTCAAAGCTTTGCAAGTTTTATTCCAACTCAGTCCTTTGGGACCCAAAAGGAAGAGGTTATACATACACAGACACAAAGCCATGAGGACCAAAGGGAACAACTAGTTTCTGAAATGAATATAGCTACAGGTTGTCTTTTGCTTTGGATACACAGTAAACTCAGTACTTTATGTCCTGTTGTAGTAATGCAGAGGAGTTTGCAAATCTATCCTTTCATATTTTCAAAAATTACCAGACACAGAATATGAGAAGAATGTCTGAAGAATATGCAAATAATAGCAAATAATAAGGACAAAACACTTGACTGCTCTCTAGATGTGTGCAATGAATACTGCCTACTTTGGATGGCATGCATATGAAGAGCTTAATTGGGTACTGTATTAACATCTAGAAAGATAAGTTTGGTGTTATTCATATTGGTCAATTTGATCATCTGAATAATGACATTGTAACATAGTGAAAGTGGGATGATGAGCCGGCAAAAACATTTCAAGAATATTATGTGCTCCAGAGTTAATATTTTCTCAAATATGCAAAAATCAGAAGTAGAATATTTAAGAACATAAGAAATGTCATGTTGGATTAGACCAAGGGTCCATCTAATCCAGGACTCTGTTTACACAGTGACCAACCTGCTCTCAGCCAGTGACCAACAAAGCAGGACATAGTGCAATAGCACCCTCCCTCCCATGTTCCTCAGCAACTAGTGCATTTAGGTTTACTGGAGGTAGCACATAGCACATAGTCATCAGGGCTATTATTATTATTATTATTATTATTTATTTATTTATTTATTTATTTATTTATATAGCACCATCAATGTACATGGTGCTGTACAGAGTAAAACAGTAAATAGCAAGACTCTGCCGCATAGGCTTACAATCTAATAAAATCATAGTAAAACAATAAGGAGGGGAAGAGAATGCAAACAGGCACAGGGTAGGGTAAGCAGGCACAGGGTAGTAGCCATTGATGGCTTTCTCCTCCAGGAATTTATCCAACCCCCTTCTAAAGCCATCCCACCTGGTGGCCATCACTACATCTTGTGGTAGTGAATTCTATTGTTTAACTATGCACTGTGTGAAGAAATACTTCCTTTTATTTGTCCTGGATCTCCCACCAATCACCTTCATGGGATGACCCTGTGTTCTAGTATTATGGAAGAGGGAGAAAATATCTCCCTATCCATATTCTCCACATCACGAATAATTTTGTACACCTGTATCATGTAAATCATATAGCCATAAAAACATAAGACAGGGATGGACAAATCTATCAGTTTCACTTTCTCCTGCATTCATTTTTTTAAAAAAAATATTATAACACAACAACATGTGAATTTTGGTAAACCTTTATCAGAAATGAACTGAAATTAAATTCTCATCCATGCCTACTATAAGAATCCTCCTGAATCAGACCAAAGCTACATCCTCTTTCCAGTTGGGACCAGCTGGATGCTTAGATGGGAATCTTACAAGGAGGAGATGAAAGCAACAGCCCTTCTCCCATTGTATGTTCCCAGCATGTGGTAGTGAGAGGTACCTTGTCTTTGAATATGGAGGACCTATTTAGCTCTTAATGTGGCTAATAGCCACTGGGAGACATCATCCATCCATTTCAAAAGCCAAAAACTGAAATAAGGAAAAATGTAGTAGGCTTGTAATAGCAAAGCGAGAGATTAGTTTTAGAAAATGTACTAGACACTGAAACAATGGAAGTCAAATTCAGTAGTGTTCAATGGTTTGAGGGCTAGACATTGTTCCCTCTCACATAAGAGAAATATGTCCTCTGGCATCTATAAAGAGTCACAGCTGCTTACACTGCAATAAGCATTGCCAACGCTTAGGGTATTCTCTCATGCCTTCCTTGAACAAGTATTCTAAGGAATGTGAGTAGTGTTATAGTACTTCTCAGATTATCTGGAGATGTTGACTGAGGCATCACAATATGCTGGTGACCCTCAACTCTGCCTCTCCTTTTCATCAAATCCAGGTGAGGCAGTGTGTGTTCTAGAGTCTAGACAGGAAAGGGGCCAATAAACAGAGTTATTCCAGATACTACAGAGTACTGTTAGTAATTGTTGTTGTTGTTTTTGGTGTTGTGTTTTTGGCTGAGGGTTGCACTCCCTCTAAACTATAAATTTTGTAGTTTGAGGGTGCTCTTTTTTCCAGTTTTGGGTTAGTTTTGTTCTTTTTTTAAAAAAAAATGCATTGATTTTATATTGTTGTAAAGCATGTTTAGGGAGTGGGCAGGAGGTCTTATGGAACTGCAAGGTTGTATATGTATGTTTTATGAATGAATGAATGAATGAATGTGTGAATGAATATGCATGTGAGCAATGCAGAACTAACATATGCCTTTCTGAATAAGTTCTTCAGATTTACCTAATACTGCATGATTACATTCATTTGAAAGCAGGCTATAACTGGGCTATAAGGTACTTATCTGAAAACCCTCCGCTGAAGAATCGTAATGAGACTGTTCAGATTACCAGTTTGTCACACACTACACTGGCAGCTGATGTATGACAAAGGGTGGTGGTGGGGAATTCCATTAAGTTCAGTTTTGATAAGAAGTTACCAAAATTTGCAAAATTATCCATATTTGGGACAAAAAGAACTTAAGATTTTATGTTTTTTGAAAAACCTAACATGAAAGGAACCAAAAATGACAGATTCATTCATCCATGCCCAGGGCTTTAAGTGCTTTGGTATTAAAAGGCTGAGTTTGTATCCCTCTGTATTTAACTCTATTAGTGCTGAATTAGCGTTGCCAACTCTTTTCTCTAAGAATCTTCTCATCTTTAACAGCTAGGTGCATCATGGTGCTATCTAGGCTGGAAATAGCTGTGCCTATAGAATTTGTATGGAGCAGACAGCTGAGAATTTCATTTCATTTCATTTTTTTTAATAAGAATTTATCAAAACTCACAAACTTCCCCATCATCTCTATCTAATCTTCTAAAATATGGAATTGTTATTGCTTTGTATTTGAATACATTGACTGCTTCCAAATACAGGAGAGCATTCATGCCTGTTTGTTTCAATGTGATGCTCTCTGCACTGTTAAATGGACGATACAGTAAGATCCTAGTTAACCAGCATCTGTCTCCATGTGGAATGGGTGCTATAAAGTCTGTTGATCATGTACTCCTGTACTATAATTTTCTCAGTATTTTAACACTTAATTTAACTTAAATTTAAACTTTGCTGTTTAATTCCATATTTTAACCTATATCAATTTTTTGCTGTGTGGTTTTTCTCCTGGTTGTGCTTTTTATATTGTATTTTGTATTTGTGCTTTTAAATTGTTGGTTGTTTTTATGCTTTTCATGCTTTTAAATTTTGTGAACCGCCCAGAGAGCTTTGGCTATTGGGCGGTATAAAAATGTAATAAATAAATAAATAAAGGCTGCATAGAGAAGCTGATTTCTCCCTTATAAAGAACTCTCCCGGGACAACCTTTTGGGGAGCTGGTGATGTTCTCACTGAAGGATGATTCATCCTATGTCACTAAGAAGGTTGCTAGGTCCCTTCTTATTTCACTGTAAACAAGGAGGGAAATTACGTTAACCTCATTTTAAAGCTTACTAGTTTTCTTTAATTTTCTTTAATTACTACTAATTACTACTATTTTTATTTAATTACTACTATTTGTATTCTCTGTAAAAAAAAAATCAGTATTGGTCTGTGACCTTAATAAATAATTCAAATTCACAAACTTCATATTCAGGTGGCCAAGAATTGAGATTTTAAATTCAAACAAGGTGGGGGGAAAGTGGATCTGATAGGTTCACTCTGTTTACTACTTGGTAGGATGATACAGGGCATGTCTACACTTGGATTTTTTCAAGGTTGTCCCTGGATCATTCCTATGTGTCGAAATGATGCACAGGGGATCCCAAGAGCAGGCAGGAATGACCCCTCCATTTTCGCAAGATAACTGGTTGCCCAGTTATCCCTATTTTCCCCGCTCAGTGTGCTGCTCGGGCCCGGGGCCTGAAACAGGCATGGAGCTGTGCAGGGTGTCTCCATGCCCAGGGGTGGGGGCAGCAATTTCACCATCCAAGGGATGGAGGGTCCATGTGTGTGTTTGGACACAGTTTTTTTTTTAACTTATCTTTCGCCCTGCATATGGTTCTTCCTGAAGGAAAAAAAAATGGTGGCCATAAAACCCCACTTTCCTTCAAGGACATTGCACTGCCATTTGGACACTGGGGGAGGATTGCAGAAGCAAATAAATCCACAATCCTCCCCCTCCCTCCCTCTACACCCTTAGGTGTAGACATGCCCACATAAGACGAATTCCTACCAAGGTGACAGAACTCATCCCTAGATAGTGTGATTGTATGGACTCACCATCTTTGTCAGGAGATGCCTGAAAAGACTTGTGGGAAATCAGATTACATGTTGTGTGAAATAAACAGCACTGAAACTGCATGTTCTGTCATTGCTTCAAATCAGCCCAGAAGATTATATCAACATCTATTTCTGTGAAATAGACAAGTAATAATCTATTGCATATCAGAGGTCATGTCCCATAGTAATGGGATCAGCACAGGATGGATTATATTTGGCAAGGAGATGCCTTACTGAAGGAGAAAGAATATTCACCCCACCTCCCTTGCCTCCAATGGTACCTGTTTCCTTCACAAAAGCCTCTTGTCTCTGTTACTTTTACAGATATTTCTCCTGAAGCGCCATTGTAAAATAAATAGGGCTGTTCAATGAATAGGCTGCACACTTGCACCCCAAATCAGCTTGTAATATTCCCTTCGATTTTGTTCTGCTGCCTGTAATACAATTTCTTTCCAGCACACCGATTTTTCTGAAATGCACCACAGATACAATTGTGGGCTATGTAGGCTTGTGTCATCAACACATTGGCCAGATAAAATGGGATTCTACAATATTTTATTGTTAGCAAATGTAAGGGTGGATACAAAGAGCTATTCGCAAAGAGGATTCCAGGTCAAATATTCAGGATTTCTAGTTATGCTATGACTTTTATGTGAATGAACTAGGTGTACTTAGAGAACACTGGGGTATATATTTAGAGAGAAAACATATATAAAATATTTTGCTATAGGGTTTTCCAAGAGTACATTGTAGGTCATCTCTGTTCTTGCTCCTGTTTCCTATTCCTTCTCCCTTCCTATCTCAATGTCTTCAGCCAAGCTAGATTGGACTTTTTTTATTATTGTACATCATCTCAAGTGAAAGGTGACTGCATATTATTGATATATAAAATAAGTAGCTCCCTTGAGATTGATTTGAGCAAGGGTTCACCAAGACTTAACCCCAGAGAACCTATTTCAAACAATATTCAGTTCTGTCTAGACTATAAAGAAGGAGATATTATCTATAAGCATTTTCCTTCACCACAGAAAACTACAATGAATGCCACATATCATAGATTCGGTTGAGGCTACAGCTCAAAGTTGAGACATGAGACATTCTCTACTGGATCAGACAGAAGATCCATTAAATCCAACATCCTGTTTCAAAAAGTGGCTAAGTGCACTACCTCTGAATATGAATGTTCTAATTAGCGATCTTGTCTAGGGATGGACAAATCTTCCAATTTCAATTTTATCAGTTTCTCATTTTCCAGTTTTAAATTTCATTTGTCCTGAATGCTGAGAATTTTTTATGAATATCTGTACATTTTTTAAATTTGTGTATCTGTTAATTCAAGTACTTTTCTTAATATATACATTTTCTTAATATATACATTTTTGCAAGCAATATTCCTAATATAATGCATTCCAGAATGTTTTTCCACAAATAATACACACATTTTTATGTACATTTTCCCTAATATATGTATTTTTACACATTTTTCAGTTGAAGAACCCCACTGCAAAATTCAGAGAAGTGGTAATTTCAGCTAGTTTGAATTTCAGTTGGTGTGTTGCTTTGAAAATGCAAAATTAGGTTAGTTCACATTGTAATGTGAATCAAACAACATTTTCCTCTAACCCTAATCATGGGTTATAGCTGGTGATTGAACTATTATGAATGTAGCTAATTACTTTTTTAAGTCAACAAAACCAGTAGCCATTACCACACCCTGTCACTGTGAACTCCGTAACTTAGCTCGCATACTCTGTTGCTACTTTCTACCACAGATCAATCTCAAGTTCTAGTATCATGAGAAAGCAAGGAACACCTATTCATTTTATGTATTTCATAATTTTACAAACCTCTACCATGCTGCCACTGCATAATCATCTCTTTTCCCCCAAAATGAAATTTCTCCCGTAATTTAGAAATTAAATGCTGCCATTCTCAGTCTGCCAAGGAGCAAAGTCAACATCATTATAGAAAAGGGCCTCCATGTTTGCAGCACTCCATTTCCCCTCCATCTAGATGTTATTGGAGGGACATGGACATAAGACTTTGGGAAGTTATATAACTTATGAATTGGGCCTTTCCATTCTTCCATCTAGTTACTTCTCAAGGATGACTTTTTCAAAACAACTTCTTTTGAGATGCACTACAGCCCTGCCATACATCTTAATTTATTCTCGCTGTCAGTACACTGTGCCCCCTCCCCATTTGTCAGTCCTGGAACTTCCTTATCCTATCACGTTCTTTCATCAGTGCAAGGTCTTTAGGTAAGGATTCCACCATTTCTAATCTCTGCAGAATCCTGGCTAGCAATAAGTTACTAGAGAACTCCTACAATGAGGTAGTGGTGGGCCAGGTTTTGCCCCCTTACACAACCCCCAAAGTAAACAACCTCTTACTTCTGATTTGGCAACTTCATTGGGGCAAATGATACTCAGAAGGACACCTTTAGTTCTGAGGCTTTCAGTTGCTGGTCCCCACTGTAGAATACGTAGCACATAGTTGGTAGTCAGCACTTGCTAAATAACATCAGTTTGTTGGAGGATTTAAACTCCAATAAGTAAGCCACACACGCATGGCTCACGTCTGAAATGCTGATGATTCTCCATGCTAACCCCTGTAGACACATTCCAAGTCCAAGTCCCATTTATTGTATTTAGCAACCAGCCATTATACAATTTCACATACATGCATTTCATTCATTCATTCATTCCCTTAGCCTTTGTGCACAAGAGCAGGGCCAGCACAAGAAATTTAGCAGTTCTAAAAGTTACATATTTGTTAAAATGATTCAATAAAAAACACAGTTTTTCAAGGGATGATCTTCCCTTCATCCAAACTAGCAAGGGAAGGATATACATTTTCCTAATGTCTGAATAGACTTTGCATTCTAAAATAAAATGAGTGACATCTTCTAAAATAAAAAGGTTGCAAGGACAACCTCTGGCTTCCTTGGGGATACCCTGGAGGCACCCCATACAGTCTGCCAAGGGGAGTACATTTAATCTTGCCCAGGAAAAGGCTGTTCTCATCTTAACATAAAGTAAATCAACCAGATATTTTGGAAGGTTAAGGAAAGAAGGGGTCAAATACACATATAGCGTATTAGATGCACAACTTGTAATTTCAGCCATTTGAGACTGCATTTCAATATCTTTAACACGTTGCAACAGTGCTGACTTTGGCCATAGCTAGACCTAAGGTTTATCCCTGGATCGTCCAGGGGTCAAACCTGTTCATCTAGGTGACACACAGGGGATCCAGTGCTCAAGCAGGGGCGAACCCTGGATGATCCCAGGATAAACCTTAGGTCTAGCTGTGGCCTCAGTTCCATCATAACCCAGTGACAATAAAAAGGGTGTAGAAAATCCCATATTTGAAATGTTAAGAAGAATATTTTGTTTCCAAGAGACAGACACATTCATTGCAGGTTGCCCATTACTGCAAGGCATAACAGGTCTTTGAAAGAAAACAGTAAACCACATCAAGTATAAAAAACGGGCACGCAGATGTTGTATTGTGCTGTTTTGCAATCTTACCTGTATTGAAATCTCACTCCCAAGACACTAAAAGCGTAACACAAGCACAGGCTTTTTAGCACCTGAGGTATTTTAGCCAGGGTCAGCCCTACCATTAGGCAGAGTGCTAGGGCTCCCTGGCCACTTCTCCTGAGCCCCCTTAGCCATTCCTCTCTGTTGGATTTGTGTGTGCCACACAACCTGTCTTGCATCCCCTAAAGTAACCTGTTGCCCTCAGTTACAGTGGACGTCAATGTCTCCTGGCCAATGTCAAAGTAAAATTCAATGACCAGTCCAATTGCTTCTCTATGTGGAATGAGGGGAGGAAACTTGTCCATTGCCTGAGGCAGCAAAAAGCATTTGGCAGGCCTGGATTTAATATCTCAACTTGGAGAACTCCTTTAAAGTTCTGACTGGTTCTGACTGAAACCCAGAGTGGATTCACTGTTGCACTGTCATTGGAGCCACCAGCCTCTATTGGGGAAATGTAATCTGGCATCTCTGTTCTGAATTTGGGATCTGGCTGTCTGAATCTGCCAGCTCAGTACTCCTGTGCATTTTTGTGTGTGGCAGATGGAAGGAAAAATTCAGTGAATCTAAGCATACCTGGTTTGGTTTGGAGACCACATTTTTTACTGGCTTCCCCTGAATCTGTATTCAAATATCAGCAGCATAAGCTACATTGGTTTGACATCCTGTAAGAAGAATGGAGTAAAGCAATACGATGGGATGCTCAAATCTATTTCGAGGAAGGAAGGAAAGGTAAAACTGCATATGAAACATCTACGCATTATGCATTATGCAGACTGGCAGACTTGTAAAGAGCATATAGAGAATGGAAGAATTACTCCCATACAGGAGGCCTTCAAAAATAATATTCTTTTTGACATTAAAAAAAGTCATAACTATAAATTCTAACATCTGCAGGCTTGCCAGCACTAGGAGTAGTGACATGTTATACCACGGGTACAAGACAATCTTTCAATTTCAGTGCTCTAACACATTACCTATACTAAATTTTTAGTATACCGAACTGCTACTTGAGCACCTTGGCATATCCCGGGTCTTTGAGGCAGATTATACCGATGTTCTCAAGAAGTCTTATTGAGTTCAGGAAGTTCATTCTACCACTATCTGAAATACCTACATTATAGAATTTGACTCCCCATGGAAGCTCACCAGCAATATCATTTAACATGCTATTTTTGAAGTAAATATCAAAAGTTAGAGACTATTTGATGCAGCCATACTTAAAACCTTTGTGTGTGAGGGGGGGGGGGGAGGGTGTTAAGGCTTTCAGAGAATCAAATTTGAACTAACCAGGTTGCTATTAGCTTGATTGATCTCTGTTCTCTGGATTTTAAAATATATGAGCACACTGCTGTTTTTATGATTGCTTTCTGGTTGCTTTATTCATTCTAATGTCTTCACATATGTAGGTTTTTTATTTTGTTTTGTTTATCACCATGTGCATTGAATTGTGAAACGACAATCTATAAGTTTTAGAAATAAATAAGTAAAACTAGTATTGATTTGAGGTTTAGTAAAAGCTCCCCTGCATTTCAATAGACTCAATTTCAATGTATTATGTTCAGCCACTTGAAGGTGTCTCATTTAGGATGTTAACGTAAATTTTGTAGAACTAGATTGCAGGGCAAAGGGCATATGAGAGATAAAAAAAATACCGAGTGAACACATTTATTTCTAGTCTGTGCAGCTTATTCCACTACATGTATACATGGCAAAGAAGCAATTGTTTGCCTGCATGTACAAAAAAAAACATACTTTACATTCAGGCGTTTTTGAATGTTAAAGTCATCTCTGCACTTGAAATGAAGAGTTGCATGTAAACTAAACTAACAAAATCTGCAAGAAAAATAGACAAATTAAGATGAAAAATCAAATCAATTATTCAATGGGAGCATAGTTGCAAAATTCTTGAAACTGAAGAATGATTTTGCTTTATAGAAAGAAGATATATTCTAGCATTCTAATTTTCTTTTTAGATCAGGCTTTCATTTTGAAAAGTATGTGGGACATGATCCTGTCAAAATCAAGTTTAACTTTAATTGGATCAAAATATAAGGCCTTATGCTTTTATTTATTATTAATCTTGGCTGAACTCATTGAGTCACAGGCCTTAGCTAGACCTAAGGTTTATCCCTGGATCGTCACGGGATCATCCCTGTTCATGTAAATTACACACAGGATATCCTGGGACCAGGCAGGGACAACCCTGGGACGATCCCAGGATAAACCTTAGGTCTAGCTAAGGCCACACTTTCAAAGAAATTAGTTTAGGATTAATATGGCAGTGGAAGTAAACTTCCTCACCCTATTTATTTATTTATATTTAAAAAATGTTTTGCTCTGAAAATATGAAAGTACCAGTTGGAGGTCTGAGGTTTTTAGCTATTGCAAGATTTCCTGAATAAGGCTTATAGTAAACACAGAAGAAATGGATTTTTTTCATGTCGGGTTTTGCATTAATGTGATGCCACTGCATTTGCAACCTGATAGTTACAGTAGTTAGATGCATTTGACAAAGTGAGTTTTTGTCCAGGACAACTTATATATCTTATATAAATATTGATAAAAGTAAGTGCTTTTTTTAATGTTCTTGATGGACTCGAAAAATGTGCATCTGATATTTATGAAACTTCTAGGATTTGTTCTACCTCTATCTGGGATGGTTTTAGACATAGTGCAAATTGTGTCTGTAACCTAGAAACAAAATGGCAGCCAATCCAATTTCTTTAAAAAAGTTTTTATAGCTTCAGCACGACAGTGAGCAAATTTTAACCATACAAAAGTAAATAGTATGTTTTAAACAAAATCTGAAATTGGCTGAAAAGTAATACAAATACAACTCTTACAGGTGTATAAGGCTTTGTTGTAGCAAACTAAGGGCTCTTCCCTACTCATAGAATCATAGAATAGTAGAGTTGAGAGGGGCCTATAAGGCCATCGAGTCCAACCCCCTCCTCAATGCAGGAATCCACCTTAAATCATCCCTGACAGATGGTTGTCCAGCCGCCTCTTGTTGGCCTCTAGTGTGAGAGAGCCCACAACCTCCCTAAGTAACTGGTTCCATTGTTGTATTGCTCTAACAGTCAGAAAGTTTCTCCTGATGTCCAGCCGGAATCTGGCTTCCTGTAACTTGAGCCCATTATTCCATATCCTGCACTCTGGGATTATTGAGAAGAGATCCTGGCCCTCCTCTGTGTGACAACCTTTCAAGTATTTGAAGAGTGCTATCATGTCTCCTCATCCAAAGCTGGGTCTGTTGGCTACTTCTACAATAAATATATTAGCCCTTAAGGTCTCATAAAGCTATGGTATGTGTTTCCCCCCCTCATAATTTGTTCAGTATCTAACTTCCGTAATCTAAAGCAGTGGTGGGTAACCTACAGCTCTCCCATCATCCCTGACCATTGGCCATATCAAGAGGAGCGTATGTGATTCAGAGTCCAATAACATCTGGAGGACCTCACCTTCCCTATTCCAGATCTAAAAGCATATGACCATAGGAAGCTGCCTTCTATTGAGTGAGATCATTGTTCCACCTAACCCAGTGTTGTCCACTCTGACTGGCATCAGCATCCCAGAGAAAGAAGACTTTCTCATTGGGCCTGTTCAGAGAACACGCTATAGTTAGTCTGATAACCCTTTTGCAGTAAATGGCTGGTCAGTGTGTTTAAACTATGGTTATGTAGCCACCATTGTTAGGAATGGCTCACATGACATATTAAGCCATAATGTTTAGCTCAAAATGCTCAACCACTGAGGCTGAGCATGTTTTCTGACACTCATAACTAAAGCTGCTGGATATTGAACTTGAGGCCTTCTGCTCACAAACCATATGCTCAACTGCTGAGCTGCAGCTCCTCTCTTAAGGTAAATACTTAATTTAATTTTCAGCCATTGATTTCAATTGAATTTTCTACCAATAAGGGTTTTAAAAATCAGGGTTACCTCACCCTTGGGAAAGCTTGTTACATTTCTTCTGCCAGTGGTGCAGCAAGGGCTGGAGATTGGGGTCAAAGCTGCAGTCCAGGATACCTTTGAATGACTGCCCAGAAAGCAGCAAGTGACGAAGGCTTCAAAGTAGCAGAAGGAAACTCCATTTTATGCCTGTAGTTATGATGGTTGCTGTGATTTAAGTGAATTTAAGGTGCAAAACTGCACGTGCTCAGGGAAGGATGTGAGATAAAGTTTGAATTACCCTTTAGTACAGAAAAGCATCAGTTGGAATTTGACAAGACTCTGAGTTAGTTACTTTATTTTTGGCACTTATATCCGTATTTCTTTTTCTTATTTCTTTTCTTTTTTCTTTTCTTTTTTTAATGCAGCTTTTAAAAAATAAGCCATGTGTCAATTCATTATTTTCATGTTCTAAAGTGAAACCTAAATGTCTCTTTGTTAAAAGTGTACTGACACGCTGTATACAATGGTATTGATGCTAATTAACCACTTTGCTGTCAAAAGCTGCGTCTGAACCTGCTATTTAATGCCCTCAATAAAGCACGCTATTCACTCTCTCAAAGCTTAAGCCTGCTTACCAGCTCTGTAAATGTTCTTCTTTGGCTTGTTCTACTGGGAAGGATTCCTTCTC
Source organism: Elgaria multicarinata webbii (assembly GCF_023053635.1). NCBI lineage: Eukaryota > Metazoa > Chordata > Lepidosauria > Squamata > Anguidae > Elgaria > Elgaria multicarinata. The sequence continues at coordinate 153,662,037 of NC_086172.1, read as the reverse complement.
TAGTGGGGAGAATTCATCCCATTCTTATGAAGGCATAAAATCATCAAGGAAAAAATGGAGAGACACAACAATAGGAGTTGGAATCATTCCTGCTGTTGTGGATGGCCTGGGGCAATGTGGTGCTAGGCTGAAAAGAGGTGCACCCTCTGAGGTGTAAACCTGTCCCCATGCTGCCCTCACTCACACTGGCACAACAGCAAGAGCATGTCATCTAAAGCTGGGCTGGGCTCAGGCCCATTACGGACCTACCCCAAAGCGATGAGCCCAACCCAGCTCAGAGAGGAAAGTCCCTGAGAAAGTGGTTGACATAGATGAGCCACAGCTGGAGGAGAAGCTGGAGCTGTGCTACGAGTGAGCCAGGCCTGGTCACAAGAGGTTGAGGTAAAGCCGTCTTTACCTCAACCTGTGCTACGAGTGAGCGAGTGCAAAGCACTCTGGGAGCTGACATTTTCATTGTTTGGTGATGGGTGTATGAAAGGGGAAAATGAGTTCAACCTCCCCCCCCCAAAAAAAATAATCCACATTGGGGGGGGGAAGGGACAAAGAACTCTTGGAATTGGGGTTCTGGAAGTTTAGCCTTTCAACTTAAAGAAATTGCAAATCCCCATTTAAAAAAAGATATATTTTTTTTTTTTTTTTTACGTTTGCCAGGTTATTTGTAGTCACTCCCTCTCCCCAATTTGATCTAGCCTGCTGGATGAGTATGCTTCCAACTTCCCTTTATGCAACCTCCCTCTCAAAACACTTATGTAAATGTATCAAAATGGTGGCAGGGGGATAAAAGAGAAAAAGAAGATATGCAAAACTAAAACAAGGGAATGTTTTCAGGACACTGATGACCTAGATTTTCTCAGAAGTATAATGGGGCTCCTGAATGAGAAGATCAATAATCACAGTTCAGTATCCCTGCAACAAGACAGCTTGGCTGCTCCTGCTGATTTTCTGTGTAAAACATTTTAGATCATATAGGATGTTGGTGGGGTCCAAGAAATCTGACCAATGCTGCTGAGAAGGTGAATCCTAGAACATACTCTAGAATAACCTCCAAGGCTAACAGTTCCATCCCAGATACGCACGGGTTCCTCAACAGATGAGACAATATAAGAAGGGTTCTCTGAAGGCAGAATGATTGAAAACCACAATTTTAGGATATTAAAAAACCCAATCCAGGGAAGAAATGCTCGTGCCACAGCCATCCTAATGGATCAACCTGAAGAAGGCTACGGGTCCAGGAACATTCTTCTCCCTAAGCCAAACCATGGAAAATGCATGAATCTCATGCCCCTTCTTTGCAATTTTAATTGCATACCTTCAGCGGCCTAATTAGGATGGCTCTTGGGAGATCTTAGATCATGGTGGTGTGACAGAAGGAGATAAAGTGGGAGTTCTCTTTCCTGATGGCTTTGCCAGTAAGAACAATCTCTCTCATTGCATCCAGGGAATGCTCTGTCATTTCTTTTGCGTTAATGGATGGAGGTTGAAATCGGGGATGGCAAGCCTTTTATAGCAAATATTGATCTTGGGAAAGACAGCTTTATCCCAAGGAAATGCTTAGGTTTCTTTGTGTGTTCATATGTTCCTCCAATTGGAAGTGGTAATAACAGAGCTCTGCGTCCCCCAAATTTGCAGTCATCTTGAGAAGTCTTCAGTTATCCTTGACAGAATCCTACCACGTAAAGAACTCACTACCACCACCATGTACACCTATCAAATGGCCTATCACAAATCACTAGGCTAGAGAAATGGGTGGGCTCTCAAGTCTTGACTGTTAACAATTACACAAAAAAAGTTAGAGGTTGGTGTGTTTGTTTGTTTGTTTGTTTGTTTTGAAGTTAAAGTAGGAAGTGAAGGGAGAAGAATAAACTTCTCAAAGAGTACAGGCTTAGTGAAAGCATCTTACTCCAAACCTCGGCAGGACATGTTTCCTCTCTCGATGACATAGAATTAAGGCATGTTCCCACTCCCATCCCAGTTAGAGACTTCCCAATGCATGTCATCCACCTTTCTCTGCCCCAAAATTGCATTTGTACTGGGATATTGCTGGCTATATAGCCCATTTCAGAAGAGCCGTCCTTGCAGGGAGTGGGAGGAGGGCTGCACCCATTGTAGCCACCCCATCACTGAACTCACCAACTATGCCTCCGGACCATTGCACATTTAACAGTGGCCTAAAGGGAGATGCAATACATGTGTGGCTTGTACACACATTGGCTCCTCCATGCAATCAGGAATCATAGAGGTCCATGGATAGAACTGGTGGGGCACATTGATGTTGGGGGTGAGATCAACTGGTTCAGTCTTACCCCTGCCCCCAGCAAACACACACACATTTACTAGATCCAGAGAGGGTTCTTCTGAAGTGGACTTATATTGGGAGGCAAGATGGCAGCTGCTATGTTACCACACAGGCTCCTCTGCAATTAAAATAGTTTTGGGCCATCAGGTTAATATGAGTTCTGATTAGAACTGTCCACAAACAGCCTCTCAAAATTCTCCACCCTCTTTGTGGGTAGAGAAATTGGGGGAAAATTTCAATGAATTTCTCCAGGGAGCGGAAAAATTGTTCAACAGTTTCTCACAAGTAGGCATCACCATTTGCAAGGGCTATAGAACAGCTTCTTTCTCTCTCTCTCTCTCTCTCTCTCTCTCTCTCTCTCTCTCTCTCTCTCTCTCTCTTTCTTTCTTTCTTTCTTTCCTAAGGTGTTTTTCTTTTTCTTTTTTGTACTGCCACTGGAAGTGGCAACAGCATCAACTGTGTCCGCAGTCTGCCCCCTCCTTTTGCATGCCCCACAATGCCCCATATACTTAGCATCACTCCCAGGCATTGAGGGAAGAGAATGCAGGCACCACAAAAAATAATGGTGAAAAAAAAATGTGGAAAAAATTCTGGAAAGTGTCTTTTTATTTCTAGGGGGTAAGAAAAGAAAAACATCTCAGGAATTTCCTGAAAGTTTTCTTTCCCCATGACAGGGGCTTCCATTTTTCTGCATTATCCTCAGGGCAGTTTATAATTTATTTTGAATGTGTGTTGATGGTGTTTTTGACTGTAAGTAATCACTGTGAGCTGGCTAAGGGTACTGTCTGTATGTTTCTTTCTTTTAGATAGGGTGACCATATGGAAAGGAGGACATGGCTCCTGTATCTTTAACAGTTGTATAGAAAAGGGAATTTCAGCAGGTGTCATGTGTATGCATGCAGCACCTGGTGAAATTCCCTCTTCATCACAGCAGTTAAAACTGCAGGAGCCCTGCCCTCTTGACCAGATACAAAAGAGGGCAGGACTCCTACAGCTTTAACAGTTGGGATGAAGAGGGGATTCCACCAGGTGCTGCATGCATAGAAGTGACCCCTGCTGAAATCTGCCTTTCTGTATAACTGTTAAAGATACAGGAGCCATGTCCTCCTTTCCATATGGTTACACTATATTACACATCTCACCAATGCTCTACAGTCTACCAGGCTGCTTGCACTTCCTTATCTGAAAAGGCCCAATGGGAAGAATAATTCTATGATGTCTTCCCCTGGGTGGGAAGTGCAGAAAGCCAAGGAGGCTACAGTCTGTCAGAGAGATCATTTTACAGTGAAAGAAAGGACACTAACACATGCACCCCTCAGCCATCTCATAAGTAAGGTAAGCACAAGAACCCTGAACCAAGCCCATGAGAATTTCTCCGAAATTTCTTCTCCTTTGAATTTCTTTTCAAAAGCAATTTACTTTCTATCAAATTGAATGAGGATCGTCAAAATTTTCATGGGAGAAATTTTTGGCACAGCACTAGTTCTGATGCATGTGACATCATGTTGTTAAATTATGCTTCCATTCTGCCTAGCCTCTGAGATTATGTAACACTTGCCAGAGCCTGTGCGTACATTGACACCTCATGTTAGCTTTGGAGGGTGAGTATGGCCTTAGCTAGATCAGGTGAAATCCTGGGGCGAACCCTGGGATTGTCCCTGTGCGTCCACATGACGCACAGGGGATCCAGGGATCAGGGAGGGATCATCCCTCCCTTACCCTGGGATCTCACCCTCCCCTTTGGGCCTGCTTTTTCTGCGGTCTCGGGCTGAGTCCAAGACCGTGGAACATATGGCCCGTTGCTGCAATTTGACCCGGCTCCGTGCGATTCCTCACACGAAGCTGGTGCGCTCATCAGGGGTAGGGTGGGGGGAAGAGGGGAAATTAAATTATTTTTTAAAAAAGCACCTACCTTTGCGCACGACCGTTCGTGCACTCCTCTTTCTTTAAAAATAAAAAATGGCGGGCGCGATGCCTTTCTTCCTGAGGTCATTGCATCACATGTAAACGGAGGAGGGATGTTGCATTAATCACAATGTGAGATCTTTCCTCCTCCGTCGCGGACTATAAGGTAGGTCTAGCTAAGGCCTCTCTCTCTATCAGCTTGCCTGTGATCACAGCCACATGTTTGGTCTGTGGATAGAAACAGTGTGCTGATGCTCAAGTTTGGTGTTTGTCCATGCTGATATGAGATAGGGCTGATATGAACTTGATATTTTGTACACTAAGTTTGAGTTTATCAGCCATAAATATAAGCATCATTCCCGATCATAAAGTCTTTATATAATGTTTGTGAAAGGGAAGTCAGCAACATTACATAGAATTAGCATCTATTTCCCACAGCTACCCTTCATAACCATTTAGGGCCTGTTCAGACAACGCACTATGCCATAGTTAGGCTGCTCACCCTTTTGTAGCAAATGGTTACCGAGCATGTTCAAACTGTGGTTAGGAATGGTTCACATGAGACACTAAGCCATAATGTTTTGCTCAAAATGCTTAGCTATCATGGTTTAGCGTGTCGTTTGAATAGGTTCTAAATCTGGGTTTTCAACTCGTAGCACTATGACAGCTTTAGTGCTTAAATTTGGGTAAACTAAATGGAATTTGGGTAAACTAAATGGAGAGCAGTGTTTCCTAATACAATTATACAGTATCAGGAAACACTGCTCTAAAGTTTTGAGGAGTGTGTGGAGAGCACCCATGGGAAATGGCACCAAAATTTAAGTTGCTAAAACATGTCTTGTGTATGGTCATCTTTCAGATCACTTCCTGCAAATCTTGGTTTTGTTGTTGTTTTAATGATCTGGTGAATCGATGTATAACAATCTCATGGAACCCACCCAAATCGTAAACAATTCTATATGGGGAAAGCTTATACATTGGGGCAGAAATTTTTTGGCACACAGTCCGATTGGCATGCTGTGTTTGTGTGTGTTGTTGTTGTTGTTGTTGTTGTTTGCCTCATGCACACTGAAAGTGGGGTGGGATCATGTTAAAATGATTCGGTGCGTTTTCTTTTGGTCATATCCTCCTAGGTAGACTGGAATGGGCAGCCTATGTTTATCTGGATAGGGATGCTGATCATTCTGAAGCATTGTTGGTGGTAACAGATGATGCCTGAGGCCTCCCATTGAGGATTTTGTGGCCCCAGTGGAGGGAGAAGGATTGCTTGTGGGGCCATCTCACCTTGCACACCTGGAGTTTTATGGCTCGGGGGATGTGACAGGGGATATCCCTCCCTTTCCACAAATGGGAAAATCCTGAGGGGTGCTGGTTCTAATTGACATCCAGGAGGCAAAGACCATTTCACCTGATTTTATTGACCGGCAAGTGCCAGCATAGTGAAGTAGCCACCCAGGGATCCCCTTTTGCAGATAAAATTTAATAAATGTGGCCCAATTTCTATCCATACAGTTGCATTGTCTCTTTATTGTCTCACCTCCTTCACTCACAACCATCAAATGCTGAGGACAAATAGCAGCAGTTGGGCTTCACCTTCATGCCTTGCTTGGGAGCTTCTGGATTTGGGGCAGGGTGAGTGGGTTGGGAAGCATAATGCTGACTAGATATCTCTGCCTCATCCAGCAAGGCAATTCTTATATTCTTAAATGCAAGTCTTTGTAACAGTGTGGGAAACTGGTGTCCTTCCAGATGTTGTTGAACTCCCTTCAGCACCAGCCAACATGGCCCGTGATGAGGGATAAGCCAAAGACAGAAACCCCACCAGAGATGCCAAAAAAGTCAAAGGCAAAGTAGTACAACAAAGGGTGTTTTTTAATAGATAAACCAAATCCAACTCATTTCAGATCCTTAGGAGACTGAGGGTTACGAAGTAGATGATTTGCCTTACACTGTGAGTCATATTGCCCTGAGGAAGGACCTAAGGGCCCAAAACACCTCAGGTTTGGTTTATCGTATTTTAAAAAAGCACCCTTTGTTCTATCCCTTTGCCCTTTTTGGGGCATCAGGGATGAGGGATGAGGGAAATTGTAGTCTGACAACATCTGGAAGGCCACAGGTTCCCCACCTCTGCTTTGTGGGAAGAAAGCATCCATGTAGCAACTATCTAGGCAAAGGAGCACAGAAATGCATGCAAGCCAGTCTCGAGAGTACCCCATTTACATGGGGGCTGTGGGAGTTTGTTCAGGGAGCCCAACGCTTCTTGTTTAAGAATGAGCTGTAATATCTGCTTTAGGAAAAAAAATCTATGAGATATAATGCTCCCCACCTTTCTTGAGAGAAGGATCTTCTTGAAGAAGACTAAACTACCTCCGCAGAACTAAACCAATTATGGGGAGCAAAGGGGAGAGAGGATAGAAGCTTTAATGGGGGTTAAATATCAGTCAGAATACCTTTTATGTAATGTGTTTAGGATTAGAATGAAAATATATCTTTTGTCAATGACTCATAAATGCATAAATGCTCCCGTTTCAGATGGAAGTGTGTCATTAAGCTAAGGCAGTGTACCATCATGAGGTGCAAGGACTATTAACACAACCACTACACAGAAAGCACTTGTAAATGTGTCCCCAAGTGGCACATTTACTTTCTTGACAGAGAATAGCTGTCCCCAACCTTCCTGGATCCTGCAAAATATGTATAGACTCTGTTTTGTTAGCTGATACCATTGTATGTCTGGGTGTGTTTTCTACAGCATGTTCATAATACGTGAAGAACATAAGTAGAAACCTGCTAGATTTGACCGAAGGCTATCTGGTCCAGCATCCTCTTTTCTACCAGCCAGATGCCTACAGAATGGCCATAAGCAGCAGGGACATGAAGGCAATAGCTCTCTCACACAGTGGTTCTCCAGCAACTGGCATGCTGCCTGATTCTGGAAGTAGCATATAGCTATCGTGATAGCCCAATCATAGGAACATAGGAAGCTGCCTTATATGAAGTCAGGTCATTGGTCCATCTAGCCCAGTATTCTCAACACTGACTGGCAGCTGCTCCCCAGGGTTTCAGGCATGAGTTTTTCCAGTCCTACCTGGAGAGGGTGGGGATCGAACTTGGGACCTTCTGCATGTAAAGCAGATGCTCTACCACTGAGCTGCAGTCCCTCCCCATGGATGCAATCCTCGACGCATGTGTCTAATCCTGTTCTAAAACTATCTTAGTTGGTGACTGTCACCACATCTTGTGGTAGCGAAGTCCCTAGTTTAACTATGCACTGTGAGGAAGTGCTTCCTTTTGTCTGTCCAGAATCTCCCACCATTCAACTTCACTGGATGACCCCAGGTTCTAGTAAAACAAAAAGGGGAGGAAAAACACTTCTCTATCCACTTTTCTCATAGACTATACCTATGTGTCCTATTTCTCGTTCTGGAGATTCATACAGCTACACCATTTAAAAGGAATTTCCCTTTGTCAACAGGCAAACAGCTTGCATAGTCAAAAGACAAAAGAACCACAACACTTTGCATCAAGGTTTCTAGCTAAAATTACACCAGTTCAAACCATACGGCAGCCTTTTATTTAGCAAAGGTTCAGTGACTTCACTATTACAGTAGCCACACAGGTTGCCTAAAATACCTGTTATAGCTGGAGAAAATAGCAAATATACAGAATATAGAATGGAAATCCAAAATGTGGTTATAAAAGGCGTTGGGTGGGGTGGGGGGGAAGGGATGTAATTCCTTAGGAAATGATTGTACTCTGCCATCATACACCAAAGTGCTTATCCATCTCCTCATGGTGGAGGATGAATGTTGTCAAGTTGTTGAAGAAGCTGTGTGCATGGATCAAGTTTTCTAAGAGATTGAGTAAACGAAGAAGCACCCCCTTCCTCAGCTCAACACCTTAAGTAATCCTTCTCAAAAGTGATGTTAGATAGCCTTTACTTAAAGGCCATTTGATTGAGACAACAATGTCTCTGGGCTCTTTTCCATACCAGGAGAGGGTTTTTTTAGCCACTCCCCCAATCAAGATACGTCAAAGAAAGTGATTAATATTTGTGAGGGGTTTGGTGTTGTTGTTGTTGTTTTAAAAAAAAGAAATGTGAATTTGTTTGCTGACTTATCATTGAATGCTCCATTCCCATGAGTTTAGAGATCACATGGATGTGTTTTGAGCATTGGAGTGGGTGGGGATAAGTGAGTTGAATTAGAAAAGAAAAAGAGGGGGAGGGGATGCAAGGCTTGAAGCAAGCAGAAATTTTTAGCTGAGGGTCACATTATATCCTGGGATGTATGTTTCCCTCATGGTGGACATGGAAGCCCTCCCTCCCCAGCAGACGTAAAATACCATGTGATATTCTAAATGTGGTGACAGAACCTGCACACATGAACTCAAGGGGTGTTTCTTCCCCCCAACCATGTGCAGAGTCTACATGCTGGGTGGAAATGTCCATCAGACTACCAATAATAGACCCTTGCATAACATTAAGAGCTGCACCAGGTTTTTCCATAGACAGCTGGTACACCACACCAGAGCTGCTCCTATACAAGCTCTTCTATAATTAAGGAGAAGGTGTTGGTGGCATTTCTTCATTTTAATATAGGCTGTACAGCATACATTCCCCATGTGTCACTTGCAAAGGTACAAAGTTAAACAAAATTCTCAAATGAATGCTGGAAGAAATCAAGACAAAATCAGGAGCATTCTTGTGTCCTTCAAACACCAAACACAAGTATTTTGTTCTACAAAGGTAAGTGAGACTGTCAAAAGATGCAGAATGGACTTATGGTAAAACAAGCCCCACAGATCCTATTAATTTTTTTGAACCAGATATTCTTTTTCTTGACACATATCATCTTCTGCGCAACTAAAACTTATTTTAGACATGATGGATTTATCTCCCCAGAAAACTTCAGAACACTTTATACAGGGGTTTATTTACTTTAATGCCCACAGGGTTCACTTTCTCTCTCATGGAGAAGGTGTGACTAACATAGGCGTGACTAACATAGCCATGGATAGATATGAAACTGAGAAATAGCAAAGGGAATATTTTCATTGACTTTGGCGTATTTTTTTATTCTACTTTTCAGTGGTTAGTGTGTAGATATTGCTTTCTACTCCAGCCAATGTATCAGATCTGTTTGGATTGTTTGTGGAATGAGTGACATTCATTACCTTTATGGGTAAATGTAGTTAGGCTTGCTGGGGATAATGGGAGTTGTAGTTTAGCACATCTGGAGTGCACCCAGCTGGGAAATACTAGATTAAACTAAATACGCTTCAGGGGGAAAAAGAACTGCATGTAGACGAAGAATTCTGAGAAATCTGGTCAGAAATATTCTTAAATGACCTGATTTTGATGCAAATATAAAAGTAAATGAGTATTTTGCCTTGGATATTTCCATCCCACTTTTTTTGAGGAAACATAAATGTGTGAGAAGTATCTTGAACAATGTTAATATGTGGTGGAAATTCATAGTGTTTAACAGAAGGAAGGACCTAATGTTTCCTTTCAAATGGAACCAAGAAATCCCAAGATAGGTAGAAGTGACCAATGAAGTTTTAACATGAGTTACTCCAATTTTACAAACCACAGAGGTGGCAAATTTGTATCCCTCCTGCCTTTTGCTCTGGCTTAGGCATTTCTAGTGATTCCTTTTTTAACACAAACTTATCTAGTGGATAAGCTGTAAACTAGTGGAAGATGTATGAGCCAGTATCCCCCAAAAGAGCTCCAAAATCAAAATGGTTCATGTTTGAAGAATGTGGCGTTCTTTCCTTTGCCATGGCATTGGGTTCTTATTGTATGACCCTGTACAGTACTTCAGCAATATATTTTTTTTAAAGATTTAAAAAGCAAAAAGTTACAAAACCGTTTGCAATTAACTTGAAATAGAAAAGATAGCACTTTTTTTTAAATCCCATTATATAGTACACCATATAAATTACAGAGTATTCAAATGCACAAACGCATCTGTGTAACATTTATCAAATGTAATTTTGTTTTATTTTGTTTGTGTGTGTGTGTGTGTGTGTGTGAAGGTTTAGTTTGCTTCTGCCCTCTGAGTTTTTGCTCCTGGTTGTAGGTGTCTTGCCACAGCCCTTCACTATCACGTATGACAATGTTCTAGGTCTGAGACACTGCTGTTGCAATACCGCATATTGTTGGGGATGTGGCAGTCTGTGTAGTTAACACCCCCATTTGGGGTATAAATGGGCTGCAGTCTGAAATCTCCTTTAAGGAGCTGATCATTATTTAAGGAGACGATCTGAAAGCTGGTTTCTGTCATCTCCAGGATGGAGTTGTCCTTCTTGGTCCCCGCCTCGCAGTAGTCATCTTTCCGTCGGCCCCGGTTGTATTTCCACTTCTGTGAAGTGTAGCGCCCCTTTTTGTGCATGTGCCAGCAGAAGACGCTCAGCAGAACCACCAGCACAAATACCACTGCCCCCCCGATCAGGCTTGCCAACAGAAACGGGGAGTCAATGTTATGAGACGTGGTCTGCTCATGGCTGGAAGCTGTGTTACTTATTAAGGAAGCCTTGGTGGTGCCTTCAGAACAGACAGTGTCCTCACCAACTCGGTAGTTATTAAAATCATCCAAGGGCACCAAGCAAATCCGGTACGTCGATTTGGGTGCTAAGCTGGTCAAGCTGATGTTTTGCTTCTTGTCACTAACTATCCGTTCCTGAATAATGCCTCCTTCCAGACTGTGACCCATTTTAACCCAGGTAAGTTTGTATGCCATCACATTAAAGGGGGAATGCCAGCTGACTTGGATGCAAGTGTCATTCACAATGTGGATAAACAGCTGAAACCGTTCGAAAAAGGGAGGGGTCGCTTTTTCTCCATCGTTCCTCTCAGGCACAGTGGGGAGTGTGGCTGCAGTGGGGGTAGGATGAGTGGATCTGTTATCTGGGGTAAAGTATGATGAAGTAGGGATCAATGTGGTTGGCACTGATGTTGTGGGAGTTGGGGTAACAAATGACAGATCAGGGGTGGTTGTGGGGCATGACAATATATTCATGTTGAGTTCCCTGACAGCCATACCTCGGACGGGTTCTGGTCCCTGACACATGAAACCTCGAACATTGATGGAGGAAGGAATTGACTTGAGCCATTCAGTGACCCACTTAATACTACAATCACACAGCCAGGGATTATTCCTTGCTGTGAGTTGCTTCAGGTTGTGTAGGTTGTCAAAGACACCTTTGGACAGCATCCGAAGCTGATTGTTGGAAATATCAAGTCGCTCCAGCTCGTGGAGGTTGGAAAAGGCTGAAAGTGGTATGTGTGATATCTGGTTGTCCTGTAGATAAAGCCTAAGTAGGTTTGTACCTGGAAGATCAGGGGGAGGGTATGTTAGTGAATTCCGTACTATAGAGAATTCCTTGAGTTTGGAGAGGTGGCTGAAGGTGCCATTTGCGATGCCTTTATTAGTAAGGAGGTTGCCATCCACTATGAGACGTTCCAAGCTTGTGAGATTCTGGAAGGCCATGTCTGATATGATGGCAATTCGGTTTTCATCAACTCGTAGTTCTTGTAAGTCCACTGGAAGGCCAACTGGTACACTGCTTAAGTGATTCTTGGACAAGAATAAAAGCTTGAGGCTAACAGCTTCCCGGAATGCTCCATCCTCAACCCCTACGGTAGAGATAGAGTTGTCGTCCAAGTGCAACTCTTCCAGTTTCAAGAGCTGTGCCAGAGCAGCTCGAGAAATGGTCTGGATATTGTTTTCCTGCAGGTGGAGAACCCTGACATTCTTGGGCAGATTCATGGGGAACTCATCCAGCTGGTTGCCATACAGGTAGACTGTGTGCACAGACTGGACATTGTGCAGCTCTGCAGGAAACCCAGCATTATTAATTTGGTTATTGTGGAGGTAGAGTACGGTTACACCCTCCGGTATTCCAAGAGGCACTGAGGTCAAGCTTCGTTCGTTACAATAGACAAAGTTTCGGTCACAGCGGCACACACTTGGACAGGCCAAAGCTTTGGAGAACTGCATGTAGAGCCCCAGGGAAAACACAAGCCATGATTTAAAGAAAACAACCCTGTCCATGGGCCACATTCTAGTCCACGGGCCCATTTCTAACTGAAGAAACAAATACCAGGGAGGAAAAATGCTAGCAAAAAAAGAAATAAAATGAAAATAGATGTTGTATTTGTGTCCGGCGCACAGGCGAGAGGTAAAGTCCTGGAGGCTAAATGCAAACTAATCCTTTTATAATTGGACTGCCTCCCACTCTGGCTAGGAAAGTTGTTGTCTTATTAGCCAGGCTTGCACACTTCGTTGTCCCTCTCCATGTATGCTGAATGAAAAGGTAACTGTGTCCTGTACAGGTGGCCAACAGGCAACGTAAGGTATCAAATGTTGACAGGAGACAGGATGATGGCTGGATTAGTTCTTCCTTTCAATGCAGTGTTAGTGGTGACAGTGCACTCAGCTTCCTTCAGTCTGCAAGACATTCATTTCAGCTTGAGGCTGGATTTGAGAAATCTGTTAAGAGAGAAAAGGGAAAATAAATAATGTGGCATTGCTAACTGACAAACTTCCTGTGCACAGAAATTCATTAACTTTGTGAAATGGTAACATAAATAATCCAGACTGCTCTCTCTTTCCTTCAGCTTCTATAGCCAAGTACAAAAATCAGCAGGGAAAGCAAGATGGATAATTGGTTCCCATGCTGCTGATATGGCAATAGCCACAATTTAAGCTGAGGTGGGAGTCTTAGGCTGTACACTGTATGTCTACTCAGAGGTAGGAAGGTCAAGGCTCTACAGGACAAGGCTCAGAAGGGGGTAGGACTAAATCACGCAGCAATAGCAGCAGCTGCTGCAGCAGCATCTAGCTACATTCCCTTGCCTCTCTGCCCTGCAGGGAAAAGCTCTTATTGATAAGTGTATTTCCCTGTTAAGCTGTGAGAAAGGAAATATTTTTCAGTGCTGAGCAGGAAAAGACACTTATCTCTGCTCAGCTCCTGTTTGGAGATCAGAGCTTTTCTCTCCATTGCAGAGGGGTCTGGGCAAGTAGAAGAATTGGCTGGGCCAGACGAGAGACTTCTGTGGGGCTTATTTGCACTGTAAGCTGGAGGTTCCCTATCCTTGCTGTACCATTGAGTGGTAGAAGCTGGTGACAATGCATCTCCCATTTTATTTTGAAGTCTGCATGAAAGTTTGTATTCATTTGTGTGTGTATTTCTCCTAATATATGCATTTTTGTCTGTAATTTGGCCTAATATACACTTTGCTTTTTTGCAAGTACTTTTTGCAATATAATTCATTTCTGATTGTTATTTTCAGTTATAGATGCATTTTCCTGCAATTTCCCCTAATATACACATTTTTGTATGCATTTTTGATTGGAGAACTCCACTGCAAAATTAGGGTTTTGAAGGACGACTGAGTTTTGGTTCACATATCAGTTTGAAAATGCAAAATGGGTAAACTGACATTAAAATGCAAATTAAACAACTTTCTCCTCCATCCCTAGAATTAAGAGCAGGAAATAAAGGTGTGGGAAAGTCAGCTGGGAAGGGATGTGGACAGCTGTAGCTCCATTTCAGACATGATCCCACCATTTTGTAGGTGCTTGGTTAAAAAGAATATAACTCCACATGTAACAGTTTGACTGCTGACGGAGACAGGATGAACACAACTGCGATCTTGTAAAAAAAAATCTATAAGGTTTTTGAATGTATAATCACTTAGAAAAGTAATTCATTTCGTTGTACAGCTCCTGATGAAGGATCCACAAGATCCAAAACGTTGAGTGTTGTACAAGTTTGGTTTAAAGTTTTTAGAACATTTTTTTATATTTCGTATAGAAAAATAAAGAAACCTTTTTGACATTTCATAGCACCAGAGCTAGTTGCCTCTTTTTCCTATAGCTTCTGAGGTCGGTAAAATGAGTACCCAGTTAGCTGGGGGAAAGGTAATCACGGCCAGGGAAGGCAACGGCAAACCACCCCGCTATAAGGCCTGCCAAGAAAACGTCAGCGAAAGCTGGCGTCCCTCCAAGAGTCAGTAATGACTCAGTGCTTGCATGAGATGTTCCTTTCCTTTCTGTTAGAATACAAACCAATGACTGCACTCTTACACACAGGATGTTTACAACCCACTGAAGTGATCGCCACATAACAACAACATCAAGAGACACATTCCAGGAGCTAAACAGGGCTTGGGCCATTTCTACATCTGCCATTTTTTCACGGGATCGTCCCAGGAACATCCCTGTGCATCCAAATGACACGCAAGGGATCCCAGGAGCAGGCAGGGACGATCCCTCCATTTGCCTGGAATAATCACTGTGATGCAGATGAGAATACACATGCAGATGAGCGACCACATCAGTAATCCATGGAAGGTTGCCTATGAATGCAGATTTTGCCTGCTAAACCGAGGAAAAATCTTCACGTCTTGTCTTTTTAAAATATTGAAATTTCCTATCTTACTAAGGTGTTAAGGAAAAATAGTCACGATTCTGCCTCACTAGATTTCTTTTGCGGGGGTGGTGAGTCTGCAAGAATGAACTTACAAATGTATATGTCACTAGATAGATGCGCAAGCAATCCTCACACTTGACAATCTTCATGAAGTTTTCATGCTTTTTTACTACACCAACATGCTTTTCCTGTAGTTGAATCCATAATATTTGATGCATTCCTTGATATTTTTCTCTCCCTCTGGTGTTATTCATTATTTAAATTTAAAACTGAAATATTTAGTCCCTTAAAGCAGGCTGGGACGACACTGCTTATGAAAGATCTCACCATTTATGATTAATTTGTATTTTCTAGTGAGAATGCTTCTATTACTTTCATTTCCAATACATTCATTTTAAACGACGACATTAGTTGATCCTATGGTAACTTACTCAGTAGACAAAAACACTGAGAGAAGTGTTGCACACATTAATCTTCCACAGCTTCTCTCTGACTTGCAGGCAAGTCGCAGCTGTCAGGAGTTTACCCAAAATGCATCTTTTGAAAAAAAACAATGCCGACGTTATCTAGCAAAATAAACTGATCTAGCCTACTTTGTTTTCTTTTTATTGTTTAGTTGAAATGGGTGGCATCTGCCTTTTAGCACAGTGTAAAAGGCTAGGTGTGAATACAGAGCCAAAAAGAAATCTGACGGCATATATCTTTCTTGTGTACGATGCACAATAGATACTGAAAAACTGCCCTTGACGTTTTGCATGGATTTGGAATTTCATTCGGTGTCATTAGGAAAGCAAACGTTAGAGCTCTATAGAAGGATACCTTCTATGTAAGGAGTGCGGGGCTTATTTAGAAAGTTCATCAAATACCAACCTCTATGTGGGGCTGCCATTAAGACTGCTCCAGAAGCTGGAGCTAGTGCAGAACACAGCAGCTTAACTGTTGTCAGGATCTGCCCCTATTCAGCGTGTAACTACATTGCTGAGGGAACTGCACTTGCTCCTATTTGCTACCAGGCCAGGTTTAAGGGGAGCGCCTTCTCCCTTATCAACCTGCCTGATCAATGAGGTCATCAGAGGGCATGCTCCTGGTAGTTCCACATGGACCTATAGCCTGATTGGAGTCCACCAGAAGAAGAGCCTTCAACGTCATGGCCCCCTTTCTGCAGAAGTCCCTGCCCATGGAGGCCAATATTCCGGCATCTTATTCCAGGAACCATTCGTTGAATGACAGCCAAAGTTTTTATTGGCATTACTTTTTTTTTTAGCATAATGTGTTTTAATTTTTGTATCTTTTACTATTTAATACTTATGTTCACTGCTCTGGAATCTGTTTCAGATATGGAACGATATACAAATTTTGTAAATAAATAAATAATTAAACACCCACAGTTAGAACAGGTGTAGCCCAAAGGTGTCAACCAGAATAGACTTGCATCCTGTTAGGCACCAAAGTAGAAGAGCCTTTCCCAATCTGGCCCTTCCAGATGTGCTGGACTACAGAACCCATCATCCCAGCCAGCATGGATTGGTGCTGACTAAGAGTGATGGGAACTGTAGTCCAGAACTTCTGGAGTGCACCCAGACAGGGAAGGCTGAAGTAGAACATTTGTTTCTTGCCTAAACCGTGTGTGCAATGCTTCTCTAGAAATGGGGCAGTTTAGCTAATGCACTGCTCAAGGCTTTGCTCCCTTCCCTTCACAGAAGAGGGCCGGTTCCTTTGCAGTTATGTAAGATGATGTGATACTGCGGAGAAACTCTTAACAGGATTACTTGCTAATGCAAGACTCCTGTGACAGTTTATCCTCCTTTAATATGTCTGGGGTTCCTTTCTAAATCATAGCAACCAGATAGTCCATACCATCTTTTTAAAAAATTAAAAAGCATATTAAAAGGAGGCATCTCCTCAGATTAGGACCATAAACCTCACTTTTCCACTATACCTCTCTTCAATCACCATAGCCTTACATTTTTTGTGACCATCTGCTATTAGAAAACCTCCCTCAATCCCATTTTCACCATTTAAAAAAACCAAATTATGCTTGGGCCTATGAAAGCAGTATGAAAGTGGCGTATAAAAGGCAGGAGCCACACTACTGCTTTGTAGCGGTATTGAAGTGCACTGACAACTGTTGGGGGCCATGACACATACCAGATACTGCTTTCATTCCACTTTCATAGTGCTATATCCTGCTTGGTGTGGCTCCTGCCTTTTATTTACTGCTTTCATACTGCTTCATAATGCAATATCCTGCTTGGTGTAGATCAGGCCTGAGTTTCATCCCACCTTTTCCCCAAGGAACTTGGGCTGGAGTACATGGTAATCCCATGTCACCTTTTTATCTTGTCAGAAAAATATCAGGGCACTTAAGCTGAGAAATGGTGACCAGCCCAACAACACCCAAATTATTCCTAGAAACCTTCACAAAGCCCCTTCCCCATAAAGTCCCATCAAAAGTGACCAATCATGTGCTCTCCTCAAGCTTCTATGGGTGTTCAACCATGTCCAGATGCAAGACATCTACCAAGAGGAAATTTCTAGGTTGGAAAAGGGCCAGAGCAAATAGCCATACACCTTGAAGTTCAACTCCTAGATTCTTCAGAATGATCACAAGTGGCAGAAATAGAAATGACCTCTGTTTGGGAGCTCAGGTAGCGGAAACCAGTCCAAGGAAACAAGACTCAGCTAGATAGATGGACTGATGGTTGACTCACTGGAAGACACCTACTTATGTTGAGGATAACAAATTTTGTTTATAGTTATTAAGGTGTTTGCAGCTCCACCCTACATGTTTAAACAAGTCTAAAGTGTGTTAGATGATGCTGACTCAGGAGTGGAATTCTAACTCAAGAAGAAGGCAACCCCCCCCCCCCAGATGATATCACATACTTCCCTCACCATTAAATGTTTTCCTTGCCTGTCTTTCATCAAAGAAAATGGAGCGGTGATTCCAAAATGACGTGGTTCAGAACGGTTCAACATTAGGGACCCAGGCCAAGATGTGAACCAAAAAAAGGCCTATTCAGGCATTCTACTAATAAATGCCCCAAGGTGAGGAAAGGCCTAACCCCACCACACTCTCTCCATCATTGCATTAATCACCCTCTATATCACCCGCTACACAAACCTCTACAACTCCATGGAACACAGATTTTCGAGAGGCAGTTTGGAGGCTGCTATAGTCTATTGTCTAAATATTTATATTGTTTTCTGTAAAATGTTAACTAGTGAGTCTAGACCTTAGGATAATTTGGATCCTGCCTCCTCCCACTCTGAAGGCAGTGAGAGGTGTCCAGTCCTGCAGGGGGAGATCCAACCTCAGATGTTCCCTCCTAGTGCATTTGACTTTCTAATTTTGCAGCTCTAACAAGGATGTTAGCCAAAAGGGGGTTAATTGGGGTCATGTCATAGGTGAATCCCAGAGAGGCTTTAGATCCATGTTCAAAGCCTTCTGAAACCCCAGAAACACCCTCAAAACAGGGAGCTGGGATGAATGGAAATGTGCAAAGACATTAACAATGAAATGTAAGAATGAAACAATGGAAATGGAAAAGTAATGAGGTCATATGCTACTCCTCACTCCCTTCCATCCTGCCAGCAAAGGTACAGCTGGACTTTGGGTTTTTGGTACCTCTAACATCAGAGCAAAATCTCAAAGTTGTGATTGCTCTGTCCAGGTGCAGCAGCATTCAGCTCCATTGGTTATACTAGGTGCATTTGCAATTATAATTTAAATAAAATGAAGGCATTTATACTTCCTTAAAATAATAATAGAACTAACTGTACAATGTTACATGGTGAGTTATATATAATACATTTAGGGTGCAATCCTATGGCTGGAGCACGCTGAGAGTTATAGGACTTTTTTAATCTAGACATGCATAAGATTGCACTCCCGGTTTTCTTAAAAGAGTAAAGTTAAGTTTAGATTGCATATATTTTACTTTCCCCTCCAAAGGACAATGTTTAAGGTTTTTATTACACTTACACACACACACACACACACACACACACACACACACACACACACACATCATGGGGGAAAACCTCTCCTTACCCTGGCTTCAAATTTCTAGAAATGTGACATCTCCAGCTGAAATCCGGGTTAGGTTAACCCACATTATATTATGGGATTAGTTCATCAAGCTGGCTCGCAAAAATACTGCATTCTCCTTGTTCATATCCCACTTGACACAACTTTAATTACACCTGCCTTTCTGCCTCATTACTAATAGAGTTCAGAATTAGAACAGGAATGAGCCAAAGCCATAGGCATGAGACGGAGAAGACAAACGTGATGAATGAGGAAGGGGAACAGAGGAGTGAGTACTGCGGAAATGTGCTGAATGGAAATGGAACCAATAACCAGCACATAGGGCTGTAACATCTATGTGTCCACCGTCAGTCTGATCAATGCTGCCTTGTTTTCCTTTGCAATTACCTCTGCCAACAGTATATTCCTCAGGGCAAGAACTGCATCACCCACCATGCTTATAAATCAAGAGATATATAATGATTCAATGGTGAGAGGGTAAAGGGCTGGGGAAAGTAGCCTGTAACTAATGATAGCTAAGGTCTCTTTCACAGTGTTATGAGACATAGATAATTAGTTAGCCATAGAAAGGCCTAGAAAAAAAATTGGGGAAATGGGGAAAAATTGAGAAGGCACCATCAAAGGTTTTAAGAACTTTAGGGGAAGCCCGTAACTCAGTACTGATTCCATCAAAGCATTTTTGATGGGGACATGGAAAAGGACCTTCTCAATGGCCGCACTCAGGTTTCGGAACTCACGCCAAGAGAGGCTACATTGGACCCTCCGCGTTGCCCTTCTGCTGGTAAGCAAAGGCATTTCTATTCAGGCAAGCCTTTGGCATACAAGCTGGACCGTTGCAGAAGAAGAGTTAATTAGTTTGGGCTGTTTATTACTTTTATTGTTGTGTTTTAATTGTGTTTTTAATTTATTTGTTTTTATGCTATGCTTTAATGAAGATTTTGTTTTTAATCTGGAATTTATTGTCATCTGCCTTGAGCACCATTGAGGGGGCAGAAAGGGAGGGGTAGGCGAGAAATTATGTAAGTGAATAAATACATAAATACTGTTCTCTTTTTCTTTTTCGTTTCTATCCCCACCCCTTCAGTTTCTTGGTGGTCCAGGGAACCGATTTCCCCTGCCCTGAATATTTCTTGTTCCCTGCTCCACACTCTGATTGTTCACTTTGTCCTCTCTCTTTCTTCATACTTGGACCTTCATAGCTGGTCAGGCCACCGTGATCTGCCCAGGGTTACGTTGCATGCATTTCCCACCATTGCCAGCGCCTGCTTTTTGAACATTCACAATGATGATAGTTGCTCCAGTTTTGGCTCATAACAGGTGGCATGTAGGAGTAGGAATATAGCAATAGGAATAATCAGTCACATATGTTCTGAAACACTCAAGGATAGAGAGGTGGCTCTGCTCCAACCTAGACTAAGGCCTTAGCTAGACAAGGGGTTACCCCGGGCTGATACCCGGGATCGCCCCTGTGCATCCAGATGACGCACAGGGGATCCCGGGCTCAGGCAGGGATGAACCCTCCCTTCCCCCGGGATAACGGGCACCATTTGTAGCCCAATATTTCCTGCAGTCTCAGGCTGAGCCTGAGACCGCGAGTGTGTGGCCCATTCTGCTACTTCTCCCGGCTTTGGCGATTACTCGTGAGGAGCCGGGAGAAGCCGCACATGGTCTGCAGTGCTCCCCAGGAGTGCTGCGCCCATCAGGGGCAGGGGGGGGGGAGCAGGGAAATCTTTTTTTTTAAAAAAAAAAACCTTACCTTTTCTTGTTCGTGCGCTCCTGCGCACCCGGCCCTTTAATTTTTTTTTTAAAAAAAATGGCGGATGAGACGGGGCTTTCCTTTAGCCTGTCGCATCTGACATGAAGACTAGGGCGACACCCCGTGATAGTTGTATCGTGGGCTCGTCCCTCCTCCCGCCCAGATTTCCAGGTAGGTTTAGCAAAGGCCATAATGAACAAGTTTTGGTAAGTTGCTAATAGCCTGCAATCCTATGCCCACTTACCTGGAAGTAAGCCCCATTAAACTCAATGGGACTTTCTTCTGAGTAAACATGTATAGGATGATCCTGTTAAAATATTCAGGACTGCAACTAACGTGACTTAACAAAGGACAAATAAAACCTTCTAGTCTAACTCAAATATTTTTGTCATTATCTATTACTCAAAAACTTGACTGTGTATTCTGGCTATGCATAACCCTAATGCAGAAATCTAGCGAAGTGTGCCAATGCTATTATCCATCAATATATACTAAATACATTGGTTCTGTCAAATAGGGTTTTTTTTTTTTTAAAAAAAGGGTCATTGTTCACTCGTATCCTTCTTCCAGCAGTTCAAGCCTTTAGTTTTCAGGAAAGCAATAAGGGTCTTGAACTGCAAGAAAGGAAAGCAACAAGGGCTCTTCAAGATTCCCATGAACAGTTAGCACCCAGATAGCAGCCTGACCAGGCACACAGGACACATCTACCCCACTATAGCGAGATGTATAATATTGCTATTTAAGCCAGTGTGGTGTAGTGGCTAAAGTGTTGGACTGGAAGTCGAGAGGTCCGGGTTCTAGTCCCCACTCAGCCATTGAAACACACTGGGTGACTTTGGACCGGTCACAGACTCTCAGCCCAACCCACCTCACAGGGTTCTTGTTGTGAGGATAAAATGGAGAGGAAGAGGATTATGTATGCTGCCCTGGGTTCCTTGGAGGAAAGAAGGCGTGATATAAATGCAATAAATAAAAATAAATAAATGCTAGTATTTCTCTCTCTCTCTCTTACGTTGAAACACTCTCAGCCAATTCCTAGGAGTAACGTTGAACCCTCGTGGTTGCGGTGAACGTTTGGAGTTCTTTTCTCCTAGGAGATGCGATGGCTAGGGAGGAAAAGGAGGCTTCCTTTAACTTCTCACAGGCCAGCTTAAAATATAACTGTTTAATTGTATAGAAGGATTAGCTTTGAAACCGTCAGCCCCCTGAGGCTGTTTAAATGCGTTTTGGCTTTTTAAAGTGATTAGCACAATCTTTATCTAATCAAGAGTGGGGTGGGGGAAGTATTGTATAAAGTACTCTTAAGTGCTAGCACTCCTTAGTAGATGCGGGAAGAAAGTTTAACCTTACCCTGTAAAATCAGCCACAGTCTGTGCAACTCCACTTTTGTTGCCAATAATAAATATAAGCAAGAGGTGCATTGTTACAGGTTAGAAGAAAGAACCAATTTGAACTTGGAAGGATGAGAATGTATTAGAAGTAGGGGTGTGCACGGACACCCCAATCTGCTTCTCTTCCAGATCCGCAATTCGCGGATCGGGCCGCTTTGCTCCGCCCCACTCCGCCTATAGTCCACTCCGCTCCGGTGCGGAGCTCCAGACCCGGATCGGAGCTCCACTTTTCCCCCCCATAGGCTTACATTGAAATCCAAAAAAGTCTACAACTTTTTTTCTGTTAAAGTTAGAAACCTCAAGTTTGGCACCATGACACCTCATGGACGTATACACACGCATGCCAAGCCTCAAGCAAATCCAAGCCTTCCCCGATTTTGGGAGAATTTTTGAAAATCGGACACCCCATTTTCAAACATGGGATTTGCTCTGACATTTTGACAGATAAATTTTTTTTGAAGTGGGCACCCTCACAGAGGCCATCTAGATCCATATTTATGGCAAGTTTCAAGCAAATCCCATCATCCCCTGATTATTGGCAGGGCTTTAACCTCTAACGCAGCACCCATAACCCCAATTAACACCCTTTTCGATATCTCCGTCAATTTTCATGTTGGAAACCTCAAACTCAGCACCATGATAGCTTATCCATGTATACACATGCTTGCCAAGCCTCAAGCAAATCCAAGCCTCCCCTAATTTTTGGGAAATTTTTGAAAATCGGACACCCCATTTTCAAACATGGGATTTGCTCTGACATTTTGACAGATAATTTTTTTTTGAAGTGGGCACCCTCACAGATGCCATCTAGATCCACAATCATGGCAAGTTTCAAGCAAATCCCATCATCCCCTGATTTTTGGCAGGGCTTTAACCTTTTCACTCACCCCAAATCAAGTCCCATGCTAGAACTATGTCAATTTTCTTGTTAGAAACCTCAAGTTCAGCACCATGACACCTCATGGACGTATACACAAGCATGCCAAGACTCAATCCAATCCAAGCATCCCTTGATTTTGGGGGAATTTATGAAAATTGGAAACCCCATTTTCAGACATGGGATTTGCTCTGACATTTTGACAGATAATTTTTTTTGAAGTGGGCACCCTCACAGATGCCATCTAGATCCACAATCATGGCAAGTTTCAAGCAAATCCCATCATCCCCTGATTTTTGGCGGGGCTTTACCTTCTAACTCACCCCAAATCAAGTCCCATGCTAGAACTACGTCAATTTTCACGTTAGAAACCTCAAGTTCGGCACCATGACACCTCATGGATGTATACACATGCATGCCAAGACTCAAGCCAATCCAAGCCTCCCCTGATTTTTGGGGAATTTTTGAAAACCGGACACCCCAGTATCTCAGGGATTTAAAGCTGCAGACAGCTCAATGGGGCCATTTCAAAGGAAATCCCAACATGCCATGAATTGGGGAGTAGATAAACTATATGACTCTTCTTCCACACTTGAAAAATTGATTTGGAACTTCAAAAAGTCTAAGTGAGCGTAGGAAGGACTTATCCCGAGTCAAAGCCAGACACACACAAACCATCCCTGTGAGGTGGGCAGGGGAGGAGGGAGGGAAGGCAGGCAGGCAGCAGACATTTCTGGGGGCACAAAGAAGTGAGCCAAGGATAGTTTCAAAGCCAGTAATGCAAACCGTCCCTGTGAGGTGGGAGCAGCACAGAGAGATGCCTTTTCTTTTGCATCCCATAACTAGGAGGCTAGGAGGATAAGAGTAAAGCTTTGTGATCCTTGCTTCAGAGTTGATTGACTGCACTGTGATCACAGCCATTATTAAACAACAACAACAACAACAATAGTAACGTTAATAATAGCAGTACTAATTAATATTAATAGCAACAACAACAACAACAACAAGGAGTTGAAGCACAATGAAAGCCTGCCTGACTTCACTGAAGAGGAAAAGCCAGGAGAGTTTGGGCTATGGGGTGTAAATATAAAATGGAATAAATAAATAAATAAATAAATAAATAAACAAACAAACAAAGGAGGGGTGGAATTAAAAGCAGCAGTGTTGCTGAATAAACAAGAAGAATTTTTTTAAAGGCTATGTCTGTCTTTTACCAGTAAGAGGAAAGTGGACGTGCCCAGGGGGAGGGGGATATGCCAATTGTTGACTGGCCCTAAGTAAGTACCAGTCTTAAGAAGCGACCTGCCACTTCAACTCATGATAGGCATTAGTCTCCACTGGTTACTCTTTGGAGGGCTCTGATGACCCTCCAGGGTGGGAGAGTGTGTGCACTGGGCATGTCCACATGCCCTAGGGGACCTCATCCCCTTGTACCACATCTATTCAGTTGTTCACCAAAGTTAGGGTGGGTAGCAGTGCTGTGTTTCCTATCTGTTATTTATTTGCTTAGTATATGATTTCAGGTTGTGTTTGTGCATTTGGTGGGGCTACTGTTTTAAAAAACACTGGGAAAAGTCCGTTCACAGACTAAGAAAGAGAAGTTTCCCAGTATCCCAAGTTACTAGTATCCCGTTTTGCCTATCCCCTCCTCCAACTTTGGGATCATGTGATCATGACTGGGAGTTGACTCTGCCTCTCAGCACTTCAAAAAGGTACCTCTCCCGCTTTTTTTTACCCGCTTTTTTTAAAAAATATAGCAAGCGAACCACACCACGCAGAGTGCTGAGAGTAGGCTCAAAATGACCCCCACCTACAACTCTCTAAGCACAAGAAATTTCAGAAAGATAGCTTAAAAAACAACACAGTTATCCCCTATTCTTTTCCACAATGCAATCCTATGGGCGAAATGATCCAAAATGGCGGGCGGATCGCTCCGCAAAAAGAGAAGCGCTCCGCCTATGGCTGCTTCTCTTCGCCTTGCTTCTAAGGGTCCGCGGTCTGCTTCTACTCCACCTCTGGGCAAGGCGGAGCAGGCCAATTCGCTTCTGATTCTCCGATTCTAATCGTAGCGGAGCACACCCCTAATTAGAAGCATATTAAAATGAAAAGGGGGAGTCTGGTAAAAACTAGGATTTGGGTTTGGATTATTACTCTCATGGGCTTAGCATATGAAAGAGTAGTGTGGATATCATTTTCTCAGAAATGAGACCAAATAGTTTCTTGTTATCATGAGCATGAAATTATGGTGATTGTTATGGGGCCGAGACAGTTTCTCCCCTTTCTCTCCTTAAGTGTAGGGTAAAACATAAATTATGAGGGTGTCTGTGTCAGCAAAGGGCAAGGGGGGTATGTTGTGACTTTGCTGGCCTTTCTGCTCACTATGGTAATATTTATTAGCCACACGGATCTTGGATGAAAATTGCTTACATCTTCCGTACACTTTTATAGCCCTGGCCAGCACAAGACATTTCCCTGCCTGAGGAAAAGGACAAGATGGCAGCTCCTTCCATTCCACGTATACAATCCAATTGGACTGGCAGTTGAATTTACTTCAACGTTGATGACAGGGCAGCTTCCTCCACCATGCTTGGGGGCAGCAGGCTAGCTGAGGGAGAACAGGACTCAGTGGAAAATGGGAACTGCTGTCCTGACCCCACCATCTACCCCCTGAGGTGGCTGCTGCACTCTGCCTAGTGATAGGGTCAGTTCTATTTATAGAACCACAAAACACAGCCATAGAGAAGTATTGATGAAAAGTTGCTGTCACATCCTCTTCCTTTACCAGTCAAAACTTAGGGATGAATGAGAAATTTGTTTGTTTGGTTTTGATCAGAATTTACCCATTTTGCACATGACAGATTGAACATGGACTCAGACACATTCTGCAGTCAAAGTCTATACATTTCTGAGCTTGCAATACAATTTGTGGACAAATCCCATTGCAGGTATACATTTGAAAACTGCCCATGAAGAAATGTTTTTGAAAAATGCACTCAAGTACAATGGGAGAAGATTGTTTACATTTCAAATATATGCACAATTAATGTGTATATTTGGGGAAATACACATGAAAATACATGTGGATTTTCATGCAAAAAGAAAAAAAAAACCAAGTCTAATATGGGCTCATGTGGGAATAAGTTTTCAGACGGAATTTGGAGAAATTCTGCAAACATCTGTTTTTCTAATTTGAAAATCCCTATTCAAAATCACTTTTTTCTGTACTTTATGTGTCAGATTCATTCAGATTTTCCTTCCCCCCCATTATTGATTTCTAATTGTTTTGCTATGTCATCGTCTCACTTTGCTAAAACATGCTGCTACTAGAATGAATAGCCTTTTCAGTTCCCATTTATATTTCCTTTTTAAAGAAAGTATTTATTTCTGTTTGGTAGAAGTTTCCACTTTTATTAGCTTACTTAAAATTACCTCTAGTTGGTTATTGAGAAATGTGTTTTGTTTCTTTAAAACTGGGAAAAGCAATCAATGTATTTTTCCCATGAATCAGATCAGTCACAGGATCATGTTTAAAATAAGAACCAACACTAAAAGACTAAAAATTAAAATTGCCTCTTTATTTGTACATTTCAATATTCATAATAAAATCTATTTAAAAGAAGCAAACCCAAAGGAATTGTGCAAGTTTCTGAGATCCACAGAACTCTTCATCCAGTAAGATGTTAGAAAAAGCAGGGGATGGGGAGACAATAAAACACTTGACTACATGGCAAAATTACATTGCCTGCAAGTTCAGACTAGTCCCAAGATGGAGTGAAGGAGGAGACTGCAGGTATTAAAATTAGGCCCAGCAGGTCATGTGATGGTTGCAGGAAGCTCATGCTGTTGCTGGTGACGCTGGGAAGAAGAAGGAGGGAAATGTTATATCCTCCATTTGGGGGAATATAAAATCCAGCTACTCTCAGAAGCATTTTCCATCCTGGTCAAAGCACAAAGTCTCTCTTTTAAAACATATTTTTTCATCCTTTTAAAAGAATTTAAAAGAGTACTTGCTATCCATCTTAGGTAGGATATGGACAAGGAGCTGGAGATAATTTCAAAGTGTGCATTTAATATCCACTTCCAGATGTTCAGTGAGCAAGGGGGGTGGTGCGATATTGGATTGTATCTCCTGAACACATGCTGAATGGCTTATCTGTTTATCTGTTTTCCTGAATAGAAACTACATGTTTAAAAGCTGCACATGCCTAGGCTCTCTCCACACATCCTGTACCCTCTAAAATATAGGCGACTATGGCATCATGGTAAGATTAATTGGCTTTACTAAGTACTTTTAATTAAAGCTGTGGAGAGTAAAAATAGGCCACATGCTTCATGAGAAAACTGTGCACAGAACTGCAAAACAAAAGGAAAAATACAGGCTCTTTAATTTCGCTTAGGTTTTTCCATCTTAATCACAATGACAAGAACTTGCACATGAGGGAACCAAGATCCTCCTCAACTCCTGTTGGTTGTCTGGAGGATAATGAAGAATACTTCTGGATTAAAATCTGGCATATTCAAGTATCAGTTTTATACAGTTTCACAACTCGTGAAGTTCATATTTTTCAAGGTTGACTGGCTGGGCAACTTTGAATTCATCTCTCGGCTACCAGAATAGCAAGAATTTTAGTTGTGGTGGACAAAAGTTCAAATCCCTGATCAGCCATTATGCTCACTGGATTATAGGAATGAAGAGTTGGATTTATATCTCTTTGTCATGTACTCATATTTCATAAGAGTGCCCTTTTTTCATTTGTTCATTCTATTTGTTTCCATTATGAAAGACCTCATTTGCTCTGTTATTCATTAATTAAAACCATATTAGATTCATTATTCATTCCATTTGTATTTGTTTCTTTGGTCAAAGTCATTTATGTTTCCTTATGTGACCCCCCCTTCCTTTTCTCTTTTACTGATTAATGGTAATTTTGTTGTTGAGTTCAGTGGATGCCACCTAGTAGCTGCCATTCCCTCCACCCCCTGGAAAGCCTCAGATATTGGGATTCTGGGGGGAAATGTTACAGTTACTACAAAAGGTTTTTGAAGCCCATTGACAACCAAACCAATGACTAATGTCCTCTTGGAGGCTGACAAATAGTTAAAAAACTAATATGCCATTGAGGAGTTCAAACTATAAGATGCCAATATTTAAAAGAATAAAATGCAATAAAATGCAAAACAACAAACAGTACAGGAATTAATAAAAACAGCCATGTCCCCACTGAATACCGTGGAATACTGGAATGCCTAGAACACTTTGGAAAAATAAAATTAGGAGCTGTTAGGAGGCATATGCCAAAATTAGCTCTGCTATCACCACAAAAGGTAACTCCCCTTCCCAAATGAGGGATGAATGGCATTATGAAAACAAAATCCTGTTGTCTCCATTCATGGAGGATAATGCTAACATTGGCAACTAGTCATAATGGCAATATATTACCTCCAGTATTAAAAGTAGTATGCTTCTGTATGCCAGTTCCTGGTGAACACAAATTGGAAGATGCTATTGCATTTATGTCCTGCTGGATTAGGTAGTTCTTTGGCACAAGGCATAAGATGATCCAGCATGGTTTATGTTATGTTCTTATGTTCATTATTCAAGGCATTCATTTCCTAACTTTCTCCTAACTGCAGTCTGACTTACCACCAGAAGTTTCTAATCTTGCTTCTTGAAAGGAATACAGGATGTGGGAAGTTCCTGTCAAACACACAAGGTCTATTGTCTGTTATAATCAAAGTCTGACTAAAAGTTTATTGAAAGGGATTGCTATGGCTTCTGTGAACACTATTGTCCTGGTTATAAACTGATGAAACTACTGATTGAGAACCATGGAGATGTTTGGGGAAACTACTGAATTAAAAAGTTGTTATGATAGGATTAATGAGAAATATTTTTAAAAAAATATGCTTCTCTCAAAAGTTTAACTGTGTTTTAATTTAAAGGTAGTTGAGTCAACATAGAATGTGTATATTTCCTTCTTGGGAATCTGTTAAGATTATTTGCTAGTCATTGTTTGCAATCAAGATTATTTGCTAATGTTTCTTTTTAATTGATTGTTTGGGTCCCGCAACTTCACATATGTAATCTTAATGTGTGATATAATATATAAGATATATAATATGTAACCTGAAAATTGGCCTATGTGCACCAAACTAAAATATGAGCTTGTGCCATAAACATGGAAAACATGCATCCTATTCCACCACAAGGCAACATATTTCATCACAATATACATCCTATTCCATCCACAAAGTGAATAATGCTCACCAAACTTTATCTGCACATTGCCACTGTAGGCCTGTCAGTGTGCTTGCTGTTCCATAAGGAAGAAACTCATGCTGCAAACTCTGCAGCCTATGACCACAGGCCATAAAGCAGGGATAATCTGGCCCATGGAAGCCCTGGAGGAATCACAACATTTTCTCCAATTTTGTTGTTTATTCGTTCAGTCGCTTCCGACTCTTCGTGACTTCATGGACCAGCCCACGCCAGAGCTTTCTGTTGGCCGTTGCCACCCCTAATTCCCCCAACTGGTTTGATCTTCTTGAAGTCCAAGGCACTCTCAGAATTTTCCTCCAACACCACGGTTCAAAAGCATCTATCTTCCTTCGCTCAGCTTTCCTTATGGTCCAGCTCTCGCAGCCATAGGTTACTATGGGGAATACCATTGCTTTAACTATGCAGACCTTTGTTGTCAGTGTGGTGTCTCTGCTCTTAACTATTTTCTCCAATAGGGTGTTGAAATCAGTGGAAAATACCTAGACAGATAACCTAACTGATCTCTTTATCTGGTACCTAACACATGGCTGCAAGCAAATTAGCCATAACTCCATCTATAATCTCCATGCTGTGGACCACATCCCTTTGGTGGAGTTGTCTCCTTTCAACTGCTGATTGGGCTGAAAGGTTTGATCCACAGAATTGATAGTATGGAAGCAACTTCTGCCACTGCAGATCCTTTAAGACCTGCTCACTCAAATCACTCCCAGACTGATTGGAGCTATTTCCCCAAATTCCAATCTATGTAGAAAAATAAACTGATACCCAGCATCAGGGATGCCGTAGCTGCATCTTGTATTGCAGAGCCTGCGCTGAGGATGAGGTGGGCTGTGTGATCTCTAAGATCCTGTCTAGCTCTGTTATTCTATGATGCAATCTTAAAGGACAGCGTCTTGGATTACACTTGCACTCTTCGTAGTATCTTCTAGGAAGGAGCACTACTAGCCTTCGCCATGATCTCAATCCTTTAATTTTTGTTGAGCTGCAACCCTGCAAAATATTATGGAAGTAAATTTTCTGGAAGGATGCAAGCCTCAGGAAATTCCTACATGACACAAAATAAACTAACTAACCCCACAATCTCATTCACAGCAGCTTAACCTTTTGAAATGAGCCAAAGAGGAACCCGCAACACTTTTATTTCTGACCAGCACTAGGAGGAGCTCTCACACAGCTGCAAATGTCTCTTTTCTATCCACTTCCTCATAACCCAATGCATTTTCTTCTTGTTGTTTTTTAAAGTATTTTTTTTTTGGGCATAGCTGCAGTATTCAGTGAGATACACAATAAAGGTATGTATTGCTTCTGTTTGCCTCGGTCTGGAATGCTGACCCTCATGACGTGGGGAGGGTAGGATTTTAGGAGACTTAAAAAAGAAATGTTGAAGAGTACCTTGTGCTAATTAATCTGAGGATTAATGATCTCCAACTATGGTCTCTCCTGTATTTATCAAATGCCAAAGGAGCCTTCCCCAAATTGGTACCCTCAAAATATGTTGGACTGAAGCTCCCATCATTTCAAAGAATGTCTGAAAAGAATGTCTGAATGTCAAAGCATGTCTGGAAAGAGCTAACGGTTTTTGGAAGGGTCACCACGTTAGTCTATTGTAGGGAAAAAACAAAACCCAAAACCAAAAGAGACTTGTGGCATCTCAGTGTGTTTCTGAGCTCAATTCAAAGTGCTGGTTTCAACCTTTAAAGCTCTAAATGATTTGGGACCTAGTTACTTGAAAGACTGCCTTCACCCATATCAGCCTGCCCACACGTTAAGATCAGAAACAGAGGGCTCGTCTTATTTGCCCACCTGTGAGAACAATTAGGTGGGTGTGGACCTTCTCTGCAGTGACTCCAAACCTCTGGAACAAACTCCCATCTGAGATCCACCAAGCACCTTGTAGGCTTTTAAGAAGGCCTTAAAAACATGTTATTTTTACCGTGGCCTTCCCATGATGAGTACTGTTCTTGCTGCTATTGATCTTTCTGGTTTTATTGTCGATTTTATTGTTTTTAATTGCTAAATTGTCATTACATTTTTATTGCTTTTAATATTTTAATAGTTTTAATGTATTTTATTATTGGAATCTGTCTTGTGAGGGCTTCTGCCCTGAAAGGTGGCTTAGAAACGTTTAAAATAATAGCAATAATAATAATCTCAAATGGCATAAGCTTTCACAGACTAGAATCCACTTCCTTGACTTCACCACTTTGTTGTGCTGCAGAGCACTTAATACAACGTTGATGAAAAATGTATTTTAGCAGACACTACTCCTTTTAAAAATGGAAAGTCTTGTTCATAAACTTTTTTAAAAAATAAGTATTTCAACATTTAAGACAGGATGTCTTTTATATCTCTTATCCATTTACAAATGACACACATCAACACATAGATTTTTCTTTTCTATTAACCACAATCTTTTTGGCCATAGGCCAGAAAATTCTGAAATTGATATTATGTGGACTATGGAATCTAGCTCCAAGGTTGGGTCAGACAAGAGGTTCCAAAACATATAGTAAATTCTAGAAATGGGCCACTTTAAAAAAGTGGGGGGGGGGCACCAGTAGAATTACTTTTGCATACACATTAGAACACACACACTTAACAGTATGGAAACCATGATGTCCTTATGGCTCACACAACTTCACAATTTGGCCTTATACTGTAGGCATGCAAAATAAGGCATGCTTATAACAGGGCCACTCCTGGAAGTTCGTGGGTCCTTTTGATGATGTCAGCAACCTCCTGCACATCTCCTGCAACTTCCTCCAGTAATTCTGTTGTGTGTGTTTTTAAAAAAACGAAAACAAAAAACTGTGATATCCTGATTCTGCTGAAATATCTCAAGATTTCCTACCATGTACAGGGGAAGTTGTGCTACAAATCACCCACTGGAGTGAGGAAGGTAAGTTTTCCCTTACAGACCACGTCATTGCTCCTCTCTGGCCATGCAATGCAGCCCCACTACAATTATGCAAGGGAAGCAGGAAGCAAAGCCCTAGTAAGGAAAACACAATTTCCCCTTAATTTAAAGAAGCCCTTAGTAGAAAAACATCTATGGACTGTATTTACTCAGGTTGATCTCATTTTTTCAAAACCTGTGAGTGACATGGCATTGGGTGTAGACCACTGAAGGCTCTTTTTCAAAATAAGGCAAATTCTTGTGACTACCTTCAAAAGCAGATGGCAGACTAAGGTAGCACATGAAGCGCAGGTGTAATTTTGTTCAATGCTGCTAAACAAACGTCCTCTAGCATCCGGCTGTAGCTTGATGCTTTCAAGTGCTCTTTAGTGTCAGCCCTGAGTCCACAGTGATGAAGCGCTCACCTGTCAATGACTGGTTCTCAGCGTTCTTGAATATAAAAACTGTGAGCACTGCTATTCTGGCTAAGTTTCCTCCAGATGGTCACCACTACGCCATTTTCACTCCACTGGGCCGAGAGGAACAGATGATCACCTTCAGGAATGATATTAAACCGAGTTCCATCTCTTGGAGCAGAAAGCTATGGAACAGAGCAGTTGGTGTCTTGAGTCACCTTCCCTCAAGGCCAAATTTGTCAAGGTAGTCACTGCTTCAACCTTGCAATAACTGAGACTTTATATAAAAAAAGTCTCAGATGAATGTTTGTCTGATCCAGCATGGTTCATATTTTTTATTATTGTTGTTGTTGTTGTTGTTGTTATTATTATTATCATCATCATCATCATCATCATCATCATTTCCATTGCATATTCTTGTTATCCATGGAGTTAGTATTATTTCTGGGTTCAAGAGTGGTGGAATTGTCAAATGTGCCTTGTTACAGCCGGTGCCAGTAGGCAAACAGAAAGAGGTTGAAAGTTTCTATACACAAAGAGCTCAGATCTCCACTGCACAAGCAAGATCATATCCTTAGGACCACAAGAACACAGGAAGCAGACTTATACTGAGTCAGACCATTGGTCCATCTAGCCCAGTATTGTTGATACTGACAGGCAGCAACTCTCCAGGGTTTCATGCTACCTGGAGAAACTGGAGATCGAACCTGGGACCTTCTGCATGCAAAACAAGTGCTCTGTCACACTGAGCTATAGCCCCTCCTTGCAGAACTACCACCTCTGATTGTATACACACAGCAGTTAATATTAATATAACCATTCCACACAGAAGCATGCTTTGAAAAGAGAGGAAAAGTCTACTTTTTCTACCACCTTGGCTTTATATATTAATGACAGTGCTGAAAGGATGTGAAGGGATAACTAACTATCTTGAACAAGATGGCAGCACTAACAGGGATGGGTGAGAATTTTGTTGGGTCTGCAGTTTGATGTGGACATACCCAATTTACACCCCTGAACCAAAATCCAGACCAGAACGCAGTCACAACCAGAAAAAAAATGCATTTCCCTAGAACACAGTGTTCAGGTTCTGTCTTTTTAAAGAATGCACACTCACACAAATATGCATCTTTTAAAATGTGCACAAATATGCACAAATTTAGGAAGATAAGCACAGCATCACCTTATCTTCTGTGGGGAAAATGGACACATGTCTAAAATGCACACAAAAGTGCACATGCTTGGGAATTACAGGCAGAGAAAAGCACAGGTTTATTTGCATGTATTGAGAAAGAATAATCTGCAATTCGGCACAGAAATGAGTTAGAATTTATTTTGGTGCACAAGTTCGACAACCTGCTTAGAAATAGACTTGGCAGAATTGCCCACCCTAGTATGAATGACACATAATCATGCACCCTGTCAACAGAAGAAAGAATTACAAAAGGAAATAAATTCACAATATCTGAGAGCAAAAAGAAGAAACTCCATTTCTTTTTACTCCTTTCAAAGGACTTGGCTTTCTATCCGATAAAAACTGGACCTGCCTGCTTGGTAATAGTAATAAGGCCAAATTAATTAAATACATGCTCTTCTCCTTCTCCTTCTTCTTGAACTCTAATGCTCTGTTTCACCTACAGCACAATGCATTTTGTATTTTTTTTTAAAAAGTGGCAGGGGTTCGGGGGGGGGGGGGGAACGGACAGCCTGCTGTGTCTTTGCAAGCAAATTGGCTTCTACCTATAAATTATTCTACGCTGTTTGCTTTTATCTCGAGAGAGGCAGGCAGCCTGGCAAAATGTCTGGAGATAATTTGAAAAAGCTGCTTTCACTGGCCTAAGCGACTCAACTTTGCATCCGCAGAGACATAATCTTGACACTTGTGTATCATATTGCACGGCACTGCATTGCTAATGGGGTGCTGTGGCAGCACACGGCAGCACGAGGGGCAAAGCGATTGGCCACACGTTCAGCTCTTCCTTGTCATCTCACTTAAGATGGGGAAATGATAAAGAAGATGGGCGACCATGGTGTCACCGCCTTTGTGTCCAAGTAGGAGGTAGGGCTCATTGGTTGCTATGGGGTGTGTGTGTTTACATTTCAAACAGAACGTTTTCCCAACACTTCTGCCTCAGGCTCAGTGTACCTGAACTACCAGTGTAGTTCAGTGGACAGAGTGCTGGACATTGACCAAGGAAGCCAAGGTTCCAATCCTGCATGTCCTGTGACTCTCTCTGGGTGACATAGGCAAGTGACGGTCTCTTAGTGTAACTTGCCTCATGTTATCAGAAATGGCTCAATTCAGAAGAATGAGTACAGAAAGTGAAGAACTTAGCAAACTTTACTGAGTCATAAACAAAAGTGCGAGCAGTCAGAAGTGTAAAACAGCAGAGCGAATCAGATCACGCTTCTGAAAGAATAAAGCTGCCACCACCATCACCACCACAGGCCCATATCTTTACAAATAAACATTAGGCTCTACCTTTCGACTAGGCAACACCCCCTCTCCTTGTGACCCTTATTTGCATCCAGGGCTCCCTAAGGCACCCAGAGCTGTTAATTAGCTTTGCATCTTGAGTGACCCGTCACTACACATATTACCTACTTTAAAACAACAACAACAACAACAACACAAGAACAAATTAACCCTTGGCCTGCACTTTTATTGGTATGATTCCAACACCTCATAGTGAGCCCCTCGGAGGAAAGGGGCAATACAGAAAATCATACCATATCACCCTCTCTTTGTACATAGCTATTTTGATACCATATTGGTAGGGGTGGGTGAACTTCCACGTGTCCTATTAGTGCTCTGCTCGCCGGACTCCCACCAGTTTCCCAACCCTGGCAGGCATGTGGGAGTGACTGCTGAACAGTCCGCAAGCACCTGGTGAGAACTCTTGACTTTATTTTTTGGCAGCCATTTTGCGACAAATCTCAGGTATACGTATTTCAGGATATCACAATATGTGTTAAATTGCAATTTGGTCTAATTAGACTTCCGCTGACCAGTCCTGTTCTAGAAACAAGTGTTTCACTCCTTGCCTGGGTTGCTTTAGGAAGTGCTAGTTGCTGTTGCACTAGCAATGGTTGCACCACCAATGAATCCCACTAGTCTAGTGCAACAAAACTAGTGGAGACACAGCAGCAGTATAGGATACTGCCAATGGATATTTAGTCTTGACAACCTTGGAGTGGCAGATGGCATCAAGCATTTTCCCACTTGAGCTTCGGCCTGGTAGAGCTTCCACTCTAGGGTGCTTTCCGTATCAAACGTGACAAGTATCACACAGTACACATGGGCAGTTTTCCTACCTCAGCTGTATAAGGCTCACTACTTCATCAGTGTTCCTTCATATGCAGCTACTTAGTGGATTTCAAGTGTTGCTTCATTAAGCATCACGGCTGTGCAGTGTTTAACCTTGACATTATTCTGGAAAGATTATTGTTCAGAGATTATATTTGCTTTCCCACTGTCGCTGCTTCAAGGTCCTGACAGGAGTCCATTACTGATTCTTCAGGCATTATTGCCCCAGCTATGAGAGGTTTTCCTTCAAGAAATTCTAAATATTGGC
Source organism: Elgaria multicarinata webbii (assembly GCF_023053635.1). Classification (NCBI taxonomy): domain Eukaryota; kingdom Metazoa; phylum Chordata; class Lepidosauria; order Squamata; family Anguidae; genus Elgaria; species Elgaria multicarinata. Next base: position 153,626,151 of record NC_086172.1, on the reverse strand, counting down.
TCTCGTGAATCATGACATCAAAGTACTGTACCAGGGACTGAAGTAACTGAGCAAAAGCAAAATAAAGGCAAAACAAAACCCTGAAGTTAGTTTTGCACATATGTGTATGCTTTAATAAATAAGATGATCATTTAGCAGGGGTGTAAGCTTACTATAGGCTGCAGAAATAAGGAGGGAAAAACCCTTTACAATATTAACCATCTTCTTAGTAGCTGAATAATTTATCGTCAGCACTCATAGTGGCTTTTGATGGGTTTCGAGGAGGGGGTTTCACCTGCCTAGTGAAGCTGTAATCATTTTGAATGGAAATATCCTGCAGATTGACCCGATTTCCAATCCAATTTACACTCTCATGGGCAGATCAAGAATGTCTGCAGCATTTCCCTGAATCCCAACTTTTCATTTTGTGGAAACACCTGCTAGAGATCCCATTTGCCCTGCTATCTTTGGGAGGCATAATAATGAAATGAGGAAAAAGTGTGGGGACGCACATCCTCCTGACTCGAAGTTGGGAGGCTGTCTCTTGTCAAAGAACGGCCACCTCTCCCCAGCACACGTACCGCCAGCTTCCAGACAAGTGAATGTTAGCACTAATAAGCAGAGTTTCTCAGCTGTAAGTTACAAGCAGAATTGCAATTGTTTTCCGAAACTAGTGGGTATCAAGTTCATCCTGCTATGACCCATCCACACCAGTGGACATGACATAGCTGCTGTGGGTGGGGAGGGTCCAATTCAAGCGAGTGACCATTTGAGGAAGGGGAGATTCCAAGCAGACTTCTTAAAAAGCAATTATTTATTTGGTACTATTATTTCTCTAAAAAAGATTGCCCGTTACTATCCATGAAATACTTAAAAAATAAACCTGTCTCCTCCAGCTTTGGACTTTGATATTTTCTTTGATATTCCTCAAAGTAAAAACCAAATGAAACGTCACTCCTCTTCGCTTTCTGAGTTTTTCTAGGTGTACTTTTGTGGTCTGCCATTCAACGTGTTGCTTAGCACTGCATTTCTGAACATGGGAGTCATGCCCCTCCAACTTGGAAGTGAACCAAGGGCATTACCCCCCCCCCCCATGAGCCATGGTTCGATGTGGCACTCTTGTCTTGTTGATAGACTATACATTCTAGAACAGTATCCTCTTTGCAATCATACTTTTATTAGGTGATCTCGTGCTAACCAGATGTTGTGGAGGATAAATTAGGGCCTAATCTACACCTGCTATTTATCCCAGGAGAGTATCAAAGTCATCCCTATGGGGCCACATGACGCACAGCTGATCCCAGGGTGAACCGGGGTACAACCACTCCATTCTCCCGGGATATCGGGCACTGCAGTAATCACATTTCCCCCCATCTCTCGGGGCAATCCCGAGGTCCAAGGGCGGTGTGCCCTCTTCCCGAAGTTGTCGCTGTTCCTTGTGAGTAGCGGGGCTCAGTGAACAAGCAAGCAGCCGTGCAGGGGAGCCCATGGGTATTGGGGGTGGAGGGGAGAGAACATTTTCACTACCTCCTGGATGGCTCTCAGCATCTTCCAGCACCAAGTTTTGTTTTTTGTTTTTTAAAAAAGAAATCATACCTTCATGCAGGATTGGTGTTCCACAACATCCCCACTTTTAAAAACAAAACAAAAAACAAAACAAAAAATAAATCTTTGCCCTGGAGAGGCCCTCTTTACTTCCAGGGAAAAAATCACTGGCCCCTGGCCCCAGAGGGATGATCCCAGAAGTGCAATACCCTCTCTCAAAAGGCCTCTAAGTGTAGATGAGGCCTAGGCCTAAGTAAAGGGTAAGATGAAGCATTTCAAGCAGCAACAGAGATCAAACATCTGTAAATACTGTAAGTATTTATATAAATTAGGAATAAAGAATTATATGTTGTTATTTCCTATACTTTTATCTTAGTTCTTCCAAACAAAGGCTTGGATCTAGATTTGGTAATACTTAAGAGAAGATCCATTGAAATCAATGAGACTGAAGTTAGCCTAACTTAAGTCCTATTAATTTCAATAGGTCTGTTCTAAGCATGACTCTGCCTGGATCCAACCCAAAAGCTTTTACCCCATATAATAAGGTACAAGAAGCAACTTGATTGCAATCCCTAGTTTTCATCTTACTCCATACTTACCTTTCATCTTGCGGTATCGGAACAGCACTGGTGATTCATTTCCATTTCTCATTATCGTGAGATAATTATTAATTACTTTTCCTGACTTTATCAGAAGATAGACAAATTACAGTAGGAGTGAATGTTATTCCTTGTAAGAAACAAAACACTGGCAAGTAAAGGAAGACTGATAATATATTTATTTATATGGTGATATAGAAAATTGTGTGTGTGTGTGTGCATGCGCACACACATGTATACATCATCTATTGATATCATTTCTCCATCCTGATTTTTTTTTTAGCTGTGTTTAACTAAAGAAAATAAAGCTATTTTCTGGTGTTTAGTCTTATATCTGGTGTTAAGTCTTATACAGTCCAGCACACATTTTATTGCTTTTAATCATTGACCCCTTGTGACTAAACTGAGATTTACTGCCTCTTTCTTTCTTTTACACATGTGCATGGTACATTATGGCTTCAATGCCCTTGTGCCTTTAAACAGTTAAACTACTACTAGTTTTTCAGCATCTTGAAAGGCTGCCATTAAAATTTTGAATTTTATGCAGTCCAGCAAGTATTTCATTCTTAGTCTCTTCTGACCCCTCATCAACATGCTGTGTTTTATTGTCCTGTTCCCTCCAACTCCCTCTCTCTTTCTCACCATGTCAATAGTGTATCATGGCCAACCAACCCATATCATAAAAACTTTCAGCAGTTACAACTCCTTTTCCACAGTCCTTCATTTTCTATGTTGATTTAAATGGCCTCCTCTTTGAGGCTGACTTTGCATGAAGTTATCTATGTACAATACCTATCACAGAGATTATTTCTAAAAAAATAAATCAGTTTGGATAATATGAATTAGGCCTAGTGTAGAGCTTTTCTCTCTACAAAATAATATACTTAGTCAACTTTAGGGTGAGATTTTGACTTTGCTGAATCCATCCATGCAAAATTGGTTGTTTTTTTTTAGATTTCAAAGTTTCGTGTTCAGTTTACAGTATATTTGGAAGAAAATAAACAGAGAGAATGCAAAAAGAGAAACAAGTTCTCAAAAGTGCCAACAATGGAACATTTATTACAACCCAAATGTGTTTTGGAACCATAAGATCCTTTTTCAGGGGCAACATTATATATCCAATACCTGAGAACAGGTTAAAACAGTTTATATAAATAGTGACTGTCTAATGGTGCAAAAAAGACAGTCACTATTTCTGTAAGCTGTTTTAGCCATCACTTAGAAGCTGGACATGTAAGGTTGTCCCAGAAGAAAGATCTTAACTGTTCTGAAATGTGTTGGGCTGCAATATTTTTCCCCACTGTTGACACTTTTGATTTGAGAACATAGCCTGGTCAGAAGCAGTATAGATGAGAAGGTAGCAAATGACTAACCTATCTCTTAAGAATTCTGGTGTATATACAGTGGCAAAATGAACTCTCTTATTCATTAGAGTTGGGCTCAATCCTGCCCCTATTTTCAGGAACTTTCTCTCTCTGCGAAAGAGGCATTATTTTTTCTGCATCTTTCGCAGGGAGGGGGGAAAACTCTGAGAATTTTCTCCTTGGGGAGGGGAACTGGGTTTCCACATACTTTTTTAAAAGTGTAGCTGATTGCTGAGGGGCATTCTTCCTATTATTTAGTTTTCCAAACACACACTCACACACACACACACACCTTTCCCAAGCAGTTCTTAGCGAATGCCTCTTGCTGACCATGTGACCTCTCCCTCTCCAATAAGTATTCAGAAAGAACTCCTGGGCCCCTGAAAATGTGGGAGTTGTTTGCAAAAAAGAAAGAAAGAAAGAAAGAAAGAAAGAAAGAAAGAAAGAAGACCCCTCAACAACTGGTTACATTTAAAAAGGTATGTGGAAAACCTGTCCCCTTCCCCAAGGAGAAATTTCTCCGAAATTCTCCCCTTTCCCAGCCTCTTTCGCCTGAGTTTACATTTTTCTCCCTCACCCTCTCCCCATGAAATGATGAAAATGGAACGGTCAGAATTTTTGGCACAGCACTATTATACATACATGTTGCCAGCCGAGCAAATTTCTACAGATTTAAGCTATTTAATTGTCCGTTTGTTTATTTGTCCAAGTTCATTTGCACTAAGATTCAAAACCTTTGCACTGGAGAAGTCTGACAGGCTCACAAGGAAATTGAAAAACAACAACAATAACTTGGCTTTATTTCCCAACTTCCCTGTCTTTTTCCAGGTGTGTGAAGTTGTATTAATGAGATTTGCTGCCTGGTCTACCACCATGACCTGTGCTCTACTAGAAAGGCCAGAGTTATCCATATAAAACTCTGCTGCAAAGAACAGGATAACAACAAGTTTGACATATGTGCTGTGTTCCTTTCCTTAACCTTAATAGGCCACACATTATGAGTAAATGTTCAAGCTCATAAATAGCGGTTTCTCCATGGTATGGCCTAGTTGTCCTCATATCATAAAACCTTTCAGTGATTGCAAATGCTTTTTCCATAGCCCATGGTTCATTTTAAATGCCTCCCTCTTTGGGAAATGATGGGGGGGGAGTACTAGAAACACTAGGAGTGCTGTTATCCCTACGCATGGCTCAGAAGAGAGAAGTGTTCTGGGATCTTTGTAAACTGAAGAATATGCCTCCATTCCAAAGCTTCTTGGCCCAGTTCACAGAACCAGTTCTGACTTTTAATAATGGGCCCTGCATATCTCAAGAACATCTTTCCCCAAGTATCTTTTTCCATGCCTTGAGATTAAAGGGGGGGGATTCATTTGGTTCTCATTGTAAATTGAACCAACATAACCCACACTTCCCAAATTAATGAGGTGACCACTGAGCAGTCAGCTCACAGGACACCAATACTGTGCCAGCCGCATGGGCTGTCAGTGTGTTTCCAAGCACAATTTAAAGTGCTGGCTTTATGACCACCCAGAAGGAGGCAGATGATAGGGTCAAGGGCAGACATGCCCGGCCCAATATCAGTTCCAGGGCTAGCATGAGCCTGCCAGGGGCCCACCAGGGCTAAAGTTCATTGCAACAGCTTCCTTCTTGTTTTCCTTCATTTATTTATTAAGTTTATCATCAAGGGCTGCCAGACAGGTATGTCCATGGTTACAGATATAATCCTTTTCTACAACACAATTGTGCTTATTCCCAAGTAAACGTGTTTAGCATTAGGGCAGTGGAAGCACACTCCATTTTATTCCTTTAAATCATCATGGTGCTGTGATTTTAAGGGTGTTTAAGGGTGTTTGAAAGCATGGATGGTGGTGGAGGGGTGGGGGAGAAAACTCTGAACTTCAGAGCCATAGCCAGACCACGCCTATATCATCCCAGGATTGTCCTGGGATCATCCCTGTGCATCCAAATGACACACGGGGGATCCCGGGAGCAGGCAGGGACAATCCCTCCATTTGCCTGGGATAATCCTTAGGTCTAGCTAAGGTCCAGATCACCTTTAAAGGGTGTGTGTCTGTAACACCATTAAATGCAGGGTCCAAACAGCTAAATCATTGGAAGCAACCCTGTTGACTTCTAAATCACACCAGGATCTGGGGCAGTGGAACCAGAGCTCACAGGGGCACATCACTGGCATTTCTTTATTAGCAGGGATGCTGGCATCACGTGTCACCTCCCCTCTCTCCATCAGAATACCCCGTTCCCACTGAGTTTAGCTGCAATCCTCACTGCAACTGGGGGAAATGAATTTTCCCAGCAACAGTATACTGTTCCCTGATGTACTGCAAAGCATTTTGATCTTGAATGGGCTATTAAGACCTATTAGCATTGCAAAATATGCTCCTGGTGGAGATGAAAACTGCTACAACTGGTTTGCTGAGATGGCTCAACACAGCTGCCTGCATTTATGAATTCTCTACACTGAGTGTTCTGTTGAGTGACGGCACTTCAGAATTTACCACTGGTCGGGGGTGGGGGGGGAGGTGTTCCTATTTTCAATCCAAAAGACATAGTGAGTTTGGCCTAGTTCTACCAATTGGCTGAACACATATAGGCAGTAAACTTATATACAGTTTACTGTATATAAGATACTGGTGGTTTATGCTGCAACAACTGAAGAGGACATTTGCTCCTCTTTGGCTGCTGCAGCATAAACCAGTACCAGAGGCAGTAAGCCTACATACACCAGTTGCTGGGGAACATGGGTGGGAGGGTATTGTTGCACTCATGTCCTGCTTGGGGGTTCCTGGTTAACAGCTGGTTGGCCACTGTGAACAGAGTGCTGGACTAGATCGACCCTTGGTCTGATCCAGCATGGCTTTGATATGTTCATACGCACCATGGATGAGTGCCCAAAGAATGTTGGAGCCAGTCCTGTCTGAGACTCTTGGAGTTCAATTTCTGAAGTCTCTTTAACCAATTCATCACCAAAGAAAGAGTGTATGGAATTGTCAAAGTATTTTTTTGGTGTGAACTTTTGATATATTTGATTACAACAAAGGGTAAAAAGAAAACAACAGCAAATCCCCAAACATCCTGCCTCAAGTGGTCCTTGTCAGCCCTGTCTGCTGCAGGATAATTTTGCTTCTACTGTGGTGTGTGTGTGTTTGTGTGTGTGTAGGTGTGGGTCTGTTGAATCAAAATGAATCTTATTCCCTAATTCTGTGCTTCCTGAGAGAAAATACTACGCTCTATTGCAGCCTTCCCTAACTTGATGCTCTCCAGATGTGCTTGACTACAAGTCCTATCATCTCCCAACCCTCATGTCAGGTTGAGGAAGGCAGCACTATTCCAAGCACAGGCTAATGCCAGCTCACACCTCTCCCGTAAGTATCTTCAAGACTTCTGAGCAGTTGGGGACGTGCTGCCTGCTAGGTAGCAGTGAAGCAGAAATAAACATCTTGTATACAAGAGGAAGAAAAACAAGCAATTCAATGCAAATATTGCAGATGCTTTATAAGATTCATCTTGCTGGAATCCTCTGCTGTGGGGATTTCACAAGTGAAGAGAACATTGATATAATGGCCTGCGGTTTTTATTATTGATAACCAGGTTGTGGGTTTTGTAGAGGCAGATGAATGTAGGAAAATCATTTTAACATCATCATGATCATCATGATCATCATCATCTATACCTCTTGGTGTCTTTTTTCCTAGAAATTAATTTTGGCAATGCGCTGTTTGGTATTTTCTTTCCATTTCTATCTTTTCCCATGTCAATTCCTGAATCCATTTGAGCTGTTCCATTTTCCTGATGGCATTAATCTTTGGAGAAAGTGAATTGCAATGTTGCAGATTCACATACTGTGGAAAGCAAATATTACACTTGCAGAGAAAGTATTCATATCAAAGATATTTTTAGCCTCTTTTGGGCAACAAACAGATCACAATGTGCCTTTACCAAACAAACTACAGTTATTAGATCCACTATATTATTCTCTGTGATCTTTGAGCAGGGGCAAACCACATCGGGCCCCTCCAGAAGTTTTGAACTACAACTTCCATAATTCCTGAAAAACATATTTTTTTATTTATTTAACTTTATTTCTTGACCACCTGTAAGGATGGAACACTCTCATAACTGACCATGCTGGTTGGGGCTGATGGACGTTTCAATCCAAAACAACGAGGGGGGACCAGTTTGCCTATCTCTGCACTAGAGAACTGCTCAGTGTTCATCAATCAATTCTGATGGGACAAATTTATGCTGAACACTCAATTCATGTAGGCTTTAATGCTTTACCTGCCATTTTTGTCCATCCCATTATATCCTAAACATCTGAAGAAACAGGTGACAGATACCTCCCCTTCCCACCCATTTCCCCTAAAATCTTTCATTTCCTTTGCTTCTCTTCTTCCTTCCTATCATTTTTAAAAATGAATAAATTATAGACTATTGATTTATATAATTTCAAAAGTATCCCTAGCCATTCTATTAGCTTTTGCTTCTTTTGCCTAGGCTAAAATTCAATAAGAGCATATGCTTCTTAAAAAAAAAATGTCATAAGAAAAGCCATAGGGCAAAAGCATCATAAGAATACACCAGGGAAGAATAAGTGGTAAATAAAAACCAGCAGCCAAGCTTTTGGAGCATTAAGTAAATATGACTGACCATCAATCCAACTGCTCCACTTGGCCTTCCAGTGAAATATTTACAGTAATAGTATCCCAACCACTCCCTGGACAACAGAAGGTAAAATGAAGCTAAGCACCTTAAACGACATCCTCCATTATCTTATGTGGCCAGCCTGTCCCAGATATCTTACTGCAAGAGTAATGAAAGCAAACATGATAGAGTATCCTTTGCTGGCTCGTGTTCAATGAGGCACAGCAGAAGATTAGAAGTGAATGTGCTTAGAACACTCTTCCAATATATGATTTTGCCACTGTAATCTAAACAAGGCTATTTCATTTTCCGTAGGAGATATCTTTCCACCCTGCATAGTCCTAAAAAATAAATAAAAAACCAGATATCCTAAGTAGAATGCTCTAATATTTGCCTATGAACTCTGCTGCATCTCATTTTTCAAGTGGTCAAGCTTTAGGATATCAGTATCAGACTTGCCTAAGTAAATACAGTATCCATTTTCATGGACAAGTTTAGGATTGGGGCCATAGCAAATGTACACTAATTTTTGCCTACGGAGTGCTGTATCACTAGCCAACTGTCACTGGAGAAACCGGCTAATTTTCTGGTTCATTTGAGATTGGCCCATTAGCCAGATGGGTAGAGGGATTTCTCCTTGCAGTGAACTGAAACTGCCACCTCATGGCTCCTGTTGGAGACAAACAAAACCTTGTACTTCAGCCAGGTAACGGTTTCTAACTAATCCTCGTGACAGGATTCTGAGGCAGTTATGTCTAATTACTGCTATAGAACAGAGAATAAAAAGAATACATTGACAATGCAGTTTTGCCATATGCTTCATGGCCACAGAGAATGCATAACTTGTTGTCACTGTGCGTCCATGGATTACAATCTGGCCAAACACGGCAATTTGGCCAACATGAATTTATTGGTCAGGCTGTGGCTGCTGGACCTGGAGAATAAAAAGTCTGGGGCTCCAGGTTGACTGGATTTCAAGCCTCAGGGCCAGCCCTACCATTAGGCAGAGTGACGTTGCTTTCTCAGGAAGCTGACTTTTTGAGTCATAGAAGGGTAACAAATTTATGCTTTATTTAATGTATTATGATTACATTTTACTTTCACGGTACTTGGTTGTTTTTTTCTACCTTGAGTGGCAAAATAAATTGACTGGTCTTGGGCAGAGAGGATAGTATCCAATCTCAGTCCTATTTAGAGTAGACCCATTGAAATAACTGGGACTTGGGTTAGACATGGCTAGCCTATGCCCCATTCATTTCAATGGATGTACTCTAGGTAGGGCTAATGCTGGATACTACCCTTTGTGCCTTGGCATGGGGCAGGCGAGGGTGCCATTTGCTTCTCCATTTCAGGCAGCAAACTATCCTGAGCCAGCCCTGGGCCTGTTGTGTACATAAAAGGAAATGCATTTTGTAATAAATGTATTATGTCCGTAGGCTCATTTTTCAAAATACAAAGCATAATTCCCCTCATAGGAAATGCACTCTCCAGGTGCTTCCAGGAACACTGTCTTAATTGTCTTTATTTCATTTATACATTCAAAAAATGGTGAAAGTAGCTGACAATAAATTCTACAGGAGAAAATAAACAATCCACATGGCATAGGAAGCAATAACCACATGAAACAATATAAAAATCATATCAGAGTAGATAATGAATGAAAAAATGGCATCCGGGTAAAAACGTAATTTAAAAATACAGATTCACTCAGCTGACCAAACACTTGTTTAGATAGAACAGATGCCTGCCAATGAAAGGCCATTAACGAGGTGGCTAAGGAAGTCCGCCTCTGGGTGCAGTCCTGAAAAGACCCTTTTTTGTATTCCCTCCAAATGCCCATCAGAGGTTGGTGAAACAAAGAGGAGAACACTCCAAAAGATCTCAACACTAGGGTAGTCTCATATGGGAGAAGGTGGTCCTTCAGAAAGTCTAGTCCCAAGCCATTTAGAGCTTTAACTCGCAATCTGAATTCTGGCTGGAACCAAACTAGCAATGTAGCTATTGTAACCGAGAGGCACTTCCCAATGGGACACTGCCCACAAATGCAAATATGTTGCGCTGCTGTAAATGGCCTTTAGTGCAAAACCAGTAGTTTTTGCTGGCACAACGGGTTTTCCGTGGAAACCCATCGTGCCAGCAAGTACTGTTGGCGTGGTGCAGATATCATTTACACTAACATAATGTAACTGATGCTAGTGGTAGCGTTGTGTCGTATACTGCTCGTACGAAACAGGTGCTCCCTCTAACGGGCCCAAGTCAACAGCCTGGCTGCACTTTTCTGAACCAGCTGAAGTTTCTGAACAGTCTTCAAAGGCAGCCCCACTTGAGCATATTGCAGTTAGCAAAACATGTGGCACATGCCTAGATCTGATACCTCTAGGAATAGCCATAGTTGGCACACCAGCCACAGCTGAGGGAAAGCACTCGAGGGAAAGCACACAGGCATCCAGGTGTACTAGTGCATCTAGGAGTATCCCCAAACTAGCCCCCCTTAATCTCTAACAGTTCCAGAGCTGCAAGGGAAATGATTTGCAGAGAATAGGCTGTGATAGCTAGAGGAGAGGCCTGAGCAAGACTAAAATTTAGTCAGACTAATGTTTGGGCTTGATTTAAACTGATTCATAATTGCAGCTGCTAAACTGGCAGTAGATGTTATGAGACAAGCTGAGACTCCATGGGGTCTAGTCATGGGAATTCCAAGCAAACAGAGTCTATGCTCTACCACTGAGCTATGGCCATTCCACTCCAAGGAATTGTTCTACACTCGCGTGAATATCTGAAGCTGTGTTACCATGAGTCAGACCTGATCCGTTTGTTCTGCTTGCAAACCATGTGCTCCTCCACAAAGCTACGACTTCTCTACCAGTCAGACTGGGTTCTCTCAAATAAATAGATTTGAGGTGAATCCTCCTCTGCTTGTTTTGAATTATGAAGGAATGAGGCAGCTTGCATCAGTCAGCTAAGGCAGGAAAAACTTGGCATTTACATGTCCCTACTTAAAGCAGTGTGTCAAATGAGCATCCAGCACAGATCCAGCACAGCTTCTTTAGGCTATGTGTACTGAAGTGTCACTGGCTTAGGGAACCTAAAAGACAGGTTGTCATTTCCACTTCGTCTAGAAAGGGCCCTCCCACAAAATGTCTCCTGGCAAAGATAAAGCAAACCTTGCTTTTCCTTTTGCTTCTTCATGGGGCATCCAATCAAAACCAACAGGAAATTCAGACATAGCTTGTGAAAGCTTCTCTCCCAAGGCTAATAGGAGTGTTTTTTTTTGGGGGGGGGGAGTTTCATCAGGACTGGGGTGGGGCAAAAGAGTTAAACCCCCTCCCCAATCTCTAGGGTCCCAATCCTGCTCACAGCCCCTTCTTTTTCTTTCTTTCTTTCTTCCTTTTTTTTTTTTTTAAACCAACATGTTAATTTCTTGCATGTGTCACTTGATCTGTACCCTCAAACCAGCTCTGGTTAGGACTGTTATAAGTGGCTAGTTCTATTTCTGTAAGGGAGGTGGTAGCTCTTCCCCGTCTTCTCTTAGGCCATAGCTAGACCTAAGGTTTATCCCTGGATCGTCCAGGTGTCAAACCTGTTCATCTAGCTGACACAGGGAATCCAGTGCTCAGGCAGGGGTGAACCCTGGATGATCCCAGGATAAATTGTAGGGCTAGCTGTGGCCTTAGGCTCCCTTCCAAAAGCACAACAGATCATGTCAGTAAGAGAGAGGGAGAGAGAGAGGGGGAGAAATCCTCAGGACCAACACATCAGTTACAGAACCTAAAGGCATGAGTTCTTGTCTCCTTGTCCCCCATGCTTAAATCACTAAGCAGCATTTCTTTTCCTGCTTAGCAATCCACACATTGAAAATCTTGGCCCTTAATGGCTGCCGCCCTGCTGTGTTCCTACTTTCCTTTCTTCAGCCTCTTGTACCAACCTCCCCGTAATTCAATGCAAGTGCAGGGCAGGGAATTGGAGTCGCAGTGGGGAATTGGCTGTAATGAAAGCTCTTGCCGAAGTTCCTCTGTTTACTGGAAGAGTGCAAATGGGCAGTTTGATTTACAAGGTTAAAACTAAACGAGTGCACGGTTGCCCCTGATGCGGTGCTACATACAGCCGGAGAACTGAAATATTGTAAGCGGGAATAACGGATGCGGCTCAAGGTAGGCAGGTCCAAAATATTGACAATGACTAATTATTGTGCCCTTGTATCATTTTGCTCCAGCAAACAAGTCTCTCTGTCACCAGTCAAAAGTCTGACATGAAGATTTTGAGATAGTAGGTGGGCTTGGGCCTAATCTACACCAAGCAGGATACAGTGGTATGAAAGCAGTATGAAAGCAGAATATGGTACCTGTCAATGGACCCAACAGTTGTCAGTGCTCTTCAATACCGCTGTAAAGCAGTAGTGTGGCTCCTGCCTCTTATATACCACTTTCACACTGCTTTCATAGTGCTATATCCTGCTTGGTGTAGGTTAGGCCTTGGACAAATGGAGTACTTTCCCATGTTGAATCTCAATTAGTGATGGACAGATCTTCCAATCTTGGTTTCATTGAAATTGTCAGAATTTTTATTTATTTATTTATTTGTAACATTTAGATACCACTGAATATAATAGAATATCTCAGTGGTTCAAAACATTAAAATACAATATTAAAAACACAATATTAAAGCATAGCCTTAAAACACTGCATAAAAACACTTGCAGCTACAATAAAGGAGCAGAAAAAGTAGCAGTAAAATGGAACGGAATAATTATAGTTTATTTATGGCCTGGGGAAAGCCTGGGGAAATAAGTGTGTCTTCAGGAGGTGTTTGAAAGATGCCACATTTTCTGTCTCCTGAACCACACAAGGGAAGGTTTTCCAAATGGTGGGGGCCACTACAGAGAAGGCCATCTGGGTAGTTCATCCATTTCAGACTGACAGGCAAGACCTCCTCTGCTGATCTTAAAGGTTGCCTGGGTATGTATAAGAGACATATTTAAGGACAAGCTTGCTCCATCTAATTTCCGCATATGGTTGTGGGTATTTTTTTTAAAAAAATCCGTATGGAAATTTGTATGGTTTTACGTGTGTATGTGTGCCTGCATGCATTTCCCCTAATGTACACATTTTTGCACACATTTTCTTTAAGGACTTTACAGTGCAGTAATGTGCACGTGTTTCCCCCCCCCCCCAAATATACATATTCTGTGAGCATTTCCCCCCAATACATACATTTTTTTGCACATTTTTTTCCTGAGATGAGCTGACCAAAATGTGCATTTTGGTACACAACTCTGTCTCGGCTTCCTGAAAGGCTTGGGAGGTGCAAATGGGGTAAATCCACCCTTGATGGCAGGAATTTGTCACCTATCCATAGTCTCAACAGAAAATGAGCTTCTAGCATTAACTTTCAGTAAAAAAAAAAAAAGTGGCAGTAACTGACATTGTTTATGACAATGATGAGATACACACACAAGGGCAAGTATATTTTATTCTCGTAAGAACATGCCTCGGGTCGATTATGAATTTACAGGCATTATTAAGCTAGTGCCTGCAGGCAAGAATTTGTGTTCTGTTCAGATTATTACCCAATATTCAGGTTAGCCTGCTCCATTCTCTTAATTTGGCTGGGCGTCTTGTAACAAAACGAGCCATTTCCTTACAGGGTAATCCGGTACCTCTCTGATTCCAGTAAAAGTACAAGCTCCGAAGCTGTCAGGGTTGAGTAAGAGATACACTCACTCGTTCCCCCTTTTCTTCTTCCTTGGGTCCCTGTCATATTTTCTAGAATATATTAGTGCATGGATGGCCATCTTCGTAAGCCTAGGGACCATCTTCATTAGCACCCAGCTGTTCAGGATCTGGTTTATTCATGCACTCTGCAAAGAAGGGCTGCTGTATCACCTGGTAAGCCTGGGTTTCCTTCCTTTTAAGATAAAAGCTGGGGATTCAGGGAGGGAAAGAAGCTACACACACCCATCCGTGGGGGGAATTTGTTGCAGCTGGAGATGGGCTGCTCTTTCCTGTGCTATTCATATCCCCAGTCGGAGTGTGAGAACTGGTACAGAGGAATCCCCACCTTATCTCCGAACTCTTGAGAGTTGCTGTAAGCTGGAGAGTCCCCTTTGTGTCATGGATTGGGGAGGGGGAGGGGCTTGGAAAGAGCAGGGGGTGGGGCCTGCAGAGGGTGCTCAACCCTCTGCCATCTGGATTAGGCCTACAGGCTGGAGGTTGCCTTTCCCTGGTAAAAGGGAAGCCTGCAGACATCCAAGTGTTGAGTGTAGCCATTTGCATTGAGGAAACCACACTGAGCATGGACATCTGGAGTGGTGCTGGGGAGACACATGATATCTGGGGCTGGGTCCTGCTGCCCTTCGTATTCGCAGAGCCCTCTTAACCTGGAGAGGAATAATGAGTGATTTACTGGTTGCTCTTCCATACTGCGAACTGTTGAGGGATTTTGCTATATTCAGCAGTATACAAATGAATAAATAGTCACAAAGTTTATACAGCAGAAGACCTATTTATTTTCTCAGTATTTTAACATTGTAGGGTCCTAGTCTTTTAGCTCTGCTGTGTTCAATCTTCATTTTAAATCTCTGCATTGATGCTAGGTTCATTTATTTATTTATTGCATTTATATCCCACCTTTTTTTCTCCAAGGAACCCAAGGTGGTGTACATAATCCTCCTCTCCATTTTATCCTCACAACAACAACAACCCTGTGAGCTAGGTTGGGCTGAGAGCCTGTGACTGGCCCACAGCTACTCAGTGAGCTTCCACGGCCGAGTGGGGACTAGAACCCGGATCTCCCGACTCCCAGTCCAACACTCTAACCACTATGCCACATTGGCTCTCAGGTTTTATTCTGGTTGTACTTTTAGATTGTGGTTTTAAGCTTCCTTATTTTATATTTTATGCTATACCTTGTGGTTTTAGTTTTTGTGAACTACCTGGAGTGCTTCAGCTATTGGGCGGAAAATAAATAAATAAATAAATGTATTTTTCTCATCAAAAAGGAAAGGAAAGGAACCTCTCATGCAAGCACTGAGTCATTACTGACTCTTGGAGGGACGCCAGCTTTCGCTGACGTTTTCTTGGCAGGCCTTATATAGTGGGGTGGTTTGCCGTTGCCTTCCCCGGCCGTTATTACCTTTCCCCCAGCTAACTGGGTACTCATTTTACCAACCTCGGAAGTATGGAAGGCTGAGTCGACCCGAGCCGGCTGCCTGAAACCAGCTTCCGCTGGGATCGAACTCAGGCCATGGGGAGAGTTTCAGCTGCAGAAACTGCTGCTTTACCACTCTGCGCCACACGAGGATCTTTCATCAAAAAAGAAAAAAGAAAAGAAGTAAAAGATTCAGCTGATTGCTTCACATGTATTCCTTGCTCCTATTTCCTCTTCTTCCAATCACTCCTATGTTTGTCGTACCACTGATTTTAGATTGTACATTCCCCTGGGGCACAGGAACCTGTTTTGTTTTGTTTTTGGAAACTCTGTAAGGCACCATGTTCACTGATGGTGATCTATAAATCTGTCATTGTAGTTATTCAGGAATTGCTGGGCCAGATCTACACCAAGCATGATATAACACTTTGAAAACAGTTTGAAAACGGTATATGTGATGTGTCCTGGGCCTGAACAGTTGTCAAAACCGCTATAAACCATTATGAAGCAGTAGTGCTGATCCTGCCTTCGTCTCAAGTATGTGATGTGAAAGTGCAAGGGAACACAATTTAAAACTAAGTTTCCAAGTGAGACGGAAATGCGCGTCTTGCAAAGCTCCTTCAAAAGCCAGTCATGCAAATGTGCCTGGACTGTAAAGATAAAAGAAAGATGAATACATCTAAAAGGATTTTATGTACAGAATTCAATGAATATTTGTCGCGGTTCCTTTACAGGAACCTCGGCAATTTCTCCTCTGAGGGCCAAATTCCTTGCAGGAATGCTCTGTGCAATTGACTGAGACAGAGCCTGAATTACAAAAGTTGGCACTACCAATTAAGATTTATGGCTATGATCCAGGATTTAAAAAGCAGAGCAAAAAATGAAATATATTGGGCTAGGAAGGGGCAGAGAAGGTAAAACCACAGGCTTTTCAAATTCCCCCCTCTCCTTGAAAAGAGCTGGTTTCAGATTGTATTCAAGTAGAGGGATTGTTCATTGTTTCCAAAGCAGTTATAATCTGTCCATGTATAAGGAATAAGACTGAAATATAAGAAACAGATTCAGATCTCAGTTGCAGGAGTCTACAGTAACATCAGAATATTTTAGATAAAAAATCTGATCTTAAGCTACTTCCTGAATCAAAGTAACATTGCTTTGAAAGAATACGCCTAGCACAGCAGCAGGTATGTACTGTGGGTTCACAATAAAAAATATGAGCCAAAATGCTATAGGACTGTTTATACTAACACAGGATAACAACCACTGAATGCACTAGAACCATTGATTTTTTATTCATCTGAGGGTGAAGTCGTACACCAAGTGCAAAAAAGCACCCTACTCACATTGAGCTCCTTCAGATGAGAGTTTTATTGCATGCTCATTACTGGGCACTCACGAATTTTCACGGGTCCCTCTCATGATGTCGTCTGCCTCCCATGCGCCTCCCAACCCTTTTAGCCTTCTTCACGCCACAAAAAAGCACTCCAGTAAGTCAACTTATTTTTCAAGACGGAAGTTGCCACTAACTCCTGCTATGTGAAGGAGAAGCAGTGGGATCTACATGGCCCACTGAACGGGCCACATGCAGGTTGTTTACTTCCTCTTTCAAAAGAGGAAGTAGTGAAAGACTAACACACGGGCGGAGAAGCAAATGTAATGAAACACAATTTCCCCCTGTGTGATGACGCTCATTTCCACCAGTTTATGAAGTTATAGGGTTAGCACCTTCTCACAGTTTCTTTTTCTGTGCTGGAAATTTACACGTATCTTCTTCACATAGTTAGTCCTTCTCTGTAACTGTTTCACACATTTTTTTTAGGGAAAGAAGTTAAATCTGAACTGCAACACTTTATCCTCAGTGCAAAACATCTTCAATCAATCTCCGGAAGTGACTCAACTCAAGGACTTGCTGAGTCACGAACAGGTGACTCTGATCAAGTTATTGATTGGTCTCTTCCCATAAAAATCGGTAATTATTATCCCACATCTGAGATTCTGAGCCATTTTTGCACAGGCTAGCTGTGACAGACTTTCAGGGTCTGCATCCAGATTCTCACTTTGCATTCCAATTCTCACTTCACTTCACTTTATCTCTCTCACCTCTGATCACAACAAAGCCTGACAGTACAGCCCTCCTTATTAAATTGCATCAATGGCAGTGCAGCCAATCATGGCATGTTATCTACTAAATCCATTCTACAATTCATATTGTATATCTCCACAATGCATATGACAATCTTGTGGGTTAAAAATGGTTGGGTTCATAAACTTTGTCAGCCTGTATGAAACAAAGAAATGAAACTACAATAGAAGCGATTTGAAACATGGGAAAGCAAAGGAATGAACCAATTGCCTCTTCCTTTGGGGGAACCATTATATTATGATTTCTTCTGGCAGGCCAATCCAGGGGAATTTTAGAATGTTTTTAGAATGCTTTTAGGATGTTTTAACAATGTATAATATGTTCTTAATTCAGTTTTATGTATTTTATATTTACTGTTGTTGTTCCCCGCCTCAATTAAAATGGAGAGTCGGGTAAGAAATAATAATAATAATAATTTATGATAGGCTTGAGAACAATATTTTGAAGAAAGCATCTAAAATGTGTTTACCATTAAAAAACAAAAAGTTGCTTCTGGAAGGTAATTATGAACGCATCAAGGAGTTTTTTTAAGACCTGCATAACAAAACAATATAATGGGTTCAGACACTCCTGAAGGATACTTAAGTATTTAATTCACTGTTCAAAATGAACATTTAGCCTGAAGATTCAACTAGTGATGCAATGCACCATCAAACACTCCATAAAATCTAACTGCCCTCCTTTGATTTCATTTGATGAAAGGATAAAATATGACATGTTAGAAAGAACTTTCTCTAAAGGCTGGTTGAGTGAAATCTTAGCCTGATATTTCTTGTGTCCATTCATTGTTTTGTAAATACATCACACACACACACACACACACACACACACACACACACACACAGAGAGAGAACACATCTTATATTCACATGTTGTACTCACCTAACACACACACCCAGAGTGAAATATATCACTCTGTGTGTGTTAGATGGGTTTATAGCTCTCACTCTCTCCTCCTCCTCCTCCTCCTCCTCCTCCTCCTCCTCCTCCTCCTCAATACATACTTATTAACAGCAAAAGGTCAAGGACGTCCCTGAAGGTAAGGTCCTGGGGCTGAGTTTAAGAATATCCTATTTAACTAGGGCAAATTACAGACTTGCTCAGCTTCTCAATTCTCCATCCAGAAGATACCGGCAATGTTGACTTGCAGCACACACAGGGATTGCAAAATATGTTTGAGATTAGAAGGTGTTGAAAGGCTGTTCCTGTTGATGGCCCATAAAAGCTCAGAAAGAGATAGCAAATCAGCCAGGATGATCCCAGCAATAATGAAAGTAGGGTGGTAAATGGAATAAACTCTTCAGACAGTCTTTTTAATGAGTTCCCATCAATTGCTTAACAGTGTTTAAACTCTCTGTTCCTCCATTCCTCTTGGCTCTAGACAGCAGGGCTGCAGCAACTTCCAGGTAACATGCTTTACAAATTAAAATAGTGAACAGGATTGCAAAGAAATATGTGGAATTGGCACAGTCCAGAACATAATTGTTAAGCAAGTGATAATTGGAGCTAAGGATATATGGATTTTGTAAAATTTGTTCCCTCTGCATTTTGCAGATTTTCAGGGGGCTTTCGTTCCATCGTTCGCTCATTGATGGAATCAGATTCTCCCACCCACCCACCCACTTCCAGAATCGGTGTGACTTTGGAAAAACCAGTCCACTGCAGAATCTGGCAGCCGGGTTCATAGAAATCTGAACTCATTTGATTTCATTGCAGATTCTCAGACAACCCTAGTTGGAGCTTCTTTCTTTTGGTCCTTCCCCTCCCCCCCCCCAAAAAAAAAATCAGAGACTTTGGTGTGAGATGAATTGTGGCTATAGCTACGGTGCTTTCCTTGCCCATGACTAGCACAAATCAAAGTTGCACCCTGCATCTCTGAGAAAAGCACCTTCATGATGTGTCATTTTGGAAATGGAGTATGCCTTTGATTCATAATGGCTCAGAACACCACTTCTAAGGTTTCTTTCCCTTGAACATTAAAGCAAGCAACTATCGAAGGGTCCCCTTAGATTTCAGAACAAAGTCTACATTTTTGTTTTCTTTAATATGTGGCCATTTTGCCAAGATGGTGTCAAAGGAACAGCCCTGAGAAAACACCCACACCCCGTATCTGCATCTCTCTCTGAATTAAATGGAACTGTGCCTCTCCCTGTCTAAGATAATAATAGCATTTATCACCCACGGTACATTGGGCATCTTTGCAAACATTAGTGATGGTGTTGAAAGCCTACTAGGAAAACAAGCAAGGGATAATTAAGACAAGAACAAAAGTCAGAAAAATGATAAAAAGAGCTATAAGCTGGTGTTCATCTTGAATGCCCCTTCACCGTGATGCTTTGATTCCAGTAGCTCGAGACAACAGTCTGGACATGAATACAGAGCAAAAGTGGGGGTGGGGTTAAATCTAGACTTAGTCATGCTTAGAGGAGATCCATTCAAATCCATGAAATAAATCCATAAATTTAGTCATGACTAACTTACATTTCATTGATTGCAATGGGTCGACTCTCGGCATGACTAAATCTGGATCCAAACCAGGATTAAGACATTCAAACGTCCAGATTTGCACCACAGTACACACCCACATTCAATCTGCATACACTGTTCTCAATTGGGCTAGGAGTCTATGTATAGAAACCATCTCCATTAATAGGCTTTCTGTATGATATGTGTTATGACACTGTATGGAGAAGACACCAGGCAGAAACAACTTGGATGACCTCTTCATGGGGGATGTAGTACATAGATTTGGGGTGATGAGTTTCTTTCAACCCAAGGTTCGAATTCCATTCCTGAGAAGTTCTTGGGCTGCATTACAGTGGTGGGCAGAAGTGAAGGTGAAAGGGACAGGGCCAAAATACACACACACACAAAAAAGTACCAGCATATTTTAACTTAAAACTCTTAGTGCCAGTAACTAAGCCTTAGGAGAGGATCCCAGGAAGTTTGGATCAATCAACTCTAATTTTTTGCTTGGCTTAACAGAAAGATAGAGTACTGAGTATTCTACACACATGCACACATACACAGGTTCTCCACTGTCCACCCTCTAGAACTGCATAGTAGCGCTCTGATAATGCCCCTTTCCCTGGGTTGTAGTCAAGTTAATGATGTTGAGCTTATCTGCTCAAGAGTGCAGCAAGGAGAAAGGCAGAGTTCTATGAATTCAGCTTTGAAGCCACTTTCTCCAGAGCAATTCCATCAACCCAATTACACCATGGATTTTTCCTGGGATCCTCCCTGGGTCGTCCAAATAATGCACAGTGGATCCTGGAAGCAGGCAGGGATGACCCCTCCATTTTTCCCAGGATAACCGAGACGATTTTCCCCACAGTCCTGGGACGATCTCGAGGACTCTGGGCAGCATGGGCACCTGTCCCAGCATCTTCCCTCCTCCCTGCGAGTAGCAGGGTCAGAGGAGGGAAGGAGCTGGGCCGGGGGGAGTCCAGGGACATCCAGAGGGGAGCAGGGTTGGGACTTTTTGTTTGTTTGCTTTACTCATGTTTTGCTGGAGTACAATTGCACTCCCAGCTCCTGCCTTTTAAAAATAATGCTGGGCACAACAGGCGCAACATCCCTCTTCCCTTCCGGGACATTGTGCTTCCGTTTGGACGCCCAAGAAGGATCACGGAAGCAGGTAAGTCCATGATCCAAGCCCCTCCCTCCCTCTACACCCTTAGGTGTAGAAAGGGCCTAAGGTCACTCCCAAATGAGCAGGCCCATGTCTTTAATAAGGGATAGTCCACACATGATTGTGTTATGTAAACAGAGAGTGGAAATGGAGAAAGAATATGGCATGGGTTAATTTAAAGTTCCGAATAAAAAAGAAATGAGGATAAGGTAGTTTCAAAGGACAAGGTCCCTCGTTGCCATTGAAAAATTGCAACGGCTCTCCCTAAAAGGTCAGGTTGTCCGTTCTGCCATTTGGAAAATGAAATGTTTTCAAGAATGTGAATGAATGCCAATGTTATCTGTTCTGCCCCCTGCAAAACTGGCAAACTGAAATCAGCAACGTCACAAGTTCAACAGATGCAAAAAATATACAGATCTGCATGTGCCTCTTTCTGGACAGTCTAGCAAAACAGAGTCATTGAACCACAGTTGAAACAAATCATCATAATCATCCTGACATTCCTCAAGGCTAAAATTTAGACCTAAGTGTCACCTAAAAATGAGACAGCAAGTCAGTAGCATGAGTTCTAGTGCAACGATGGAAAAACTCTTGAACAGCAACATTTGTGTCTACCTGGTTCCACCTTTCTACCTTAAAATTAAGGTATGCTGAATAGTATTAATTTACAGCAACAACTCAACAAGCAAAGAATGGACAGGGTGCAGTGTTCAACAATTCCTTAGCCATCTATCATCTGGACTGTGCTTCTGAGTAGATCCTTCTAATCCCAAGGCTGCCATTCTAACTAGCAGAAACTGGTGCAACCATTTCAAGGTTTACTCTTTATCAAGGGGATGATTCATACATTGAAAAGAAAGACAACTGTGTTTTTCCACAGGAAGAACACCCAATGTCGATGATCAGCCTGTCCCATCTTTTTTACTGGTAGCTAGATGGAGTGCCCCAAACAACTGGCTCGTTCATGCTTTGTACTTTGTAAAAAACTAATGTGCAGGGGGGGGGGAACTGAAAAGAAAAGAAAAAGCGCTCAAATCACGGAATGTGTTCAATCCACTTTGCGACTGAAATAATCTAGCTGCCTAAATGTAAAGTTTGCATATGTTCAAAAAGTGTAGACTTCTAACTGCATGTGTAATAAAGAATGCAACCTCTGTCTAAATAGCTATGGGGAGGGAGGGTCACTCTTGGATACATTTTATAACTGTTGGATCCTTCTTTCCTTGGACTGTGGCTGTGCTCCATGCAGTTTACAAGCCTCAGATGTGCTGAATCAGCGTACCTGGCACACACATGCACACTGCAAACCTTCCATCTGGACATATCTTTTAATAGCTTTTTATCTCCTCTTCCTCTCTTAGGCCTGAACCAAATGTTTAGCAGCCAACACGCATCTAGGGAGTCTGGCTGCTGCTTCTCCGCTGCATCTCAGTCCAGAAAAATCCCCCACATGGGCGTGCCCTTCAACTTTCTAAAACCTCAACTATGGACTGGTTAAATTGTTGTGGAAGCAGCAATATTTTTCATTGAGTATTGCCAGCTGTTATTACAATGAATAAATTCTTTTATCATTGCAAAAAAGAAAGGAAAGAATGTGAGGGATGAACGAGAAAGATTTAACTCCTCACTTGGATATATGGGACAGTTTTCTAATAGCAATTGGCATTTGTTTCTTTGTAATGGGCCATCCTCATTTTTTTTCTTCAAGCTCTCTTATTTTGTTCCACATAACTGTCTCAAACAGAATTTTTGACCTGAGAAGAACATCGTATTCTATCCTAATTTTAGAATAGTAAAACTGTATGGGATTAGATGGCTCAAGTGATTAGTAATAGGTTCAACCTCACTGTACTGTTTATAATCTAGTTCAGGTTCATAATAATCATCCGGACATTATTATGCTTTTGACAACAATTCAGTGGCTTCTGTGAGATGGATAGGTGTGAAACTCATTACGGTTCTTATACAGAAGAAGAGGACCACCTATTGTTATCAAAGATGTAATGAAAGATGTTAGCAAACTGGAGGTTAGTTTATAAAGTGAGCAGCAAACAATGACCCAAGTTTGTGAATGCAAAAACTATATAGAGGACAGTTCAAATCACATGCTTCTTCCATTATTCTTTCGGCAATATGTGAGTTTTATGGCTACCTCACAATGAGACATTTATCATTACATGATATTAGGATGTGATAAGAGGATTAGCTCCATGAAAACATTCTACCGTTGTACAAAGGGATGGGATGAAGTTGGAGGTCTCACCCAGATCTGCAAGAGACACAAATGCCGGCAAAACAGTTGCAGTGCTGGCTCCAGGGTTTGGGGGCCTTCTCTTGCTGGCAGGTGCTGCTGCTTCTCCTCTTCTACCCCACCTTTGCCTGCTCACGTGCCCAAAAGACAGCTGGTGAGCAAGCAGAGCTAGTCCTCCACACCACCACTATTCTCTCTCTATCTCTCTCTCAGACAGAGCAAGGTGCAATAGCGAGATGGCTCAGGACAGAGAGCCTTGGCAAAGTGATGACTTAAGTGCAAATGCCAACTATCATTAATATGGAAGAGACACATGGCTGCCATTTTGGGATAGTAGCCCAATGCCATGTCTAATCCCACTCTAAGTAGATCTATAGGCAGCTGTCTCAGACAGCACTGTATAAGGAGAAGCACCCTTGTTGTAACCATCAACTAAAGGGATAACATCAAGGAAAACAAGAACTGGCCCTCAATTACAGATGCTGGAGAAATTCGAGACGGACTAAATGAGTTTGGATTTCTAAGAATCTGACCTGTGGAATCTGCTACAGACCAGCCTGCCCAGGCCATGTGGACTCCAGAGACATCTGGATTTTTATTTTTACTTTCCCCAAATTTGCGCAAACGTATTTGCAAGTTTCTGCTGAGCCGTATGTCATGCTGAAAAATATATGTGGGGAAAAGTCGAATAGAACGGGGGACAATATGCTAAATGTTACATACTAACATAAATTATTTAAACTGCTACAAATTTTCTTGAAATATTTGTTTATTTTTACACATAACGGGGAAAAAATCAAATCCGTCTGAACTGACACTGGAATGAACGACACTGCACAATCCACAAAACACATGCAAGACACATTTCACAAAATGCAGACATCCTGACCCTCAGCATTACTTAATCCTGATCGGCAACAATTTGTAAGATGGGTTCCAATTAGCCACCGTGCAGAGACCAACCTGGAACAAAGATTGTGTGATAGCATGGTAAAGCAAGTCCGTATTAGACCTTTGCATGACCGAATAACAAAACATATCATGAACTGCCATATCGACTTCTTCTTTAGCAGCCTCTGTCTGAGCAAAAAAGGAACACATTAACTATAGTATGCGCCTTGACAACCAGGGTGGAAAGAAACCCAAATGTCTGTTTTCATTTCTGACAAACAAGAGAAGAAATAGTCCATCCTATATGAAAGAGACAAGACAGGATTAAAGCTAACTGTACATTAAGTGGATTTCAACTGAGCAGTAATTGCTCAGTGTTTTACATTTCCTTTATTTTACCTGTTGAGTTCCTTTCCCTGCAGTAAATGGGCTGTTAAAAGAAAATGGAACCAATTCAGAAGCGAAGCCACTCTTAACAGCCTAAGCTATTTAAAATTCCCTTCTGACCTCTATGCCTTAATTCTGCTGCTTCATGTTCCCTGTGTCAGAACGGCCTGGCTGGCTGCAGCTAGCCAGACGCAAGTTAGGCACAGTAATAGGAGATGATTTTCAAGGAAAAATAGCATTGCAACTCTGTCTCTTATATCAGGCAAAACTAAAGTGTTTTGCTGGTGAATTTTCCAGACAGCTTCAGGTGAAGGACTGGGAAGGAACAGGGATATGATCAAACAATTCATGAAATTGACCTAGAAATTCAAGGAGAAATGGTTTCATGAAATGGCCCTTACACCCAGCTTCATTTGTCCAAATAATTTATCTGATCCTATGCGACAGGGTCTTGCTATTTACTGTTTTACTCTGTACAGCACCATGTACATTGATGGTGCTATATAAATAATAATAATAATAATAATAATAATAATACTTGAAAATATGTCCTATTGAAATCAATGGGGTTTACCTCTGATTAAACCAACATATGATTTTTCTGTTAATTCCCTATATCATCACCCTCCCAACAAAGACAGAATGGGATGCCTTTAAAACCTTTGTGTCTGCTTTCCGGTAATACAGATTTGGTTTTGCAAGACATTCATATATATACACACATACACAGTATATATCATTTTTTCCTAGTAGTTCAGGGTTAAAAATATGGTTGCATGCCTGCCTCAATCACTGCCTTCTCGTTGGAACGGTATTTAACTGTAATACACCTCTCAAATAAAATGAGCTGCTGGAGGAACAATCCACCCATCTGTAGAAATGTGTGCGCGCACACATGTTTTCTGTAAATATTCAACTGCTGCTGTCCACTAAAATGGCAGCTCCCAGTGAGTGGCAAAAGAGGCCACAATTTTTTAATGGTAGCCATTTTGAATTTCCCCAGCTTCTAAAACCATCTCAGAAGAACAGGGCTTTCTGAGAAAATCAAAATAGTGACTGCTCTGTTTTCCAGAAATAATTTTGCCTCCCGCCAATGCAAAGATAGCCTTCATTTACCTCATGCTATTTTGCCTAAATTGAGTTATGGGTAAAATGCAAATGGATATCAATTTAAATTTATTATTCAGCTAAAAGGCAAACAATTAACCAACACAAAAGCTCTTTACACTGTCAGAAGCCCTAATGGCTTGCTAGTTTCTTTATTCCAGTAACATAATCGCAATCTTATAGTATAAAAACTTTGCATGATAAATCCTAGCTCCCAGTTCACAGAGCTGAAGTATTCTAGTTCTGTAGGAATGTGGGACCACAGCTAGACCTAAGGTTTATCCTGGGATCATCCAGGGTTCGCCCCTGCCTGAGCACTGGATCCCCTGTGTGTCACCTAGATGAACAGCTTTGACCCCTGGACGATCCAGGGATAAACCTTAGGTCTAGCTATGGCCTAAGAGACACACAGAAAGGAATCCCCACCCCTCAGTCTACATTAATGTGTGTGTGTGTGTGTGTGTGTGTGTGTGTGTGTGTGTGTTTTAACCCATTTTATATGTGTTGCCTAGCATACTCTTACCAAGTTACCAAGAGATGAAGTCCTGAGCTGGCTGTTGTAAGGATTACTGCTCACACGCCATCAGTATTTATTTCTGGTCATTACAAGTCTCCCAATCCAGTAACTAAGCACTGGAAGCATATTGAAGACAGGTGGACCTTTCTAGTTTATGAATGAAGCAGCAGCGATTTTGTGAATGAGGAATCAGAAGAATTGTCTGGCTAATAGGGCAATGAGGTCAAGCCGCTTAGTGACACTCTTAAGAGCATTATGAAAGCAAAGGCAGCTGCAGTAGTCAAGGTTAGAGGGATTTTCTATAGGGAACAAGGGGGCTAACACTACATTAGCCTGTATTTTCTATTCTGTATTAGAGGCTTCAGTACTGAGCTCAACATTGCTGAGAGGAGAAAGGCACCAATAGGTGCAACTAGCAAGTATTCCAGTTGGTGGAAGGTTAATGAAAACATGTTTACATGTGGCATCAAAAGCAATTTGTGCAGCTCCTGTGCCTGCGGTTTGAATTCAAAGCCAGCATTGTTGTTCTTCTTTTGTGGATATCTCCTTAAATAATATCAGCTAAAATATGCATTTTATTTAAAAATAGCATTTCTCTCCCCACCACCATCAATAAGCGCATAAGACAGACAGAGCAGCAGGGAGACAGGTCACCTGCTCACCTGATATATAATATGTCTAATTAAAATATAGTACTCAAAAAACAAAACAAATTTATCACAAGTAGCATATCTAGTTGAGAAAGAGAGAGAGATTTAAAAATTATAAAACTGGATGCATTACTTGTGACCGTTTGTTTCATTTTTGGAGTGCATGCATCATATCGCCTGCATATGGGTTACAATATAGTAATTATTTATAAATGTGCATGTATGCATATACACTAGCATAATCCCTATCCTCTCTTTTGGCAGTGTGTAACTAGGTCCCCAACGTCCAGTTATGTACCTAGAAAGTGGCTTTGACTTGTTTCCAAAAAAAAAAACATGCTCCATGCTGCAGAAGCCAAATGGTCAAGAATACCTTTTGGCTTTTCAGTACGTTTGGTGCACACTGACTCCAATAATAATAATAATAATAATAATAATAATAATAATAATAATAATAATTTATTTCTTACCCGCCTCTCCATTTGGATTGAGGCGGGGAACAATTAATTCTCGTTGGCCTCTAAAATGCCCCTCTGGATGCTGCACAGAGTGATAGCTAGGACTCTACCCCACATATTATTTTCTGACACCCGTCCCCCAAGGGCTTTGGCCAATTGGTGGTATAGAAATGTAAACAAACAGAAAACTGTGTTGCAGTAAAGACACAGAAAAGGTAACTTTTGATAGGAAATTCCAAGTCCCCTGCTGATTTCTCTTCATAAAATGTTTTATCCTTAAAACAGACTTGGTCTGGGTAGCCATTTTAACTGAGCCCTCCAGAAGCTCTCCCATCAGCCCTGGGCAGCATGTTCCACAGTCAGGGATAATGGAAACTGTAGTCCATTAACATGTGGATGTCCTCAGCTTCTCCACTCCTGAAATAGAGATTGTTTTCAGAGGACCACCCTCTGATAGTCCTTCAAATAGAGGGATATCCAGGGGAGGCTGGTTGGATTCAATTTCGGTGGGACAGAGATCCCATTCTGTGTTTTTTGTTTTGTTTTGTTACAACCAGTCAGAAATCCGAAGGAGCTCTCCAAGGTACTGTACCCTATCCTCAAAATGGTCCCAGCTGTTGGATAGCCCCGGTATAGTAGGACACAGGGTCAGGCCTAGCATTAGGGAAAGTGAGGCAATCACTTCAGGTGGCAGATGCTGTAAGGTAGCAGCAAGATGTTGGAGGAGAAAGTTGTGAGTGCCTTGCAGCCTGCTCTGTGCCCTCTAAGCTAGCCTGCTGCCTTCAGATATGGTGGAAGACGGGCTACTCAGCTTTTGTACATGGAATGGGAGGGGGAGCCATCTTGTCCTTCACCTCAAGCATCAAAATGTAATGGACTGGCCCTGGTAAGGTACATGAAGCCATCTTGTCCTTCGCCTCAAGCAGCAAAATGAATTGGGCTGGCCCGGCACCAGATTAAGACGTGCTGAGGCACTAAGTCATGTCAAGATTAAGAGGCTCCATACCAAACAAATAAAGAGAAGAATGTGTATTTCATTATAATAGAAAGGCAACTTTGCAATGAGAAACAACTAAATCAAACACACTTCTTGCAAAACGGTAGAGGCAGGGAAGTGGCCAGAAGGGGATTAGTGGAGATGATGACTGGTGTGGAATGGGACCTTAGGATGTGTTCATAGGCAGGCTCCCATGGTTTACTCTGAGACAATGGTTGTGGATTGGGATGGGGAGGTCAGGGTTCAGAAATTTTGTGGTGGGTTTTATATAAAACGTTATTTAAGCCAAAGCAATTTCAAGTGCATGGCCCAAGGCTCTCCTTAGTTATCTCCAACATATGTAGAGGCCCCTCGTAATGTGAGGCCCTGAGCCATGGCTTCTTTTGCTTGTTCCTAAATATGGCCCTGGGCTGGCCCTGGTAGGGCACATGGAGACATTTTGTCTTTCGCCTGAAACAGCAAACTGTATTGGGACCGGCCCTGGTAGGATGCATGGCTACCTTAACGCTTCAGTTTCAGTAGTGACAGTCATTGAATAATAGTGCTGCTATAGCCAAGGCTTGTCCGTAGAGTCAGGTTCTGAGAAAACTTCACACACCATCTTTGCCTGAGAATTTGACACAGGAGCATCTTTTTGAAGGGGTTAAGGAAATAATATTAACATCACAGCCTGTTTATGACAGCAATTTTCAAAACCATGGTGGCTTCCAATGCCAGAAGGGATGGCACAGGGGGGGAGTGCTATTATAGCAGCGTGATTCTCTGTGAAAGCCCGTCACCTTCTGTTCCTGAGCCTTGCTAATGCACAAAGGCGAGATGCCCAGTTTTATCAAAAGGGATGTTTTTCAACTGCTACATGGTGGCTGCTAATATGGATACTGATGCACGATAATTTTCCTGCCAATCTTTGCCACAAGGAAGCACAGGAAGTATCATACCTTTCGGCCAAGAAATGTGAGTCCTAACCAGGTCATGCTACATGGGAACTCATTCATTGAACATTACTTTGGGGGAAGGTAACCGAATTGCGAAACTATTAACGTCCTGGGAAAATTCTATACTGATTTCCCAAACGACGAGGAAGAGAAATGGGTTTTGCTCATTCTAGCAGCGTTAAAGACTCAAGTGTAGAAAAGATGACCAATCACTTCAAACCACTCCAGCTCCCCTGAGCATCATAGAAGTTATAGACTCCTATGTTGCAGTACCCCCTTTTAAAGACAATTGTTTTTACAAGACTCCTTTTTTGAAAAAAAAAGTTGAACCAACAATCGTGCCTTTCATCTTAATGTGATGCATAGCAATGTGTCAAATTTATTTATTTATTGCATTTATTTAATGTTTCAATCTACTTATTTTTGACCATTCGTTGAGAGAGAGGACCAAAGTGAAGTCACATCCAAAAGCTGTGGGAAGGGGTAGGAGTTTGGGAAAAAATGTCTTGGTGTGCAGACTTAAAGTTGATCCTATTGTAACAAGATGGCAGAGATGTGTGTGCATGTGTTCCTCCCTCCCTCTCTCTTTCTCTCTCTCTTTCCACTTTGATCCAATCCTCTTGGGCTTTAGAGCTTCACTGGATGCTTGTGCTTTCTGAAAAGTCCCCTAGAGGACTCAGCAAGTTGAACAAGAAAGAGCACACCTGCACACACCTCGGTTACCTTATCACAATAAGGTAAGCCTCTAAGCCCCACACACGAAGAAGTAGGTTCAGCACCTTGGATAGTTCCTTTAGGTTCTGACTAAAACCCAGAATGGATTTGCAGCTCCACTGGAATCGGAGCCACAAGTTTCCAGTGGTCTAAGCTGCTTCCCATGTTCCTAAGTGGCAACAGTTTGGGAACTAAACAATTTCCTTCTTTACCCACTTAAAAGTCTGTAAAACAAACCCCCAAAATATACTTATCCTCTTCGTAAAAGTCTGCACCTCCAGGGTCAAGTGTCTTTAGGCACGCAGCTGTTATAGAACTGGGACACCAACAAGAAGGCCCTTCTCTGGGTCCTCAAAAATCTCACTTCGTGGCTTAACAGAATATGATTGAAGGACAGGGAGTAGCTGTAGCTCAGGGGTAGAGCACATGCTTTGCATACAGAAGGTCCCAGGTGTGATCCCTGGCATTTCCAAGAATCCTGCCTGAAACCCTAGACAGCAGCTGCCAGTGAGTGTGGACAATGCTACTAAGGTGGACCAATGGTTTCACTCAGTATGTTCCAATGACTGCACGTGAGTAGCTTACTCAAGGTAGGTGGCAGATACAGGAAATGATGCTGCCTTACACAGCTTGGGACCACAATACCTGATGGAATGCCTCTCACAACATGAAGATATCCAGACACTACGATCAACACCTGCACCCCTCCAAGTGCATCCTCCGAGGGAGGTTCAGGAGGTGGTGACAATAGAGAGGGCCTTCTCAGTGGAGGCCCCCCGACTATGGAATGAGCTCCCTACTGAGGCCCGCCTGGCACCAATACTGTCATCCTTTCGGCGCCACGTTAAGATTGCCCTCTACTCTGTGGTGGGAATGCAAATATGTGCAAAGATTATGGAAGATGGTGTTTTTAGAAATTGAAGAAATAGTGGGAATGAAAATAGAACAAACACCAAAGATTGCATTACTGTCACTATTTGAAGATTTAAAATGTGGAAAAGAAACTAAAGAGTTGATATCGAGTTTGCTGACTGCAGCATGATTGATGGTAGCTAGGAACTGGAAGATTCAAGGGGAATATTTTATTGAAGAATGGTATAAAGAAGTATGGGATATAGCTATTAATGATAAACTGACTTGTAATATTAAGTGGAGAAAAGGCATAACTAAAATAAATGAGTTTGAAGGAATCTGGAAACAGTTCCTAATATTTGTGTTTACTAAGGGAAGTGGGAAACCGCCAGTAGAAGAAACGATTAGATTTTGGAATCAGGAATAGATCCCGAGGTGGGGGGTGTACTTTTATGTTAAGAATGATTATGTTGTAGTATGATAATTTATAGGTAATAACTATTCAACATATATGTACTCAACGTTTATTCAATATGTATGTAGCAGATGTTTGATGTTTCTTTTATTTTTTATTACTGTAATGTTGTATGTTTAATTAATGTAGAAAATAAAAAAAAATATTAACAAACAAACAAAAAAAGATTGCCAGGCATTCAATGGCATGTGATGGGGCATTTATGCCAGTCATCTAAACAGGTCTAGTATTTCACTGAAACTGTTTTTAACTGTCTAAGAGGATCATCAGACAAGCATTTTATAGCACGCTCCTTACTGGGCACTCACAGGTCTTTTTCACTATACCGTCCACCTTCTGCATGCCTCCCATTCCTTCTGGTCATTTTTCCGTTAAAAAAAAAAGACCTGGAAAATTGGAACTTTCCTCCTACAGTGAAATGTGCCGCCATTTCATGCTATGTGCAGGGATAGCAGCACAATAAAAGCACCCACTTCAATGGGCCAGGTGGTCTTTGTTTACTTCCTCTTTCTACAGCGTGTGAAGGAAGAAGAAGCTGCTCATCCCTATTGTGGGAATGGAGCACGAGGCAAAGCGATGGGAGTGAAACGTGATCCCCCCTGCCCGGTCTGAAGAAGCTCTAAATTGCTTTAAATTTTAGCTATTTGGTTTTTTTATTCTGCATTTGATGCTGTGTTTTTAACGCTGGACTTTATTGTCTTATGAATTGTTGTAAACCACCCAGAAAGTGGTATAGAGAGGAGTGGTATAGAGAGGAGGAGGAGGAGGAGGAGAAGGAGGAAGAGGAGAAGGAGGATAGATGTCCAATAAGGCCTTGATGCTGCTGTATTTTTTATCTCTTTAATTTAGCTTTGTTGAGCAACAGCACAGAGACAAAGCAGAATGGGTTGTGTGTGTGTGTGTTTGTGTGTGTGTGTCTGGCTCCATGATTGACAGGTGCAGCAGGGAAAATGTGTACTTGATGTCTGGCCTAGGTGCAGTCCAGATTCTAGCAGGAGGGGGCTAATTTGCATTGCATCCTATAAACATCTTTGCCAGAGGCAACTGTAATACAAAGCAGCAGCTCAAATAAAGGAGCTTTAATCAGTGCTGAACCTGGTTAAGTAGATGCTGGAAAGGCTCCATGATATTTGACCAAAGGAGAGGATTAGTGCTAAAAATAACAGACAAAGTTAATATAAAGTTTAAAACCCTGCAGCTGCACACCACAAGTTGGAACCGTAGGATGTTTACCAAGTTTCCAGTGTTATTATAGTACAGGGGAAGAATTTTGTCATAGATATTCCAGCAATCTGAGAGTGATGGAAACCAAGAAGAGATGCTTTTGTGAATGGGCGACTAAACCACAACTGAGCTATTATTATATACGAAACATTCATTGGAGAAGTTTACGCCTTGGGCAACCGTGAGGAGTAAAACTTTGTCGGTATTTGCTTAAATCTTAGCCAATGTATGTTCTCATTGTGATCATGTAATTGTCTCATTTGCCCTATATTAAAATCTTGGGCAAAAGTCCCCTGGCTCAATTCCCCCCACCCCTCGCTGAAAACAATATTCTATTTGGATAATGTGGAATGCATGACTTGTTTCTGAATTATGAAAAGAGATTACATGAAATATGCTATCTGCATTTGGTTTAGTGGGTAGTATGATAGATGTAGACCATTGGGGGTGGGGTGCATAAGCCTGAATTGCTCACTGTATGCTCACTGGATGTCCTGTGTTAACTCATTCTGGCCTCGTTCAGAAGACACCTTAAACCACAGCTTTAACCATAGTGGTTAAGCCAGAAAGCCAGGCTGTTTTCAGAAGACACCTTAAACCACAACCACAAAGTGAATAAGTTTTTCTGGCTTAACCACTGTGGTTAAAGCCATGGTTTAAGGTGCCTTTGAACACAGCCCAGCTTTCTGGCTTAAGCACCATAGTTAAAGCCTTTTTATTCACTCAGTATTTTAACACTTAATTTTAACTTAAATTTAAATTTTACTGTTTTAACTCTGTATTTTAATCTTATATCAACTTTGCTGTGTGGTTTTATCCTGGTTGCGTTTTATACTGTATTTCGTAATTGTGTTTTAACCTGTTGGTTGTTTTATTGTGGTTTTAATTTTTGTGAACCGCCCAGAGAGCTTCGGCTATTGGGCGGTATAAAAATGTAATAAATAAATAAATAAATAAAGCTGTGGTTTAAGGTGTCTTCTGAATGGGGCCAATGTAAAGCACAGGTAATAATCATCCCACCCAATAATGATTGCAAAAGCTAAGCAGGTTTGGCCCCATAAATACTCAAAATGGTAGACCACCTTGGTACCCTATGTAAATTGCTAAATTCCTTTGGGGAATAGGATATATGGGCAATAACCTGCCCTAGTCCCTACGTTCCGAAAGGGAGGCTTTGCTTACTACACTTTGACCTAACTATATTTGTTTGGCCACGGTGGAGAGAAGGCTCTTCTTTACTGGGGTACCCACCATCTAGAATGATCTCCCCATGGACATTTTCTGACTGATAACATTGCCAGGTACCTTTGGTTATTTTAATGCAATTTATTTGTTTATTTTGTCTCTATTCTATTTTGTTCTTGATTGCTCTAAATGGTATTTCATCACATTTTTATCATGTGAATTTCTCTGGGGTTGGTGATTATTTTTATTTTTTTAATGGACAGTGGTATAGAAATTCTCTGAAATAAATAAAATATAAAATAAATAACAATTACAGGAATGGTGTAAGAAAAATAAAAATGAATAAAATGTTATAGACTAACACGGGTTCCATACACAACACAACACCATCTCTCTTTGAAATCCCTTTTTAAAATAAAAATAAAAATAGAAGGTCTCCATGTCGAAGCACTCGTACATGGCTGTATTTTCTACTGAAATCAGTAGGCCTTCCAAGTCATTGTGCTTAGAATGGGGTGATGATCATTATTTGCTACTGAGTTAATATTTAAATTTCAGAATTATCCATGTTACTTACAGGCATGGGTTGATTGTGCCTATAGTACACATGGGTGTGAACTGTCAACACCACACCTAACTATTACAAAGCTTCCATAACCCTTGGATACGATACCCAGGTGCAGTTTGATAAAGGTACAATGACAGCTAAAGATTAGAACAAGCAGAACTCGACCCCAGACACTGATTTCCTCAATGACGCCAATATTCTTGTGCCTTTTCTATAGGTTTGAGTGACAGTTGATAGGCACCCTTGTATACACCTTCAGTTATGCAAGGATCTCAAGAAGGTTATACCAGCCAGATGCAGTACACTTTACAAAAGTGGGAAAGTTGGCCAAGTTTTGTTTGAGCATCCCTATTCTTTACAAGCACCAGTGCATTATTGTCCACATATGTATAAATTAAGCCAAGTAAATCCAATGGGAAAAATCAGAAATAACATTAAACCAAGTAAATCTGATGGGGAAAATCAGAAATAAGAACTTATTGCAACTTATCTCTTTAAAAAGAGAGAGAGAGAACATAATTTGTTGTGTGTGTGATCACATTTGTTATCATCTAGATTTAAGTCACCCAGAAACAAACCTGACAGAAGTCAAGTTTCAAGCACAAATAACTCTTACCTTTTGCACACAAGCGCTCATGTGCTGCTGCCTCTTTAAGAAAAAAAAAAGTTGGGTGCAACACCTCTCCATCTGAGGTCATCACACACCGCATGTGAATTGAGGGGGAAATCTCATGATGAAAAAATCACAAGATCTTCACCCCTCCATCCTGCTAGACTGCTAGGCCTAGCTGAGGCCTTACACTCTTTTCAAGACCTGGTATGAACCTATTCTTTTATAAAGTTATGCTGTAAAATATAAAGGTGCAAATTCATTCACATTTTCATTTTCTGTCTCTAGCTTGAATATGCATAAATGTGTTAGACTAGCCTTCCCCACCCTCTTGCCCTCCAGATGTTTTGGGAGTTATACTCTAACACATCTGGAGGGCACCAGGTTGGGGAAGGCTGTGTTAGAAACTTGTCAAGCTCATTGATCTTAGGCCTATTTTTCACAGACAGCAGGGGGTGGTAAACCTGTATCTAAACTTTACTGCTTCAAACTGCAGGTAGAAGCCCACATCCCTGAATCCTATCCCACATAAGAAAGCATCCCTAGAAAGAGGCAACTGGTATATCAGGGAGAAAACTAGGCCCTTCTCCTTGACATCTAGCTTTGGGCTTTTCTACATGAGACTGTTAATCTACTGTATTTACTTTCAGTTTTGTCACAATAAACGCCTCATGTAGAAAGGCAT
Source organism: Elgaria multicarinata webbii (assembly GCF_023053635.1). Lineage (NCBI taxonomy): Eukaryota > Metazoa > Chordata > Lepidosauria > Squamata > Anguidae > Elgaria > Elgaria multicarinata. Next base: position 153,590,576 of record NC_086172.1, on the reverse strand, counting down.
TTTCTGTGGAAATATTATGTTTTGAAAGGAGGAAGATGCAATCATGTGAGCTCGTGCCTCAGTGTGAAGTGTACAGTCAAGACATAGATTTCTCATCTCATCTGCAATTTCTGAGAGCTATAGAACAGAGAACAGTATGAAAATGGCAAAAATCTGGAAGATGATTTACTATTTTTCTAGAATCCCCATGGTCCACTGATGTTCAGGAATGGTCAAGAATTTTATTTGGATACATTTCAAAGGAGATCAATATGATTCTTGCTTCCCACTTCCCAGACTGATATATGGATCAGAATGCAGTTATATAATTCCTTGTGATTTCTCAGAGACTTTCATCCCACATTACGGCAACATTAACTTAGGTCAGCAGTGGAAATCAACATTTTGCCAGAGAACCATAATCCCATGGATGGTTTTATACATCATTTTAGCTTAATGAGGGGGATGAAATATATGACAGTAGAAAAACAGAAATGAATCATAGCTATCAGATAGCGATAATTTTAAAGAGAGTGCATGCGAAGCCAAACCACATTTTCTTTTATTCTTTTGCACCACAGAGCATGGAGATAATGCACACCATTGGCGTACATGATCTAGAAGCAGCTTTGACAACTTCTTGTTTGCTTTGTAAGGGATTCAGACTAATATAAGATGCTAACATATTCTGTCCTACATTCCAGTAAATTGTAGAACAAACAAGATACGCTATGAAGGCAGCGCAGTTTCTGCTCAATCACCAGAAACTGAAATTAGAAGGAAATATAAATCTTCCTTCAGACAGCAAGAAAAGCTTTAAACTAGGTTTATACAGGATGTTTGCTCAGAAGTAAATCCCACTGAGTTCAATGGGACTTACCCCCTTGTACATTTGCTTATTTGATCTCTCATTCCTCTGCTTCCTCTTTTTAACAAATATTTCATTCAGAGGTGGTTATAGTCTTAGGTAGGGATGTGCTCCGCTCCGATTAGGAGCGTAGAAGCAGTAGCGGATTGGCCTGCTCCGCCTTACCCAGAGGCGGAGTAGGAGCGGACCGCGGACCCCCTAGAAGCAAGGCGAAGAGAAGCGACCATTTTTCGGAGCTCCGAGTTCAGTCGGAGCGCTCCGGTCGCCATCTTGAAAACATTTCGCCATAGGATTGCATTGCGGCAAATAATCGCGCATAACTACGTTGTTTTTGAAGCTATCGTTCTGGAAATTCTTGTGCACAGAGAGTCGTGGATGGGGGTCATTTTGAGACCACTCTCACCTCTCTGCGTGCTGTGGTTCACGTGCAATATTTTTTTTAAAATCGGGTCAACCGCGGGGCTCAAACTGCGTTTCGGCTTTTCGCCCATAGGATTGCATTGAGGGAAAGAATCGGGGATAACTGGGGGGGGGTTTAAGCTATCGTTCTGAAAATTCTTGTGCACAGAGAGTCGTGGATGGGGGTCATTTTGAGACCACTCTCAACTTTCTGCATCGTACGGGTCGCGGGCTAGAAGTTTTTTAAAAATAGGGTCAACCGCGGGGCTCCGTTTCGGCTTTTCGCCCATAGGATTGCATTGAGGGAAAGAATCGGGGATAACTGGGGGGGGGTTTAAGCTATCGTTCTGAAAATTCTTGTGCACAGAGAGTCGTGGATGGGGGTCATTTTGAGACCACTCTCAACTTTCTGCGTGCTGTGGTTCACGTGCAATATTTTTTTAAAAATCGGGGTTTGGGTTTTTTTTTTTTATTATTATTATTTTTTTGGAAGCGATGACAGGCACATTCAACTCCCAATCCTGATGAGAATTCATCTCCTCAGAAAGCATCCTCCTCCAATCCCAGCGTTGGAGGGGGGACTAAGGCAGACCCACCCTGAGAACTTTCTGTTTTGTGTCTCTTTGTGGGTTGGCGTTCGTGGAGGGAACACTTACTTAGCTAGTGCTCCTGCTTTGGAGATAGATTAATTTAATATAGGTTTAGTTTGGCGCGTGTGTGTGTTTGTTTGCTTCTTTCTGACTTGTAGCTTAGTTTGCCCTGTGTTTTCCCCTTACTTTGATTTAATATAAACTTTATTTTTGAATTTTGGAGTGTGTGGTTGGGTTGGTTGCCCCCCCCCTTCCCTGTATTAAAGCCTGACTGTTCTGCTTTTGTGAAAGCTTTCTTTTGAAAGCATACACACACTTTTTGTCCCATTTCCCTACATTTATATTCTTAAACATATTTTATTATATTCTTTCACATAGTCCATTAGTATATATTCTCATACATATTATATTAGTATTCATATTTTGTTCTTCTTATAGTAGTGGTTGGTTCTTTTTCCCCCTCCCCTCTCTTAAATCCTGATTGTGTTTCCTTCTATCTTCTATATACCAAATATACCAAAAAAATTGGATTCTCTTTTTCTTCTCTGTGTAACTTCGACGGAGTGGGCTGCTTTTGTCAAGTTCAACAGGCAGCCACAGATTGAGCATTTTGGGGAAAGCATACGCACACCATTTCCCTATTCTTAAACATATTATTATTATATTCTTTGACATAGTCTTAGTAGTCTATTAGTATACATTCTCATACATATTAGTAGTAGTATTCATATTTTGTTCTTCTTATAGTAGTGGTTGTCCCATTTCTTGTCCCATTTCCCTACATTTATTAGTAATATTCTAAAACATATTATTATATTCTTGTAGATATTCTTAGTAGTATATTCTCATACATATTAGTAGTAGTATATTTTATTGTTCTTGTCCCATTTCCCTACATTTAAACATATTATATTCTTCTTATACATATTCTTAGTAGTACCTTATACATAGTATTAGTAGTATTAATATTTTGTTAGTCATCATGAAAAGAGAAAGCAGGCGTGCTGAAAGCAGCAAGGCTCAGTCTGCCAGCAGGGCTTCCTCTCCTCCTGTGAAACTCAAACGGGCAACTCCTTGGCTGACTGCTCCAAAACAGAAGCAGGACAAGCAGCAGGCAGAGCCACTCTCTTCTGCAACTTGTGCCCGGCGTTCTCTTTTTGAGGGTGGGAATGGGAAAAGTGCCCGTTTGCAAGAGGCACGTGGCAGCAGTGCCATTAGAGGAGGAGGAGTATCCCCAACTCCTTCATTCTCCTTTCAGCCCACGAGCCCGCTGATGGACCTAGACGAGGTCCTCAGCACAGTGGAGGGGGGGGAGGAGGAGGAGGCGGTGGGCCTCCAGGATGTGGGGGCTGAGGAGGAGCAGCAGCAGGCCGAGGCTCTCTCCCCAGTCTCATCCCACACCCCTGTTTCTGTGGCAACACCAGAGAGCTCAGGCGGGCAATTGGTGGTGTCACCACAGAAACGAAAGACAAGCATCGTGTGGGACCACTTTGAGTTGGGAGCGGATCCCCGCTTTGCTGTCTGTCGCCACTGCAAACTCAGCCTAAGCAGGGGTTCATCGACAGGGCATTATGGAACCAGCAGCATGAAGATGCATCTTCATAGGCAGCACCAGGCGATCTTGCTGGGGAAAGAGGCGGGCAAGGCGACTGGTTCCAGGGGAAAGCCGAAGGCTGCTGCTGGCACTGCCACTCTAAGCTCTCCATCTCCCATCCCCACAAGGGTTAGGCAGGCAACCCTGCAGGACATGGGGTGGGGGAAGTATTGACCCACAAGATGGCGTTTTCCAATGCCCACCCAGGGTGCTACTGTGTTGGGGCATCTGCCGGGACTGACTCCTCCCCAATACTAGATCTATGACATGTCACTCTGCCTGCCCCTCTGCTAGCCTGTCCTCCTCGGTGACCGACTCGCTGGGATGGTTTGCGTTTGCAATGCGTGACTAACTGCAATGCTGGCTTAGAAACCAGCCATCACTTCCTTGTGCCCCCAGAAATGCCCGCAGCCTGCCTGCCTGCCTGCCCGCCTCCCCCGGGGTGCTGCTGTGGTGGGGCATCTGCCAGGACTGACTCCTCGCCTACTCTGCCTGCCTCTCTGCCCGCCTGGTGCCTGGTTTGCTCCCAATCGTCCTCCTCTGTGCCCCTCAAGGCGTAACTGCTGGCTTAGAAAGAAACAACCAGCCATCTTTGCCTCACTTTGCGCCCACTTATGGGTTGGTTTGCTATGCGTTAGTGCTCAAGCCATCCTTGCGGCACTACAATGCATGCTGCCTGCCTGCTTTCCATTGATGGTGCTATATAAATAAATAATAATAATAATAATAATTCTCCCCTTCCCGCCTTGCAGCGATGGTGTATGTGTCTTGCTTTGACTCAGGGGAGAAGTCCTTCCTGCGCTCACTTAGACTTTATCAAATTCAATAATCCCTTTTTCAAATGTGCCAGAAGATTTAGGGTTATCTCGTGGCATGTTGGGATTGCCTTGGAACTGGCCCCATTGAGCTGTCTGCAATTGCAACTTTAAATCCCTGACATACTGGAGTGTTCAAATTTCAAAAGTTCCCCTAACATCAGGGGATGATGGGATTGCCTTGAAACTTGGTGTCCATGGGGACACATGGGTAAGCTGTCATGGGACCAAAGGATAGGTTTCTAACGTGCAAATTGACGTAGTTGTAGAATGGGACTTGATTTGGGGTGAGTTAAAAAGTTTAAGCCGCGCCAAAAATCAGGGGATGATGGGATTTGCTTGCAACTTGGCGTGCATGTGGACACATGGATAAGCTCTCCTGGTGCCGAGTTTGAGGTTTCTAACATGCAAATTGACGGAGCTATCCCAAGGGGTGTGAATGGGGTGCCCGATTTTCATAAATTCCCCAAAAATCAGGGGATGATGGGATTGCCTTGAAACTTGGCGTGCATGTGGACACGTGGATAAGCTATCATGGTGCTGAGTTTGAGGTTTCTAACGTGCAAATTGACGTAGTTGTAGAATGGGACAATTTGGGGTGAGTTAAGCCATGCCAAAAATCAGGGGATGATGGGATTTGCTTGCAACTTGGCGTGCATGTGGACACATGGATAAGCTCTCCTGGTGCCGAGTTTGAGGTTTCTAACATGCAAATTGACGGAGCTATCCCAAGGGGTGTGAATGGGGTGCCCGATTTTCATAAATTCCCCAAAAATCAGGGGATGATGGGATTGCCTTGAAACTTGGCGTGCATGTGGACACGTGGATAAGCTATCATGGTGCTGAGTTTGAGGTTTCTAACGTGCAAATTGACGGAGCTATCTAAAGGGGTGTGAATTAGGGTTATGGGAGGTGCGTTAGAGGGTAGAGCCGCGCCAAAAATCAGGGGATGATGGGATTTGCTTGCAACTTGGCGTGCATGTGGACACATGGATAAGCTGCCCTGGTGCCGAGTTTGAGGTTTGTAACATGCAAATTGACGGAGCTATCCCAAGGGGTGTGAATGGGGTGCCCGATTTTCAAAAATTCGCCAAAAATCAGGGGATGATGGGATTGCCTTGAAACTTGGCGTGTGTGTGTATACGCCCATGAGGTGTCATGGTGCCAAACGTGAGGTTTCTAACTTCAACGGAAAAAAAGTTGTTTACTTTTTTAGCTTTCAATGCAAGCCTATGGGGGGGCAAAAACGGAGCTCCGGATCCGATCCGGAGCTCCGGGCGGAGCGGAGCGGAAGTGGGCGGAGCGGGGGCGGGGCGGAGCGACCCGCTCCGAAAAATGGCGGATCTGCAAGTGAAGCGGAGCGGGGGGTCCGTGCACACCCCTAGTCTTAGGTCACATGGGAATTTTTAGGGCATATCTTGAATATTGTTACTCTTCCCTAAACCTCTGGGCTTTTATGAACTAAAATTCAAGTCCTATCCAGTCGTAAAAATAAGTCTGCAGGGTCCTGCCTCCCTAAGATCATCTCCAGTTGTTTGTAAGGTGCTTCTAAAGTTCTCCGATATTCTCCCAGCTACATGATAGCTGCATATAAGGATGGACAGATCAGTTATTTTTCTTCTCTCTGAGATTATCAGATTTTCAGGCCTCAGCTTGTTCTCTCTCATTTCTGCGTAGGGGTGTGTGTGTGTGTGTTAGTCTGCATGGAAATTTGCACATCTTTGGTGCACATTCTCCCCCCTCCCCATATATGCATCTCTGTGAGCATTTTTAAAATAGATTTATATTTTTCTCTATGGATTTGTGCATATCTTACACTAATGTGCACATTTTTGTCTACATCCTTTCCCAATCAACTTCATCACCAAGCTCCGAAAAGTGTGGATTTTGGCATGCAACTGTTGTCTTGGGTTGCTTATTGGCTTGGGAGGTGCGAATTTGGAAAATCCATATGACAGATCTCCACTGAACAAATTCCTCACCCATCCATGAGCATGAGTAGGCTTCCTCTTCCAAACATCCATGCTCAATCCATTGATGTTCCAGGAGGTGGGAAGGCATGCAGCATGATCACAGGCCAACTTCCTCTTAATCATGTATAACTCTCTTCGTATGTGTAGTGTAACAAGGGGCTTTTGACTTATAACCCAGGGGCTATGGGACCACTTTTAGCCCAATGGCTGAATTCCGTTTTGGAGAAGATTTCAGGGGCCAAAAAAAGGAATGGGGCCAAAAACACGAATACCACCAGCATATTTTAGCCGTTAAATCTTAGGAGAGGTATATCAATCTTTTAGAATGGGGAAAAAACTGCACCAATGCCACAAAACCACCAAATAATTGGTAGTTCAGTGTGGTTTGGGAGGCAGGGAATGTGGCATCTTTTAAACGCCTCCTGAAGACACACTTGTTCACCCAGGCTTTCCCTGGGCTGTAAATAAACTAATTATGCCACTCCATTTTTACTACTCAATTTTACTGCTCCTTTATTGTACTTGGAAATGTTTTTATGCTATGTTTTAAGGCTATGCTATAATATTGTGTTTTGAATATTGTACTTTAATATTGTGAACCACTGAGAGATTCTATTATATTCAGCAGTATATAAATGTTACCAAGGAGGAGGAGGAGGGGGTGCAGCCTTCTGTGAACCCCAAAAGGGCTGGATTTGGGCCCTGAGCTGCAGTTCTGCACTCCAGTTCTAGCCCAATGATTAGGCCGAGAGAAGAGAACAGCCCCATGTCAACAGCTACTGCAGTTCTTCAAGAGGAGCAAATTAGGTCATTGGTTGCTATGCTTTTTACAATGTCTTGGGCCACTTCAGCATTCCTCGTAACATACCATCCATGGCAGCAATTCCACATGATTAAAAATCCATGAAGTTTGAAAGCTACCGCTTTTTGTGTGACCTGATCCATTTGAAACTGCCATCTAACTGTCCTGTGACACGTGGGATCTATGCGCTTGTAAAGGAGAGCATTTTCCTCCCAGACAATGAGAAACCTAAAAGATTCATTAATGTGTGTCTCTTCACCTTGATAATAAATTGCCAATAAAGTAGAGTGTTCAAAGTTGCTGTCTTTGGATCTTGCCATTTTTAGTGTGTGTCTTGAGTTATGCAGAGAGTGACAGGATTATGGTTAAAATCAGTTGAATAATTAAAGTAATAGAGTAATTAGAGTTGTACAATTTGCACAGCTAGGGTGGAGGCGGGGCGGGGGAGAGACTGGTTCTTTGTTTCTTATGCCTCACAGAAGCCACTGCCCAACGTTATCATCTCAGCAATTAGAAAATGTCCAATGTCCTATTTGTTCTCCAGGCACACTGCAAGTTGCTGGATTAGCGCTACATGTGAAACTGCTCCCATACCTGGTTTAAATTATTGTTCCTAGCCTGAGTCTTCAGAGTGGGGTGAGCTGCTGCCTAAATTAGTTATTCTCATGTTTCCATTCCACCTTTCTTTTCCAAATGTAGATACATACTAACAGATGGGAACAGGGATCCTCTCTTGTGATGATCTCAAATGACCACAATGCTTTCACGCCACAGGTTGGGGGTGGGGGGGAGCACTGGCTTGGAAATTGAGAATCGATCTTGCAGTGCTACCCCCTTTGAAGATTTTTTTGCCTTTAAGGAAACCCAGCATGTCTGAGCCAGGATCGCTGAAGAAGATGAAATATATCCCTGATTTAAAGGGATATCAGGTGGCCAAAAAAACTCCCAATGAACACTTCAGGAAATTGTCTTAAGTCCTTCTCTAATCCTCTGATCTGCCTCCACGCGGCAAAATCTGGGCTAAAGGGGAGGGAAGGGGTACTGCTGTCATTAACACTTTGAACAATATGTATATATGAAGAACGGATTGGGGGGGGAAGCAAAGAAAGACACCTGCTTTGAAAAACGCATTTCAATTCCTCCCATGTCCACAGAAGAAAAACGCATTTGACAGCCTATATTTTAACCACTGTTTTGTTTAATAATGCATGTAGACATTTATCTGGAGAGATCAGCCTGAGCTTTCCTTCTCATTGTACATCCGCCGGTCTGTTGTCCATTCCTATGACTTTTTATTATGTGTCACCATAACTTTGTCGGCAGTGACAGCAATGCCGCTCCAAATTAAGGATGAGCTTGGCCATTCCCACGAGGAATGTTTTGCTTTAGCCAAGGGAGGATTCCTCTAGAGAGGGTGGAAGATGGGCATTTTGCACTTAAAATTGGGAAACCGTGACCTTCACATTTCCACTCATTGCAAAATCAGGATTCAAAACAGAACGCTGAGCTATCAATGGCTTGCTTTCAATTTCACTGTAGTTGTACTGGAACAGCAATTTCAGAGGGTCAAGTTTAAGCAGCATTGATGCTCCTATCTTTGCTCATGTCCCGGTCACATGTTAGTCATAAAAGCTATGCTGCATCAGAGAGAGAGAGAGAGAGAGAGAGAGAGAGAGAGAGAGAGAGAGAGAGAGAGAGCAGTCTGGGTTCAGATCAGGCTTTAGCGTGGAAGCAGCCTTGAGTGCCCTGTATGAATACCTTGCTCAATCTCTCAGTGGTTTTCGATACCATTCTTCTGGAGTGTGAGCTGGGAGTCAGATCCACTCCTACTTGATGTGGGTGGCTGGGTCTAGAAGGTGGTGCTTTGGGGGGATATTGCTCAGCCCCATGGATTGTCCAACATGGGGTTCCTCAGGGATCAGTTTTGTCCCCCGTGCTATTTAACAACTACGTGAAAACACTGAGTGAGGTCATCCAGACTTTTGGAGTGCATTGTCATCAATATAACATGCAGCTCTATTTCTCCTTTTCATCCTCACTGTGGCCGGATCTACACTACTGCTTTAAAGCGCTTTATAACAGTTTTGACAACTGTATATGGAGTGTGTCCTGGGCCCCAACAGTTGTCAAAACTGTTATAACGCGCTTTAAAGCAGTAGTATAGATCTGGCCCAGGTGAGGCTGTGGATGAATTAATGGCAGAGATTGGTCATAGCTCAATAGCAGAATTTGTGTAATTCATGTATAAAGTCTAGGGATGGGCGAAAAATTTGTTTCAGGTATTATGAATTTCGTAAGCAGCCTGTAGTGTGGCTTCAGGGACAACATCATTCGCTGTTCAGAAATGATTATCACATTGGGCATGCTGACACATTTGGACGTAAAAAAAATAGTTTTCTGTTCCTTACCTATCTTTTATTATGTATTTATTTGTTCCATTTATGTATTGGGTTACACTTGTACAGACCCTTAAGGCAGGTTACTGCAATATGTAATGACCGTGGGTCTGTTTTTTGGCTCATTGTTTTTGAAGTTGTTATAGTGGTTTTAAATGGTTTAATTTGTTTTTAGCTGTGTATATTTACTGTTTTATACTGTATGCTTTTATCTGTACGCTGCCCTGATATCTTATTGATATAGGGCGGGATATAAATGTTTTAAATAAATAAATAAATAAATAAATATGTATTTTGCTTGTTTTTTTGGTTTTTAATCTTTGTATATTGTTTTTAAGTGTTTTTATCTTATGTGAACCACCCAGAGAGCTTCGGCTATGGGGTGGTATACAAATGCAATAAATTATTATTATTATTAATAATAATAATAATAATTTTTTTTAAGTAATTCATTGAGGTTGAACCTCCAGGAAACAAACACAAACCTGAATGTGATCTGTGGTCTGATATCCATACATTTCTGTGTTTGCCATACACTCATGCAGCAACAAAAACTGCATTTGAAGAATGCATACATTTGTAAAAAGTGCATGAAAAATGTATACATTTGGAAAATGTGCACAAATACGCTGTAGTCAATGGGGGGAAATGTGTAAATTTCAAAAATGTGCTGAACTGATGCATACATTTGGAAAAGATGCACATGAAAATATGCACCAATTTAAAAGCAAATTCCCCTCCAAAACTCTGAAACAAACATAAGTTGGAATGAGCTTCGAGACGGAACACAAGAACGTAAGATGATCAAAAGGAGGATCAAAAGGAGGGCCCATCTAGTCCAGCATTCTGTTTACACAGTGACCAACCACCTGTTGACAGGAAAGCACAGGTAGGACATGAGTGCAACAGCACACTCCCACCCATGTTCCCCAGAAGCTGGTGAACAGAGGCATACTCTCTCTGATACTGGAAGTAGCACATAACCACCAGGACTAGTAGACAATGACAGCCTTCTCCTCCAGGAATCTGTCTAACTCCCTTTTAAAGCCATCCATATTGGTTGCCATCATTACAGCTTGTGGTAGTGAATTCCACAGTTTAACTATGCGCTGTGTGAACCTCGAGAACCTTGATGTGCTTGTGTTTTGCTGAGTCGCACATCCCTAATAAAGTCCCAGATTCAATCTCTTCAGTGAAAAGGATCTCAGAGTAGGATGGGTAGGAAAGAAGCTGACCTGAGATCCTGGGGAGCTATTGCCACTCAGAGTAAGTACCTTATCTAGATTGACCAACAGTGTAATTCAATTGAAGGCAGGTTTGATCCTCTTTGGCTGCTGCAGGATAAACCAGTATCAGAGGCTGTAACCCTGGGGAACATGGGTGGGAGGGTGATGTTGCAACCATGTCCTGCTTGTGGCTTCCTGGTTGACAACAGATTGGCCACTGAGTGAACAGAGTGCTGGACCTAATGGACCCTTGGTCTGATCCAGCATGGATCTTCTTATGTTCAGCCCTAAACTGGTTTTATCAAATGGAGGTTTAAATTTGCAGTCCATTTGATAAAACCTCCATTCACATGTTCCAGGGTGGTCCCACTGCTTTGAAGAACTGCTGCCTAAACAAAGGTTGTTCTGGGTGTCAATCCCAAGGGAGCCCAAGAAATCTTTTTCATTCCTCCACCTTAGCAGCTGTCCTCAGTGACCCCTCTGCTTGTACTGGGACCTGAAGTCTCTCAGGATGTTAATTATACTGCAAGAATTATTCCCATCTGTGTCAGGCAGGCATTATTAGATAATGAGTGAGATGCTTAGTCCACATCACTGCGTAAAGAATGTTTCAGTGTATATATAAAGAAAGAAAAGAATGACCCTTGTTCGTTATTCCAGTAAGCCACTGCGTATGCATGCATGCACACACGTATGCAGGCATTTGTGCGCACTGAAATGCCCCCCACGCACATGCAGTAAAATTTACTGTAAACTAAACAAATGCACTGAGAATTTAGTTGAAGAAAAAGAACTATACACATGTTACATTCAGTATACTACTTCATTTAGCCCAGCTATGTCCAATACTGGGACTGAGTGACAAATAGACAGGCATCAATTGCCATCAGATTGAGCATTCAGCATAAGAAATAAGAGATGCTAAATCCTGCACGCTTACTATAAGAACCTAATTGTGCCAATTATAGCATTATGGCATCTGCTAATACGACTGTATAAAATGCATCCTGAGCACAAATGCCTCCTGAACACTGCATAAGAATGTGGCATCGTCTTCTTCCCTTCACCAGAAAATCCAAGGTATGTACAGTAGGACTCCCCCGCCATCACCCAGAAGATTCATTGGGTCTCATAGCCTAGGGCTTAGAAATCTATGTCTCATCTAACATAATCCTGGAATTGGAAGGAACAGCTGTCATGAAAACTGTGCCAACAGGGAACATGTAAACAAAACCTGTGAATCCACGCAGGGATGTGTACATACAGAGCTGAGTCTCATTCAGCAAACCTGATCTTTGCTCCTCCCCATGCCTACCCACGAAGCAGATGTATTGAGAAACCATGGGCAGCGTGGATGCTTCCCAGTCTGTGCGAGGGAAGAAGTGACCCTGGCACACAAAATAATCACCATTTCTTTGTACATGTTTGGGCTTCCTTAGTTAAGCAGGAAGTATGGAATAGAGAAGTCAGGAAGTACCATTTTCATTACATCCATGTACCGTGCCTAGTATATCTTAGCATCCCCAAATCTAGAACATCCCCAACAAATGTCTGCCCAGGCTCTGTCTGAAAAACTCACTAACCTCTAGGTTGGAGGTGGACAACACATGGACTATAGTCTGCAAGCAACCCATCACTGAATTTGCCATGGAAGCAGAAGAAAGGGTAGGTCTTCCCTAAAACTTTGAATTATTATTATTATTATTATTATTATTATTATTATTATTATTATTATAATATTTATTACATTTATAATACCCTTAGCCGAAGCTCTCTGGGCAGTTTACAAAAGCAGAACCACGTGCCCAGAAGCCTCCCAAGAGTGTGATTTTGCTACAAAACCAGGTGTGTGCTCCCCATGCGCCCCCTCATATTCAAGAAAAATTGCAACTTTACCCCTTTTCCTCTGCTGTCAAATTTCAGTGGGGAATTTGGGATTGGGTGCAACCCCCACTGGGGTCCCAGGCATCTCAATACAGTCCCCCTGACCCCCAGAAGTTGCCCACTGCTGTTGTTGGTAAATAGTTCCGCTGTCAAACTGCTCTTTCCATCAAGAAGCTTTTCCTAACATTCAACAGAAGTCTACCTTCCTAGAACAAGCTTATTCCATCTAGCCCTGCCCTCGGGGACAGCAGTCTTCTGCCTTTGAGAATTTGAAGAATCTATGAAACTTCATCATAGTAATCCTGCCTGGGCCAGAGAAAATATAGTGAATCCAGTCCTATCACTCAGTGGTATCCAGTCCTATCACTCAGCTCACACACATAAAATGTCATGTTCAGTCTTTGGTATTTCCAATGAAAGGATCTAATGCAGTGGTTCTCAACCTTCCTAATGCCGCGACCCTTTAATACAGTTCCTCATGTTGTGGTGACCCCCAACCATAAAATTATTTTCGTTCTTCTCTACACGATCCATTGTCATGGGATGGTTTGCTAATGAAAATAATACATAACAATAGCTTTAATAATACAAAAGATGATACATGACATAGTTCAGTCAATACAGTTTCCTAAGACCATCGGAAATATGTGTTTTCCGATGGTCTTAGGCGACCCCTGTGAAAGGGTCATTCGACCCCCAAAGGGGTCCCGACCCACAGGTTGAGAACCGCTGATCTAATGTAACTGTGCTAGGAATGGGTGGATTTGTGGAGTTTGATCTCATCAAGGTTCTCTGTTTTCCACTGTGAAGAGAATTCTCTCCTGGTTCTGTAATTTTCCAAATGTACTTATGCTTGTATGCATGCACCCATTCACTAAACCACGTGAATGTGCATTTCAGAATTGTGCACAATTTTCTCTGCACAGTTTTTCGAATTTGTTTGTGTTGTCAGACACATTTTTTCTTTCTTTCATGGAACACATTGCAAGCTCAGAAATGTACCACTTCTGACAACAAATCATATTCGCTGCTGCGTTTGGTTCTAGGAGGTGCTGATTGGGTAAATCTATTACAAAAAGCAAACCACCTTGTCAAAGCAAATTGATCACGCATGACACATCACTAAGCACTGCTGGGAAACAGATCTGCCAGATATTTTGGAGGACTGCTTCCAGACAAAATAGACAGCAAAAGACTACATGGACCAAGTTCACGCTTAGTATAAGGTGACTCCAAATATTCCTATGCCAGCTAATGTATGGAACTACCCAGATTGAAACTTTTGAGTCGCACAACACCAAGAAAGGCCATAAAAGCCTTGGGCTGGTTTTGGCTTCCTTCTCGCGCTGAACCCGTGGGTTAGGTCATGAGAGCAGGTGAGTGATGATGCAGGGATGGGGGAATCAGCGAGGCTCAGGTTTGTCAAAGTTCTTCATGTCTCCCCTCAAAGATTTGTTTCTTTCCCATTCCTGAATGCAAACTTTTTTGTTATCATTGTTTAAATTGTGCATCCAAATGTGTACTTCCCCCCCATTGACTAAAGTATGAATATACACATTTTTTCTCAAATGTACTTTTCCCCAAATGCACATTTTTTAAAAGTGAGCTCTTTTTTCTTTCTTTTTAATGACTGCATTTTTGGAACACCATCATAATATCGGGAATATGTGAGCTTTGCCCAAAAGATGCATTCACACTTGCAGTTGTGAAGAGGGCAAGTTCTGATGCTTAGCTAACTAAAACGAAATCCTTGTAGATCCCTAGCAGGGAGGATGGCTTCCATGTAAGAGCTGCTTTCAATATATTTAGAGCTCCTATTTTTGGGCTCTCATGATGACATGCAACTTCTAACTATGATAGATCTCTCATGAATTGGTCCACAACTGAAGATGAAATATACTCCGGCACAACTACACTGTCACTGCTCCACATTACTAAGAGCTGACTTATCTCTAGCACACCACAATGAAAGCACATTAATTATCAATGTTGCTACATTAGGCAATCACAGCAGCAGAAGATAAACAGCTCAAAGAACTACAAAGGAATCACAGAGAGGATGTGGTCATCATTTCACTGATCCAACACCATGGTATATGCCTCTTGGAGGAGGAAGCATTTAACTCTCTTAAACCCAATCAGTTAAAATTTAATGTAGAGTACCAAATGTCTACAGCTGTATCCATAAAAGTCATTACACATGCAATCTTCTGACACACAGAGATGAAGGTTAGCCTGGTAAATTTTTCAGAGCCTTATTACATGTCCATGGTGATCAAATGCATATGAGGAGCAACTGAAAAAGGTCACTGAATATATCCTGGTTGCCAAGGTTGATTGGGAAGGAGGGGAGGGGGGAACTATAAGAGAAACATGAGTATAAACAGACCTCTCTCCAGTGAATAACTCAGCTACTGGGAGCACATTTGTTTATTTTATTGGTATCTATATCTAAAGAATCCAAGGGCATGTTTGTTTGTTTTGCTTTGTTTTGTTTTCAGACAGTCTCCCATTCAAGCACTGACTAAATTCACATTTTAGGATGTGAATTTTAGGATGTTTTAATCATGTATACTATGTTTTTAATTCAGTTTTATGTATTTTATACTAATTGTTGTTCCCTGCCTCGATCCAAATGGAGAGGTGGGTAAGAATTATTATTATTATTATTATTATTATTATTATTATTATTATTATTATTATTATTATTTCCTTAGCTCCAGTAAGGCGGTTATATCATCTGACACAACAACAAAAAATATGAACAGCACAGAGCAAGTGAGAGTGACTAGCTATAATTGTCCATGCTCTGCTAACATCCAGGGTAGATTACTGCAATTTATTGTATATGGGACTGCCCTCAAAGACTCTTTGGAAACTTCAGCTCATTCAGAATATGGAATCCAGGCTGTCAACTGAGATTTGCCAAACTGAAAATATTTGCCTGTCACAAAAGTTATTCACCAACACACCGTTTATTTTGAGACAGTATTCAAAAGGATAGTTTTGATCTTCAATGTCTTAACACAGGGGTGGGCAACTTGTAGGCCAAAGCATCTGAAAGGCCACAACTCCCATCAGCCCTAACCAGTTTAGGCAATAATGAGGGATGATGGGAGTTGCAAGCCAAAACATCTGGAGGGCAACAAGTTGTCCACCTCTGCCTTAATGGCTTTGGGCCAGTGTACCTGATGCAACCTTCCCTGACCTGGCACTTTCTAGATATTTCAGACTACAACTCCCATAATCCCTGAACATTGACCATTCTGGCTGAGGCTGATGGGAGTTGTAATATTCAAAATATCTTTAGGTCACCATATTGGGAAAGTTCTCCAAGTTCCAATCTCAAAGTATGGTTTGCTTCATTCCCATTCCTGAATGCAAGAGGGATTTTTTTGTTATTGTTGTTGGCGGCCTGGGGGACCATAGGATAGTTCACATTTCTGAATCCAAGGTCAGAGACTTCTGACCCAGGAGTCCATTCCCTGCCTCTGCAACTTCTGAGCAGCAGAGGTAACCTTAAGCTTTTTGCCCAGCATGTGAACATACCTGGATAAATGTACCCATATTTGCATGTGCATATTGGCTACCGGACCAGGTTTAAGGTTTTGATGCTAGAGTACAAAGCCCTAAACAACTTGGGACAAGGATAGAATGCCTTCTCCCTTAACAACCTTCCCAAGCACTGAGGGCATGCTCCCGGTGGCTCCACATGGACCTGTGGCCCAACTTGAATCCACCAGGAGAAGAGCCTTTAGTGTCGTGGCCCCTTCTCTGTGGAACTCCCTGACCCTGGAGGTCAGGCTGGAACTAACACAAGGCTGTTTCGAGAAGCCTTCCCCAACTGACTAGCCACTGTTTTTTCTGGCTCCTTTGTTTTTAGTTTGATTAATTTTAATTTGCTTTTTTAAATCTTCTTTCCTGCTCAGTGTACTGATGCTGAGAACTGATATTGCTCAATCTGGTTCAACAACAGACATAAAGAAGTTCTGGACTTACAATTCTGTCTGGAAAGAGGACTTCCTGGTTAGAATTGACAGCGTGTCACATTCTCATCAGAGGACATCATAGCTGCGCAAAAGAAACCGTGGAGAATGCCAGGACTTCAGCATAGCTGAGATTTTGAAACAGGGTGTCACTGTATACACCTTTTACCCCCCCAAAAGTACAATAAAAGGTTGCAGCTTTTTCTAACTCAGGTTCTGTTGTGTGAAAAAAAAGTGATTTGTTTCTCGGGTGAGTTGTTGTTGTTGTTGTTGTTATTGTTATTATTATTATTATCTGCTGTTCAGTGGGCCCCAGTTGGTGGGTGGACCCTCAGCAAGTGCCCATCCATGACAACCCCAGATGCCAGCCCTGTATCAGAAAACAAACTTAAAACAACACTTGACTAAAGGCTTTGAAAACTGTTAATTGCTCCCTCTTTATTGCTGAAATCCAATATTGCAGCTATAGCTCTTCACTGCAATACTACATAGCACAGACATGTTTTCACGACGCAGATAGGCCGTAGCACGTTTTTTTAAAACAGTATATGAAACTATTCCAAGTGAATGCATTTCTCTAACTCTGTGTTTAAATCAGCTGAAATTGCCATACTGTCATGAAGAACACAAAAAGTCCACCAGAAGACACCCAACAAACCATAGAGCAAATTCTAGTAAAGGTAAATCTGTGCCCCTTAAAACACCCCCAAAACAGGGATCAATTAAATGAAGATATCTTGTACGCCTTGAGGGGGAATGGTTAACACTTTCCTCAACCCAATTTTCTGATCAATATTACCTCCCCCAGCTCCAATTGGCCCAGGGGGGCAAAATACATTCATTAAAAAACAAAAACACCCTCCTATGATTTCCCCCCAAGAGGGACAGAGCTAAACCATCTCCCTCAATGCTACAGTGATGTAAAGCCTGCTACAGTGCTATGCTGAAATTGTCTTCCACGTTTTTTTTTACCATTCCCATTTGATAGCAAAAACAAAAGTGTGTGTGTGTGTAGGGAATTCAAAGGAAGAGAAAAATTTGGTAAAATATGTGTGGGGTGCATGGTTATTTCACTTACATTAGTTAGAAGACGGTTGAGGAGAGTGAGTGACCTATCTTTCATTGTACAATCATCTCTTTGGTGGTCTGCA
The DNA here is from genome assembly GCF_023053635.1 of Elgaria multicarinata webbii. Taxonomy (NCBI): domain Eukaryota; kingdom Metazoa; phylum Chordata; class Lepidosauria; order Squamata; family Anguidae; genus Elgaria; species Elgaria multicarinata. Next base: position 153,572,913 of record NC_086172.1, on the reverse strand, counting down.
GCCTCCCTGGCTTCCCACATTTCAGTTAGAATCCAGGGGGTGATGTCATGAAATAACTCCTCTCATGGGAGTTATTTCACCAGACCAGGAAGTGTGGGCAGTTGGGGAGGCTGCAGAGTGATTGAGACATGTGTAATGGAAAGCAAATGACACACACACACACACACACACACACACACACACACACACACACACCACTCTTGGCCACCTTGCAGTAATATATAAGTTCAAAAATTCCAACAAATGGAATTCTAAAGCACCCAGATAAAAACAAAAGCCTCTTTCATGGGCAATGAAAGCTTTCAGAAAACTTTCTGGAAGCTGGAAGACCACAGCTTGACACAGCATTAATTGACATTTTAAATATCTGCCAGAGGTCCTATTAATGGCTCTTCCATGCCTGACACTCAGGTTTGTATCCAAAATTCAGCATCCATGCTGTGTTCAATTCTACTTTCTTTTTGATGCCAGGTAAAAACCATTTGTTTACCCCACTGGTTATTATGCATTATCTTTAGTTTGATGGCATCACCTGGCTTTTATTTTTCTCTCTCTGTTGCTGGACTGGTATTGTATGCATGTTTTAGTATTTTGCTTTATTCTTGTAAACTACTTTGAGAGGTTACTTATAGCAGAAAAGCACTCTATCAATGTTTGAAACAAAGAAACAAAGAGTGCGTGAGTGTCAGAAGCCACACTCATTTTGGGGGGGGTTGCCTTAGTTGTCAACTCAGTTGCTAGTTTTGTGAATCAGTGCAGCTTGGTCCTTAGTGTATTGGTTTAGCATTGGGACCAGGGTCCACACTACCAGAATTTACCCAATTTCCAGCTCCTAGAATTAAACATGGAACTCAAAGGCAATCTGTAGTCTGACATCTGCACATTTCTCAAGATTACACAGTGATGCACACAACAATAATGTACATTAAAATGCATACAATGCAAAAATGTATACACACATGCTCTGCTGAAGAGGAGAATGTGAACCATTCAAAGATGTGTACAATTGGTAGGTAGATTTGAGAAATGGGCAAAAAAATGCATATTTGTGTGTGAGTGATAGGAACACCAGCTTCAAGGTGAACATTTGAGAACTTCAAAGAGCTCAAATTTTGCTGATCCGTGCATCCCTGTTTAGAGGTTAATGTTTCAAAATGTCTGGCCCACATGAAGCAGCTGGCTCATTTGTCTTCATCATTGTCATGAACCCCTTGTGCATTTGTAATTTCCTCCATCAAATGTTGGAGGGTGTGGGATTATTATTTTTAAAAATCAATTGTGTTTCTTTCCCTTTTTTAATGAAAGTTGTGCAAATGCTTTTGCAGATCAGCCTGCTTTGAAAAATGACTTTAGGTTCAATACTCATCTATCTGGCCTGAATCTGTCCTAAAAATACAACTGTGCTAGAACTGAGTTAAACATGATGGCCATTTTGATGAAGGCTGCCAAAATGTATTGATTCATATTGGCACGCCACGGAGCAGACATATTTAAAAGGTTGTCGGTCAGAGCATTGGTCCATAAGTCTGCACACCAAAGTAGTATGGGTGAAATAGTGATCAGCATAGTATGTCGGCTTTGCATGTTTATCAACAGATGTGCAAGCTAAGAGTCTTTTCAACAGTAAGTGTGGAATGCTGACATACAAGCTTTGGAAATATATGACCTCAGGTGTTAGTAATACAGTATTCATGACTTTATATAACGAATCTTCTCTTATGGGAATCTAACATTGCCTAATATTCTTATGGGAAATGTACAACCCGTGGCAGACCCAACCCTTATACTTTCAAGATCCAGAGGATTTACCATTCAGATCCTTTTGTCATTTCATGCTTCAGCTGAAGAACAATGCCTTCAGAAACTATGTCCCATGCTGCCTTTCTTTTTTAAGGGGGCAGCTGTGTCAGAGATTAGTACTGCAATCCTATGTATGTTGAATCAGAAATAAGCCTCTTTTGAGGTCAGTGGAACTTACTCCCCAAGCAAAGGTGCTGAAGAGTCACTGAAATGATTTGGAGAAACCAAGTTGGAAGAAGGTCCATTTCATGAAACCATTTTGCCTTCAAATATTGAGTAAATGTCAGAAATTTATGGTTGACTTGCAGTTTCTCCCTAGCTGATGGTGGCCCCATGCCACCAAGAAGATGATAGATGATGGCAAAAGAATGCAGGCTGTTTTCAATGAGCTTGTCTAGTTGCACAGGCCTGTACTCCCTTCATTCACAGGGCCCCCAAACCTGGACTAGTGAGGTAGTGATGGCCACCGATTTCAATGGATTTGAAAAGAGGTTGGTTAAATCCCTGGAGGTTAAATTCCTGGAGGCTACTATCCAAGGCTACTAGTCCTGCTACCTCCAGCATCAGAGGCAGTTGCTGGAGAACATGGGTGGGAGAGTGCTATTGTTCTGCTTGTGGGTCCCTGGTCAACAGTTGGTTGGCCACTGCATGAACTAGATAGACCGTCAGTCTGATCCAGCACGACTCTTCTAAAGTAAGGCAAAGGAAGTGGTCATGTGTTCAGGGGAGGGCAACCAGGAGCGTGTTCAGAGGAGGGAAACCAGGATGATCAGGGATCTGGAAACAAAGCCCTATGAAGAGAGACTGAAAGAACTGGGCATGTTTAGCCTGGAGAAGAGAAGATTGAGGGGAGACATGATAGCACTCTTCAAATACTTAAAAGGTTGTCACACAGAGGAGGGCCAGGATCTCTTCTTGATCCTCCCAGAGTGCAGGACACAGAATAATGGGCTCAAGTTAAAGGAAGCCAGATTCTGGCTGGACATCAGGAAAAACTTCCTGACTGTTAGAGCTGTACGACAATGGAATCAGTTACATAGGAAGGTTGTGGGCTCTCCCACACTAGAGGCATTCAAAAGGCAGCTGGACAACCATCTGTTAGGGATGCTTTATGGTGGATTCTTGCATTGAGCAGGGGGTTGGACTCGATAGCCTTGTAGGCCACTTCCAACTCTGCTATTCTATGATTCCATGATTCTATGTGTGCACATGAGAAAAGTGTGCATCCACAGGCAGAATGCTAGGAGGGCCTAGAATGTTTCTCTTTGCCTGTGCTCTGCAATATTGAACGCCGGATCTGTATAACACAGGTTGCATCTCATAACCATGAAAAATATTGTCCATAGCATTCTCCTGTCAAATCTTTGCAATATGGTTCTATGAATGTTTAATGAGAGGTAAGTCCCACCATGTTCAATAGAGCATACTCTCTAGTAAGTGTCTTTAGGCCTGCTGGCCTGCAATACAATGCTATGCTTGCTTATTGAAATGTCAGTTCCACTCTACTGAATGAGGCTTATTCCATGTTTAGTATGTGCAGCAGGGGTGAGTGACAGGTGTCCCTTTTATATTTTTTAGGAACATAGAGAACTGCCCTATACTGAGTCTGACCATTGGTCCACCTAGCCCAGTATTGTCAAAACTGACTGGCAGCGGCTCTCCAGGGTTTCAGGCAGGAACTTTTCCAGCCCTACCTAGAGATGCCAGGAATCAAACCTGGGACCTTCTGCATGCTCTACCACTGAGCTATGGCCCCACCCATCTGAAAGGCCCACTGCTGGCTAAATACTTTTGGATACAAATTCATTCTCTAATTCAGAAGATACTAAAGACCGATATACAACTTAAGCCAGAATAGTTCCTTTTGGGTTTAATGGATGACCACATATTTTTGTTGTGGAGAAAAGTGGAAGTCCATCTTAACTTTGTATGTTTTTATGTGTTTTGCGTTTTTTATCTTCTTATATGTTTTTTTCCTCTTGTATTATGTTTGTAAGTTGGCGTTGTTTTGAAATAATAAAATTTATACCAAAAAAAAAAAAAAAAAATGAAACGCCCTCTGCTGTTAGATTGCTGGTGAATTCTGAAGTTGCATTTTAACTTTAAAAAAAGCTGCACCAGGAAATTGTGCCTTGTTTTACTGGAAATCTGCACTCACATGCTTTGTTTTAAGATGACAGTGCTGCTTTTGAACCGCCATTGAATTGCTGCTGTATTTCAGTGGTAGCAGCTATTTTGGCAGTGGTTGGGCAGGCTACAGGCTAAGGTGGTTGGAAATACCCCCCCCCCCCCAGACCCTCTGAAGTTGACCACCCCTAATGCAGAGTCACCACAAGGCTACAGTCATGGAAGAAATCTGAAAGTAAAAACACATCGTGCTTGATAATTTAACATATATATATATATATATATATATATATGCTAGCGCTCACATTTCCTGACAGGAACCTTGTGATACTTTGACATTATTTGTTTGGCTGCTTGTCATCTTTCTGCCTGATAAGAAGGATCATGATTTGACCGAGTTCCTTCTCATTTTACTTCCATCACTAAATGTTAGGAATATGATCCCTCTCTGCAGTGATTTGGTTAGAGTGTGGCGTGGCACATCTTGTCCTAGTCAGCACACATCTCCCTAAACTATCTTTCTGAAGCTTGTAAAATATGATTGTTTACGAGATATTGATGGCTGGAGGGAAACACTAAAGAGCAGAGAGTCATAATTAGAATTCCAATGCATTTGATCCAATAAAGATTCCATCAATGTCAGAGAGAGATGAGTGGTTGTGAATCTTGGAGTCATCATGGCCCATACAAACTGATTTATACACTTACAATGCTGGACAAATGAAGGGCAAAGAATCCATGCCAAACCATTCCAGCAAGGCATCTCCTTACTTATCCTTCGGCTGGCTGCCGAAAACGCACAGACGTTCTGGACTCAGCTGTTTCACATTGCAGCACCCAGCCAAATCACCGGTGCGTAGGTCCAATCCATCTACATTTAGTCAAACTGCTCCCTTATCGGGAGATCCACAATTACATCATGTCGGATGCGTGTGCATCTGCTGATAAGAAATTTCTGTAAGAAAACAGAATCTGGGCAGATCGACAAGACCTTCTTCTTCTTCTTTTCCCAACCCCCCTTGCCAGGGCTGCTGGCAGCAATTCTAAGCACCTCATTTATTCCGGATTTATAAAGGACCTCTGTGTGGAGTGGAGAGCTTAGCTTTTGACATTTATATATTCCTTCTCCAGATATATTATTGTATACATAAAATATTTTGGTTAAAGGGTTGCAGGCATGTGGCAATTAAAATCACCAGTGTTTTCTGCTCTCCAACTGCAAATGCTAAGAAAAGTATCTGGTAAAGGTTCAGGAAGTTCAGGAAGTCTGCTCCAACGTATTTGGGTTTCTTTAAGAAGAGAGATGTCCACTGTGTCCTTTGATTGCTTCGCTATTTTCCAAGCAGTAATAGTAGACACTTTTCTCCATGAGTAAAGACTGCTATTGTGTTCTTTACCACTTCTGCAGCTTAAAGGTATTGAAATTAATTTTATCAAACAGCGAAAGTAATTTCTCAAATAAAACGGGCAAAGGCATGTTTTACAACTTACTGGTGAACTGCGGATCAACTTTTAGAAAGAAAGAAAGAAAGAAAGAGAGAAGGCGCAAAGAGGGGGGAAGGAGGGAGAGACTTTCATTCTGGCAATCAGCCAGACAAAGATATTGCGAACATTACCACTGGGCACAAACCGGCCTGAAGCCATGAATTTAGCAAATCACGGTTCCTTTATCTGCATTAGACAAACTCTGTGCTGAAGATACCCTTTGCAGCTTTTCTTAGGAAGACAATGAAAATCCTTAAAATCGATCCCATATGATGTGTGTAAACAGTCAGGGTATAAATCGCAGTGCTTGTGGAGGCGTGTGTGTGTGTGTGTGTGTGTGTGTGTGTGTTTTCCCTCTCTGCATGCTTTGATTCAATAAATAACACAATGGAAGAACATTACTAAATTAGTAAAGAGGCCATGCAATATGCAGGTGGGACATTCATATATATGGTTGCTGCCTTGTAAGTGCATGATTAAGAAGAATCATTTCAGGTAGTGAAACAACAATCTTTCTTTCTTTCTTTCTTTCTTTCTTTCTTTCATCTTCACCTAGTGCATTGATAGTTTGTGGGATCTACTCTGGGCTCATCTACACCAAGCAGGATATTCCACTATGAAAACAGTATATAAAAGGCAGGAGCCACACTACTGCTTTAAGTGAACTGACAACTGTTGGGGCCCATGACACATCAATACCAAGCAGGATATAACAGTATGAAAGTGGCATGAAAGTGGTATAAGGCAGGTGTCAATGAGCCCCAACAGTTGTCAGTGCACTTCAATACCGCTATAAAGCAGTAGTGTGGCTCCTGCCTTTGATATACCACTTTCATACTAGTTTCATAGTGGAATATCCTGCTTGGAATACATGAGCCCTACGTTTTTAATACCACAAGAGCCACCAGTCAGTACTAGATACAAAAAGACATACACTTCAAATTAAAGAATTCTGAGTCCAGCATTTGCTTTTGTTTTTTTGAGTACCAGGACTGAACTGACACATAAAAATCAACTCTTGGTTACAGATCCCTCCCACAACTTTCTTCATTGCAGCAGGTTAACTGGGCCAGGTGGTGGTGGATTGTGTTATTTCCATTGTTAAACAATTGTGAGTCAGAAATCTTTGCCAATCTTTTTTGAATCACCCAGAGAGCTCCTAAGTGATCCCAATCTACATTTTGCCCATCCAAGATCTAGTAGAAATTAATCCTTGATGCCAAAACAGATTACATCTAAAGAAAGTCACACTGGCTGATAAGAGACGGTGTACAGGCAAACATTCAAAGTCTGAGATAAGGAGATAAGGTTAATGATGATGATAGGGTGGAAGATGCTTTACAATTGGGTGACTGTCAACAAAAATAATAATGCAATGTCCACTTCCACATAGCCAAATTGTGAAGAATATGTGCATTCTTCACCCTGTACCAACAGTGGAATCTGCTCATCATATTTAGCAATGCCTCCCTCCCCAAAACCTTCTGAGAGAGAGAGAGAGAGAGAGAGAGAGAGAGAGAGAGAGAGAATTGGGCAGATCTGCCTGGTACTAATGGAGCAGAATGCTCTCTGTGTGAGGGCGTGAGTGAGAGAAAGTTGTGTTTCCTGCAGGGTGGTTAGACTGGATAATGAGCAGGTCTGTATTTGGTCCCTCTCCTCCCACAGCCAAAGTCATGTTCCAGTCTATCATTGCATAGCATCCCTAAAAGAGAAAGTCACTGAGTTCAGATGTTAGAAGGAAGCTGCCAGGCACGATGCTCAAATGATCTACATATCCTGTTTGCGCATCTATGTGAGATGTGAGAGTCACCATTTCAGATATTATAGCAGAAGTGTGAAAAAAGGATGTGACTCTGTGTGTGTCTCTGCCTACTTTGTAATGTACAGAGCTGCTCAGATTTCAACACTTTTAGCAAAAGCTACAAAACTTGGACTTCATTCTAGATTTCGCCACTTCATTTCCTGAGGGCCAGCCAACACAGAGATTTTGTTTGCAAAGAATTGGACAAAAAGTTATTTTTCCCATTTTTTGTTTTAGACAAAATTGAACACCCCACAGACTTATGATTATTCTAGGGGGCAAATACACGGGAACTAGCAGGAACAATTGAAGAAAAAAATCCTTTCTCTATTACTACCTTCAAAGTAACAGAGACATCAAAGTACACCAAGACATTCCAACATTAAAAAAGGGCCTTCCTTTTTGATAAAGTTTTAGACCATCAGCCAGCTCTCCCAGTTGTCAGATGTTCTCAATTTGCCTGTCATTTTCAAGAGTGTCTGGGGAATTTGACTCTGATTAACATTTACTTCTTTAAAATGCATAATGTGCACCAGTCAAAACTGCTTACATTACAAGTAGTGCAAGACAGATTAAATCAGCCTATGCAAGACAGATTAAATCAGCCTATATGGGAGATAAATCAACTGTATGGTTTATTATTATTAATAATAATAATATTAATATTAATAATAATATTTGTTATCAATGACATGGGAGAAGAGGGTCACTTTCCCCTGAAGCATGCAGACTGACTTCAGCAAAGCTTTTGACAAACTACCACATGACATTCTGAACAGCAAACTAGTTAAAAGTGGGCTAGATGGAACAAATGTTAGGTGGATCCACAGTTGGCTACAGAATCGGACTCAAATAGTGCTTATCAGTGGTACCTTCTCAAACTGGGGGGAAGTAATGAATGGGATACTGCAGGACTCAGTCCTGGGCCCAGTGCTCTTCAACATTTTTTATTAATGATTAGGATGAGGAGGTGCAGGGGACGCTTATCAAATCGAAGAGAAGATTGAGGGGAGAGATGATTGCACTCTTCAAATACTTGGAAGGTTATCACACAGACGAGGGCCAGGATCTCTTCTCGATCATCCCAGAGTGCAGGACACGGAATGATGGGCTCAAGCTACAGGAAGCCAGATTCCGGCTGGACATCAGGAAAAACTTACTGTTAGAGCAGTATGACAATGGAACTAGTTGCCTAGGGAGGTGGTTGGCTCTCCCACACTAGAGACCTTCAAGAGGCAGCTGGACAACCATCTGTCAGGGATGCTTTAAGGTGGATTCCTGCATTGAGCAGGGGGTTGGACTCGATGGCCTTGTAGGCCCCTTCCAACTCTGCTATTCTATGATTCTGTGACTCATCTGCTTGAGTCATCCGGAGAGATATCTGCTCAGCAAGTGCTTCCTCTTCATGCTTGTGCTAACTGTGATCCTGATGTCAAAGCTGAATCTCTCGAAGCCTACCGAACCAGCCTTTGGAATGGGAGTTGGACTTGGTGGCTGTCTGATACCTTGTGATTCTATTATCCACTGCTGTCCCAATACCTAATTCAGTATTACAGGATGTTTTTTTTAAAAAAAAAAAAAAAAGCCAATGATCTAGACATTCCAGGTGTCATTAAATAAAAGAGAGGGAGCTCTCGGTAGGACCTGAGTCACCACCCTCTGTTTTTCATCACTGTCTGCCTTGAAGTAGACTCAGTGCATATGCTGAGCCCTGATTCACATATTTAGTGATCAGGAAACCTGTGTACGCTATGGGGGAACATACAGAAGTACTCTCCCCACTGCATGCATGATGTATGTTGCAGATAATAATCCCAATTCACATGCTCCTTTCCCTCAAAGAGGGGGAAAAAAAGTGTGTGCACACATATCATGCACATTGCATACTGCCTCCACTGCCTATTTTGTCCCATCTGTGTAGCAGAGAATATGCATGGATAAATGTTCCCCCCACCAAGCAGAAAGGATCCCTGATCAATGTGTATACTAGACCATTGGACTGGGTTACTTTTTCAGCAAAATCTGTTTTACCTCTTAAAGAATTGTAACTGCAACACATTGTAAGCACTGATAGTTAAGAGGGTGGGAACATGCTTCCACGGCATCTTTGTTATGTTTACAATGAGATTATCGACACCTAACTGGCAAATCTCACAAGAGTGACTGTGTATTATGGGTTGGAGTCCCATCCTAGAGATGAGGCTTTTCATGTAGGTCTAAATATGCTGGGTGTGTTTGGATCCTGTTTGCTGCTAGGGTCAAGAAACGGAATATTTCCTTTCCTTTGACCTACGATTCCCCATTTGTCTCTGCTTATTACGACAATGACACACACCACCAGCTGCAGTTGGGAGTGTCATTCTTGGCAGCATTAACCCATTTCTATCCCAATAAGGTACTGGATTTAGTTTCCATTCTGGGGTCTGACCTTTTACATCAGTGTATCATGTAATAGCTGGTGGACAGCTTATAGCAGCTACTTTCAGAGACGTGCCTAGGATTAGACGGCACAAAAATATCAAAGGGCAAACATCTCTGGGAAGATAGGCCCAACTCCGGGGTGAGGAAAGAACTCGTTTGGCCTGGTGTTAAACTTCCCTGCCAAGAGGAACAATGTCTGGGGACTTTACCCCTTCCACAGATTATGTTTAGTCCCTTCATTGCTGCACCAATTGACCTTAAGGTAACTGCAAGTCTAAAACACTGGCTAGAGGTCATTCACGAAAGATACACGTGGATCTACCCAAAAGTGAAAGTTGGCTACAACAGATGACAAATGGCAACTGCGGGGTATGGACGCACACCCTGAACTGAGGAGTATGGGATAAAGCTTGGTTTAATTCAAGCAATCTCAAGGGGATTTCAAGAAGGCATCAGAAGCATTTCCTGTAAGGCTGAAACCCTAAGCTTTCCTATAGAGGCCAATGCAGTGGAATATTCTGTAGCTGTACCTTTAAAGTTCCTGTTTGGCTCGGTAGGAATTACATAGGAGAATGTCCCAACAGACAGGACTCTTTGTCGTTAACTTCAAAGTGTTATTTCAGCTCTAGGTTTCAACAATGAACTATAAAACATCTTTCTCACTAGCAGCAACACTTCGTCCCTTCAGAATCAAGCAAATCTAAGACAAAGATTAGAGCCAGGCTTTGTAAGTTTAAAGAGTCAGCAATTTGATGGAATCAAAATTATCCCAACACTATTTTTAAAAAATCAGTCTCAGGTCTCACACAAACAAAAGTTTATCAGGATCAAACTCTTTGATTATCATGACCATTTAAAGGTTCTCAGCTCCAATATGTTTGCAAATCATTTTCCTTTATGATAATTTCTGTGGCTGTGGTCCTTAGCCCATAAACTGTCACAGGTAATTACTCTATTAATTTATCAGTTGACTAGCAGCCCAGTGATTAATAATTATGAAGGACTCAAAAAGGCATGTCGGAATATTTGTTGTGACCTTTGAGGAATTGATCTGAGGGGAGAAGCAGGGCAAGACCGATCCTGCAAGGTGCTAAGCAACCCCCATATCTTTCAAAGAGTGATAAAAAAAGAAAGTGCAGCTAGGTATTCAAGTATGGTGGAAGTAGGCCTGGGCCAATGACATTATTCTGGCAAGTTGCAAGACTAGAATCTATAGGATGATCCTCATCACAAAATTCCATTAGATTTTATAATACAGGGATTAGGTCCAGCAGCCTCTACAGATGTTAGCACAGCAAAAATAAATAAATAAATTCAAAAGTCTGCAACAGATATGCTGCAACCACATGGAGAAGTAATCCCATTTAAGCCAATAGAACTGCGTGCAAGTAAGCACTTTCAGGACTGATGGCTACATTTGGGTGGGTGTTTTACCTAAATGCACGATCAGTTCCTAGAACTCTGCTTTGACCAATTTATATGCAGAAGGAAAGATATACCTTCCGTTAAACCAAATCAACTGGGGCTAGCTTTAAAATAAATAAATCACACAGATCTGGCTCCGTATAAAGTAGGCAAGGGACCTTTAAGAACCAGGCCAGAAAACACAGAATGTTTTCTTTATTTACTTTATTTTAAATTAAAGATGTTTTACAGGTTTCTTTAAGGATCATTTCGTTTTCTGGAATCCTAGATCTAACACGACACATTTGTTTTAAGAGCTCACTAGAGCTGAGCTTCGATTTAATTCAAAGGGCCATGTCAGGAGAAGAAATCAAAGAGAAATAAAGAGCATTAGTTGTGTAAATTACTAGTAAAGGAGCAAAGAAGAGGGACATCACAACAATTTGGGCCACTGGCTGAAAATAACGAAGTTCATTGTACTACCTAAGCATTTTACTGGATTGCTGAACTGGAAGAGATTCAGAAAAGACCGGATTATTTTCTGCCCAAGTATTTCCCTTTTACAAACAGTCAGTTTTGTGACAAAAAAGACCACATACCAATTAGGGTGTGTGTGTGTGTGTGTGTGTGTGTGTGTGTGTGTGAGAGAGAGAGAGAGAGAGAGAGAGAGAGAGAGAGAGAGAGAGATCTCCCATAGCTGTGGGATGACTCTATAGATCATATGTTGCTTTAATTAAGCTTAATACTGTCAGCTAGATGCTGATGCAGTTTTCTTCAGAATAGTCACTTTGTGTGGTTTCCTTTGACTTTTTCCCCCAGTAAAGAGCACAAGTTGTTTCCAAAAACACAAAACAAAAACACCATGTATTAGTCTTGGGCGCCTTTCAGCTCTTCTAAAATGTCAGTGAAAGAAAGAAAGAAAGCCTCCAAAGAATTCCTTCTGGGCAAAGACTTGCCAAAAAGAAATAAGGAATTGTCAAGCATCTAATGTCACCATATTACCCCAACACTAATACATCAAATATCATCTGGAAAATGTCAAACAAAACTATTCCCCCAGTCAAAGCAATGTAATTTTTTAAGCCCTCAATTCACAATTCAGAATAATTAACTAAAATATGAAATATGGATCGGGATTCAAGCAAGAGACAAATTAGTATTGAGAAGCTGGGTTTAATAATCTCCTAAAAGGGGGCCATCTGTTAATAACAATCCAGCCCCTTGATCTATGGTGTGCATTCGCAATATAAACACAGATGGGTGAGTGTGTTTTCTTTTTTAGGGAGGGTTACTAGGAACATGCTGCTACTATACTTAAATACAGGTTACTGGACATCTTTGCTAACTTACACATTTCAAGTTTCAATCGTTCTTTGCTCCTATGGGGACAGTACTCAATCAGCAGACTTTCTGAAGCAAACGTAGACCATCGATGGACCAAACTGCATTCTGTCTCTTGACTTCATTAAGACGGCCAACTCACGATCACCAGTGAACTACACAGAATCTTGTCCAAGTCTCTGGTGTTATTGCTGGTTTTATGAAATTGACCAGACCAATAAGCTGATTGATGACTAGATCAACGAACCAACTAATTGATTGTTAACCACAGGTTTGAATTAACTCGTATTGGTTTGAATTTGGTATTGCCACCACAGTGAGGACTTAGAGGGAACACCATCTTTGAAAGCAGCAAGCATACTCAGTGATTTAAGGTATCAAAAATCTAAGCAATTCAGACGTCGTTGTCCACCCCCCTCCCCCCACCCCCGCACCAATATACTTTGCAGAAGAAAAGGAGGGAGGGAGAGAGACCATGCATTGATTGTACACTTCTCACAGATAGAGGTCACTAATGGACTGAATTTGAATCACTGTGGCAGAAACCACAAAGTTATATGAAAGTAATCTAGTGAAAAATGAACTCACTTTTAGATTAAGAGCGGAGGGTGAAGAGATGACTAAGAGGCCCTCTTTCTTGGAAACAAACAATATTCTCTTAAGAGGGGTTATTTCTTTTTATCTATAAAGTGCAGTTGAAGAAAGCCCACAGTTGTTAACATGCTGGAACTCCTGCTTATTTCCCAAGAAGTAAACCTCTCCTTTGGATGCCAAGGATGGAGTAGATTTGCAGGGGGGGGTGGGGATATCAATTCAACAAAGCTCTCCATATCCGAGAGTTTCCTTTCTAACCATTTGCAGACACAGATGTGTTTCCCGATCCTTGCCTGAAACCACTGCCCATGTCGTGCGTTTTCGAAATGGGCGGAGGTGGGGTTGTTTGCTGCAGATAAAGCTAATTCTATATCAAACTCCTCTGGCAGGCCAGGATATAATCATGACTTATAGCCACGGCTCAAATTAAATCCAGAGACTGAAAGTCAAAGGCAGATAACAATCACATCTTACAAAACTCGTGTGTGTGTGTGTGTGTGTGTGTGTGTGTATTGAACAAGGCAATCCTTGGCCTAGCTTGAGTGCATTCCAGCCATTTCTCTTTTGTCTAAGCCCAAGACTTCTGCAAAGAGCATCTAGCATTCAGATCAGGGGCCCATTAACAAGAGGGTCCACCTCTTGTGGCCCTTGGCCTGCACTTTCCACTCTGCTTTTCTGTTTTAACCACTGCAATACCACCCGCAAATAAACGAGCCAGTTTTAAAACGGAGGCAACGTTCACGGCATTTGCTAGCACAATGTGTAATATCTTGGGCTTGACCCATAAAGGAAGCTTGGGGAAGAGGAGATGGTGGACTCAGAATGGGTCAATAGGACTGTAGCCACCTGGCTTTTCTGGTGCAGAACAGGGCTACAGGAGGAAAGCGACAGGAAGAAAAGTAAAGGAGCGTTTCTGGGCTTGATGGGCAGAAAGATAGTGGGATTTGTGGGGTGGGTGGGGAGTTTTCGCTCTCCCCTGTTGAAAGGTAAGCAGGAAAGGGAGGGAATGTCATCTTAAAGTAAGGCCAGAAGAAGAAGAAAGACATATCTAAACAGAAAGGGGTAGCTGCCCAAGGGTTTCACAATGTGTGCAACCTTTGATTTTGTGTCCTTTTCGAATAGATTCTGAAAGAAAACAAACCAACCTCTTCAGAGTCCCTACCCTGCCTAGATATGTGCAGTGACCAGCTGCTAGGACAACAAAACCCACAGGGACCCCTTTTGCATATATGTTGAGATGCCACAGGCTTGAGTGGGGGGAAAAAGCCATCTTTCAGGACTGTTTCTGAAACACACACACGCACACACACACACCCCTTCACTGAGGACCTCTCCTTCTGTTTTTTCTCGACTCCAGGGTGGATTCATAAATGCTTCTGGAGAAGGACTTCCCAAATATATGCACCTCTGTGAATGAATACATGGATGAACTCCATGAGACTTGGGTTTTCTTCCTTTTCTTTATTTTCCTCTTTCGACACAAGGGAGGGTTGTGGGATTACGCTGCCTGCAGAAGATTAAGTTTCACCTCCAAATTGGTTTGATTAGTTTGTAAGCACCGAGGAGCTAAGAGGCAGTAAATAAACCTCTAATATGCTTGTGTGTAAGAGATAGAGCTTTGCTTATATTTCACCGTTCTCCATCCCCACTACCACAATGCTTTCTTTCTCTCTTCCTGCTAACCCGAATCAAAGCAAATAATATAAAATAAAATAAATTCAGCAACTAGAGGAATCTAATCAGCACTTTCGATATGCAAGCACAGGCTTTTGCATGGATTTGTGCCTTGGACTTTATTAGCTTATTGTAAGCCTTTAAAACAGATTTCCTCCATTAAAATTAATTAAAAGCTCCTGTTGACTGATTCTCCATTCCAGAGAAGAAGGTTGATGGCTTCTCCCTTAGTTTGCAGCTGGCTTCTCTTTCTTTAATGTACGTTTTATTTCACACTCCAGAGAGCTTTTTCAGTTGTTTGGTTCAACCCCTCTCCCTCTCTTCCCTGGCCCAATTTGGCTTGTCAGTAGTCATCATCGGTCTGACCAGCTCCATGAAATAAGGCTGCTGTCCACTTGATAGACTTGAAATGCAATTTCTGCCTCCTTCTCCCTCCCACAAGCCATCAAAACTGCCTTTATGTAGGTCTTGATGGGAATCTGATGAATACTGATGCAATTTACAGTTGCCTCCCTGCACCCCCTCCATTTGAAATTCATAATGCTTGTCAGCACACTGACTAAACCTGATCTTCCCTTCCCAGTTTCTCTCCTTTCAACTTCTCCTTCCCAAAAGAAATCTTCCTAGCCCCCTCCCTTTCCCCTTGCTCCAGATGTACAGCCGCCACCGCCTCTTGACTTGATGCCTAAGGAAGGACGGAGGGGATCATCCCTTTTAGGGCTAGGAAATGGCCAGAGGACACATACAGGAGCGTTTAAAGCGTCCTTGGGGAATGAGAGAGGGGGGCGCGGAAGCTTCCCCCTGCATCCACCTGGATTCTCTCTCTCTCTCTCTCTCTCTCTCTCTCTCCTCTCTCACACACACACACACACACACACACAGGAGAGAGAGAGAGAGAGAGAGAGAGAGAGAGGAGAGAGAGAGAGAGAGAGAGAGAGAGAGAAATACCTGGTGTAAAATGACCGCACCTTTCCCTTTACCCTACACTTGTCACATGCGGCCATTGATACATTTCTCTGCGGTCGTACCTGAACGTGTATCCCTGTCACATACACACACACACACACACACGTACACACAAGCAGACACGTCTGTCCCTTCTAACGTGGCGTCTAGTGACCTATCTGGTCTAGTCCCAAGTCACCAACTTTTTACGTTTAGCTTGTCCGGGAACAGGCATGGGGGGGGGGGCGAATTTGGGGGGGGGGGGAGGGTACGTCCAAGGAAAGCCACGCCAGCCCCACTCTACCTGGACGATCGCAGGGACTGAGGCGGCCACCTCCTCCGATTCGGCTGCTCCTAATCCCCCCGGGCGTCTTGGGTCCCGGAACGGCGAAACTTTGGCCGTCGCCGCCGCAGCGGCGCCTCCTGCGCGCCGACCGTCGCCTCGTGCGGTATCCAACACGGCGCGGAGAGGCAGCCCGGATCCCAAGCTCGCGGCCGCGCCGGTGGGTCCTCCTCTGCTCTCCCGCCGGCTGGCGACGCTGGCCGCCGGGGGCCGCCGCCGGCTGCCGCTTTGCGGAGCGATCCCTCGACTTTCTTTCGCCTCCCTCTCCTACGAAGCAGCGGCAACATCCTCCCCCTTGCGCCTCCAACGCGCAGCCCGGGGTTCCAGCATCCCCGAGAACGCGCGCGCGTCTTCTCGCTCGTCCTATTCGGCTCCCACCGCCCAGGGAGAAGGCGGAGAGCGCGGGGCCAGAGAGCGGGCGGGAGCACACGCACACACACGCACCCCCCCCCCCGCTCCTTCCGAAGAAACTCAAGCCAAAAGGGAGCGGGGCGCAGGAGCGAGCCCGGCGGAGGCTGCCGCCGCCAGTTTCCTCTGGGCCCTCGGAGATCAGGAGAGAGGATCACGCGGGGACGAGGAGAAGGAGGAGGACGCTCAGGCGGGCACGACCCGGAGAAATCTCCAGAGGCGGCGGCGGCGGGCACAGGCAGACGTGTGTGTGTGTGTGTGTGTATGCGCGCGGAGCTGCAGGCGCGTGTGCGTGCGTGCGCTGGAGCGCCTCCTCCCGCTCTGCCTCCCGAGTCCCGCGCCTGCCTTCAAGAGCCGGGGCTGCTCTGCAGGTTGATCTTCGCAGTAATGAGGTCTCCGAGCTGACTCTTCCCCGCAAATGGAAGCCGTGCCTCTCCCACCCCACCCCGCTTTTTTTTCCCCCCTATCCCCCCTCCTCTCCCCCTTTCCCTCGCCTGACACCCTAGAGAGATGTTTACAGTAATGAATTCAGTTGATAGCCATCTTCCTGCCTCCCTCCCTCCCTCTGCTAGAGTCCCTCCCACATTTCTAGTTGAAAGAATGCTTGGAAGGCAGGGTTGCAACCTGAAAGCTTTCCAAGAGGCAAAGTCGGGTTCGGATCTTACCACAAAAAAAGAAAAAAGGTTAACCCACACTTCACTGAAAAGTTCTTTAGCCAAAACGCCGCTTCTCCCTGGATTATTATTAATCCCTCCACCACCTTTGTAAAAAAACAATAAAAATATGCGCGTATCTATCAGCTAGAATACGGAAGCAGGACCAAGTGGAACCTTAGGAGCTCAGCTCTCCTAGTTCTGGGCAGGCGCGTGTATTAGCCGCTTTAATTGCCCCAATAGAGGCTCACTGACAAAACAAGACCAAAGAAGAAGAAGAAAGAGAAGAAAAGAAAAATTTCCCTCGTCCCAGAAAGCAGGATCGTCGGTATCTAAGAGGTTTTCCTAAGAGGTTTTGAAAGAACCCAAAGCCCATCTGCTATTCCACACCCCCCCCAAAAAAACCCTGCCCCCCCTTCCAGCCCTGAGGAACAAGGCCACCTGGTTTTATCCTGGGTTTGTATGCTAGGGCGTTTGGGAGCAAATTAACACTCCACTTCCATGGGAATAAAAACTGAAAGGAAGGAACTCCCTTCTCTGGGATAAACATAAATTAATGATAGTCATTATGAAGGAGAAAGTGTGCGTGTGGGGGGGAGTAAGAGAAAGAGGAAGATAATTTTCACCAAGGTGGCTTGTTTCATGTGGATGCAGCCCATGGTGGGCTGCTTCCTCCGCCCCCCCCTTCCGTTGATAGTCTATCTGCAAATCAAATCAATTAATACATCCACAGAAACTCCGGAGAACGAAGAGATCTGTTTTGTTTTATCTTGACTTTTCTAAAAAGCTGGAGAAATCCAGGTATGTGTGTGTGTGTTTGTTTGTTTAGATAGATGATAGATTCACATGTCTCTCTTCCCCATATATAAGTAAATAACCCCAACCTTTATGCACCTTTATGATGCATTTAGGGTAAACCATTAAGCCACTTGACAGAGAGAGAGAGAGAGAGAGAGAGAGAGAGAGAGGCTCAGTTTAACAACTAAGATTATGTGCTACTACACGGAGATTTTTTGGCATGTTTTCACAATTTTATGTTAGAGGAACATTGCTAGAATGCAATCAGGAGGAGGTTGGTGTGAAGTGAAAAGGAGAGGCTGTACCTGCTGGATCTTGCTGGTTAAATTAGGTATTATCCAGAAAGCATGTTTTTCGTTATTTTTTAGCGCCAGGGGTGGAGGAAAATCGGTGGAACTGATCAATGCCATGTGCCCAATAGTTTGTGGGGTTGGGGTGGATTTTGTTTAAAGCATTTGAAACCCCCTTGGGATGTTATCGTGTGTGCCCCCCCTTCGTGCTGATTCCCCAACCCCAACTCTAGAATTCATTTAGGGAAGGGGTCCCTTTCATACAAACATTATCCTTGTGATGACTCGCAAGTGTGAAAGGGCAATCCACAGATCTAACTATACAGACAGAAACTTCATTATTAGTATTACGCTTTTGTTTAAAAATTGCTTTTAAAATAGTTATTAAAAAAAACACGCCACCGAGGCGGTGAACTTCAACACGATGGTCTTTAATGGGGCCCGTTCTGACGTTCAGCTTGACAGTTCAGATGTCAAGTGCAGACAAACATTGGAATCCAGTTGATGCCTTACGCAGAAGGGGCTCCACTCCCAGGTAAGGACATCTGGGGCTGCAGGTTAAATCGAGCCACAGACGCACCAGCGAACCGCCAGGCCTGAAGCGTTCTAACGAGCCTGCCTGCCTGCGAAATGCCACATTGCCGCTCAGACAGAGATGGCTAGACGTATTTCGGTTTTCCCCTCCCTCGACGTTCAGTCGTACCCTTCTAAATGCTCCCCTTTCCTTCGCCATCCGCGATTCTCACGTTCGCAGCAATGCGCTGGTTACTGGATAGAGACGCACGGTGCGTGTAATCACACGGCCTAAACACACGCAGACGCGCGCACCCTCCAATCAAAGCCAAACCTCAACGTGGTGCAAAAGAATGCACCGCCCCAAGGAGAGGTGGCGTGCGTGACCCTCCTGGCTCCGTTTCCAAGCAGCGGATAAACTCCAATGGCAAAGCCTAGCAGCAGATTTAGAAGCGCACTCCGTTGAAGGAGGCACACGCAGTTCTCCGGATTGCCCTGAGCACAGATCAGAAATTGCTCCTCTTTTACACACACACACACACACACACACACACACACACACACACACACACAGAGTCCCGTCGCCGCCACTGGCAGGATTGCGCGGTTCCAAGTGAGTAAGAATGGCCCAGTTTACTTTTCCAACACAAGCGAATCCACGCCCGACCCCTTTAACGGGGTGGGGTGGGGTGCCAAGCACCCGCCCGTTGGAAAAACGAAATCGCTGGATGTGGTGATGACCGCAGGAGAGGAAAGCGAGAGGGAGAGGAAGAGAGGGAGAGAGATCTGGCAGAGCCAAGCCGGCCAGGTCTGAAACGGAAACGCTGGCAGTGCTGGAGAGGTTGGCACGCACAGCTGGCACCGTTGTCAAATACAGCCTGGATGTGATCGCCGGTGGGGAGGGAAGGGGAAACTGCCGCGAAATCTAGGCTGGGCATGTGGTTCCCTCCCCCTTCCTTCCTGCTCTCTCAGAAGTATGAAAGAAGCGGCCCGAGATCGAAGGAGTTAAAAAGAACCCTAAGGCGTGAGCGGAGGCGAAAAACGGAGTGGAAGAAAGAGAGAGAGAGAGAGAGAGAGAGAGAGAGAGAGAGAGAGAGAGAGAGAGAGAGAGAGAGAGAGCATTTGTGAGACAGTGATTGACTGGAGGGTAGCGGGGGGAGGGGGTAAAAGGGGCTTATTTACTTCAACAGTATATTTGGATTAAAATAGGGGTGGGGGCTAAGAAGAAAAGAGGGGACCCATAAGGACTAAGCCACTTCGTGTCTCCACTTGATCGAGTCTGGATCCTTATTTGAAGGTTGTTGGTGTGTGTTTAATGCATAGGGGCGGGAAGGAGAGAGGGAGCCTTCCCCTCCCACCTCTCAATAAATGCGTGCCAAGCTTGCTCGCACCCTGATTCGATCCGCCTTTGCCCGGGATTAATATCCCATTGAACTCACATTGAACTTACTTGCGAGTAAAACACGCACCGGCTCAGACTGCATGACAAACAGGTGTGGAACGGGCGATTTTTTTTTTAAAAAAAATACCTTATCCCCCCCCCCGCCCCCAGACGTGAAAGCACGGCGTAATCCACTACACACACACACACACACACACACACACACACACAGAGAGAGAGAGAGAGAGAGAGAGAGAGAGAGAGAGAGAGAGAGAGAGAGAGAGAGAGAGAGAGATCGGGATCCACGTGGATCTTTTGCGCGAGTGTCGAAGGGATTCGAAATAGGAAAAACAAACAAACAAACAAAAAAAGATCCTTGTGATGAGAAATTCATCCATCCCAGTATGTACACTGAACTGGCACAAACAAACTGAACCTGCCAGGCTGAAAATCAGAATGACATTGACCAGAAGGGGACTACTCTGGAGTAAGTGGTTTCAGGATCGCAGGGATCCCCCCCAACACACACACACACCTCCGAAAGTCTCTTGCGGAATATAGGTGATCCCCTCTGCCTTGAGGAGAAATTCCCAGGGTCTTTGCTCTATCGTGCCCCCAACACCCTGCAGCCCCACGGAATCTAACCCGCCTTGCACGCCTCTTTGGTCTTCCGAATGAAACTTACAACTCTGGAAAAAGGACGTGTCCCCAAGTTCTAACATTGATTTGTTTGTTTGCCCAGGTATCGACCACATCACCACCACCACCACCATCATCATCATCATTATTATTATAGTAGATGGTAAGGGGGAAAGGACATCGGCGGAGGGAGAGAAGCGAGCAAAGGCTCGAGAAGCCGGTTTACCTGGCGAGACTGTCGCGGCTCTTCTCCCTTTGGATCTCACCCAAACCCCACTGGGTCAGGACGGTGGAGAGGGAAGCAGCTCGATTCCTGCATTGTACTGGTTTAAGGATCACCGCCAAGGGCTGGCTTGGTTCCATAGCTGGCGAGAGCCACGCTCGTCCTCATCCTCCTCTCCCCCCGCTAGATCGGATTCTCTCCCAGAGAGCGACGAGTAAAGAGAAGCTCCCGGAGCCGCCGCCTCTGTCCAGCCGGTCATTCAACCCGGAGAGCGCCCAGACGCCCGCAAGACGGTCGCGCTTCCACGCGTGCTTCCTTTTTCCGCCCTCGGCGCAAATCTCTCTCCTCGCCCCCCTTCCTCCTCCGCGTCTCTCGCCCCCGTGGCAGATTCCCCCGGGGGTGGGGTGGGGGTTGGATCCGGTGAAACTCGCGCGGCCTGAAGGACCCGGAGGTGCCCCGCTTTCGCCCAAGTGAGCCTGATGGATCTGAGCGGGGATGCAGCGGCAGCAACACGCCGCGTCGCCTGCCTCTCGCGCAGCGCCTTCCTCGAAACTCCACCGTCTAGCAAAGAGCGGGAGGCGGCGGCCGCTTAACCCTCCGCGCGCCGGACGCTGGGAAGAGCGGCGAGCTGCTGCTGCTGCTGCCTGCCTGCCTGCCTGCCTGCCGCGAACGTTCCTGCTGCCGCTGCCGGCGGAAAGGGCGATGTTATGGCTGGCCCCAGAGCGTCTGGAGACAGGCTTGCTCGGGGAAGCACACGCGCGCGCGCACACACACACACACGCCAGCAAGGCTGCTTCGGGGGTTAAACTGCGCGTCTCTTTCTAGAGCATTTGGAAAGAGATGAATGAACAGACGTAAGCCTGGACCGAACTCGACGGCGAGGAACAGGGGGCGGGGACTAGTTTGGATCGGGGACCCGCGCTAGCGCTTCTGGGCCTTGCGTTTCAAGGGCGGGGGGCGTGGCGGGGGGTTTCTATTTCAGCAGTATAACATTTCCCATTATTGATCTCTCCCCACGTCCCGGCTCCAATCTTTCACCCCATCCTCCACCATCATCACACCGCGCAGCTCTCGGCTCCTGATTTCTCCCAGGAGACGTAGAGAGATGGCTGTTCAACTGGGAGAATGTGCGCGCGTGTGTTTGAGAGAGAACTATAGAAAGGGATTTCATGGTGGCCCAGGAGAAAGAAAGACAAAAGGCAAGCGAAGATAGCCGGGCTCTTGTGGAGGCTGGTGGCTCCGATTTCGGAGGGGCTGTGAGTCCATTCTGGGTTTCACTCAGAACCAGCCAGAACGTTGAAGGAGCTGGACCCCATAGGGTCCAGCACTTTGGATAGCTCCTTTAGAGTTCTGTCTGGTTCTGTCCGAACCCCAGAATGGATTCACAGCCCCAACGAAATCGGAGCCACCAGCCATCACTGTCCGCCTCGCTCTTTCCCTCTTTGCACAAGCTCTTGGTATGGAGAGGCAATTTACGTCTTCGTTTAAGCAAAGCCCTACTTAGACCTAGTACTATTTGGCCCATGTGCTTGGGAGGTGAATTAGACATAGGTCCCCCCCCCCCCTCTCTCTCTCTCTCACACACACACAGAGACGATAGTTAGCAAAGACAGTGTACTCCTCGTTGCAGTGCCATGGCAAACAAAAACCGCTTTAGTCAAATCGCTAATGATGGGATCATTGCTATCCAGGACTTGTATGATTTGCCTTCCTGCACTCACACGTGGAATCATAAAGAGTTAAGTGTGTGAGAGAGAAAGATGGGGAGTTGGGGAAGGGCGATCCAAGATAGAATCCACTTCACACAGCCTACTTACTACTCGACTGTCACCAGCCGTCCTGAACCAACTCGCGTGGAGGGACTTGATGGGAGCTGAAGGCAAGGCATGAGGCGGGGGGAGAGGACCCTTGTAGCCTCTGCCCTAGAAAACCCTCAGGGCAGCTCAGCCCTATGAGAAAGCAACCGGCAGAGGAGCACCAGGGACCGCAGTGGGGTCGATCCGGAGTAAATGGTTTGTGGATGGCACAGCTACAGTCTGGTTCATTCCAGGACATTTTCAATCCAGATTCCATGAGATTAAAGGGAGGGAAAGAAGAAGAAAAAGAAAAACTGGTCGAGGCACAAAAGCGATCTCCTAAAAGGTAATAGAAAAGGGATGGCTCACCTACAAATAATAATAATAATAATAATAATAATAATAATAATAATAATAATAATAATAATAATAATAATCCACCTCGGGGAGATCTCCCTGATAATACTCTGATCCTAGTCGTAGAGGCTGTGAAAACTGGAGGGGGTGGGGCGGGAGTGAGGCGGTGTAAACATCGCTCTCGCTGAGCGGGAGAAGCGCCCGGGAGCTCAATAGCGAAATCGTGCTTGCACAGTTGCCGTGTAAATCCTCTTGCTTAGCCAAGGTGGCGGTAGAGCATCGGAGGACGCAGCAGCTAGCAGGAAGGCCGAGGCGGCAGCACCGAATCGAAAAGCTGACAAGCGGGGACAGGCGAGCGTTTAACCGCCTACCCCCAAACTCCCACCCCGCCCCTCTTCCCTTTTCGGTTTAGGTTGATTTATTCCACCGCCGCCACCTTGAATTATTAATCTTGGTTATCGTCTGATTACTTAGCCCTTAAACACTGCTTTAAAAAGAAAAGGCGCGTGGGGTGTTTTTAATATTTTCATTATTAAAAGCATTTCCATCGTTGGAAAGGAAACCGGGTTGAACAGCAAACGAAAACCAGACTACCGGTATTCAGAAGTTGGCCTAGATCGGTGTGATGTTGGGTTACTGATCCATACGAAATTATATAGCAATGAAATCATCATCATCATCATCATCATCCCGTGTTACAAATTATTGAGAAGTCTGCAGTTCTTTTTGGGATTATTCCCGTGGTATTTCATGCGCTTTTCTCCCAAGTAAATGGCCATAGGGTTGAGTTGCACGGATCCATCAAGTTCAGACAACCAATGGATGCACGCTGCAATCACAGTACGTGTGTCTTTTTCAGCCCAATCCCATGCTATATATATTTGTGTGTGTGTGTGTGTGTGTGTGTGTGTGTGTGTGTGTGTGTGTGTGTGTGTTGAAGTTAATCCCATTGTGCTCCATCCAGGAGAACAAATCCCAAGGAAGTATTCTCAAAATTGCAGCAGCACCCCTCCCCCGTGGGATAAGTCTGCTAGTCCCTATGATAGAAGAATATGTAAAGGGTGGGGGGAAAAGAGCATTCCTATGGGGATAGAGTGGGAGGAGTCAGTCAATATGTAAAGGGAGGGAAATGAGCTTTGTATTGGAGGGGAGGGGAGTTGCAAGGGGATAGATTTACACACATTTAAACAACTCATCCTTTTGTGAAAAAAGTAGGGTGTGGGAGGAGAGATAGATGTATGCTCCATGAGGGAGATGCAGCCTTCAAAAAACTAGCAACTCAGTGCCATTCTGCCAGTGATTTCAATTGGACTTAATCCAAGACCTTTTCTTCTGTTGCCCCCAGACTGCGGAATGGCCTGCCAGAGGAGATTTGTAAATTTAACTCTCTCTCTCTCTCTCTGTGAATTTAAGACAGCTTTAAAGACTAGCCTTTTCCATCAGGCCTTCCCAGATGAATGTGAAACCAAGACTTTTTAAGATGTGTTGGTTTGTTGTACTAAGGTTGTTCCCTGCCTCAATCCAAAGGGAGAGGTGGGTAAGAAATAAAATTATTATTATTATTATTATTATTATTATTATTATTATTATTATTCTGAGGATGAGTGCTTACTCCAGGTATGCATTCTCCCTTGGGAGTAAGGCCCAATGGACATAGTAAGATTCCTTTAGGAAAAAAAAAACATGCATAGAGGAAGGAGAAACATAATGAAAGCAACATGTTTGGTGAAATGGTGGCACATTGCCATGGGGAAGAGGGCAGCTGAGTTTCTTTTAAGAGTAAACAGGCATCCTCAAGTGCGCATACAAGTGCATATTCCCTAAAGCATTTTTTATGAAATGAAACTGAAAAAGGTCTAATGATGGCATGGATATGGTAGTTCTCTGTGTTGTGTTGTCTACCTCCATTCATGAGGTCAGTTATGTCCAAGACGTGTGTGTGTGTGTGTGTGTGTGTGTGTGAGAGAGAGAGAGAGAGAGAGAGAGAGAGAGATTCTGAGTGACTACAGAAACACTTCTTTTCTGTATGTCTGTCATTCTGTCTGTATCTCTCTCTGTCTCTTTCTCTCTCTCTCTCTCTCTCTCTCTCACACACACACACACACACGTAATATGACACTGAGTACAATATTCAGGGCTCCATCCAATAAGCGTTTTATTGCACACTAGTTACTGGGCACTCACAGGTTTTTCACAGGTCCCTCACAATTTATTTATTTTATTATTTTTATTTATTAGTTTATTTATTACATTTCTATACTGCCTAATAGCCGAAGCTCTCTGGGCGGTTCACAACAATTAAAATCATAGTAAGACAACCAACAGGTTAAAAGCACAAATACACAATACAATATAAAAAGCACAACCAGAATAAAAACCACGCAGCAAAATTGATATAAAATTAAAATACAGAGTCACAAGACTGCCTTCCCCCCCTTCTAGCCTTCCTTTTGCTACAAGAAAAACCAGAAAAAGTCCAAAATACTTTTAAAACCAGAAGTTGCTGCTCTTTCCTTCCGTGGGCCTCTTGCTCATTGTTTACTTTCTGTTTTCAACCAGGAAGTAACTGAGTGAGGAAACAAGGAGCAGAGAAGCCAGGGTAGTCAGTGTTTTTCCCAGGTGTGATGGAGCTCTCAGCTTCAACCTTCCCTTTTTTAAAAACCCAAGTTTCCAGACCTTATGGAAAGTGTGCATACAATAGCCATTCAACAAATCTCAGTGGCTAGATGAAATTTCCAGTAGTAAGGGATAATAATTTTAGTAGCTTCATGCCTCTCCTGATCATTGGATGAATTAAACTCCTTCCCCACATGTCCCTCCCTGTGTACTGAGATCTTCAGATGAGAACCTTTGCCTGTTGACAAAGGGGCAGTGAGGAACCAGACAAACTCAGTGCTGCTTTGTGGTTGTGCTCCAGCTGGGGAACTCTGGGTCCAGGAAGGCCCAATGGACATATCTTCCCTACTGATATTCAAAAGCAGGGGGAGATGGTTTCATTCCATGGGATATTTGTCCTAAATGAGTTATTGATTTTGATCTGGAAATGGTTGCTTTTAATCATTAGCTCAGTTTGTGATGTTTTATTGATGCTGTTTTTGTCTGAGGTTGTTATTTATTGTTGTTTATAGTTTAACAGCATGGCTGTATGCATGTTTATTTGGAAGTGGGCCTTACTCCCAGTTAAATGGGCATAATATTGCAGCCTAAATGTCTATACTATAAAATATTCTGAGAGCAATACCATGGAATAGTATTGATCTATCTATCTATAAGGCAAAAATAAGTTTATACAAGCTGCAGAATTAGTCTTTTTACCACATTATTATTATTATGATTATTATTAAGGCTTAAACAGCCCTCTTCCTCTCCCTTTTATCCTCACATCAACCCTGTGAGGTAGGTTAGTGAATGGCCCAAAGTCACCAAGTGAGCTTCATGGCTGAGTGAGGATTAGAAGAATCCCAATTTGCCAAATCCAATTACTATATTACTCTGGCTTGGATTACTTTGGTGTGGAACTGGAATTTGAACACAGAGCCCTGGAGATATCCAACACAAGAAGCAAATCTATAACAAGTCAGATTATTGGTCCATCTAGCTCTCCATAGTTTCACACAGGAGTCTTATCCTAGCCATACTTGGAGATGCTAGGGTTTTGAACCCGAGACTTTTTGTATGCAAAAACATATGCTCTCCTATTGAGCAAGAGGCCTTGCTCAATCAACATTTCCTTCCACTAGGATCCCATGTCACTCATGCAGTCATATTCTATGTGGGGGCAATCACACAGCAGCGGGGAAGATCTGGACAGTGCGCAGGAGGTGTGATGCACATCAATTGCACTAAAAATGGAGAGACTGAAACCAGGTACTATGGGAACAGGATGGCAAGCAACCTCCCCAACCACTGAAGCAGACCAATTGCAGAAGTGATATTTCTGCCTCAGCAGAGAGCAAAAAGCAAGGAGAAATAATGGGATTTCTCTCAGGGCTGCAAATAATGATCTTTTGAAGCCAATGAGTATTTGCATTTATTTGAAAGGATTGCAAAATTAATAACAGTACTTATTCATGAAGAATGTTTTAAAATGCTGCAAAGTGCTTTAAAAACAGGATCTCCTTTGATGCAATAACCTGTTACTGCTAACATCATCATCGTCATTGATAGATTTCAATCCTCTGCAGTTTTACCTGGGAGTAAGCTCCACTGAACACAGTTGCATTTTCTTCTGAATAAACATTTGTAGGGTTTGGTTGTTAGAAAGTCCCTTTGGAATTCCGTGGGATTTGCTTCATAGTAAATTTCATCGCAAACAGGCAAAGGATTGGGTTGGAAATCAAGTGCTTAGCTCAGGTTAAACTGCAATTAAGTGCAATTTCTCATTCCCTTTTGGCAAATAAATTCCTCCTTAAACTGATTCTTCATCATCTCATTTTGGCAAATGAGATGAAAATTGTGTGCATTACAGAAGATAATTTTTTGCTAGGGTTGGAATAAAAAAATGGAGAGAGTGAGCGTAAAGACACCATATTATGTGTGTGTACAAAATGTGCACTAGCCCTTTTGAAATAAACCAGTCTATTGCAGCAACAACCATAGGCTTAAGCCTCCAATGTGCAAACAGAAGGTCCACACTGCTGAGCAGAAGAGTGAAGAAAAGGCAGTGCCGATAGGTGCAAGAAGATTTATTAACAGATTGGATACCAGATTTCTGGATGCATTTCAAATATCCAAATTCTTCCTCTGGGGAAACCATTCAACATTAAGCAGTAATAACATTCTTATGGAAGTTGAGGGTGGCTCTATATATTTTTCTCAAAATTTTCAAGGGTACATTCCCTGATGTATCCTACATAAAAGGGCAGTTTGGATGATACATCTCCCCCAGATGTGGCCCAACACTTTGAGGGGAGTGAGAGCACACACAGAGCTCTTCTCCGCCACCTAGTGCACCATCTCCACCTGTACACATGGGGACGGATCACCATCATCACCATCATCACACAGGGACACAGTCTAGTTAAATTAGTTGGATGCATTTATCCCTAATTATTTTATTACACTATTAACTCGTACATTTTTTGGGGGTATATTGTATATTCATTCAGATGTCATTAATAGTGGGTTTTTTTGTTTGTTTTTTAAGTAAACCTTTTAATTATGTTTGAAACTTTGTGGTCCCTTTTCTTGTTGAGTTATTTACCCTATGTCTAACAACCAACCCCCACACCACTTAAAAGTGGATACTTAAGAGTCAGAGGGCTTTTAGGCTGGTTTGGCGGAGCCAGCAAGGGAAAAAAGAATCACCTTGTGGCAGAGGAATAGGCTAGAGAAAGGGTAAGGCAGAAAGGAGTGGGCCACACTATTTTGACTGGTTACCTTTCCAGATGCCGGACAGGGTGCACCACCTTGCGGACACCGAAGTGGACTCAAATGTGAAACCTTACTGGACATGACAATAGTAGATGTAATCGAAGACATTGGTGCTTGGGGGATGGGTTGGGTTACATTGTTCTTTTCCGTGTATGTGTGGGCAGAGAGGGAGGATGAAAGGAGGGTAGAAACAAAAGTGCCTCCAATTGCCAGAACATCTGTGAAGTTTCTGACTATGCAAAGTATGTTTTTATCATTGTATATATTAGGGGTGTGCTTCACCTCAGTCCCAAACCCTGAGTCTGAGTCAAAGTGGACTGATTCGGCCTGCCTTGGCCCAAATCCAGTACTGGACCAATTGGGCTGCCTTGTGCTTCAGGCCAATTCATCCCAATAGCCAGCCTCTGTCCCCATCCTGTGGGTCTTGCCTGAAACCTTCACATGCACTAGCAAGCTGCCCATCCTCCATGCGAGCTGTCGCAGTTCACTACAGGAGATCTAGAGCAGACCAGAACAGCTCTCATGGAGGATGGGCAGCTCACCAGCATGGGTGGATGCTTCAGCCAAGTCCCTCAGGTGGATGGGAGGTTGGGGAAGGGGAGTCCTATAGACTTCCAGTTGGCCTCACACCCGGCTTTCCAAGGTGCCTGCGGGTGCCCAGGAAACTGCATAACCTAGCCTGCTTTGGATTCAGAATTGAATCCAAAGTGGGCTAAGGCAGATCTGAGGCATCCCAAATCAACTTTTTGGAAGTGGATGCTTGTCACAGCCCTGATTGGTCACCATGGGCCAGAGAGGGAAGGGGGCGGGGCTCAGGAGAGCCCTGTGCCCCATGTAAAATAATAAAAAATGGGGGGAGGGGGAGGAGAGGAACAGGCCCTGTTCCTCCCCCCTCTTTTTTACTGTTATTATCTGTATCTGAGCAACTGAAAATAAAGAAGGGGAAGGAATGGGCAGGCAGAGGGAGGTCAGAGGGAGGAGAGGTGGTTCGGGCACCCAGTGTTCCTCTCCTTGCCCTCCTGGCTGCCCCTGGCTGCCTCGTTCCTGCTCCCTCATTCCTTTCCCCCTCAGTGCTGTGGGGAAAGTTCATACTTGCAGATGCTGGGAAGGAATGCAAGTGCAGGAGCCAGGTGCCTCGTGGCATCAAAGTGCTGCCATCAAGACGGGGGTGAAGTTTCAATAAGAAATACATCCATGGTGGAACAAGTTATAAGCCAGGTGTTAAACAGTCACAGTGCTAAAGGATTTTGGGACTATTGGTCAACTCTATCATCTGTGGGTGGGGAGTTACCTTCTAGAGAATATGCTACTAATTGTGGTCATATATGATAAGTGGAACATAAAATAAAATGTTGCATTGTGGGGGGCAGCTGTTAAAGATTCAAGTCACTCTACTCCACCAACTGCCCTAATTTTCCATCTCCCTCCTACCCACCCCCACCAGCCAGTTACCATTCTGTGGCTACTGAGCATGCTAAGTCTTCATTAGGAATTACTCCTGGGAAGAGCAATCCTATGGCCCTAGACAGAGTCTGAGGTTGGGGGGCATAGGGCATTTTGGATTCCTGAATTTGAGGTCAGAGACAGCACTCTGCCATGGGACTCAGGAGTCCATGTTCCCCTCTCCCTTGCAGCCACACTGGCTCTCCAAGGTCACAAAGATGACCATGGAGGAGACAGAAACGGGGCACTCCTGTGGGTGGGGAGGGGAATGGGGAAGTGGGCATATGAGCTATCCTCAGCCTTCTGCAGCCTCCTTCCTTCATCCTCCCTAATTCCTCAGCTAGATGGGCAAAAACACCCACCTAGCTAAACTGCAAAGTGGGGGGAGTGTGGAGAGAAAGATCACCTCTGCTGCTGCTCCTGCTCTGGATTGGATGGCAGTAAGCCTCTGAGTTTGGAGGCTTATGGACATCTCCATAGGATTGCCCCCTGGAATTGTGGTCCCCCCACCCACCCACCTGCACCTCTAAAGATTGATTATACTTGGGGTTCCATGATACCTACCTCATTAAAGTGATGCATCTTTTAGCTACATAAGCAAAGGCACTCATAGTCTGAACACAGGAAATAGATATAGATATATGCATGAATTAGACCTGGAATCCAAATATCAGAGCCTATTGGATATATTTATTTATTTATTACATTTCTATACTTCCCAATAGCCAGAGCTCTCTGGGCGGTTTGCAACAATTAAAACCATAAAATACAAGATGATAAAATACAATAAAAAGTTTAAAAGTTAAGAACAATAGTATAAAATAAAAATACTAATGACTAAATAGAACCTAGCAGCAAGGCAAAGATTTAAAATACAGTGGCCCTGCTCAGACAACTATTAAACTATGGTGAGGCAACTAACCCTTTTGCAGTCAATGGTTAGTGGGTGTGTTTAAACTGTGGTTATGTAGACACCATGGTTGGGAATGGTTCATCATTTTAAGCCATAATGGCTTAGCGTGTCATCTGAACAGGGTTAGTACCAGATTTTTAACAGAAACAAACAAACAAACAAACTAAAATGCCTTGGAATATTAGGAGATCTTCGCCTATCACTAAAACAAGCACAACGTAGGTGCCAGTTGAGCCTTTCTGTGAAGCTCATTCCACAACTGCAGAAAGGTCGTCTTCTTAGTAGCCCTCCCCCCACCTCACTTCCTTTTGGCGGGTGGCTCCAGAGAAGGACAGCAGATGATTTTAGGGTCCAGTCAGGTGTATATCAGAAGAAATGTTCCTTACGATAATTTGTAGGTCATGTAGGCTTTTGAATATTAATACCAGCACTCTGAGAGCATCATCACACAGGGGGAAATCACGTCTGCTTGCATGTCGCTTCTCCGCCCGCATGTTTGTCTCTCATTACTTCCTCTTTTGAAAGAGGAAGTAAATAACATGCATGTGGCCCATTCAGTGGCCCATTTTGATTGTGCTTCATCTCTTGAACACAGCAGGAGATAGTGGCAACTTCCATCTTTAAAAGTAAGTTGGACTTAGTGGGGCGATTTTTTTTGTGGCGTGAAGAAGGCTAGGAGGGGCAGGAGGCGCACGGAAGGCAGATGACATCATGAGAGGGACCCGTGAACATCTGTGAATGCCCAGTAACAAGCGTGCAATAAAAGATTCTTCTGATGGAGCTATGAATCAGGCCCAGAAGTGGACTGGCAGCTTCAATGCGATATCCAAAATTCCTTTTCTTCTCCTCTTTTCTCCTCTTAACTGAATATTGTTCAGGTATACTGGTGATACATTTCTTAAACCATATTTCTGGTGTATGTTTTTAAAATAGTTATTAAAACTAAATAACTAATGCAGTTATTATTCAGGTAATGCGCTGACTATCACACCTATTGAGTCTTATTGGTTTTGATGGAATTTCAACAGGATACGTGGTAACAGCGTCATCGAAATGAAGTTTAGGTGAGAGGGCATCTTTCTCAGTTCTTGTTGAGATCAAGAGGGAAACTAGCTGATTAAGACAGAAGGCATTCAAGGACTGTGGAATTGTCCACATTTTTGTTTTAGGATATTTTTTTGCACATGACACCAAAAGTGTAATCCCCAGATGTAATATTAATGCAAAAGCTGCAGTGTTTCCAATACATTTAATTTTTTAAAATGCATTTTTTCCACTTTGTCCTGTATTAACAATATTCACGCATGGACACAAATAGCACAAGATAGACTCAAAGGCATTTTCATGTCATGTGTGAAAATCCCTTTATTTTTGAAGGTTTTTTTAAAAGAATTAACTGTTCTTCTAAGGCTGATGGGTGAACTAGAAAATAAAGGAAAATAGCTGTTTCAGAGGGGAGATGTAAACCTGAACACAATTACCTGCAACTAAGCCGCTGAGTAACTCAATGGGACTACTTCTGAGTAGGCATACACAATATTGCACTCTTTGATACAAACTGATCTGATCCAGAGCAACGATTGCATCCACTTATGCAAGGCTGACAATCTGGTTTTTGCTGAACAGTTCTACCTACACTGGAATTTACTTCTGGAGTAATTATTCACAGAATTGTGGGGTTAAACTGTAACTGTATCATTGTACACAAAGCAATTAATTTATTGAAAAGTCAATAAAATGTTAAACACACACACACACATCACCACCCATAGTGTCAAAAATAAAACCAAGCAATATTGACAGAACAGATGGTACCTATTTTGTGTATGGATACATTTCTATCAAATTGTCAGGACATCAGGATAACTCTGTGATTATGATGATGCGTTCAAACAAATAGACTTGGATTCTACCAAATCTGGCTGACGCATAAGACAACCTCGTGTGCAGGGGCACAACAATCAGTTTTTGAAAGTGGAGAATTTAAGATGATGGGACCAAAACCCGGGCTTTGAGAAGGAAACTTTTGTGTCCCAAGCTCGTGAACAGATGCTATCATAATTTTGCAAATGTCAAAATAGGAGCATTGAAAAGACCGATACCTCCCCTGCAAGCGCTCACATTTCAATGGAGGGGGATTGGCCTTTGTGGCCACCCTGGAAGTAGGTGACTTGCCTCCATGTGTTGGTGTTGAGGGGCAGAGCATCCCAACAGAGCAGCCGCAGCTCTGTTGGGACAATGACCCAAATTCCATCCAAGAAGAGTAAGAAAAAGATGTGACATCATTACAGTTTACAAGCAAGAAAAGGGTTAATCCAACCAAATCACAACATGCTCAGAAATAGCATTGTTTAGATACAGACTACGCATGTTTGGAAGCTTCTGATTAATTCTGAACGCTGCTATCTTTCCGGCACCAGGTTTAGACTTTCCTTTTTGCCCAGGCATATGGCAGCACATCTTAATTACCCACATGTTTAGTTTTTTAATGGTTTTTAATGCTTTATGTGTGTATGTTCTGAGTTTTAAATTTTTAAATTTTGTATACTTGTTTTTATCTCAATTTTAGAATGTCTGTAAACCGCCCAGAGAGCTCTGGCTATGGGGGCGGTATATAAGTGTAATAAATAAATAAAATAAAATAAACTTAACGGTGAATTTGTAAAACACTGGTCCAGGCTTGATGTTCAACCAGTGAGCTGACTAATTACAAAATTTGGCAACATCACTATGTAGAAGTGGGCATGCATTGTCTTTACTAACTTCTACCCCTTCGCCAATGTCTTTACTAACCTCTACCCCTTTGCCTTCAACAGGAACTTGATCTCCAGACAACATCATGTGATGATGTTTCTCAACACTATGTGGTTAAAATCTTCATTTGCTGATCAGGAGAAGTCTAGGACATTTGTGCCCCACACCAACCCCAGTCAGTGGGCAATGGCAGCTATTTATTACTTTGATTTATATCCCACTGCTCATCCAGTGGCATCCAAGGTGGCTAAGAATACAAGAACAATGCAATAAAATGGTAGGTAGGTACCTAAGAACACAAGCGTAAACACCAACTTAAAACGTGTTAGCATACCTGTTCCTATTCTTAGAGTGTCATCAGATGAGCGTATAATTGCACACTCATTACAGGCCACTCACTGTTGTTCGCAGGTCCTTTTCTGAGTTTTAGGGGCTCATCAGAGTGACAAAAAAAAAACACCCTGTTTTAATCTGACTCTTCTGAGATTGCACTATAAATTGCCCATTAAAGGGTGCTGTCCCCATTGAAATCCATTGAAATCTACAGACCACATGGTTGTTGGTCTGTTTTCTGTGAAAATTGCTCATTTTGAAAGCTGAAGAGAACTAGCAAGAGAGCCCGTGCTAAGGAAATGTGATTTCCTGCGACCACCCCCTTCTGATGAGCCTCTTAGTCTGGATTTTACACATTTACAGCACATCCCTAGTCATGTCTATCAGATGTCAGTAGACTGTAGCCTTAGCATTCTCTAGACATTTTAGTATTTATTATTTAAATGTATACACTGCCCTGTACCTTAAGATACCACCATCAAAAGTTCAATCCAAGACACTAACTCAGTACATGGCTTCATTACAGTGGGTTGATTCCAATGTTAACTTAAATTAAGGCCTTAGCTAGACCTAAGGTTTATCCCGAGATTGTCCCGGGGTCATCCCTGTTCATATAAATGACACACAGGGGATCCTGGGAGCAGGCAAGGATGACCCCAGGATAATCCCAGGACAAACCTTAGGTCAGCTAAGTCCCATTCATTTTATTGAGTTTACTCTAAGTAGGAATAACACTGGATAGGACCCATCATTTTGATACTTTTCATGGTCCTATAAATGGAAGGTAGAATTAATAATTTAAAATAGGTCAGACTTTTCTAGTTAGTTAAGAAAAGGGATCTTTAGTTAATCCATTGTTTTAATTTCCTGAAGGCTTTACTCAAATAAAGCAGGGCCTGTATGGTTTCATTATTTTCAGAGAGTTGGGAAAGTTTATAGTGCTGGAGAAGTAAGTACAGATCTGCTGAGCCACTGAAACATCTATCACCCATTCAGGAAACTTATCTCTGATGGCAGAAAGATAGGAAAAGGTTAGTTTAATGAGGTATGTGAGTTCTATATGGAAGCGCAGCTGAATGGAATGAAGCTAGTTTTCTTGTTGATGTTGTATGGAGGATACTTTGACACTGATCTGAGTCACATTTTTTTCCATACTGTCATCCTCACTCTTTACAAGGATTGTGAAAGGTTCTGGATATTATTTGTCCTTCAGGATACTTAAAATGCACATCTGATGTGTAAATAAACTCCCTTGAAAAATCTTCCCAAAGGCTTTCAAGCTTAGGATGAGCTTAAGCAAGCTCAGGAGAGACTGGAACAAATGATATTTCCATTTCTTCTTTACAGACCTTGCCTTTCTTGGCTCAAGAATACATGTCCACAGTCACAGCTCATTTTGGTGGAATATTGTTTTATACTTTTCAAGCTGTTCCAGATAGCTGGTTTCCAGGTCTTGTTCAACTACGTTCGCCTAGGCCACAACCCTTACTGAATTTCTTCAACCAATAAAAACAAGGGTCTCTATCAGTTTACGGTTTGCAAGATTACTTCAGATCATTTGGGTACAAATTTATTTTCAATTTATAGGAACTGTTTTCCAGCTAGGAAGCCTTGACACACTCTTCTAAACTGCTTGATTTAGATGAACTATACATGTGTGTGAACACAGGTATGTGGCATGTGCACACAACACATCCAGATCTGTCACATATCCCTCGGGCAATTGAGACTTTTACATCCATCTTAAACTCTTCTATCCTTTCTATGCCTCAGGCAGAAAGACAGCTCAGAAGTTCTGACTATGCTTTTCTTTGGGGGTATTCGAAAGGATCTGTCAAGACCTCCCTGAAGAGTTGCAAGGATTCAGAGCATTTAATATGTGATTTTGAGTTTGACTACAATCAGGGGAGTGAAGGGAAGTGTTTCCCCCTTCTCCTTTAAAGATTGACTCACAAATTTCACAGTTTGAATCATGTGGGTGATGTCAACACCACTTTAGCAGAGAGAGGAGCTGCAGTAAAGCCAGTTGCAAAATAAGCTTTAGCTTTGGTTTGTCATTGGATTACTGTAATGTGTTCCATGGAGTGATGTTGGAGAAATCCACAATGAAATCAAATGAGTTCAGATCCAACCCATGCATTCCACATTGGACCGTTTTTTCCTGAGTCACACGGATTCCATGGACTTGCAGACTGTTTGTTTTGCTTTCTGGAATTTTACGCAAATTTAGTTGCAGGAATTTTTTATTCATTTTTTAAAGTCTGAAAAGTTCATTTCCCCCATAGGCATGAAAATGGACATGGGTGGGGGAGGTGATTTGCAAATTTCACAAGTGTGAATTTGCTAAATTCAGGAAATGGGGGGGGGGGGATCTGATTCCATGACTGGACAATGGGATGAAAGGCACCTGACGTTCTGTGAAATTCTGATGGAACAGATGTTACAAAATCCACACATCCTCAGTTGCATGCGGGGCTTCCTCTGAAGATGGTCCAGAAACCTCTGACAGTACAACATATAGCTGTGAGAATTCTAACTGGGTCAAGGCATTAGAATCATATCACTATGATCCTCTCTCCTCTGCATTGGCTTCCACTTCATTTCTGGGCCCAATTCAAAGTGCAGGTTTTTTTGTCCTATAAAGGTCTACACAGCTTATGACCTCAGTGCCAGAGATAACTATTTCAGTCCATTCAATATTTAAGATATATTATTTTTGTCCCTGTGGCATGGCTTTAACTCTTCCATCTGATTGTAGTTTTAGTTTGTGTGATCGTATTTTATATATGCTGTGTTGATACGTTGAGTGGTTTTATGTTGTGTTAGGATTTATTGTGATTTTGCTGTATTTTTATTGTGATTTTTTTGTATAACACAACAATTTATGCTTTAAATTGAACTGGCCAATGCCTAGAGAAATCAATTTTAGGTGGTATTTAGCACATATAATTAAGAAATAAATAGCCGTAAGAACCCACTGGGGGCTCATCTACACCAAGCAGGATATTCCACTATGAAAGTGGTATGAAAATGTTACATAAAAGGCAGAAGCCACACTACTGCTTTATAGAGGTATTGAAGTGCACTGACAACTGCTGGGGCCCATTGACACAGACCATATACAGCTTTCATACTACTTTCAGAGTGTTATGTCCTGCTTGGTGTAGATGTGTCGTGGGCCCCAACAGTTGTCAGTGCACTTCAGTACCACTATAAAGCAGTGGTGGAGATCCTGTAGTGCACTTCAATACCACTATAAAGCAGCAGTGTGGCTCCTGCCTTTTATATACCACTTTCATAGTGAAATATCCTGCTTGGTGTAGAAGAGCGGTTGGAATTTATTTTATGCTCTTTTCAGAGACAAAAGTATTGGTGGAAGCCTAAATTTGTGTGTTCTTAAAGAACAATATTAGAGACAATTCTTTAATGGTAGAGAACAATAAAATTGTGAATTACTTTATACTTTTGTAGGAGTGGTGGAGAGATAAACAAAACAAGACCTCTTGGAGACTTATTATCAACTGTTAACAGGAAAAACACAATCCATAACTGTCATCAGAGAGAGCAGTCAGAACCAGGACACAAGCCAGAGAATTGCATCACGGGACACTCATAGAATCTTCAGTTTAAAGAGAAATTCTCAGGCTGAGTTTCTTGCACTCGATGTTGATTACATCTAACAAAAAAGGACTTTGCACTGCTGTTCAGCAGATTCATAAACTACTTAGATTCTTCCACTGTTGATCCTCTTGGGTAATGTCCTGCTTGTTAATGGTGATCAGTGCAGTCTAGGCTGTTGGTTTTTTCCCCCCTGCAGCAACACTGGACCTATCAGTAACTAGCAGGGATTAGGGTCTTATCCCCATTATCTCTAATAGGTACAGCTGCATGATGTTTAATTTGTGGCAGTTTTGTAAGAGCTTTTCAAGAGTAAGGCAATGTAAAAAAACACAAATCCGTATCCTTCATTGTCCTTGAAAAATTATTATTCTCCAAAATCCCAAGGAATAAAACTACTTGGATCTCTCACATCCATCTGCAACACAACACTAAATCAATTACGTTTGGGATAGGTTTCTATGGGTACAATCCACGATGATCTGTTCCATGGTGCAGGACCTTACACAATTACAGTTCACTTAAATGATATAATACATCTTCAAAGGCAGTTTAAAAATCCATGAAGTGGATAATAATTAGAGCTTGTACAAGAGAGCTATTGCACAAGAAAAACTCTAACATGCATCTAATGGTATGTGGTCTTGTGCTCTCAGAATGTACATTTTGCACTAAACGTGCTTTTTTCTTAAGTGAAAGTCTGTTTTCTTTTGATGGTCTCAGTTTTAAGAATGCTTCCCCTATCCCTGTCCCAAGAAAGAGGAAGAGAAGTGTGTTTCTTCTGTGAAATACGAGTTCTGTGGAATCCACAGCTTATAGCCTATGGTCAAATTTGAATAAAATTGCTCTGGTTTGGATAGGAACTAAATATCATCATTTCTGAAATACACAAATATGCAAAGAATGAAAAGCTGAGAGTTTGTTTCGTGTATGTATGCTTGCGCTAGAACAGCAAAGACCCAACCAATAACATACTTATTTGAACACTCTGCAATTTCTGGTTGTGGTTAGTGGCACAAATCTTCAGGGAATGGTGGATAAAAAAAAGCCACAAAAGTATCTAGCATAAGAACGTTCGTTCTTTCCAACAAATGTCTTGAAAGTCATATTTTGTGAAGTGCGCAATCCTGTACAACTGGGCTATTGTTAAATGTACTGATTTGCCTTTCTTTCTTTTTTTAAAATCCCTTTCAATTAACATCATTCATTAAAGGTAGAGAATGGCTTGTCTCCTGACTTTTCAAAAAAGAAAAAGGACCCCCCCCTCCCAAACCCCCATCAACCCCTCTTTACTTATCATATTTTATCAGGAACAAAGAGCAGGTCTTATGCCATAAAAGCTTGTCAAAGTCATAATTACAATTCATTTGTCTGTATTCAGCTGTCTGTCATCTGTTAGCATTTTGACTGCTCCGTACGTCTTTCGGCATTTGTCGGAATTCTCTTTAATTATTTACTGCTCCTCGATCATCCATTACTGATTGCTAACTGCTTTCGGCTCTCGCCGCCTCTGGTTTTCCTGGCCTTGTATCAACATTGCTCGTAACCTTCAAGCCATTCAGAGCAAGAAATGTTGATGGCGCTTATTAACATTTTCATTCTGCAAATTCATGAAAATATCCTTGTTTACACAAGTAACAGGAATGTTTATCTGTGCAGCCAATCTGCTCACGCAGCCTGCCAAAACGCAGGAGGAAGTTTGGTTAAGCCGCAAGAATGGAAGTAGAGAACTCTGAGGATTTTGCTCCATCGTTTTGGCGTTGGACTGAGTCAGTGCTTAATTTTCAAATGGAAGAGGAGCTACAGCAGGAGGCTGATAGGGCAAATCATGCCCACTGTTTTTGAAATCCTTCCCCCCATCTCAGTTTTGTGGATAAAAGAGGGGCTTAGTGGTAGAACATATGCTTTGCATGGAGAAGGTCTCAAGTTTGCTTCCTGGCATCTCTAGGAAAGAATCCCACCTGAAACCCTGGAGAGACTCTGCCAGTCAATGTCGATAATACTGGGCTAGAGTCAGGATAAGATGGTTAAAGCCATGGTTAAAGGTGTCTTCTGAATGGGGTCATTGCCTGTTTCATAGGGAGAGAGAAAGTTCCTGAAAATAGGGGGGCAAGATTCGGCCCAGCACTAATATTGCATAATTGCCAAATTATCCCAATTAAGGTTCCTTCGCACCATGCATAAACCAAGAACAGAAACTCTCTGACTGTGAATATATATCATTCTGACAGGATCCAACTTCCTGACAGGTTCCAATAGCAAAGGAATAATGGAGACGGAAGGACACAAAAAGTGCAACCAAAATCTGAAGCATACTTGGGAAGATAAATAATTTCAACGGTCCAAAAATCTGTCTTATGTTTCCAATCCAAATTATGTTTAGCCTAATTTTCTAACCTTCAAATTCCTTTGCATTTTTACCTGCTAGCTTAAAGTGTCCCTGAATATGAACATGTGTAGGTACTTGAAGCTTGCGATCAAGGCTACTTGTAGCTCTCTTCGATAAGCAAAGTAGACTGGGATATTTAACACTGCTAGGTTTTGTTCTGTAGAAACACTTGTTTTTTTAAATGTTACGTGATTGCAACCCACTCCCACTTCATGACTTATCAAACGTCTGTTGGCTACCAATAACTTGTCAGCTATTATTTCACGTACCCACACACCCCAGCTGCTGCTAAGAATCCCCACCACCACCACCACCAATAGCCTCAGAAGAAGAATAACCAGAGGGATTTTGATGTTGACTGTAAGTTCCCCTGCAAACTAGCCAATTGAAAGTACATCTCAAAATAGGCAACCTGTCCATCACATTACAATTGTGCCATGGCATAGGAAAAGTTCACATAATTAAATGTGATGTTTTAAAGACAGACTGGAATGCATACGGATACAGAGGTCCGACCTGCTTGTCCAATGCTATAATCAGGATCTAGAAATGGGCACAATTACACTCAGAAACAGGGATGCCTACTTTGAAGCATGAACTCTTGGGGGCACTGTTAAGTATCTAAACACCCATGAAATAAACAGACACTTCCACCCCAGTTTCAGAGTTGAGGAACACAATTTGGAAATGGAGAGAGTGAAATGGTGCTGTGCTGAAAATCTTGATTCTTCCATTTTTGGCATTTTGTGGGGTGGGTGGGATGAAATGAAAACTCTGGCTAAAGTGGATGGGAGAGGTGAGAATTTCAAACAACTTTTGCTTTGGGGAGAGGGACAGGATTTCAGCTTAACTTTTTAGATGTAGCGGTGGCTGAGGGGCTTCTTCAATTTTTTTTTAAACAAACACACACACACACACCACTTGCAGGAGCCCAAGAAACTTCTCCAGATTGGCAGCTCTTTCTGAACTCCCAGGAAACCACTAGACATCACCTTCTGCAATAGCTTTCAGGAAAGGCTCTGAGACTTCAGAACCTTCTTTGTAAAGCACAAGCAATTGTGGCTTTTAGACCTTTCGAAAAATTGTGTTCTTCCATGCAACACCACCAATCAAGCAAGATAAGTATTTTTCTAAAGCTCCAGAAGTCCCATTTGTTCCTTGCAAAGAAGGTTTTCACAAAGAAGCTTCTGCAACCTGGGAGTTCTTCCTGAATGCCTATTGGAGAGGGCAAAGTCACGTGGCCTCCTGGGAGTTCAAGAAGGGCTGCCAGGTTAGAGAAGAGTCTCATGCTAGGGGCGTTTTCAAGTAAAAAAGGAAAGAAAGAAAAATAGAAAGAAGATGCTTAAAAAGGTATGTGGAAATGTTGTCCCTCTCCCCAAGGTGAAAATTCCCTGAAATTCTCCCTCTGTGAAAGAGGCAGAACAATCACAGGGAGAGAAAAAAATCCTGAAAATTGGTGGCAGGATTCGGTACAGCACTAGAATGAACCTCATGAAGGCCATACTCACTGTCTGATCTCATACATATTTCAGAGTGCAGACAGCAAACCAATAGCACATCATGGGAATCTCCATTAGAGCTGAAAGCTTCAGAACAAGCCAAGCTGAGTGCACAACCTAAAGCAAACAACACTGTGAATTTTAGTGTCATAGGAGGGTGGGAAGAGAGAGGCACCAGAGCCCTTAGTTTTTGACAAAACCCCAAAGTTTCAGAAAACCATGTTGAGGATGTTTTGTTGAATCAAGGATTTTCAGCGAAAACTAACAGAAAGGGACCAAAGACCAATGAGGAGGTGAGAAAGCAAGAGATATCTGAAGCTATGGATCATCTAAAATTAAAACTTCAAGATGGTCTTGATGGGAAAGAGAGGGGTATAAGAGCTTTATTATCTACTCTTCCCAGTGGGCTCTGGGAAGGCAAAACCAAATGGAATGGGTAGGCAGACACAGGGTGCCCTGAATTGTATTGGAGCATGGCTCTGGTGGAAGGGATGTTCTCCATGCCATTTCCCCAATCATGCTATAATTCTGAGTCCTTATGGCAGCTTTAAAATAAAATGAACACATCAGAAGATCCATTTATGCATCTCCTTCATAAAGTAGTTTGGCCCTTAGATGAGTGATCATCTGATATGAGGATATGCTGGCAGTTTAATATGGATGGGAAAATCTGTCAATTTCACTTTCTCCTGCATCCATATTAAAAATAAATAAATCTCAAATTCTTTCTCTCCCAAGTGTGAAGAACTTAACAAATTTTGCTCAGCTCTTATCAAAACTGAATGGACACATATTTCTCACACCTCTGCACCATCCAGATTCAATAGGGGCAGCTGTTCCCAGCATGGAGAGGACCGTGATGTACCTCCCTGCCATAGCACTGCTAAAGATGAGGAGCCTGTCAGGAAAAAAAAAATGGGGCAACCCCAATTCAACACTAACATGGCTGTGACGCCTTGCCCCCTTGTGTCGTCCCAACTTCACCTGAGACACCCACAAGCTACCTGACAGGACTGTCCACGCCACCAGCACTCAGGACCACTTCAATCCCCCCTGTGCTAATAACATGTGTGAGGGTTTAGGCCTACTGCTGCTGCCCCT
The DNA here is from genome assembly GCF_023053635.1 of Elgaria multicarinata webbii. Taxonomy (NCBI): domain Eukaryota; kingdom Metazoa; phylum Chordata; class Lepidosauria; order Squamata; family Anguidae; genus Elgaria; species Elgaria multicarinata. Next base: position 153,530,497 of record NC_086172.1, on the reverse strand, counting down.
GTCTCGCCTCTTCTTCAGGCCCCACAGCTCCACAGCCCAGCAACCTAGCCCTCAGTTTCCCATTCCACTGCCACCATCTGTTGTTTTCTCCTCAGACACCTCCACAGACCACACCAGTTGTTGGTAAATAAAATTGGAATTTATTAACTGAAGTATGTATGTGTACAAGCTTAATGGTTTCCTCAGTTCAAATGCATATGACTACAAGGTTCAAAGTGTATTGGTTTCAGTCACTTCTTTCTTATAAGGTTCTACTACAGAATACTAAAATCAACCGCTTCTCTCATATAATCATCCACTTCTCTCTACTCCACTTCTACCTTCACTTCACAGAATTCTCACCCACACGCTGTATCTCACTCTCTTCCCAGATTCATAACACTCAACCTCTCATACCCCACAGACTCATCTCACACTGACACTTCTACAGACTCATCTATCCTCCTCCTCTCCCTCACTTAACTATATATAGATTCATTTCTCTAGCTCCTCGCACTCTTACTCAGCCAATCTGCACTCCCCCTCAACCATCCAATCAACACGCAGGCATTCACCCCCACTCTACAAATTGTAAGTATCTCGAGGCCTACTTATTTCCTGAACCTTATACATAATATAAACAATAACTTCGTATATATATTTACATTTACATTGTATAAGGCAGCTGAACATCACAGTGGCCAAATACACAGGGATTCGTATCCAGACTTTTAAGAGCAAAGCACTAAAGCTGTGGGCCTAGATGGACAAATCTGCTGTTTTGTCCCGATTATGAAGAACTTCGTGACTTAAATTTCCATCAAAACCAAACTGAAAGTAAATGGTCACCCACTCCTAGGGGCTGTTTATGTGCGGGGAAAGCTCTGCGGTGGCTGTGGATCTGCACTCGTTGGTTAGACAACACAGGAGCAGGTTCGCAGCCATTGTGGGCCTTCCCTGCGATGCTGCATTTGGAAAAAAGTCAGGGATTTACCCCGACTTTTTCAAACAGAGCCCGGCACTTTTGCCATGTAACATTGCTCCGGGCCAATCTGGGGTCAACCTGGGAGTGGAGCCTGGTAGAAGGTGAGCAGCGATTGGTCGCCTTCCACCAGGAAGTGGGCAGGGGCAACTCCAGGAACTTGATGGCTGCCCAGAAACCCCACACTCCCTTCTCGTCATTGGGTTTACCTGTCACTGCCCTGGGTGAGGAAAAGTGTGGGGCTGAAGAGGGAGGTGGCACCAACCTGGCGCTGTGAAGACAGGTCCCAGTATAGTGTAAAGATTTGAAAAGGGCTTGTAAGTGTGATCAGTTGAACAAACTAACAAAGTTCCTTGCATTCAGACAGCCTCTGCTTGAGAAACCCATTCAGTCAAAGATATGTACAAATGCTTTCCAGATCTTTGTGCTAAATGCACAAAGATCTAAAAGGCAGTCAGAGAGGTGGGGCTATTGGTGGGCTTTCGTGAGAGCTCATGTCCTGTTCCTGCTTTGGTTTACCCACATTTCATAGGCCTGTCGTCTAACACTTATGAGGGAGGGTAAGTCTGGTGGCTTCAGGGACGTTTGTTTAACAACACAGTTGAACGTCTGTGGAATCAATACATAAGAATTTAAGAACATAAGAAGTGCCATGCTGGATGAGATCGAGCTTCCATCTGGTCCAGCCCTCTGTTCACACAGTGGCCAGCCAGCTGTCGACCAGGGACCAACAAAGCAGGTCATGGGGCAATAGCACCCTCCCACCCATGTTTCCCTGCGACTGGTGCATACAGGCTTACTGCCCCAAATACTGGAGATAGCACATAACCATTAGGGCTAGTAGCTACTGATACCATATTTATATAGAAGTGGGATGGGCTGATGGCTATTCGTCATGTTAGCTATATGGTATCTCCAGGAACAGAGGCAGCATGCCTCTGAGCAGCAGTTGCTAGGAAACAATGATGAGGTGGGGCCATTGCCCCGCCCTCATGTCCTGCGTGTGGATTTCCCATAGGCATCCAGCTGTCCAGTGGAGGCTGGTGACTCCTATGTCAGTGGGGCAGTGAATCCATTCTGGGTTTCACTCAAAACCTCAGTGCTGCGCACCTTGGATCACTCCTTTAGCCTTCTGACTGGTTCCGACTGAAACCCAGAGTAGATTCACCCCCCTACTGACACTAAAGCCACCAGTCTCGCTGTAGCTGTCCACTGTCTGAAAGAGGATACTGAACTAGAAAAACGTTTGGTTTGATCCAGCAGGGCTTTTCCTATGTGCTTAGTATAGGTGCACAACTGTTCACAAGCTGCTAGAAAGGCAAAGTCTTCCTTCCTTCCTTTCTTCCTTCCTTCCTTTCTTTATAAATGTATTAAGAATTGTGTGGGAAGCTAAAAGTGTAACTTTTGTTAGCAAGCCTGACATTAAAAACAGCCGTACTTTGGTCAAGGGCAATATCAATGGCAACAGAATGTTTTCTCCGCAACATTCTATAAGTAGGGAAATACAACATTAGAGGTGACCTTAACGAAATGAAGACGGATGTTGTTCACACACCCTTGAGAACAAAGGAAGTATGCATGTACATTCTGTATAAAAACAATGGCCACCCAAGGCCTAGAAAACCATAATGTCTGAAGGTGGGAGGAGAAAAGAATGTAGGCAAAGGGACGATGATGTAAACAGTTTCATATTCATTTTGATCCTATGTGCCATTGTCCAATCTATCTTCAGCTTGTCATTGTTGTGCCTTTGAGAGAGACTTTGCGAGCTATGAAACAACAGGACAAACCCTTCACTTTTCAAACAAAAACGTGAGTCAAGGTTTGTTTGTTTTATCACCTGCCTTTGTAAAGCTGCATTTAATCATAGAATCTTCCCCCCTCCCTCTACAGCACAGAATCCTGGCAAATACACACAAACATACGTGCTGCAAGGAACCCCACAGATGCTCCACCAAGCCCACACAAACTCCCACGGTTGTGTTATTCACTACCCACATACTTGTGTATGAACAACATAGCACCTCTGTTTCATTAGCACACATACACAGGGGTGATGTCTTGGAGGTGCAAGGAATGTAGGCACAGAGATCTATTTTAAATCAAAGTTATTATGAGCAGATCGTTCGAGCTGGTACTCCAAAGTTGGAGGGTACAGGAACGGGGTGAGTGAAATTGCCTGTGCCTGCCTCAGCAGACACTTGCCTGTCTTTATTTATTTATTACATTTATATCCCACCTTTTTTCGTCCAAGGAACCCAAGGCAGCATACATAATCCTCCTCTCCATTTCTAGTCTCACAACAACAGCCCTGCGAGGTAGGCTGAGCTAAGAGTCTGTGACTGGCCCAAAGTCACCCAGTGGGTTTCCATGGACGAGCGGGGACTAGAACCCGGATCTTCCAACTCCCAGTCCAACACCTTAGCCACTACACCACACTGGCTCTCAGTGCATTTCTATGCATTCTCTCAGAATATGGAGAAAAGAAGCCTGGGGACTTGCACAAAATGAATGCAGAAGGAAGGGGAGGAAGGGGGTAAATTCCCTCCCCGACAGCTTCCCCCAGCTAATGCAACTTTCATTTTAAAAACCACAACTTAGATGTAAAGTTGCATTTTATTTATTTATTACCCTCCTGGATTCCCATCAGAAATGTCCCCAATTCATTGGAGAGGGAAAAGGCGGCATATAAATTCAATAATAAATATAAATAAATAAAATTAAGGGAACATCAGTGCTGGTATTGCTGGAGAAGCTGGCAAATGCATATAAGCAGCATGGTGGCATGTAATTTCAGAATACAACAGCTAGGCCTGGAGCTGGAAATTGGAGGAAGTGGGTCAATGTACACAGGGGAAGCACGTCGAGTCAATCCAAAACAGTTTTTGGAACACCCTCCCCATAGAAGTTTGACTGGTGCTGACACTTCAACATTTTCAGGCTTAGGTCAAAATATTTTTTTATTTGTCCAGGAGATTGCTGGCAACCTCAGAGGGAAGGGAACGGGGGCATGATGGTTGGCAAGGAAGAGGGAGGATGACTTACCCCATATCTCTAGGCCTCCTCGCCCCTGCTCCCCCCCACCTGCCCAGGAACGCTGGCACGAGGCTGACCGTGAGTCCATTGAACTCACCGGACACCTCCTTATAGAGCTATCAAAATGGCCCTTTACAGCCGCCATGGCTAGATGGGCAAACACACCCATCAAGCAAAAACACAGAGCGGAGGGAGCGGGGAGGCGAAGACCACCTCCACTGCTCCTCCCGCTCTGCATTGGATGGCCATAAACCTCTGATTTCAGAGGCTGATGGCCATCCCTATAGGATTGCATCTTCATTGTATTTTCTTTTGGTGTGATTAATGTTCATCAAGCCCTGGCACCTGTAAGGATGAGGGATGGTTTTAAAACACTTTTACTAAAAGAAGCAAACAAAAGAAGTGACTATCTCGTTTGAATAAGATACAATTACATTTTAATGAATGCCTTAAAAAGTGTCAAGTGTTCAAGCACTGATCAATCACCCTGTGCCTTTGCACTGAATACTAGACGGTTAAAGCAGTTTGACTCCTTGGTGGGTAACGTATTGCCCATAGGTTTTCTTTCTATGGGCCATAAGTAAAAGGACTAGAGACTTAATGCACAAGCCACTATGCACATCAGAAGGTAGCTTCACTTCCATGAGGTGAGAGGTATAGGTGTCAATTGAGTCATCTCCCCTTCCCCTCTTTGGGAGTAGCATACTTTACGTTGCTTAGACTGGAAAGCTGGTGTACACCTGCCATCTATCTCTATCTATCTATCTATCTATCTATCTATCTATCTATCTATCTATCTATCTATCCATCCATCCATCCATCCACCCATCTTTCTCCTTTCTAGGATCCTAGATTAGGGCCAATGGCAAGGGTTAGCATGGACGGGCACCTGCTGAAGGCCCACCTCCCAGCAGGGGTGGTACTGCGAAGACCCCACTCAACTGGCAGGAGCCACCTCTCCACCATGACAACCTGCTTGTGCACCCACCTCTTACCTGGCCAAGGCAATGATGGTGCTGTTCTGGTCCAGGCAACGGAGGAGCAGTAGATACCACTGCCTATTTGCTTGCTCATTGGCTCTCTGCCAAGCAAGCAGGTGGTGGCACTGATGAGGAAGAGGAGGAGAAGCAGCAGCTAAGATTGTGCCCTTAAACTAGAGATTAAAGGAAGGGTGGATGAAATATGCCTGTGCATCCCACCCTACTGACTATGCCCCAAGGACAGCTATTCCTATCCTTTAACAACGGATAGGAAATCTGTGAGTTCCGTAATCAGACGAAGTTATCACCCACTAAGAGAAAACAAACGAACACTCCTCTGTTATTCCCCACAATGGAATGAGTATTTGGTAACTCCCCCAATAAAAACTCATGATCTTTTTAGCTTCCTCTGTTGGGACACCCCACCAAGATACACTATCTCAAGATCCTGCAATAAATGCCTCAGACTGCGGAGACCTTGAAAAAAATCCCGACGTGCTTGAGACACCAGATCATAAAATGACATCACTGTGATAACCAGCTTGCCCTTTCTCTTTGTATTTGGTCCCTACCTTCCATAGCATGGACGGTATTTCAACGACCAATGATGTCAATAACGTTGGAAGCTGGAAGGCCAACTTTTTTGTTTCTAAAGGAGTGGATAATTTCTAGAGATGCCAGTAAAGCTTGCTGGACTTTGATATGAGGTTTGAGGGCTCATCTATTCCTCCAACAAGAAGTCAACTGAAGCAAAAAAGAGTTCCTGTTTTACCAACCTAAATAACCCTAAGCCTGCCCCTCACCCACCAAGCCAGGAGTGCCAAACTAGGTTTACAATATCCCCCCACTAGGCCCTCTGTGGGCCAGATGATACCAGCGGGCATGGCCACATCCAGTGACATCATTAGCATGCCCCACCCTTGCCCATTTTGCCTTCCTCTGCCCTGAGAGAGGCAGGACATTCTGTGCCTCTCTCAGAGAAACAGACCAGCTACTTCTTCCAGCACCAGTTGAGGCCCTGGCTTTGCACAGTGTGCATCATGCCCATGGGGGTGGGTGACACCACACAAAGTCACTGGTCCCCACAACAGTCAAGCCCCATCCACCCACCTGCATCCCTACTGTTATCTCTGATCTCAGTTTGGAGGCAAAAGCAGCAATTCTTCCAGGGTAGACTCCTTCAATGTATGAAGCTTGGAGACTAAGCCCTGCCTCCTGAAGGAATGCAATGAGGCTCTACAGGGTGGCGGCTGAACCTTTGTGGGCTGGATTAGGCCCACAGGCCAAAGGTTCCCTATCCCTGCAGGAAGCCCACCCCCCACCAATCACCAGACCACAATGCCCCTTCCCTTTAAGTAACGCTTCCCCATCCAAGAAGTAGCAACTCTGGAAGAAGGAATGACAGAGATCAGATGCATTGGCTGCCTATATGTTTCCGAGCCCAATTCAAGGTGCTGGTCTTAACCTATAAAGCCCTACATGGCTTGGGACCACAATACCTGATGGAACGCCTCTCCCGACATGAACCTACCCGTACACTGCGCTCAACATCTAAGGTCCTCCTCCGAGTGCCTACTCCAAGGGAAGCTCGGAGGATGGCAACAAGGGAGAGGGCCTTTTCAGTGGTGGCCCGCCGACTGTAGAATGATCTCCCCAATGAGGCTCGCCTGGCGCCAACATTGTTATCTTTTCGGCGCCAGGTCAAGACTTTTCTCTTCTCCCAGGCATTTTTAACAGCATTTTAACAGCATTTAACAACGTTAAGTTTGTTTTTAATGGACCCCACAATTGTTGTTTTAAATGGATACTGTTGTTTTTATACTGTTTTTATGCGTGTGTGTGTGTGTGTGTGTTTTTAAATTGTATACTTTTAATGTTTACTATTTTTAAATGTTGTAAACCGCCCAGAGAGCTTCGGCTGTGGGGCGGTATATAAATGTAATTAAATAAATAAATAAATAAATGTTTTCCTTCAGTCCCTCTTCCTCACTTTCTCCAGGTTGGAGTCCTTTGTCTTTTCAGGTTCAAAGCCGCACATGATGAGGAGATGGTGGGGATATCCTAGCTGACCCCACCCTGTCTGTTGCATCCACTCTACCCAGCCCCACCATGCTCCGTGTGTTGACCGGCAAAGGTCTGCTGCAGGTCTGCTACACATCTATGTGTGTAGGCTCTCAATGCTATTTAGAAACCAGATTACACAAGGGTTTCCACCATGCAGGGAGTCTTCACAAGTAGAGCAAGCTCCCTACTACAGACCACCACCCCTCAGTGTGTGTCAAGTGGCAGGATCAGGTGACGGGCATGCCACAGAAGGTGCAGGTTCAACTAGCACATCTCTACTCTCCCTTCATAAACCAAGCTGATCAGCCATCACTATTCTTGCATCCAAACCCTGTTGTAATCAATCTGGCAGGTTTCTCTCAAACGAAGCAGTTGTTTTTCTGCCCCTTTTGTTAGGATGTTGAGAATTTTGAATACATTTCTCAGGGTGCAGGCTCCACTACATACTTAACTGAGAGCCAGTGTGGTGTAGTGGCTAAAGTGCTGGACTGGGAATCAGGAGATCTGGGTTCTAGTCCCCACTTGGCCATGGAAACCCACTGGGTGACTTTGGGCTGGTCACAGACTCTCAGCCCAGCCTACCTCACAGGGTTGTTGTGAGGATAAAATGGAGAGGAGGAGGGTTATGTATGCCATCTTGGTTTTCTTGGAATAAAAAAGGTGGGATATAAATGCATTAAAGGTGGGATATAAATGCATTAATAAATTAAATAAATAAAACAAATAAACTGGAAGGAAGTGGCTGAGGGGTGTGTGTGCTCTGTCTTTTACCATTTCCCCCGACCTGTCATTGTAGCCTCTCTGGCTGCTTGAGTTTCTTGGAAAATTCCAGAAGACTTAGCCAGGATACCCTCCCTCAGGGCTTGCCTCTGCTGCTGCCTGCTGAGGGCCTAAAAGCTGCGAGAGAGGCATTTTTGCTGTTGTGTTGTTGTTATTAAAAGTCCTTTTAACTAGGGGAGTCTGAACTTGGCCAGCGCTCACCCTGTCAGTGCTTACTCCTCCGCTGATTTAGTTTTAGTGCACTTTCCCACCCCCTGGCTCCAGTGACGGCCTTAAAGTTCCTCTTAACGCAAGGTACTGGAGCCTACAGAAAGTGCACATTTCTCCCCACCACACTAAGAATAAGAATAACACCTTCTTGCTAACCTTTCAGGCAGGGTGTGTGTAGGGGATGGTAAAAGATACCCTTCAGCCACCTCCTTACAGTAAGGTAAGCCCTGAAGCCCTGTATACTGAGAAATTTCTCTGAAATTCTCATCTCTTCCCATAATTTTTGGGTGCAATTTCTCTTTGCCCCTCCCTTATAATGAAAGGTTAAAATAAATTGATTGAAAAGTCTGGCACGGTGCTAATTTAAAATGCTTAACTTTGGTAGGATGGTGCCTATATGTTTGAACACACATGTATCATAGTGGTACATTTTCAGGGAATCGTTATTCATTGCAGCGTCCTTTTTTTTTGTTTTTTTTGGTAAACCGGTGTTTACCTTGGTGTAATATATGACATGACTTATAGCAGACAACTTGATTTTCAGGAATGCACCCTGTCCAGTGAATGTGATGTATAAACCATGGAGAATATATCCTTCTCTTCCAAGCAAAAGGCGGCATATGTGCAGTAACATTGCTTTTCTCATCCATGCTATTATGGCAAAACAGCCAGTCCAGAAAACACCACCAGCAATACCACTACCAACAACACATATAGCAGTTCAGTTTTGCAAAAATCACTGATGCATAAATTTTGTATCCTCAGCATATCTATTTAATTGCGTTAGTCCTGATGCTCTTACCCACATTTCACTGCTAGACACCACTATATTCAATGTTTGCCAGTGGATAAATCTGAATCATATTAAAACATAATCAGGATTTGATGGAATCAAATGATGGATTGGATCACCCAGATAACAGAGATAAAACCTAAATAGAGTCAAAACAGGATTGGTTTGATAAAGAAACTTCTCTTTTTCATTGGGTAATTAGATGCTCTCCCAAAATCAACTTCTTTCTACGCTAAGGAGCAGATGGAAGTTTATGACAAAGATTGCTTAAATACATTTCCTGTGCATATTTACTTAGGCAAATGAACCAGTTCCTCAGGAGTTTTCAGCAACACTGGCCTGGCCTTTTAAACAAGTGTCATCTTCAGATATTATGAAGAAGCAACAGAAGGGCTAGAAAGTCATAAACAAAGATTACCATTTGCCTTCTTTTAATTTGCTTACTTAATTAAAGATAAATTGAGCATTAATATAGTTCCCACTTACGAGACAGTGTGTTCCAAGAAGTTCAAGGAGAAAAGGATTCTGAAAACTCCTCCTGATTCTAGGCAGTCCTGTAAGGCGTGTTCCAGGGCAGCAGGGGCAGCGTGTCTCAGCGTGGCTTGGCTTGAAGTGACCTCTTTCATCTGGGTAAGTTGTTTTTGTGGCGATGGGGGGAGTGGACTAAGCACTTACTTGATGTCATTGTCCAAGTTGCCCTGCCTCATGACAAGGTGGGTGGGGATGACCCACTCTGAAGAGACAGTCTCTCAGGAGGCGAAGCTCCGTCTACTCTGCAGTCTCCAGCAGTCAAGTAATCTACACTGAATTCAAGGACAAAAACAAACAAACAAGAAAGTTTCTTTCTACTTTTGATCAATTCTTCACTGGGCAACATGTTAAAAACAAAACAAAACAAAACAAAAAAAGGCTGGTTGATGCATTCAGTTTTGAGCTATACTTAACTTGCTGACCAATAGTGGATTGATACCAAAAGTTTTATTAAATATTTATTTACAATATTTCTATACCGCTCAATATCTAAAAAAAGATTCTGGAGAGGTGAACATAGGTATAAACAATAAAAAGAAAGATTTTAAAAAGCAAATTAAAATTGTTTGATTTAAAATAAAGGTTCAGGAAAAGAAGTTGTTATTCAACAGTGGATTAATAATACATATGATGACAATGATAAAGACGACAATAATGATGAGAATAGTGCATATGGAACAGCGAGGGATTTCCCATTCAAGCACTAATAAAGTCCACATTGGCTGCAAGAATGCTACAGCAGCAGATGCTTCTTGACTATTTGCTGGACCAAAGAAAGGATCTACAGTAGGTTTTCCCCATTCAAGCCAAAAACAAACAAACAAAAACCCCATCAAATATTTGCAATCCTTCCAAATCCCAAGGCAAGACAGCACAAGGGATAATCCCCTTTCTTTCTGTCCTTCCTGCTCAAATTGCAACTACTGTACATCTTACATGCCCAATAGCTGATTTTTCTGAGCAAAAAACAAAAACAGATTTACAAAGGAGATTTGGAATGGAGAAGTGATGTGGGCACCTACCCCTTTCCCCACCTGCTAAATCTGAACCACAAAACACCCCAAGCTACTTATCCGGCTGTGGGATTTAAAACCCATGTTCACAGACACAAACATGCATATGTAACCCCAGGGGAGCAGGTCTGGAGACTGATTTGGAGTGAAGAAGCAGAGGGTTAGGGAAACCATTAAGCACCCACACCCCCATCCCTTCCCTGCTTCATCCACTCTTCTACTTTTTTCCTAGGAAAAGCAGCCATTGCGTTTTTGTTATATTTGATTGCATGTAATATGTATTTTGGTTCCCAATGTACAATAATAGTTCAGTACAAACTAGGGTGGGTCACATCTTTTTCCCTTATGTCAATCTGGCCCTTTGGGATCCCCAAAGCCCATGCCTCCTTTCCTAGCCCACCCTGTTTCCACCAATCATTTGGTAGTTTCCTAGCTTTCATTACTGGGGCCATAGCTAGACCTAAGGTTTATCCCTGGATCGTCCAGGGGTCAAACCTGTTCATCTAGGTGACACACAGGGGATCCAGTGCTCAGGCAGGGGCGAACCCTGGATGATCCCAGGATAAACCTTAGGTCTAGCTGTGGCCTGGCAGTAAGAGCTTTTAGCGAAAATGCACTTTGCCTTTGGCCCTGCGCACCACTGGATGCAGCCCCTAAAAGCTCCTCCAAAATGAGACGCAGGGCTCATCTACACCAAGCAGGATATTCCACTATGAAAGTGGTATTAAAGTGGTATATAAAAGTCAGGAGCCACACAACTGCTTTATAGTGGTGTTGAAGTGCACTGACAACTGTTGGGGCCCATGACACATCTACACCAAGCATGATATAGCACTATGAAAGTGGTATGAAAGCAGGATATGGTATGTGTCATGGGTCCCAACAGTTGTGAGTACACTTCAATACCACTATAAAGCAGTAGTGGGGCTCCTGACTTTTATATACCTCTTTCATACTACTTTCATAGTGGAATATCTGCTTGGTGTAGATGAGCCCACAGTCCTCGGGATGAAAGTGGTTGAACACCATTGGACTGAAATATAGCTAGTCTTTTCCGCTGTGATATTCCATCTCTATTGTCAGATATTGGGCCTGTTCAGACAACATGCTAAAACATGGTTACATGTTTTTTTGGTTACTTGGATACATGTTTTGCAACAAATGATTACTGAGCATGTTTTTGTTTTGTTTTTTAATTTTTATTTTCCAATACTTAAACATACATCAATACAATTAAAAGAAAAACAACATAGTACATAAATGCTTAGTAACATTAATATCATATATTCTCGCTTAATCTATTTAACATAATCATACTTAACATAAAAGTGCACCCCCCACCTCGGGATCTCATTCCTGTTTCCAAAATCTCATAGTTTCTTCTGCTGATGGTTTCCCACTTCCCTTAGAAAACACAAATATTAGGAACTGTTTCCAAATTCCCTCAAAATCATTCGTTTTTGTTATACCTCTTCTCACATTAATATTACATGTCAATTTATCATTAATAGCAGTCTCCCATAATCTTTATACCACTCTTCAATACAATAATCAACTTGAATCTTCCAGTTCCTAGCTACAATCAACCTTGCTGCAGTCAGCAAATTCGTTATCAATTCCTTAATTTCTTTACTACATTTAAAATCTTCTTGTAGTGAGAGTTTAAACCATGGTGATGTAGCCACCATGGAGAGGAATGTTTCATGTGACATGCTAAACCATAATGTTTAGCTCAAAATGTTTAACCACCATGGCTTAGCGTGCCATCTGAACAGGGTTGTTGTCTGAGCACTGAGGCCAGAACTACACCAAGCAGTATATTCCACTATGAAAGTGGTATGAAAGCAGTATATAAGAGGCAGGAGCCACACTAATGCTTTATAGTGGAATTGAAGTGCACTGACAACTGTTGGGGCCCATTGACACATACCATATACCACTTTCATACTGCTTTCATACTGCTATACCCTGCTTGGTGCAGCTCCTGCCTCTTATATACCACTTTCGTACCGCTTTCATAGTGCTATCTCCTGCTTGGTGTAGATCTAACCTGAGCTTTCTCTAAGTTATTAGAGTGTCCACTACCACCAACAGCAACAACATGGGCCCAATCTGTAGCTTTGCAGCTGTGTGACCTTGGGCAAGCAATTTAGTGGTTTTTGTGCCTCATTTGCCCATCTGTTTAATGTTGGAAGCAGCTACCTCCCTATCTCACAGGAGAGCTAAGTAAATAAATAAACTCAAGGCCATAAGACACTCCTATACCATAGTAATAGGCTATATACGTAAGAGAATTAAGGATCAAACTAAGTTGCTGGTGGTTTACTCCAAGTCTTAACAGAGCTATCCAAGGTTACCTTGCACTGAAGCTTTGAACGTTTAATACCATTAGACTGATTAGACTGAAGGACCATAATTTGTACTGCATTAAAAATGGTTGATTTGATTTCTCGGTGTTTTGTCCAACACATCTGGCCTTCGAGTGTAATAAGTCTCCTTCTGCAGATCCTGGGTGAATGGCTGTCAAGGACATCCTGCATCCTGTTATGGTGTATAAGATTGTACTTGATGGGCCTGGGATATTGTCCTTGGTAGGGCTTCCATGATTTCTCAATACAGGACAGGACAGGACTTTGGTTTGCTGGAGGTTGACTTCAGCACTAGTGCTGAAGAAGTTCATTGGAGCGAAATTCTCTTCAGAACTGATGGATTGTCATTCTTTTGAGTTTCCAGTTTCTGCTGCTCAGATGGCAAACTTATTAAGTGCCCTTCCTAAAGCTTTGCTAACTCACATTTTAATTAGTTATCAGGGCTGGCACCATCAAGGTTGGCCCAAAACATTTTGCAGCCTGAGGCAAAGGAAAATATGTTGCCTCTGCCCATTCCATGTACATAAGACTGGCAGTTGAATCTTATTTCAATACTAGCGATGGAGCAGTGTCCTCCACTACATCTAAGGGACAGTAGGCTAGCTTACAGGCTGCATGGCACACAATTCCTCTGCCTTTAAACACCTTGCCACCACTCCCTGCCTGAGGCATCTGACTCTCTCTTCATAATGGTAGGGCCAGCCCTGGGTACCATACCATGTTGTTATTTTTCTCCTCCATAATGAATGTTAAGCATTTCTTCCTCTAAGAACCTGTCAGTTTTTATATTTAAAACTCCTGGATTTCATTGTGTTCTTTTGCCCTCAATATCTTCCAAGGAACCAGCATATACTGCAGAAAATCCAATTGTAACACTTGTGTTTCTCTCTCCCTCCCCTCAATGTTCAATACACATTTGGTTTTATTTTTTGTCCTTGAGACTGGTTTGATGAAATTATTCCCCAGTCTTCTTGTGGAAATTAATGGTTAGGTGTCTCCCCCCTCCCTGCCCGCCCTCCCCCAGAAGGTAGAAACTAGGTATGATTTTTGTAAAATAAGTCTTACAAGGGGTGCAATTATTTCAGCTAAAATGGCATTACAACACTTCTGTTTTTCCTCATTTCTCTGTATGAAAGGGACTTTTCTTTTCATGGAGTTCATCAAATTTACACAGCTCTTTAATGAGAATAATTGACCTTAAGAGTAAGTCACCTGGCAATAAAGCCGATTCTATTGTTTCACAGCAGCTGTTTACTTGCTTCAAAGATCTATTCATAATCGGGTAGCCTTACACCATTAACCTCATTGACAGTTTGCTTAACAGCAATAGCCCATTGTTTAATTGGTAGATAACCAGGTTTAGTCAGAGGTCTTTCCATATAGCTCACAAACCAGAAAAGAATGTTGTTGTTTAGAAGCTTTTTGCATTGATGATGACAAATTGAGCTGGACAAAATGGAGGATCATTATATCCAATGATGGGTTTGTCTTCTGCTTGCCCCAGTTGGGGAACTCAATTATTGCCAATCCACACCTACCTAGTACAGCCCTTTGCAACAAATTCAGTCTATCCTGAGGGACCTCAATCCTCAAGAGCACATGGTAGTGTTGGTGGGGATTAAGTGGTTAGCAGTATGAATGTGTGAGAATCCACTTGGATGGATTTATTTATTTTTTGGTGTGGATTTCCCCTATTGGGGTTATCCAGAAATGGATCTGGATACACTTGCACTCCCTGCATCCCAGAAAGAATCTCATGGCAAGGAAGACCAACCTGGCCCAACCCATGAAGAGGAATTGCTACTGGGGATTTGCTTTTCTCCTCTCCCTTCTACAAACAACACCTGGCTCCAAGGCCATAGCTAGACCTAAGGTTTATGCCTGGATCGTCCAGGGATCAAACCTGTTCATCTAGGTGACACACAGGGGATCCAGTACTCAGGCAGGGGCGAACCCCAGATGATCCCAGGATAAACCTTAGGTCTAGCTGTGGCCCAACTCTCAGTTGCCCTGAGACTGCAGCATCAAAGTAAAACATGGGAGAAGGCTTTCTCTGTTGTGGTGACCCAAGAATGTCCTT